>NC_047668.1:78422839-79037839 GCF_011762505.2 Arvicanthis niloticus | reverse complement strand
ATTTTGGGCTACCACTCTTGATCTTTATCTAGAAACTAACCTGCATTACAAAGTCAGCTGAACTGAATGCATTATGAACATTTAAAACATTTTCTAAACTGCACTCAATATGACTGAAAAGTGGTTTTTTTTTAATCTAGCATATCTGAATAAATGTATGAATCCATGGTTTCAACACAAACACATCTTCATCCTGTTCACCCCTCAAATAATACTAGACACACAACAAGGCTTCATTCACCGTTTCTTCTACAATTATAGGAATTATTTTATGTGCCTCAAAACCAGTCTAAGTTATTTCTGTAGGAAAAAAGAGGGTCTTTATTCTGACAGAATGGCACTTTTATAACATCTTGAGCCAAAAGAGAAACCAGTGGAGGAACAAAACTTCATAGATATCAGAACCTTGACTCAAAGCCTACATTCTAGCTTAAGCTAGAAGTTTCTACACTTTAATGGAGCCAAAGCAAATTCTTATTTTTTGAGCCTAATAAAAACCTTTCAGCTTAATGAACTGACTTAAACACACTCGAGACATTTTCTTTATGTCTTGTGTTGCCCAGCCATCAACAGCACACATTCCCTCCAATACATGGCACCTCAATAAAAATAGAGACTGATGCAAATTCAAGAGCTTTGTAATCTGTTCTACATATATATGTCCCTACAAGATAATTATTTTCTCTCCAACAGAGTCCTTAGAATCTTAAGTCTTATATATTATGAAGCTACTAGAATAGCTGCCAATGTATCAATGATACATTTAACTAAAAAAACTTACTGGGTAGAACACCAAGATATAAATTATTATTTTCCAGTAAAAATTTAAATCCTATCCTGGTAACTAAAAAAATAAACAAGTTACTACACAACTTGGAGTGTCAATTACGTGACTATAATTTACATCCTGTTTCCCCTTACGAAAAACAAATTCAGTCAGCATATTAAAATTCATTAGTTAAAAAAAATATATATCAAAACACAAAGGATTCACCAAAGTTAAATGAATGCTAGCTCCTCCAAGGTGAACTCTCCCCACACCCAAGTAGGCTGGAGGTTTCAGTTGGCAGGGATTCCCAACTACTGTTTAAGATGCCTCCTGGACACACCCATTGCTGTAACCATTTGGCAAGGGAGTCAAATGAGTATTGCAAATTATTGCACTCATTAATTTTTTTTCAGGAAACACGAGGAGGTTCTTTTTTTATAAATCATTTCTAAAATGTCCCGCTCTCTTGTACTCTTTAAGTGGACAGTTACTGCCATTATTGTATAAATAAACTGCAGATCTAAGAACTAAGATCAGATGGCAACTTCTACACTGAAACACAAGTAGTTTTCAAGGAACGCTGCGTGTGGTAGGTGGACAGGAGTGCACCTGAGTAGTCAAGAATTTAGCAACCCGCCCCTTAATTGCTACTTTCACTAGCATGCTTTCGCTGTGGGCAGAAAACACCTTTGTGGCTCTAACTGAAGTCGGTTGCTTTCCCTTTACGAGCTGTATTATTTGGAAAAAGTGCCGGACTTCCAGCATAATGCTTGTATTCTTCAACGATTAAAAAAGAAGAAGAAAAATTAAGCATCCACTCTGGGTAGTGGAAGACGGCACCAGATGGAGTGGAACCAGCAGCACTGCGCGGAGGGGGATGGGGGGGAACGGCTGGGGTCCCCTCCCCCGCCCTTCCCGCAGCGCCGCGGGCCGCCCAGACCTCCGCAGTCCTGCAGGTGCCAGCGCAGCAGCTGGGGCGCGAGCCGAGCAGAGTCGGGCGGCGGCTCCGGGCCCCGTGCGCCCACCCCACCCCCAGCTGCTGCTCCCCACAGGACCCACAGGGCGCGCCCCCGGCCCAGCCCTGCTTGACTCGCCTCCCGGGGATGCGGGCTAACGGCGCCCGCTCGCCTCGGGGCCCCGCGCTCCTGCCCCCCCCCCCCCCCCCCCCGCGCATGGCGGCCGGGCGGACAAAGGCGCTTCCTGGCGCCCGCGTCTAGCGGTGGCCGTTGGCGGTTTGAATCCGGCCCCCGGGCTGACCTTCGGTGCCGGCTCAACCGCGGCGGCCCGCGCTTGTTCTCCCGACCGACCACACCGTCCCGCACCCCTGGTCCATCCTCCCCCCCGGCCAGGCCCCGCAGCGGTCCCCCGACTCATCTAAGGGAACCCAAAAGGACCTGGGTGGGGGACACCTGCGACATCGGTGTCGCGGGGGCCTCCTGGCCTTTTTTGTGCCATTTCTCGGGCAAAGACGGCCCCTCGACGGTTCAGAGAGAAGTCTCCCCTCTTTAGTCAATCCGCTTCAGCATCTTTTCCCCACCGGCGAGGCGACGGCCGCTCAGCTACGCACTCACCATGCTGCAAGGGCTACGGGTTTCCAAGACGCGACCAGAGAACCGCTCCACTCGCTCGCTCCCCTCGGACTAATTCTCCTCCTCCGCCCCCAGATCCTCATAAACACCTCCCTCCGCCAGATCCCTCCGCCTCATGCCAGATAACGGAACATAGCGAACGAGTCCCGGCCAGCCCCCGCCCCTCCCCCCAACACTCCGGGAGACCCCTTTCTCCACAGTCACTGGGCAGACAGGCAAGAGATAAAGGGGAGCAGGGGGACGGATGACGTAAGTGGGTTTCACTCCCAGGCAAGCCGTTAAAAGGCCGGGGAAACCGCGCCTGGCAGGCGCTACTTTGCGGCGCGGAGGAGCACTGCGGTGGCAACGGCCACTGCGAACATCGTTGAGATAGCTGCTGATTGGCTGGTTTGTACCTGCAATGCGTCACTTTCTCTAGCAGCCGGAACGCGGTGCGGCTTCTGCCGCTGCTGTTCGCGCCGCCCTGTCCTGGCAATTGCGCCAGGAGGCAGCGTGGCTCTCTGCTCCTGGCTGGAGGACCTTCTTCCATCCGTCCTCCCTGCCACAGGCACACGCACACACTCACCTTCCCGCCGCCGTATGGAGGTGTTGACAAAAACAACTTAAGCCAATAAAAAGATAAAACTGAAAGACCCCAAGTAAACACCCACCCGCGCCCAGTTTCTCGGCATTGCATCAGGGAGGCCAGTCGTTTTTCATTTCATGGTGCAGAGCCCACGCAGCTCAGAAAGGGGCTTTCATTTATGCTTCCCCTTCGCTTTTCTTGCCCAGCATTAATCAGAAAGCTACTCAAACCACGGTATCTGAGAGTATGTGCTGTTGGTCTCCCCAAGGAGCCCCTTTGAAATTAGAAGCCCAAAGTAGACAACCAGAAAAGGATGGTGGAGGTTAAAGAGGAAATAAGGATTTAATCCTCAAAATATAGTGCCCAGAGAAGAAAGATGGTACAACCAGAGAAGATTGACGGAACAACCACGGCCCAGAAGGATGAAGATGGCGAAGGCAGAAAGAAATTCCCAGTGAAAGAAGTACCACAACGCAGATCCTCAAAACGTGGAGAGCAGCGTTTTTAAAAAGGCAAGCCAAGATGAATCCTCAACTTCTGAAAAGAAGCCTGCCTTCACAATACCTTTCTGTTCAGCAAAAACATTTCGGTGCTAACAGTTATCTGCACCCACTCAAGAAAGCTTCAGTCGATTTTAACCTCCATTACCTAAGTTAGACATTCCCTCACACCTATAAACACACCTTGTAATGAAGCCCGAGCTGGACCCTCTTTCAATCATGTAAACCAGACTTTAAGCGGCCTTCTAATTAGCACTGACAAAGCTGACACCCTTTCAAATGAATGACCACTCAATGGGAAAAACAACAACAACAAAAAAACGCATCTCAGATTTCTGTTTCTATTATCCTTGACAATGTGGTGCCCTGATGATATTGAAACGGAGGAAAGCTAATTAACCTTATCCTACAAATGAGATAAATATCATTAAGTGAGGATTTTACTTTAAAATGGGCACCTCGAGAATCTGAGGCCACTATTGCAGTGCACTGCATTCTGGTAAATTCCAAGTTTTTCCAAGATATACCTCAGAAATTTGTCTGTGATTCCTCCTCAGATCTTCAGTTGGAAGACCTACTAATATTTTTATTTTTTTTGTCTTTCAGCTGACTCACTAAAAATATTCTCTCTTCACACAGTACCCCATTAGCATGCAGTGATTTTACATATGAAATTTTGGGGGTTGGAGAGATGGCTCAATGGTTAAGAGCACTGACTGCTCTGCCAGAGGTCCTGCGTTCAATCACCAGTCAGTGCACTCGTCTAGTATGTGTCTGAAGACACCTGCAGTATACTCATATAAATAAAATAAAAAAAAAAAAAAAAAACCAAATCTTTAAAAATAAAATAAAACAAAGCTTCTGAAATTTTTAATGGTGGGAAATTGAATGACAAAATGAATAATCACCTCCTCTAGGGAAGGAAGGAATTTTTTAGAGGCTTGGTGCATAATGTATGATAATTAATGCCTGACAGACCTGTGCCTAGAGAGGTGTAGTGGTCCTTGTTAGCAAGTATGTAGAAATAATTTTTTTAAAAAATAGAGGCTACTGGGAGGTTCGTTCAGGTTTCCTAGGTTGGGTTTTGGTAAAGCCTGTGTTGCATAACCTTCCTTGCTGACCTCTCTAGAAGAGAAAGAAAAGTCAAGGGTTACATTTAAAGCCATTGCGGTTTATGTGTATTTGAGACTGTTCCAAGTCAATTTATTTATAGAGCACTTGTCTTCCGAAATACGACAGAGAGCTCCGCCTAACCGTGGCAGCTGTCAGTGAAAGCAGAGTCAGCGGTGACCACATATCAGAGCCTCAAACATCTTTTTTCTGTCTGATTCCCACAGTGAGATCTTGGAGTTCTCTACCTTTGTCCATCTTGGGAAAAATAAGAATGTACTTCCCCTCCAGTGCTTCTTCCTCATTTTCTGAATTGAGATAACACAAAATCTTATCTTTGGATAACTTCCTTTCCCTGGCTTCTCTCTTTTAGCCGGTTTTGCTGGTTAACAGGGAAACAAACAAACATAGTGTCACATAACATCATTCTTAAATATATTCTATGGGTTTCTCCACAAATTAAAACAATTAAGTCCTACTTTTTCCAGGGCATTGATCATATGTAATAAGCCAACTTCTATGATCTAGAATGGAATTGGGAAGGTAGGACAGAAATAATCATCTTTCATTTTTCATACTGGGCACCCTGGCTGGGAAGGTTACACTGTTTTTCCTTTAATGAGGCAAGGCACTGCTACGAAGGCTTCAGTCACTTGTCCCTGTTGTTCCCAGGCCTTTGCTGGAGGAAAGCATTCTGGAAGCTGCAGAAGATAAAGCAAAGCCCTTAGCCTCCAAGAAGAAAAGAGAACTTGCTTTTATAACCAAGCCCCTCCCCAGCTCCCAAACCATTCATCCACAGTCTATTCATGAAGTCAGAGCCTTTATGACCCAATCACCTCCGAAGGTCCCAACCCTGAGCAGTGTTGCATTGAATATCGTTGCCTGCCACACATGAACTGTTATAGGATATTACGACCCAATCCAGGGCTCAACAATTAAGAGCTGTCTCTAGCTGTTCTTTCAGAGGACTAGATTTTAGTTTCTAGCACCTAGGTTGGTCAGCTGCAACAGAGAAGTCAGGCTTCTGGCCTCTGCAAGTACAGATACTCATTTGTGTGCAAGAGTACACACACACACACACACACACACACACACACACCAAAAGCTGAACTGCCAACAGACAAGAATCTAGCCAGATCATATTTTACCTACCGCATTCTCATCTCAGTGAAGGTTGAAGAGTAGGAGCTGACTCATCACATGACCCTAAAGGGCTATGCTCACACACACAGGAAAATGTGAGGGCCTTCTAGTCTGACGTCTGACATACTGCTATTCTTTTATTTGCTCATCAAAAGAGTTTTAAATATTACTTTACAGTGCCTTTCCAATTGGGTTGCTTAGAACGGATAGATTTTCTCAGATGTTGAACATTCAGTGTCAAAACCAAATACTTCCAGAAAAATTGGGGTGTTTGGTCATTCTAAAAACTTTGACCACTCATTCAATAAATATCAATATGGGTTGGGAATTTAGCTTAATGGTAGAGCACTGTTTGATCCTCAGCTCCAGAAAGAAAGAAAGAAAGAAAGAAAGAAAGAAAGAAAGAAAGAAAGAAAGAAAGAAAGGAAGAAGGAAGGAAGGAAGGAAGGAAGGAAGGAAGGAAGGAAGGAAGGAAGGAGAGGCAGACAGAATAAATAGCCTGTTAGACACACTACATGTGATGACACTGAGCATGGCAAATATGGAGGATAAACTGCAGGGCGAGGGAGGGAGGCACTTTCCAGACGACGTCATGCTTAGTAACTTAGTACACTTTCTGTTGATACAACAGATAGGTCAGATTAAGTGAATTACAAAGAAAGCAGGTTCGTCTCACAGTTCCAGAGCTGGAAGTCCGAGAACACAGTTCCAGAACAGTGTGTTGTAAGGACCTTCTGGCTCTGTCATAACATGGTGGAGGGCTTCACCTGGCAACACAGACCAAACATGCTAGTTTGTGTCTGTCTTCTGATACAGCCAGTAAAGACATCCTGAGCTGATCTAACACTGACTACGTCCTGAAGACCCGCCTTTAATTTCCAGTAACATGGATATGGGGGTTAAATGTCCACATGTGAGTGTTTAGAGAGTACATCCAAGTCACAGCACACAGGAATGTGGGTAGAGGTGGGACAGGGGGAGAGAGGTGCTTTAGGCCCTGTGAGAAAGGACAAAGGAATGGGAGATGGGGTCATTACCATGGCTTTCATTACCTTAGCATCCATTACCTTCAGAGCAAATGTGCATCTCTCAGAGAGTAAAACAACCATATCCCAAACTGGAGCCAAACCTTCCAGTCTGGCCGGTCTTTTCTAGTTTCCCTAGAAAGAGCCTCCCTCCACCATCACTCCCTTAAGATGCTGGTGTGCCGAGGCCGCTCTCATGTGCTTGTCTCTGCTGATGTGGCTCCCTGTTTTCTTTCTACTGAATCCTGGCTCACACTTGGACCACGGCTTGCACTCCCTACCTCTACAACATCTTCCTAACTCCGCCAGTCCTGCCGTAGGAGCCCAAAGAGAAATAATCAAATGTAGATGAACAAGAGATGAAGAAGCGATTCTAAGAGAGTAGAGGAGAATGGGGACAGAGGGAGAAAAAAATAGAAGGTAATGAAACTCATGTGGGAGTTACTGGGAGGAAGAAGGGGACCAGCAAGAGGGGGGCAGGAGAAATGGAAGGGACGGTGGAGGAAGATGACCAAGATAAGGTATAATGTTGTGTGTATGAAGATGCCAAAATGAAACCATCATGTTGCGTAAGACCATGATGCCTATGACCCCAGTATTAGGAGGCAGAGACAAGCAGGTCCTGAGCTTTTACCGTTCAGCCCACCAAACTGAAACATGAGCTTCAGGTTCAGGGAGAGACCCTGCTTCAAAGAAACAAGGCACCCTATACGCCCCTCTGGTTTCCTGAGTGACAGGGACACACAGACACACATATACCCACACAGAGGGAAGAATGCACACACAAAAACATCACTTTGTATGCTAACCAACAAAGTAGTTTCAAACAAAACAAGTTTGCTAGATATAGTTTGGTTTTTTTTTTTTGTTTTTTTTTTTTTTTGTTTTTTTTTGTTTTTTTTTTTTTTTTTTTTTTGTTTTTCGAGACAGGGTTTCTCTGTGTAGCCCTGGCTGTCCTGGAACTCACTCTGTAGACCAGGCTGGCCTCGAACTCAGAAATCCGCCTGCCCCTGCCTCCCAAGTGCTGGGATTAAAGGCATGCGCCACCACCGCCCGGCAAGCCAGAGCTATAAAGTGGGACCCTGTCTTGAAAAAAAATAAAAAGAGTTCCAGAACAGCCAGAGCTACACAGAGAAACCCTGTCTCAACCCCCCCCCCCAAATATATATATATATATCTGGCTCTATAGGAACTTGCTATGTAGACCAGGCTGGCCTCAGATTCACAGAGATCCACCTTCCTCAGAAGTGCTGCAAGTCCTGGAATCAAAGGCATGCACCGCCACATATCGCCTTTCCTAGGGTTTGGTGGTGGTGGTTTGGTTTGAGTTGGGTTGAGTTGAGTTTTATCATTATGCTATTTTATCATATTATGCTATTTTTAAATTGGGATTTTAATTGTTTTTGTCTTGTCTTATTTAGAGAATATACTAGCATTATGAAATTAAGAATTAAAACAGCTAACGACCAGATAATTAAGCTTAAACAAACTGTGCTTTCATTCGCTGAATGACTGTACAGAAAAAGAGTGATTTTGTTATGTCATTGGCAGCGAAAGACTGTGTGAAGACATGCCTTTTTGCAAAAGTACCTCAGAGTCTTACCTCATTTTCTTTGTACTGGCTTGGGTTTCTTTGTGTTTGGTTTGGTTTGGTTTGGTTTGGTTTGGTTTGGTTTGGTTTGGGTTTTGGTTTAGCTTTTCATTGGTTCTTTATGAACCAATCATGGTTTCATATTATGGACCCCAATCCCACTTATCTCTCCCCTGTACCCTCACTGAATCCTTTCAACCTCCCCTTAATGAAAGAAATCTCATGGAAGCTGTAGTGTTTACAGTGTATCTCACAGTGTTCCCCATAGTGTTCACAGTGTATCCCACAATATTCCCCATAGTGTTCACAGTGTATCCCACAGTGTTCCCCACAGTGTTCACAGTGTATCTCACAGTGTACCCCATAGTGTTCACAGTGTATCCCACAATATTCCCTATAGTGTTCACAGTGTATCCCACAGTGTTCCCCACAGTGTTCACAGTGTATCTCACAGTGTACCCCATAGTGTTCACAGTGTATCCCACAATATTCCCTATAGTGTTCACAGTGTATCCCACAGTGTTCCCCACAGTGTTCACAGTGTATCTCACAGTGTACCCCATAGTGTTCACAGTGTATCCCACAGTATAACCCTTTGTCCCCATTTCTTTGTAATGAGTCATTCCTCTGGTTCCAGGCCCCTGGCTTCTGTACTCTATCAATACTGGATCCTCATGGCAACTCCTCTCAGATACCCTCTTGTTGCCCTGTGTCCTGGAGATCCTGAAGCTTTGGATCTGTAGGACTACCAGTTCATCCATGGGGTAGACATTGGGGTGGCCCAATTCAAAGGCCTGGATCTGGGCCTGAGAAGTATCTGAGCTGATCAGACCTCCATCTCCCCTGCTCTTATTCCCTCAGAACTGGCTCACCAGCAAGCCCAGTATCGGGGCCAGCTCTATCCTGGTGCCCAGGTGAAGTGCAGGGCCTGCTCTATGGAGTGTTGCAGCCAGGAAGGAACATTGCCTGCTCTCATGACTGCAGGGCCAGCTCTCCTGCCTGCAATAAATGGATGAGAGAGGGGAGGACACCTCCCAGCAGACTAGATGAGAGGCAAAGCTGGCTCTTGGTTCTCATGCCCTCGGGGCCTGCTCATCTGCAACCCCACCCCCAACCCCACCCCCCACATCCAGAGCCAGCTCTACTGTGCTGCCCAGGCAAGCTGCAGACCATCTCAGCCTACCTCCCTGTCTGGGTCCCTGGCACCAGTCAGCTAGGGCTTGCTCCTTTCCCAGCCCATTCTACTGGCCTCTTTTGAAGGCTGTCTGTCTTAGGCTCACTCCTACCTAGGACCAGCAGTGCCAGGCAGGCTTCTTCTAGTCTATAGACATGGGAGCCCATCTAGGCCTGTGTGGTGCTGCTGGTCTACTGGCTGTCTTGGGCTCACTTTTTTTTCAGGGAATCTTAGGCTACTAATTATTCAGATGTTCATAAGTAGGTCAGAACACTGGGTGTAGACATAGCATCTGTCCTCTCTGCCATCTGTTGACACACACATGTGCCACAGCAGCCATATGTGTAACACCTTTATGGGCAGGTTAGCTCTGTTTTTGATGCTTTTAGACTGATGGGTAAAACCTGGGATGTCTGTCCTTAAGACGTGAAGGTTGACATTTGGAGACTGCTCTCTTCTTTCTCCTTCTCACTGATACAGCCAATCTTTCTAGACTTCCCTTGTGGGAAAAGAGGGGATTACTGTCTGCTTTGAGAAGCTTTTAAACATTCTAACTGAACTGCCTTACACGGAGGAAACCTTAGTTTTGACTGTGGGTTTTATTCCATGCTCACTTGACTGCATTGCTTTTGGAATTGTGGTAAGGCATTAAGTCACAACCTTGAGAACTCATGGCAAAGGATACCTGTTCACGTCATGCTAACACAGAGAAGAGGGGGCTGAGTCACAATGTCTCCTCTCTGAATTGTTTCTGAAAGTTTTTTTTTTTTTTTTTTTTTTTTTTTTTTTTTTTTTTTTTTGCTTGTTTGTTTGTTTGGTTTTTCAAGAGAGGGTTTCTCTGTGTAATGTAGCCCTGGCTGTCCTGGAACTCACTCTGTAGACCAGGCTGGCCTCGAACTCAGAAATCCGCCTGCCTCTGCCTACCAAGTGCTGGGATTAAAGGTGTGCGCCACCAGTGCCCAGCTCTGAAAGTGTTTTTGTAGTTTCTATTTTTTCCCTAAGGATTCAACAAGGGTTTTATTTTTCAAAAGTGTATCTCTTTAGATCGTTTGATTTTTCCTGTGTTTGTTTGTTTGTTTGTTTCAGAAAGGGTCTCACTATGTAGCCTTAGCTAGCCTGGAACTCACATTGTAGAACAGGCTGGCCTCAAATTCGTAGAAACTTGCCTGCCTCTGCCTCTTGAATGCTGGAATTAAATATTTGCCCTTTTATTTTAAATCTTTTAATTAGGTCAATGTATTTATTAGTCAGGGTTCTTTAGAGTCACAGAACTTATGACGTGTCTTTATATATTAAGGGAAACTATTGGAATGGCTCACAGTCTACAGTCCAACTTACCTAACAATGGTCAGCTGTGAATGGAAAGTCCAAGAGTTAACCCACAAGGCTGGCTGTTTCAGCTGCTCTTTTGCATAAACTGGAATCCTGGAGAAGTAGGTTCCAACAGATGTGCTGGCAAGAAAGTACAAGCAGAGAAAGAAGAGTGAGCCTTCCTTCTTCCACTGTCCTTATGTAGGCCTCCAGCAGAAGGTAAGGCCTAGATTAAAAGTATATACCACCATGACTAGACTTGGAACTTGCATTGTTATAAGCTAGTCTTGAACTCAGAGATCTGCCTGCCTCTGTCTCCTGGGATTAAAGGCATGTACCACCACCATGCCTGGGCCTAAGCTTTTCATGGCCACTGTGCCTCAAGATCCAGATCAAAAGCCTGTCTTCCAGCCTCAAGGTCTGTATCATGGGTGTGCCCTCTACTTCTGGATTGTAGTTCATTCCAGATGTCATCAAGCTGACCACCAGGTATCGCCAGCACACTCAATGTTCTCACAGTTTTGTGTTTTCTATTTATGATGTCACTATTTCTGCCTCCATGTGCTCCAGGCACACACTTTACCAATTGAGCCCCACCCCTGATCCCAGCCATGACATTTCTGCAAAACTCAGTATAGTTTACCTGTAAACTATATTATATTAATATATAATGATTTACATTAATATTAATTTACATTAATATAGGTAATATATTTCCTGTCTATATTCTAAGTCTGTTCATTTCCTTAGAGCAGCACTAAATTTGCTCTTCTATATCTTGTATTTCTGGAAACCTAGAATATAGTTCTAAAGACTCGACAAGATCCAAGCTGAAGACTCTGGGGAAACATTTCACATGTATTTTTTGTATATTCCACAATATATAATCTAAGGAGCATGTGAGATTATTGTTCCCCTAGTAATGAAGGTAAATTTGATAACTTAAGATGGCAGATCAGTGGATATACTTTCCACTTTTAATTAATAAGCAGTTTGTGGGGCAACACTGTGTCCCTGTATAGATCTCTTACTACTCTTAGCCTACTGACCCATCGTCTATTAACCACTTCTGTCTAAGTCAGTAATAATATTGTGGGTTAGAAAATTAAGTTTCTAACCACTCTATATGTATTACCTAGAGTTTTTGTAAAGAACCACTTTGCTTAGCTCTCTATTCTTTTATGAACATTATTATTGAATGATGCAGCTTTGGGTTCCCTCTCCCCCCAAACCCCGTCAGTATTATAGTTTTTGATTCTCAGGTCACCAGATTTGGTTGGTGTGAGCAGTTTAAATCAGCTATGGCTCTATCAATCCTGGGGTTGTCTTTTGCTTTCTAGTACAAAATATTCCAAGAGCATCCTGTATTCTCTCTGACCACTCCTAGAGCAGCCATCTATTTCCAGGATCCTGGGAATTTTACCTGCATCTTCTTTTCCTCACTTTAAACACATCAAGAGTCATCACTGTGTTAGATTACCAACAGGCTCTCAGCCTGCTCATCAATCAGTGCTTGGCCTTTCTGTTGCTTGTCCCAAACTCTTCTTAACACAGTCTATCCTAGTGCCTTGATCTCTAGGCACTCTGTGTGGCCCTAAGGAGCTCTTTCAGTCTTTCCCCATGCTGTCTCATTTGAGGGTCCCCTGAGCCAAATTGAAAAAGTCTCACAAAGCCCATGGGAAGCTGGTGGGAGAAGCCTTTGAAGGGCAGGACTTAGAGGAAGAGATGGTATAGCCTCCATAAGCTGGCACATCAGAACTTCCTCTGCAGATGCCTCATCTCCTCCCTGCTTGGCTCTTACCACATGCTCAAGGCCTGGCTGCTTTGTGCTCCTACTGTAGGACAGAGGGGACTGCAGAGGGAATAGGGGCTATGTTTTACTTTTGAGTTCAAGAAATCTTTTTTTTTTTAAAATAGAAGTAAAAAAAAAGAAGAAGAAGAAGTGGAGGTTCCTATAGGTTCCTATCCTAAATGTAAATGAAAAAGTCTATAAATACGAAACTAGAGTATAATCCAAGGTGACAAGTATGATTTTGGAATCCAGAATATGTCACCAGATTGTGTGTGTGTGTGTGTGTGTGTGTGTGTGTGTGTGTGTGTGTGTGTGTGTTAGTAGTCTAAAAACTTTGAAGGGCAAGATTTAAATTCAAGGGGGGTGGGGTTGTTGTTTGTTCTTTGTTTGTCTAAGGTTGTTTTGTTTTGTTTTGTTTTGTTTGGAATGTAGGGTGGTGGTAGGAAAAATGGCCCAGCAGCTAAGTGCACTTGGTATTCTTGCTAAGGACCCAGGTTCAGTTCCTAATGTTCACATGGCAACTCACAGCTGTCTTTAACTCCAGTCCCTGGAGAGCCAAGATCTTCTTCTGGCCTCTGTGGGCACTGCATGAGCATAATGTACTTACATGTAGGTAAGACACTTGCAAACATTAAATTAAATAGGACATTTGTTGTTTTTAGAATACAGAGACAGCTAATGAAGAGAAATAATCTCTTGTCAGGTAGAAAGTAGAAAATAGTTCTGAGAAAGCAGTTTGATTGCTGAGAGTCAAACTGAATTTAGTTTATGCAATGTTTGTAGATCCCACTAAAATAATCTTTATATATTATGCTATATTTATATATGTATCAAGAAGCTGTCAGTAATTAGAAAACTGAGTAGTTTTATATATGCTATATGCTAAATGTAAAAATGGACACCTAGAAGATATAAAGACCAAGAAGATAACCAGAATCTTCCACCCAGACAGAGGTAAAGCCAGGCTCTATTAACGATTAAGAATAAAAGCCAAGGAAAGTAACACACACCTAAAATGCTAGCACTTGTGGGGCAGAGGCAGAAGAATCAAGATAATAAACCAAGGCTAGCCTGGTTTATATTGTGAGTTTGAATCCAGCCAGGGACCCTGTCTCAAAAAGAAAAGAATGAAAAGCTTAAGAATACATTTTCCAAATGAGCTGTAAATGGTCTCTAGAGAGACTCCTTGAGCTGCAGTTTTCTTGAATAAAACATGACTTACCCAGGAAGGTTAAGTAGCCAGTATATAGGTATTGAAGGTTGCTCTGTTCTCCTGGTATGCATGTAATGGATCCAGTGTAATGCCTGGCTGTAAATGTGATCAGAAGTAAGGTTATTTGAAACATCTTGGAAGAAAGAGAATTACTTCTTACCAAATAAGGAAATGATAGATTTTAATTCCTTGGGGGTTTAACAGGAGAGGAGGAATGGAGGGTCTGAAGAGAAGACTTTAATGCATGCCGGGCTGTCTCCAGGTCTTTCTAGCCCTCTGCCTCAAGGGGCCAGCCAGCACCCTTAAGACCTTGGCTTGACTTGAGTTTTTGTGCTAGTCTAGGCTGACTCTTTCCTGAGACACAACACATTCAAGAGTACATACTTTAACTATGTGCCTTTCACTACAGAATTATTGAAGCAACTTAAAACCCTAATGACAATAAATGTCAAAGGAGTTTGGGCTGTGGCCCAATTTAATTTGATCACTCCGGCTTTTTCTTAGATGCTGCTTTATAGTTCTCTGAACTAGCTGGGGTCAGTGGCAGAAGCTAGCAATTCCAGTTCCCAGGAGGCTGAGAGAGTGTGATAGCCCAAAGTTTGAGGCCATCCTGGTCTACATAGCCAGTTCTAGGTTAGCCAGGGCTATATAAGGAGATTGTTTGAAAAAAATTAATTGGGAAAATAAAAGTGAATTTTAAAAACTGAAGGTTGTTACACTGTAGACTGGACACAATGTTACCATTAGCAGCTTGGACTCTTTTCTTCTGAGACTGACATTTGGTGATGACTCCCAGCTGCTAGAATTTTACATCTTTCATTCTGGAGTCCATGATACAATAAAATAACCACTCAAAGGAACTTTCCTAGAGAGGTAGGAGGATTAACCTTTCTAGTCTTTCACACAACAGTTTTACTGTATTAAAGAATACTAACCAGCCTTGAAGGAATCGAAAGAAAAGGCTGTTCAAGGACCTTCCCAGTCCTAGCTCTGAAATACTCAACCCAGACACTGAGAGTCCCCTTGTAGCATTTACTGTTGTGCACTGCAGCCCTTGGGGAAAGTGCAGGGTGCTGCCCTCTTGCAGGCTGCCTCTCCCTGCAAGGGTCTGCTCTGTGTAATTTTCTAAATTGAAAATGCAGTCTTTTTCTCTGAACACCCCCCACCCCTCTGAGGGCAGTATATTGATAGTTCAGCAGTATGCAATGAGCTAAACCGCCTGTCAGTCTGTCACTATGACACAAAAGCAAAGGTCAGGAACAAGTCCCCACCATGACCCACAGCAGCTCTCAAGCCTTTCATAGCAGACTATTGTGGAGAGCGGACACTTTAACATTTTTAAAGGGAACCAGAATTATCATTCCAATGATAAACTGCCATATAAACAGACATTCTCTTATGAGTCACTGAAGTGCAGGTCTTAAGAGGTTATGTATTCGGTCTCGGTGTTTATTAAAGAGAATGAAGACAGATAGATCAGAGAACAAATCCAACATTGTACATCAGAAATGCCAAGCACAACAGAATAAACTTCCAATATTAATACACAGGCTGTATAACCCACAGGGCAAAGCCATGTTTTATTCAAGAAAACAACAAATCAAGTAATCTCTCTATAGAAAACCATTTACAGCTCATTTGGAAATTAGATTCATAATCTTTAATAAAGGCTGTTTATACCCATGATGAAGGAGTTTTGAATAAATCAAACTGAAAGCAATGATAAATTAGCCCCTCGGCCACTGCGTGTTTATTACACTGTAATCATTCAGACCCATGAAAGTCAAATTTGTTTTGCCACTTTCCTAAATTCAACCCAAATGAGCTCTTGGTTCTTACACAAAACCAATTTATATTGTCAAGTGACAGCAAGAAAAATTAATATTATACTGCTTCTCCTTATCCAAGGGGACTTTACCAAATGTAAGTAATAATGCACTCTGCTTCTGTGCAGAAGTCCATTATTTAGATGTAAATTCTAAACATATGCTCTGATCCTCTTAAAATGGCAATGAAACAAGCTGACCCTAGGGAACATGTCATACCCAACCAAGATGCTAAAAAGGAAGCCCAGGGCCTTGCTTAGAACATAAAGAGCCAGGCTAGGATTTTATGGAAAAATCCTGATGACAAAGCCCCTTTTCATTTAGCAATCACAGCTCATCATCACGGACTCGGTGGCTGGAAGCTGGTGGAGGTCTTGCTGTCTCTACTTGGCACTATCAGCTGCAGAGCAGAATGGCAGGATTCTGCCTTGACAGAGCCACCATTTGGGCTGAACATCCCTGCTTCCTGCTACAGACCTTCCTACTGATCCACTCTCAGTTCCTGGGATGGCAGCTTCCCCAGGAAATACAAAATACCTTCTTCTTGAGAGCTACATACCCCCACATCTTCCTCAGGGGTAGGACTAGGAGGCTTCCAAGACACCCGGTCCTGCTATGTCCACCTGACTAAATAACATGACGATATTTTTCTTTGCTAGAATATTTGCTGTTTGGAACGCTATCTGAGGCCACGTGGGACAGATTGGAAACAGGCTTTACATCTGCCAGGCACTTTCCTTTCATTCCACTGTGCCTTGTTTTCCGTTGAGAGGACTGAAGGGAAGCGAGCTGCGTGATGATTCCTCAGGGGGGAATGTGGGGGAGGAAAGGTAAACAGTGTGTGTGAACTGCCAAGAGCTGCCCAGGACCAAGAAAGGAGCATTCTCTCCGTCTCAGTCACCGGGCAAATATTTACCAAGCTGGGACTCTGTGCACAGCACAGTAAGCAGCGGAGGATGACTTTCAAGGACCGAGAGAGTTCGGCTTTTCGCCTGGTTGAGCGGGCAGGAACAGAGAAACAGATCTCGGAGGCAGGCAGCCTGAGCTGGTGTGAATCCTTCGGCAACACATAAATAGCTGTGGCCTTTCAGTAGCTTCTCTGAGATTCGATTTCCTCATCTATAGTGAAGGATAATAATGTTTATCTTGGAGTGTTACTAGGAGAATGAGAGAGTTAGTGCACGTGACTAGGTATCAAGTCACCCTCTCGCCACCATCCTGACCTCATGGTCCCAGACCTTATACTGGATAGGACATTTGTCATCCGTCCAGTACTCTCCTTTCTCCAGGTAGTCCTATTTCCACATCATTGTTGTGAGGCCTAAGAGAGCAGGGCTTGTAGCTTGCTAACTTGCCAGCTCCCTCTGGCTCCTGAACCATTCTGAGATGAAAGAAACACATGGCTCTTTCACTCTTTCCCCAAGCTCTCTCTCCTCTCTGTTGCGTTCTCTGCTGCATTCGGGCTTGCAGCCAGAAAAAGCCCACATTCCCCTCCTTGCTATTTCTATACCTCCATACTCCTCAGCCATACAGAGGGGAAGAAATCAAGGCTGTGACAGCAGCATGCTTCAGTAGCCCCAGCAGCCATCCACAGTCCCTTATGAGAAAGGGGACAGGCCGTCAGCCAGGAGTTTCCAGCTACTCTGCAGCATCCCCCTCCCCAAGCCCCTACTCCCGGCATTAAACCAATTCGGTGTTCTGAAATTTGTGGCATTTCACAAGTACCATGCAGAGACATTTACAGAACTGAGCTAGCTTGGTCCTCCAAATCCAGACACAGGCTACATCCTCTCAGCTCCAGCTTACAATGTAGAAACTGGGGTTCAGGAGGTTAAGGGGCTCATCCAAGTCACATCCAGAAGGCACTTAGGCTGGGATTCAAGGACCCCTGGCTGTCCTGACTACAGGTTCCACACCCCACACCCCCGAGGCCTCAGCAGTCTTCCTCTCTAGCAGGTGGCAGGGAGGGAGCTCACTCATGGCTTTGCGTTCATTTTTCTGTTGGTTCCGTTCTGTTTTCTGCGTTCACATTGCTTCAGCCTAATGAACCAATATCATATTATGCATTTCTCACTCTGCAGACATCTACTTGAGACTGGTGCCTGCAAATCCAGAGTTACAGCATTGCACTGACAGATTAACAGCCTGGCTTGGGCGTGAGTTTAAAATAGAATCTGAGATGATCTAAATCAAGGATCCTTAAGCAAAAGTTCAAGGCAGGAGACTTCTGGGGAGACTGCCGAACCCTGAATTGTACATACATATACATATGTATATGCATCTTCCTAAGACAAGAGTCCAGAGCTTCCACCAGATTCTCAAAGAGGTTTTGAACCCCAAAGGGTTAAGAACTGGACATGGTCTAGCTAAACCCAGAGCCCATACTGCCAGGTTTGATCCTGGCTGTCCTATGAAGCAGCACAATTTGTGGTAGAGACATCCCAGAGCTGAATACCAGAAGCAGAATCTGAGCTCTGGATCTGGCAAATGTTTTAAAGACCCATGAATTATTAAAATGGCTTAATTGTCAGCCCTCACCAGAGAGTATCTGCTTTTTCCCTCATCGCTGAGCTCACAGCTGAAATTCTGGACTTCAATCTATCCTGTGCTGCAGGGCAAGGTCACTTGGCTCCTTCCTTGCTAGTCTAAAGAGAACTGGGACCTTGCTGCTGTGTTTGTGCCTGCCTGTTATGCCTCAGTTTACAAACCTGGAGATTCTGACCCATTTTATCTTCTCTGCACACTAAAATGCAGGCAGTTCTCCTGGGAGCTCACTGCCACACTAAGCCTTCACCGTTTCTTCTGTTGGGCACACTGACCTATGTTAGCCACGAGAGTTCCTAAATCTTTCTCTCTTACCAAAAATGGCCCTCCTGACAGGACACTGTAAATGAGAGGCCTGAAGCCAAAACTATCCTGTGGGCCTCAGGTAAGGCTGTGCTGAAGGTCACGCTGCCTTTGCTTTGCTGGCTGACCTCCATGCACAGCCCTGCATTTGGGAGCGCGTTTCTCAGGACTCTCATTCTGCTTTTATACCCCTTTCAAAGGTTCTACTTCACTGGGGAAACATCATTGTTTGTGCCAAGCTAGCTCTATTTAAAAACTAGATTAAACAGGAAACCTTCTTCTTTCTACCTTTTCCCATCCCCAGTCTTCGAAGATGATCACTGTTCAAGAAGTTCTATTGTAAAATGATGAAGTAGAACCCTTGTAGAATGAGAAACCACACAGTCATCTCTGCCCCAGCCTGTAGCCTACAGGTGGCTCTGAGCTTTGGTTGGGCAGACACATGTCACCAGCCACATGTGCAGAGGCATCTTCATCCCAGGTCAGAGGAACACACACCTTCTCCACTGTTACTCCCATTCATCTCCCCAAGTGGAGTGTGGCAGAAACCACAGCATAGGAGGAAGGAAAGAGGCCTGGCAGGGGACAGGATGCCAGGGGACAGGGAAATCCTGACTCAGGACCACAGAAAGTCAAGATTCCTTTGTCCCCTTAGACTTCATTTGCAGAACACAAATACAAAGGCAATAATAAGAGTCCCCTGATGGCAGCCAGGCATGGTGGTGTTATGCATTTTATAATCACAGGCTTAGCAGGCTGAGGCAGGAATACCAGAAGTTCAGTGTCGTGCTCATGCTGTATACTGACTTTGTGGCCAACCTGGGCTACATGAGACCCTGTCACAAAGCAAAAACAACAACAAGAATTCAAGATGGGAATCACAGAATTCTAAACCTCATGTGTTACATTGACGGGGGTGGAGGGGGGGCCTGCATGATCACTGTCACCCCGAAAACAACCTGCTTGCCAATCTGTTCCCAGAAAATTTTAGCATAACTCTAACCTGTAAAAATTCTGAAGACTCTGAGGACTCAAAAAGTAACCTAGAGGTTATGGCTGCCATCCCTTACTGCACCAGTCTTGCATAAGCACAGGATTGATGCCTTAGAGATATAATCCCACAGATGTGAGGAGAAAGACCACTGACCCAAATCATCATGGCCAAACTAATTAAAGCAAGATTTTGTTTATTCTGTTTCCAGGCTGTTTCTCTCTAAAGGCAGGGTTCAAGAGATCAGAATTAGATGTGGGTAAAATAAGGGTTTTTATAGTTGAGGAGTAGGGGGTTTCCAGATGTGGTAGGCGAACAGCCAAGTTACAGAAGCAGAACATAGCATAACAAGTTGGTCATAAAAGCCTCCTGAAACAAACACATAGGTGGTCATAATAAGTTATTCATAACAACATTTTAAAACAAGAGCATGATTGTCATTTCCCAGAACAGGTAATTCAGAACCATTTGTAGTTAAGGTTTCAGGTGGGTCATAGCCCAATCCTTGAAAAACAGAGATATAATTAAACACAGGAATGAATCTAGTTTGTCTTTACTATGAGATGGCTTCCAACCCTAAGATGGAGGCAGACTGGTTCATCAGAGACATGAAAGTATATAGGAAAAGTACTGAAACAAGCCATGAAGGCACCTATTGGATGTAATCAGGCATGGCATCAGAAAATAGAAAGTTCTGGATTGATTGATTGTTGTTCTTTTAAAGTATGATTTAGCTATAATTTGCCTCCCCTCTCCCACTGGAGTCATTTTCCTTTTTATTTGCCACTTAAAAAAAATAAATTTTAAAAAAATGTTTGTCAGAAAAGCAATGGCTAAAACCAATTGTAGTCCATCTTATCAGCCCTTGAGGAAAATGCTACCTCACACTTCTGATGCAAGCGTAGTGTTAACCACTAGGAGTGATGTACTTCTCTCTATCACATCTTTAATTCATGACTGTAGCTGAGTAGTCATCCTCAAGAGAGGTTTGAGAGGTTGATTGATCCTATGGGCACTCGCCTGGACCAGATCCCATGATGGATAATGCTCTTTGGTTTTGTTTTAATATATGAGAATAGTCCTGGTCCTCAATTTGAAGGCTTTCAAAGGAAGCCACTTCTCAAGCAGGGTTTCTGAGCTTTCCTGGGCAGAGCCTGCAGCCTGTTTGTACTGATGATACCCAATGAAGAGAACTGGATACTTTGATTCTGAATTTCTCTTTTAAACATCATCTGTATCTGCATAGGGCACCAAGATGGCTCAGAAGCAGAGGAGTTCACCAACAAACCCGATGAGTAGAATTCTATGCCTTTTTTTCTCTGTGGGTTGTTTCTCCAAACAGATGAAGAATTAAGTTGTAGCCTGAACCCACATTGAGCCAATATTTGTTTCCCTTCTGCTTCGGTGGAAGGCAGAAATGAATCTCATTTGAGAGAGCCTTGCCTTTACTCCCTCTGCTAAGAAACCCAAGGCTACTCCTAAAGTTAGATTAAATCATTTGAGTCCTCATCTTTTTAGAAGTTTCGCTTCTCCTTGGCCTTTCTTGAAGAAGTAAAAATTATCTCTCTTTTCCTTTCTAATGGACATGAAGCAAAGTCACAAAGGAGGAGTGAAGAAAAGGGAATGGTAGAAAAACTCAGTCTCTCCTCCGCCAAACAAGATGACCAAAGGAAAGAAGGCCAACGGGAAGAAGGTGGCCCCGCCCCCGTCATGGTCAAGAAACAAGAGGCCAAAAAGGTGATCAATCCTTTGTTTGAGAAAAGGCCCAAGAACGTCAGCGTTGGGCAGGACATCCAGCCCAAAAGAGATCTAACACGCTTCGTCAAATGGACCGGCTACATCAGGCTGCAGCAGCAAAAAGACATCCTCTATAAGCGGCTCAAAGTACCTCCTGCCATTAACCAGTTCACCCAGGCCCTGGACAGGCAAACAGCTAGTCAGCTGCTTAAGCTTGCCCACAAGTACAGGCCAGAGACAAAGCAAGAAAAGAAGCAAAGGCTACTGGCCCGTGCTGAGAAGAAAGCTGCTGGCAAAGGGGACGTCCCAACTAAGAGACCACCTGTCCTCCGAGCAGGAGTCAATACAGTCACCACCTTGGTGGAGAACAAGAAGGCTCAGCTCGTGGTGATTGCCCATGATGTAGACCCCATTGAGCTGGTGGTTTTCCTGCCTGCCCTGTGTCGAAAGATGGGGGTGCCTTACTGCATCATTAAGAAAAGGCCAGGCTGGGGCGCCTGGTCCACAGGAAGACATGCACCACTGTTGCCATCACACAGGTTAACTCGGAAGACAAGAGTGCTCTGGCTAAGCTGGTGGAAGCGATTAGGACCAATTATAATGACAGATATGACGAGATCCTCCGCCACTGGGGAGGCAACGTCCCGGGTCCTAAGTCTGTGGCTCGTATTGCCAAGCTGGAGAAGGCAAAGGCAAAAGAACTCGCCACCAAACTGGGTTAAATGTACACTAAGTTTTCTGTACATAAATATTACAGAAATATAAAAAAAAAGAAAGAAAAAGAAAAACTCAGAATCATGGTGAATGAACCAGCTATGTAGCCCCAAGTCTCTTGGGGCCTCGGTTTTTTTTTTTTTTTAGCGTGAAAAGAATATCTGGAAAGTTCTTCTTAGGCCCTTCAGAGGGCTCAGGATCCACAGAGAAACCAGAATTCTCTGTATCTAAAGAAACTGTTTGGCATCTTTGTCTTGTCTTGTTTTGCTTTGTCTTTGTTTGTTTTTTCAAGGTAGGATTTCTCTGTGTAGCCCTGTTCTGGAATTTGCCCTGGAGACCAGGCTGGTGTCGAACTCAGGGATCCACTTGCCTCTGCCTCCCAAGTGCTAGGATTAAAGACATGTGCCACCACTGCCCAGTGGAATTTTTTATCTTCTTTCTTCATCTTCTGTATTTCTTTTTAAGTAGAGTAGAACAAGATGAGCTCACACCACAAGGCCAGTGCTTTCTCTCTAAACCACAGGACTCATTTCTGGACGTTGCCATTTTTTCCTTCAAAGGTTCCAGCAGTCATCATGCCAGGTCTCTGTGAAATGAGGAAAAAAGACAACTTTAGAGGTGGCAGTGGCTGAGCCAGGCCAGGACATTGGTGGCTGAGAGGCATCTGTGCTCACTTCTCAGGATGTCATAATGGCTCCCTTCTCTAACCCTTCCTGGGAACTAGGGAAACAAAATGTTATTGATCAATCAACATTTTTCAAGTAAGAATTAAGAGTATAAAATTCCCCCCCCCCTTATAATTCTAATGGTACAGATCTTAGTTTTCAAAATCAGAATGAGAAAACCATGTTACCTGGATTTATCTGTTTATGTGTTTGGTGGGGGGGGGGACACGTGTGTGAGGCATATGTGTGAGGGTCAGAGGGTAACTTTCAAGAGTCATTTCTCTCTTTTCACTGTAGATGTGGAGATAAAGCTCAGGTCATACAACCCATGTTGCTTTGATTTCATTATTATTATTATTATTATTATTATTATTATTATTATTATTATACTTTGAGACAAAGTCTATGTATCCCTAGCTGGCCTGGAACTCTTCTCTTTATACAGATCAGGCTGAGTGCTGAGATTATAGGTGTGCATCAGAACACCTAGTCATTAACTAGGATTTTAAAACATGGTTTCATAGGAAAAAGTCATCTCAGAAAACTGCAGCTGGGCAGTGGTGGCGCACGCCTTTAATCCCAGCACTTGGGAGGCAGAGGCAGGCGGATTTCTGAGTTCGAGGCCAGCCTGGTCTACAGAGTGAGTTCCAGGACAGCCAGAGCTACACAGAGAAACCCTGTCTCGAAAAAACAAACAAACAAACAAACAAACAACCCCCCCCAAAAAAAAAGAAGAAAGAAAAAAAAAGAAAAGAAAACTGTAAAAATAAGATCAGAAACTTTGCTGTCATCACACCAGGTTGTCCCTGGATCCTCCATTCACCAGCTGTGTGAGCTTTCAGTGCCTCTGGCTTTGATGTCTCCAAGCTGAAATGAATAAATAAAACACGCCCCCATAGGGCGGGGCAAGGGGGACTGAAATTAATCATAAATAGTGCTTGACACACTGTCTGCTACATAGTAAATGCTCAGTAGGTTCAGTCATTGTTAATAGTGATGTGGCACTAACAATTCATGAGGAAAGTGACCCTTCTACTCCAGCAGAGCAACTGCTGCCCCAGGCTAGAGTGAAATGGAAAGAGCTCTATGGTCCGTATTGTGTACAGATGACACATTTCTTTGAAACATCTCAAATTATATTTTTGAAAACTTGAGTTCCTCAGACACAAAGAGAAAAGAATTCAAACAACTTAAAGAAGTAAGTTGTTCTTAAAGACTGAGAATCATCTGGGCCCATTATTGATGTTCCAGGTTAGTCTGGACTCCTACTCTCAGTTGGGACTGATATTGTGGGTGTAGCCAACGGAAGGGGAGTGATTAACAAGTAGGAGAGAGCCAATGAGGACTGTCAGAGGTACCATACGGCCTGAATAAGCTCTGTAATGCTCATTGGACTGAAAGTATCACTTATTCTGCTGTTGTCTCCACTCCCATTCCCATCCCTGGAAATCAGCCTCTGTTCCAGAGAGGGCCCGAGCAGATGACAGTGACTGACCCTGAACAGGGCCAGTGTCCTAGGGAAACAGCAGCCCTTGTTTTTACTTTAGGCATTCACACTTCTTGCAGATTTGAATCTATATATTCTCTTAGGACAGCGGGCAGCCTTAGAGGACCAAGGGAATGAACTCCCACATTCAGATCACCCAGGCTTCCGACTGGCAGATGTGCTATCAGGCAGAGCAGGGGAGAGTTCCTGTAGGGTTTGTTATATTCCTCAATCAACAGCAGATCCAATCTGGCCCCAACTCAGGCAGAACTAGCTAAGTACAGAAGTACAAAATGGCTTTATCAGGCCGGTCAGGGGCTGAACGATGAGACATGTCAGACTGGGATGACGCCAGAGCAACTCCAGCCTGGCTGCCTGGATGTGACATAAATGGACACAGAAATTTTACACAGGAAGAAGGGTCAATAGCAGGAAGTCAAACCTGTGTGGCCTCTTGGGTACAGAGAGATACCATTTGAATAGGAATAGGGAAAGAGGGAGGGAGGGAGGGAGGGAGGGAGGGAGGGAGGGAGGGAGGGAGAGAGAGAGAGAGGGAAAAAGGGAAGGAGAGGAGGGACGGAGCCCCTGATCTAGGTGGCAGGAGGGAACACCCAGCAGAACAGGAAGTGTGGATGTAAATCTAGGAAGCTTCCATTAACGGGTTCCCTGCACTTAGAGCAGAGATTTCAATTCCACTAATGGGGATCAAGGCAGTCGCAGTAGGAAGGAAGGATTCCAGTTTAACTTCCTGCTGTTTCCTAACACCCAGGAATGGCGCAAGGGCAGGCTTAGGTGAGAATTAATCTAAAAATATACAGAACCAAATTTTGTTTAAGAATGAGACTTAAAGGTAATAATTCCCAGATTTGTACATTTGAATCATTAAGAGGGTATTTTTAAAATGTTCAAAGTTCATGCTACAGATCAGACCAAATATGTCACAATCTCCAGAAGTAGTTCATAGACATGAGAAATTTTCAAAGACTTCCATTCCCGGCAATGTGTAACAAATTTGGAAACATTAGTAACACATGTTTACAATTCCAAGTTATAGCACCAGAGAATATGAGGCAGGTAGATCAAAAGTCCAAGCTGACCCTTGACTCCACAGTGAGTCTGAGGTCACTCTGATCTACATAGCAAGTTGCAAGTTAGGAGTATAAAGTGAGATCCGTCAACAGCAGAAACACCACTGACACCAAAAAAATCCAGCCCAAAACAGGACAGGCCATATGTCTCCTGTTTTTCTTTTCTCTTTGAGTTAATTTATTTTTATTTTAAGTGCATTGGTGTTTTGTCTACCTGTATATCTGTGTGAGGGTGTCAGATCCCCTGGAATTGGAGTTACAGACAGTTGTGAGCTGCCCTGTGAGTGCTGGGAACTGAATTCCTGTCCTCTGGAAGAGCAGCCAGTGCTCAGAACCATCTCGACACCCATTTCTTGTTTTACTTATTTGTAATTTTTTAAAGTATCTATCAATGTTCAAGAAAAGTGGATAAAGAGACAGATTTATCCTTTAAAGTAATAAAAGCTAAATCCCAGTAATTATTGAGCAAGTACTTTGAATTTGGTGTTTGGGAGTGGGAGCTCACTACTTTGTTTTTATGGATACAGTAATTTATATTTTTTCACTTCATAGAATGTTCACATCCATGGCCTAATTTTAACTTGTATTTCTGTGCAGGCAGAGAAAGTATTATTTTTCTCCTCTACTTCCACAGATGGAAAAACAGATAGTCTCGTAACTCTCGAAGCAATGCAGAGTGAAGCCAGAGGCAGGAATGGAAGCAGAATACTGTTCTTTAGAAATCTCAGTTGACAGTTCTTTCTCCACAACTGTGTTGTGGCCTGGCTGCCTTGTAGAGCTCTCTGTGGGGTGAGGGGGGACAGGGGAAAGAGAGAGAGAGGGGGAGAGGGAGGGTGTGTGTATGCATGTATGTATGTGTGTGAGAAAGATGTGTATGAGTGTGTGTATGTGTGAGAGAGAGGTATGTGTGTGCGTGTGTGCATGTGCATGTGTGTTTGTGCATGTGTATAAAATATATGTGTCTGTGTGTGTGTGTGTGTGTGTGTGTGTGAGAGAGAGAGAGAGAGAGAGAGAGAGAGAGAGAGGGAGGGAGGGAGGGGGAGTGTGTGCATGTGTGTGCATGTATGTGTGCATGCATGTGTGTGTGTATGTGTGTGAGAGAGGGGGGAGGGAGAGGGAGTATGTGCATGTGTGTGCGTATATGAGTGCATGTGTGTGTGTGTGTGTGTGTGTGGTGTAAGAGGGGGAGAAGGGGAGATTACCGGTGACAGTTGAAACAATAAAACATAACCTGCAAGCTGACCAAAAAATTCTGTTATTAGGGAGGGAAAGTCCAGAACAAACATCAAGAGTGAAATCGAGAGCTGGCTGCCCTCCCTTGAGGATTCAGCATGAACACTGGCTGACCTTGACACAAAATTTGCCTCCAAATTCCACTGGGGTGATAGATAGAGACAAGGTCATTAAAGTCACACAAAGGGATTTTTAGGGGAAAAGAAATGGGAGTCACTTGGAGGTTTTGTGTTTTGGTTTACAGTCTGAAGCTCCCCTTAAGTTGGTTGTAAGGGTGACAGAGACTGGTTGTTGCCCCAGGTTCTACATATTTGCAAAAAAAATTCCACAAAAAGGCATAACCATGGTCGGTAAAAAGGAGAAGGTATAGGGCCCGAGACAGGAGTGCAGGCCACTCCAACCAAAGACTGAAGCCAGAAACGTAGCAGTTGTGGGGACTTAGAAGGATCTCGGCACAGTGTAACCAAATATGTGTACAAAATGTCAGAGCAAAGCTTATTTCTCTGCACGCTAACCAAAGTTTTGTTTTGTTTTTAACTAAAGTTAACCTTAAAAAAGAAAAAGAAGGGCTGGAGAGATGGCTCAGTGGTTAAGAGCACTGACTGCTCTTCCAGAGGTCCTGAGTTCAATTCCCAGCAACCATATGGTGGCTCACAACCATCTGGAATGGGATCCGATGCTCTCTTCTAGTGTGTCTGAAGACAGCTGCTGTGTATTCATATAAATAAAAATAAATATACCTTTCATTAAAAAAGAAAAAGAGCCGGGCTGTGGTGGCTCACACTTCAATCCCAGCACTCATGCTGCAGAGACACACAGATCTCTGTGAGTTCCAGTCCAGCCTGATCTACATACTGAGTTCCAGGGATGTATAAAGAGACCCAAACCAGACCTTTGCAACTATAAAATTGGTGTTTCAGCTATGGGAATGACCCCTCAGCCACATGAACTGGGTCTACCTATCATCCTTCTCAAATATAGATTCCAAAATGCAACCATGGTCCAGTTGCTATGATCTGGATCAAAGCAAACTGCTATAAACCACTGTTCATGCCTACTAGGGGGACTACACTCAGAGGAAAACTGAAAATAAGAAATGTTCTCAATGAAATGGAGAAGTGTCGTGTAATAGAGATCGTAGAATAGCTAGCACAGCACAGTCACTATGTGCACCAGTTTTGTGTTCCTTGATAAATAAAACGTGGAATCCCAGCGTTCTGACAACCACAATGGGTGTAAACCCAAAAGAACTGAAAACAGTCATTTAAACAAAACTTGTTTACAAATGTTGATGGCTATGTCATTCACAATAACCAAAAAGAATGAACAACCTAAATGTCTATCAATGGACAGAGTAACAATAGCCATTCAGTGGAATATTGATCATAGAAAGAAGCAAATACTGATAGATTCGAATGTGTAAATAGACCATGAAAACACTATGTCAAGTCAAAGGGTTAGACGCCCACCTGGTCCCGCCCCCACCTTACCCTCCCACCCCATTCCTCACCCCATCCTACCCCCACCTCACCCCTACTCCCACCCCCATCATATGCAACTTCAGAAACAGAAAGGCAGAGATGAGGAAGGGGGTGGGGAGATTAGAATGACAGTGGAGGCTACAGGGGGTGGTGCAGCACTTAAGAGGGCCTGGTTCAGTCCCCCAGCATCCTTATCAGGTGGCTCACAACCACTGCAACTCCAGCACCTAGGGATTTAATACCCTCTTCTGGTTTCTGTAGGGACCAATAGCCATATGATGCTCATTCATACAGATAGACACTCCATAAATAGAAGAGCTTCATATGGGACGACTAAAAATGTTGAGCTTGGGTGTATGTTAAGCCCGAGAATCACAAGAGAAAGATCAGTTCCACAATCTTTGAGCCAAATTTGAAGCAAGCTTTAACTAAATACTGGCCAGGATGATGGACTCTGACCAGATCCATTTCTGGGTTCCCAGAAAATATCCATCAGTCACATTTTGTAGAAGCTTAAAAAGGGCAGATAGGTTGCCATACCTCCTGTCAGGTCCAATCAGGGGCAAGCATGGATGCATACTTCCTGCCTGCATACCTCTCCCCTACATCCAATCAGTGACAAGCTTGCATCCTAATACGTTTCCCACCTAGACACCTCCTGTCTACATGTGCTCATCTGGTCTCGGCGAGTGAAAACGGGAACAATCGCCCCCAGCACTCCAGGAAGGGTCCACCTGTGGGCCAGTGGCTTACAGGTTAGAGGTATTTTTATTCCATAGATCTCTTGGGCACAGGAATTCAATCTTAAAACATAAGTTGGTGCTCACATGAGGTGGTGCACATCTGTTTCAGCACTTTGGAGCCTGAATCAAGATCTCAAGTTCAAGGCCAGTGTGGAGTACATTTAAAGATCCTGTCTCAAAAGAACGAACCAACCAACCAACCAATCAATGTCTGCCACTGGAAAGCAGTGATTGTTACACATCATTTGAATCAGCAGGTATCTCTGGGTTCCACACATTAAACTGGCAGGAGTGATAAATGTGGGTTTTAGCACAATGGAAAGTAGAGAGGGACTGGCAAGATGACTCCAAAAGCAAAGGCATTTGGTGCCTAAGCTGACTCTCTAAGCTCCATCTCTGAGGTCTACATAGTGGAAAGAGAGCCAGTTCTTGTAAGTTGTCCTCTGAGCTCCACGTGTGTCTCTCTGTCTCTCTCTGTGTCTCTCTCTCTCTCTCTCTCTCTCTCTCTCTCTCTCTCTCTCTCTCTCTCACACACACACACACACACACACACACACACACACACACACAATAAATAAATAAATAAATAAATAAATAAATAAATGTACAAAAGCCCTCTGAAAGACTAATCACATTCACTACCCAAGAGTAGCCTAGTTGGGAATGGAATTTGGGGCAATGTGACATAATTTACTGTCTACATGAATGGATGGCTTGTTGTGTGGCAAGCTGTGCAGGGATCAAGTGCATGGAGAATAAAATGCCCAGTTTCCAGCCTGTAAGACCTAATAAATAAACAGACACAAAAATATATACTTTTTTAAAAGAAAGGTTTCTACTGGCTTTGAACTCATGGTCTTCCTGTCTCAGCCTGCAGGGCTGGAATTACAGGCATATACGACAAGCATAGAACTATAGGGGATTTTAATCCTGGGCGTCAAGGGAGACGTAGACATGCCAGGGGTGTTTGATCTGGAATCCTTCAGGAGGGTGAGGAACACCCAGCACATTCCTAGGCGGTGAGTAGGAGTTTCCCCATGAAGTGGCAAGAACAGAGGAACCCTCCAGAGGGAACAAAGCAAGGCACAAAGGTACAGACACAGAGGAGGTGAGACTCTTGCCGCTACACCAACCTTCGAGAGAGAACAGGGCGTTCCGCTGGGTCAAGAGAAGAAAATTCAACAGAGGAAAAGTGGTCACTGGGGTCATATCTTCAGCCAGATCAAATAAGACAGAGGCTGGAAGTAGCCTCTGCACATTTTATAGTCATGGTGGGCCTTGAGAGTGAAATTTGGCTAGGAAGGGAGCCCCAGCTCCGGAAAGACAGCACCCAGGAGAAAGACAGCAGAGATAAAAGGAGAACAGGGAACCGGAGGCACCGGAGGCACCGGAGGCACCGGAGGCACCGGAGGCACCGGCTCCTCCCAGATAGGGAGCAGGGGTTACAAAAGGGAGGAGGATAAGTTCCCTGCTGGGCCAGAAGAGCAAGCGCTCTCCCCTCTCCTCTGTTTTCTCAGTGAGATTCAAGGGTGAGAATTACTCTGAAAAGCCAATATGGGAGAGGGGGAAGTCGCTGCCAGGGAGTCCGAGAAGCCTTTCCAGGCTGCTCAGCAGCCCGCTGAGGCTGCAGATGACTTTGTAGTAGCGCCAATCTGCGTGGGCTGTGATTTTTCTCCAGCAGAGCTCCAGAGCCTGGGAGCCCAGATGTCAGGGTGAAGGGCTGGGGAGTGGAGGGAAGAGTTAGGGTCCAGGCTCACAGGGCTGAGGCAGAAGGACATAGTGTGTAGGAGGGAGGTGGTTTGGAAAATGGGGTAGGAGGCTGAGGGGCTGTTGAAGCCTAAGCTATCAGGGAAGGAAATGAAGTGTGTGGGGAGGAGGGAGTGCGTTGACAGCGCATGGCAGTAGCTGGGATTTGAGGAGGTGGAAAGCTGAGCACCCTAGGAGTTACGAGTGGGCGGGATGGGAGGAGGAGGTCCTGATCACAGTCGGCTGGGGAACAATTCAGGCAATATGTAATCAAGTGCTAGCGAGGATGGTTTGAAACCTAAGTGGGCTTAGGGAGGAGGATAGGAATGAGAACTGAGCATGGATCGAGGGCAAATCCAGTGCAAAGCAGACTGTCAGTGAGGAATTCGAGATGACGACATAACAGCTGATGTCTAAGATGCCTAACAGTCCCTGGGAGGATGGAACCTCGCAGAGGACATGGCCTCTCTAGTCTCAGTGAAGGAGGAGACTAAAGAGTGGGAGAGAGTGGAGATTCCGGGGTTCGGCCTGTGTAGAGCCAGGCACTCTGGGTAGCACTTGCCAACCGTGCTCTTCCTCCTGCCTCTCACCGAGGCTTTTCAAGCTCCTCGCTGGCGCTCTTCCCACATCCCTATTGGCTAGCCTCAGCTTTTCAAAGAGCCAAACAAACACTCTGCAGTCTCACAGGTCAAAGCCCTGACTTTTGAAGGAGACAGAAAAATCATCCAGGTGGTCCTTGGGCAAAACAGAATCTACAGCATTTGCTTTGGTCTGCAGGAGCCTGAGATCAGAGAGATTAAACTAAAGGATCCGAAAGGGGATGGGCAGGGAAGGTCAACCCGATTGTTAACCAAACTGGGAAGGAAATCTGATTGTTTTTCTTTCCTGCCTACTTCCTGGTAACCCAAACCCTGAGTCTGCTTTTCTTTTACTTCCGTCATTCTGGGCTGGAGTTAGATGAACGACTTCAGGGGCTCTTGTCTAACACTCATTTGCCTCTCTCTCTCTTTAATCCCTCCACTTTGGCCCAGGTGAAGTGTGCCTCCATCCATTTTCAGGCATTAACGACAGTGGTCCATTGAGGTCAGCTCTATGCTTTCTCATTTAAATTTCCTTCCAGAGGTGAGAACTTGCAGCTGTTTGTCTCAGGAATGAGGAGTCACCTGAAGGCCCCAGGCACATTCTTTCAGAACCTGCTTTTAAAAGCTGTTCCTTCAAGTCTGTGAGGTACTGCAGATCCTTCCAAAAGACTCACCCTTTGTAATCTTACATGAACTAGGCTTGATACTTAATGTTAAAATAACTGGAGAGTTAGTATTGGTTATGGGGTAGCATGAGGTGGGGTAGGGTGGGGGGACACTAACAGCCACAGCTGGAAATGTAGTTTCATACTAAAACACTTGTCCATCATGTGTGAGGCCTTGGTTTCAATCCTCAGTACAGGGTGTGGGCATTTAGTCTAGCTCTGCCTCACAGTTACCTGGCAACAGCCTGACTCACTATAAAAGGGGCTGCTTGCCCCCTCCTCTCCCCTGCTTTTTTGCTCTTACTCTGTCCTCTTGCTCTTGCACCCACTCTCTCCCCGTTCCCTCCCCTCCCCCTCTCTCTCCACATGCTCATGGAGGATCATTCTCTCTCTCTCTCTCTCTCTCTCTCTCTCTCTCTCTCTCTCTCTCTGTCTCATCTGCCTTCCTCTGTCTCTACTCCCCTCACACTGTAGAGTGAAAAATTATAAAGGCCATTTTATGAAATATGTGTAAATTTTTCCCCTTAGACCTTGGGCAGAAAAGCACCTGCCAGCAGGTTTGGGCCCATCTAATTAGTTACAGAGGAGGGGGAATTACAGGACAAAGGCCTGTTAAGAACATCCCAGAAACTGACTGGCCAAGGGAGGAACTACACCCTGTCCCCATGGTAGGGCCTACTAGTGTTCAAAAAAAAAAAAAAAAAAGTAAAACAACCAATCCTGTGTGCCCGCGCGAAAGTTCGCTTTTTCCCCACCCCGCCCATATATAAGCACTAGACCCCTGAGCCACGGGGTCAGTCCCTCTATCCCCTATGTGAGATATGGGGATACGGGCTGGCCCAGACCTCTGATTTAATAAACCACCTCATGTGTTTTACAGCAAGACAGTCTCTCGTGTGTCCTTTGGGTGCGTGCTATCCTGTGACTCTAGTGGACCTCCTTTCTGGGGAGTCCTGGACCTTTCAACACCTGATTGTACCTCCACCAACATATTCCTTCTCTCCCCCTATCTTTTTTTTTTTTTTTTGGTTTTTCAAGACAGGGTTTCTCTGTGCCCCCTATCTTTTAATAAAACACAACACAGGGGATATATATGTATGTATGTAGTGTGTGTCAGGTATGCAGATGCCCACAAAGGACAAAAGAAAGTGTCAGAGTTCTGGAACTGTAGTTCTCAATGTTTGTGAGCCACCTAACAAGGGTGCTGGAAATTGAACCTGGGTCCTCTGGAAGAGTAACAAGTGCTCTTCACCACTGAGACATCTCTCCAGCCCCACCCCATATGTATACAAAAAAAAACCCTATTATTTACGAAGTCAGTACAACACTAAAGGTAGTGGGTTTTTGTGAAACTCCAGGTTCTCAGGGAAGTAGGCTTGGCAGGGAATGGCTTTGTTCTGATTAGTTGGGTTTGAAGTGAGAGCTCTGGAGATGAAGTATACAGACTCTTGGAAATGCCTCACTTGGCTCAGCACTGCCTGGCTTACAGATCTCCCTGGGTCCTGCAGTAGTTGCCCTTGAAGGTGTTTGCTTCCTGGAAGAAGCACACTGTAAGTTATAAAAACAGAAAACCAGGATATTTTTATAAGAAGCTCAGTTTAGTTTGGGGGTGGAGGCAGGCATCTGAAGGACAGAGTGTGCCAGCCGCAAGCTTATCAAGATCTCGAGACTGTACAGTACTGTGAGACCAGAGAGGCCCCACCGAGGGTCCCCTGCAATGGAAGGATGAGGGCTGAAGTGGCCAGAAACAGTTCATTGTCCAGATCCACCCAGGTCCAGAGACTTCCTTTTTCTGGCCTCGGGTGCTCTTCAAATTTATTGATGATGAAATAGAATTTCCCTGGCTTTTCATGATCTTGTCTTTCATCCCTACTCAACCAGACCTAAAAGAGCAAATCCACAGTTGCCGCATGAAACCCCACTGGGTACCTCCCTACCTCTGATGCAGTGTGACTAAGACAAGGCTAACCAAGTTCACTGGCAGTGTTCTGCACACCTCCTGCCCTTCACCCTTCCTTCCTTCCACATCAACAGCCCCTCTCAGATTCAGTTGGGTGATCACTCACTGACATTTTGGAATTAATACCCTCTTTTCTAGAGGTGCTTCTTTTTGACAGAAGAGATCAAGAGAAGCAAGTGACCCTTCTTTGTGTCTCTAAGGTATTATGACTCCAACTACCATTTATTGAGCATCTACTGTGTACCTTATCCTGAACCAGATTCTTCGCACCATTTAAACAGTGAGTTCAGATTAAACTGACTCAATGTATATACAGTATTTAGCGATATATCTGACACTTAATGCTCAGTGTAATCTGGGTGTGATGGCCCAAACCTGAGGCAGGATGGCTGAGAGTTTGACACTAGTCTGAGCAAAGTAGCAAGTCCCAAGCCAGTCTAAGCTAAAAAAAAAAAAAAAAAAAAAAAAAATCAAACAAAACAAGAGCTTGTTGCTCTTGCAAAGGACCTGGGTTCGATTCCCAATACCCACATAATGGCTCACAACCATCCTAATCCCAGCTCTAGGGGGATCCTACAGGCATGTATATTGTACACACCTTCATTCGAACAAAACATTCATACACACAAAGTAAATAAATAGAAATTTTAAAAATATCCATAGTATCCTGATGAAACAGGTATTACACTATTTTATAAAGAAATTTTAAAAAGAAAGGAAGAAAAAAAAAAGGCTAGGCATTGGTGGCACATGTCTCTAATCCCAGCACTCAGAAGCCAGAGGCAGGTGGATCTCTCAGACTTCTAGGCCATCCTTGTCTTCAGAGCTACAGAGTCTCCCAGGGCAGACAGGGGGGTTGTACAAACAAACACTTAATTCCTCTAGCCAGGTAGAGTGCGCACACCCTTAGTCCCAGCACTTGGGAGGCAGAGGCAGGCAGATCTCTGAGTTTGAGAATAGCCTGGGCTACAGAGTGAGTTCCAGGACAGCCAACACTACACAGAAAAAGCCTTCAAAAACCAAAACCAACCAAACAAAACCATTATTTGTTTAGAACATGTGTGTCTGTGTATGCATGCACATGCGCGTGTGCGTGCACGCACACACACACACATACGCTGATGCATATACATGTGGAAGCAGAGAGTCGATGTCCATTTGATTAGACTGGTTGCCCAACAAGCCCTGAAGTCTTTCTACTCTACCTCCCCAGCTCTGAAACTGCAGGTACACACTATCACACCCGACTTTTACATGGGTACTAGGAACTTTATCATCTAAACCAGTGATTCTCAAACTGTGGGTTGTAATCCCTTTGGGAGTTGCATATCGGATTTGATATATTCTGTCCAAGGATATCCTGGGCTCCATAGAAAGACCAAGAAAGCATATTTATTTTGAAAAACAATTCTTTAACATGAGCGGCCTTTTCATCAGATTTCCCCCTCATTACCTCCCAGAGAAATGGAGGTTGTTTCTCCCAGCTGCTACTTACAGCATCTTATTGTCAGGGAAGTGACAGTCTGTGAAGAGAAGAAAGTCTCTGGAGCAGAGAATGTCAGAGGCCAGCTCCAGCATAAGCTTCTTTGATTTATTCCTGGTCCCAGGAGTGAGCTGGGAAAGAGAGGAGACTCAGTCTATTTTTTTTTCTAGAACATGAGCCATGGCCAAGTGTCTGGTGAGTTACAAGGATGTTCGTCCACACCCCTCCCATCCTTTCTCACCCATCCAGCCAAGCATTCTGTCATTTGACGCAGCCTTTAGGAGACATAGTCTTCACGCATTTCCTGGAAAGGTCAGTTGGCTTCCTCTGAGAATGTTGGGAAAGTTGTTTAGAAGTTAGTGATAATGAAGAGGTCACCTTGATTGAGCCAGACAAGACAATCCTAGAACAGCTTCCTGACTGAAGGACTGTCAAACTCCTGATTAGGTCTGTTGGCCTGCAAAGGCAAAAGTCAACTTATGGCTGGTGGCAAGAAAAAGGCCCTGATCCCAGTGCCTGAGCTAACACTGATAGTCTCTGTATCCACTCTGACAGGTACAAAGGACAGAAACACATCCAGACAACTCAGGGGCTGCTTGTCCACTTCCAGACAGGAGAGGAGTCTAAATGGCATGAGGAAATCACTCTGAGGCTCCTTCTAGACTATCTCCGTTATCCACAGTAGTTACATAGAGCTGGCCCTGTTTGGTTCTTAAATCACACAGGATACCTGAACTTTACCCCTGAGTAAAGCTCACCCCTGTCACAATACCCCTGAGTAGCTTTTCTCAAAAGTACTTCAAAAGCCTTTCTCTCCATATGGAAGAATATTGGTCCACAAGGCTGGGCGTGGTCTTGTTCAGCTTTCTCATCCACCAAGATTATTTTTCTTCCAAAGCTCACATCTGGATCTAACGAAATTCACAACTAGGCTACCAATGAGTTAAGGGCTGGCTCTGTGTCTCCAGTATCAGCGTTTGATACTGAGTGAGTAGCTGGGGGAGCCTGCTCTGCTAGGGTTGAGCAGGACCATATGCAGTTCTCTTCTTCCAGGCCTCTGATGGCATCAGAGCCAGCTGCAGAGGGGCTCAGGTGCTGGGCACAGAGCCTAGGCTGGAGCAAGGCTAGATGCAGTCCAAGGGATAGACAGGGCATTCAGTAGAATCTGGACTACAACCCGGCATGCTAATGCACACCTGCTATCCTACCACTCAGGACATAGAAGCAGGAAGACAGAGTTCAAGGCCAGCCTGACCACATAGAGATGTCTAGGCCAGTATAAGCTACATAGGGAGACCCTGTCTCAAGCTCAGAACAAACTGACTAACAAACTCTGGGACTTTGACAGCCAGTAGGGAAAAGAAGCTAGGTCTATAGAGTGAGAGGAAGGGAGTCTATCTAGGAAAACAGTATATGGAAATCAGAAGGCTGGCGCTGAACAAAAAAAAACAGAAACAGGCAAAAAAAAAAAAAAAAAAAAAATCCCAGCCAATAGATATTTGCTCAAGGTATCAACACAAGCCAGTAGGAAAGGAGTGGATCTTGTCAACAAATGGCAAAGGGTTGTTTAAACATTTGCAACATGAACCTCAACCACTGCTCACCCTAAGCCGAAGAATTAATTTGAAATTAATCTGTAAGCATTGAAACTATGAAGATAACATAAGAGAAAATATTAGCTTTCTTGAATTTGGGGAAAAAAATCTTGCTATAATGATGTAATCAAACTTAGAGCCACTGAACTACACACTTAAAAGTGATTAACATAGACTGGGAGGTGGTGACACATGCTTTAACTGCAGCACTTCAGAGGCAGAGGCAGGTAGATCTCTTAGTTTGAGGCCAGACTTATCTACAGAGTGAGTTCCAGGACAGCCAGGTCTACACAGAGAAACCCTGTCTCAAAAATACGAAACAACAACAAAAGATTAAAATGGTGAAATTTATGATATCTATATTTTACACACACACATCCCAGAATATCTTTTGTTCTGGTATTTTCCAAGGAAAAAAAAAGCATGAACATGGAAACTCTCACCCCATCAATATATCAGACTTCATCAAAACTGTAAATCTTTCAGGTACAGTAGGTCATGTTTGTAATTTCACCTCAGGAGAAAAGGGCAGAAGGTTCTTTGCAAGTCTGAAGCTAGTCTAGTCTGTGCAGAAAGTTCTGTGCCAGTCAGGGTTAGGTAAAGACCCTGCCTCAAATTGAAAGAAAGAAAGGAAGAAAGAAAGAAAGAAAGAGAGAGAGAGAGAGAGAGAGAGAGAGAGAGAGAGAGAGAGAGAGACATAGGTTGATCAAAAGACATAAAAATGAAAGAGACTAGAAAACTGATGAAGGGCATATCTGACAAAAGACTTATTTTAGAATATATAAAGAGTTCTTACAACTCAACAATAAGAAAAATAACCCACTGGGCAGTGGTGGCATGTTCCGCGCCCCTTTTCGAGTCCCCTTTGCCCGTGAAAGAGGCACGTGAGGCAGTGTTCGGGTGGTTACCACAGCGAGGCTTTATTCTTGTATCAGCAGAAGCGGAAAGACCCAAAGCCCGGGAGAGGCACTGCTATATGTACCCTAGAGTGGCGTGTTCACTTCTGATTGGCTGTTCACTCATTACCCCATATTACGCCCCGGGGATGGGCAGTGACTTTGGTGCGCTTTTGCCTTTTGCACCTGCGCAGTTAGTTGTTTACTTGTGCGAGCACAGGATGCCCGCGCCATCTTGTAATGGCGAATGCTGTCACGCTTACTGCGGCTTCTAACAGTGGCACACGCCTTTAATCCCAGCACTTGGGAGGCAGAGGCAGGCGGATTTCTGAGTTTGAGGCCAGCCTGGTCTACAGAGTGAGTCTCAGGACACAGAGAAATCCTATCTCAAACAACAACAACAACAACAACAACAACAAAAATTTGAGCTAGTGAGATTCTCAGAGGGTAAAACATTTTCTAGGTAAGCCTCACAATCCAAGCTTGATGCATGAAGCCCATGGGAAAGAGGACTACTCTAGAAGTTGTCCTTTGACCTTTACCCACACACTGTGGCATGGGTGACACACACACACATGCACGGACACATGCACACAAGCCTGCATGCATACGCACATATACATACATACATACGCATACGTGTACACATACCTGAGCACACACACTGACAAGAATGATTATGATTAAAAAAAAAAAAAACCCTAAAATTTAAAAGAAAAATAACTCAGTTTTTAAAAATTGAACCAAAAGTTTCAGCAAACATCTCCTGAGAGGTTCAAAGATGGTAAATAGACATATAAAAAGACCTTTGCATAACTAGTCATTAGATACAAAAATGCAAATTAAAAGCTAATGAGAAAATACTGTGAACCTACCATAATGGTTAAAATTAAATTCTATTTTAAAGATTTAGGAGGTCACTGGACCTCTTATACACTGTAGCTGGAGACATAGAAAGCCCCAACCACTCTGCTAAATAGTCTGACCATTTCTCACAAAGTTTAACACATTCACTCTATATGACCCAGATTTTTCTCTCTCCCTAAAAAAAAAAGGAAAGCATGTCTGTGTGAAAGACTTATACTTGAAGGTTCATAGTAACCTTATTTGTAACAGTCAAATATGGTAAGCAATATAAACGCTAATGGAGAGGCATGTTTTTAGTATTTAGAACGAGCTACTGTTGCATGTTGCTGCAACAGGGGCAAACCTCAAAATAATTGTGCTGATGTAAAGAAAAAAGAAAAAGAATACATGCTGTCTGCTTCCATATATAAAGCTCTAAAATGCAAATTAATCTATAATGTGAGAAAGCAGATAATCGCTTGCCTAGGAACAGAATGAAGCAGACAGTGAGGGGTGGGTTACCAAGGACACACGAAGCTTTGGCGATGATGGACACATTCATTATCTTGATTGCAGAAATGGTTTCACAGGTGATTTATATGCCTGAACCCATTAAATTGTGTTTTTTAATTATATGTAGCTCATTATCTGCTGGTTATGAATCAAAAAAGCCTTTCAAAAAATAAGAAGAACATTCTACTCTGCCATGAGTGGGCAAGATCATGGTTAAAATGTGGGCTTCAGGACTTCGTTGGGTTTGGATTCAGTCTCCATTACCTACTTATAGACTGTGTGACCTGCCTAAATCATAGTCTCTCTAAGGCTTGCTTTTTGCATTTGTTAGAGAAGAATAATAGTGTTAAGACAAAATATCTAGTATTTGTAAGGTACTTAGAATAGCGACTAGTACATGTTGGCCATCACAACCACCATCAGCACCACCAGAACCATCATCAAAGCTGCCAACTGACAGCACCAAAGGTATACAGATACAAAGAGGTAGGTGAGAAGTTGGAAGGTCGTGGCTGGCCTAATGTGTTGTCATACACCACACTGGAGGCTCATGTAGGAGGATCACGAATTTAAGGCCAACTTGAACTACACATTAAAACCTTCTCTCAAAAATAAATAAATGTATGTATATGTGTATATATGTATGTATGTATGTATGTATGTATGTATATGTGTATATGTGTATATGTGTATATATGTATATATGGATGTATGGATGTATGGATATATGGATATATGGATATGTACATATGTATATACACACACACACATATGTATAAATACCTGGTGTAGTGGTGCACACCTTTAGTCATAGCACTTGGAAAGCAGAGGGAAGTGGATCTCTGTGAGTTCAAGGCCAGCCTGGTCTACATAGTTTCAGGATAGCCAGAGCTACATACCGAGATCTTGTTTTGAACAAAAAGCAAAATAATAAATTAAACTAATTTATATATGACTAAGATACTCAGAAATTTACCACCTCAAAGAATGATGTTTTGTGGTAAGTTCTGACTAGCTTGAGACTGGTCCCAGGTTTAGATACCACTGGAGTGACAGGTATAAACCTGGAATGAAGTGGGTAGGTGCCATGTGGGGATCCTTCCTGGACTTCCTAGGTTCCTAGGCAATACCTTGTGGTTACAGTGGCCACATTGTAAGCCATGACTGTCCCACTTGCACAGAAGGTCTTTCTGGACCACCAGAGAGACAGCCTTTTGTCATTCTAGGATTTTCCAGTTAACTGCCCTCCTTCTGAGCTCATACTGGGTCACCAGAGCAGTCCCTCAGGCCTCAGTCCTGCCCGAGAACAGCAGCAGGGCAGCAGAAACTAGTGACTGGCTACTCACAGAGGCTGTGAAGTCAGTGGAGAGCAGTGTCAGGCCAGGGCACACATCTAGATTGGTGGGGTGGAAGGTAGATAGCCAGTTAAGAGAGAAAGCAGCTTTCTCAGAAGTCACTGTGGGATCAAGTAAGCCCACAGATAAAGTGTGGGCCCAGGCAGTCCTAGTCTCTGGATGTTCTCACAGAGACATAGATGAGAAAAGAAGCAGAAAAGAGATCCTTCTGATGTGCGTACCTCCATCCTGGTGAGGGCTTCTGTGCGCTGCAAAGAGGAACAGGTCTCAGCTTAAATGAACCTCAGCTAAGCACTTGTATTCCTAGCAGATCTCTGTGTTAAATGTAGCCCCACTGTGTGCTGGTTACACACTTAGTGCCCCTGCCCCTCTTCCCTCTTGCTCTGCACAAGAGGACTGATTTCTGTAGATGCGCTATGGGGGATTTCTCTAGTCTCTATAAAGGTTCTGGGGTGGATCTCCTGGGAGTGCTGATGGGTTTGGAAGAGCAGAACACAGAAGTTGGAGGTTATTTCTTCTTTGTTTCCTCTTCCCTTTGTAAATCTGGTCCTGAGAATGTCTGTATCTCTCTGGGAGATTAGAGTCACTCCTGTTTTCAGTCCCCTATTTGGTCAAAGTCCAGGGCGTCCTTGACCTGATATACAGGAAGGTAGGAGTTTCCTGCTCTTTCTAGTCTTGAGAGCTTTGGATCCCATTCCTTCCCAGACCCTGCCTGACACAGCCACTGGTCAGCCACATCAGCAGAAGTTCACAGCCCTGAGGTCAGTCTCCAGTTCTCCTTTCTCATTTTTGGTCAAGACTCTGGGATTAACCCAGACAGTTAACAGCTGCTGCATGGTCTCAAGTGATGTCCCAGTCCAGGGCCCTGAGAAACCTAACACAGAGATTCTTCAGGCCCCCTAATCTCTCCCTGCACCACCCCTGTGCCCTTCCTCCACTTAGGTAAACACTGTGCTCTCAGGCTGACAAAGGAGAAGAAGCAGGTCCCTCCTGCCTGACACAGGCTGGGGAAGACAGAGGCATTGTGCCAGCCCAGGACATCGGCTGTCCCAGCAAAGGTCAGTCTGCCCATAATAAGGAAGTGCTCAGAGCCAAGAGCAGTAAATCCAAAGCAAACACATAGATGTAGAGCACGTCACTCAACCTGATGCAGAGTCCGCGCAGAACACTGCTGCTGAGGCAGGAAGTCTTCTAAACAACCAACGGTGGGAACTCGAAAGGTCTCCTTGAACAGCTTATGGTAGACACTGTTAACATGGGCTCTAGGAGGGTTAAGGGGTGAGAGGAAATCAGACAGGGGTTCCTGGGAAGACTCTAGTCTGAATCACTAAGATACTCTACGGTATTGTGGGAATTAAATTATTCTTGCTGGCTAGGTAGATATGAGAAGGAAAAGCTTGCCCATCAAAATCACAGCATGGAGTCCTGAATCCAACTTCTGCTTCTGACACTTATTTGTAGTCTAATGTTGGCAGGTAAGCAACCAACAGTGCCTTAGTTTCACCACCTGTGAAATGGGGATAAAATAATTAAGCTGGATGTGGTGGTACACAGCTTGCAATCCCAGGACCTGGGAGATGGAGGAAAGATGTCCCAGACCTGGCTGGGCTACATAATGAGATCCTGTCTCAAAAGCAATACAGAAATAAAAACCAGTTCTATGCAGGTCTATTAGCATGTCTGTGAGTTTGTGCCCTGATAAGTGCCATATATAAAAACTCAGCTATTACCAAAACACAGCACTGCTATGCCATCTCTGCCCTTCTAGCCACTCCTCTCCCAATTCAAAGAGCAGAAGTGCCTTTGGTGGACTAAGGTATTAAGTCAACATCTACCTCTGGGAGGGCATGTTCAAACAGTCTCACAAACTGCAAACCAAGATCAGCTCTCAGAACCCAGCTGCGTCCAGAGACAGAAATGATAACTAATGTGCCAGCCCTTCATTTACTATGAGCCTCTGGCCCACACGACAGAGCAGTCAACCCACAGTGATGTAAACAGTAACTTGGCTTCTCTTCAGCACAAGATGGCAGAACTAGCCATGACTATTGAAAAGTCCTTAACCTTTGTAGAAGACAAGAGAACTCCCTCATTTTAACACTGGGTAATGACTCAATGGTTAAGAGCATTTGAGTTCATATACCCAGAACCTATGTAACAATTTAGGCCTGGCTGCACATACCTGCAGCCTAGCACTGAGGGGCAGAGATGGACAGATCACAGGAGCTCACTGACCAGTCAGCATACCTGCCAATGTCAGCTGCCATGTGGGTGCTGGGAATTGAACCTGGGTCCTCTGGGAGAGCAGCAAGTGCTTTTAATTACTTATCCATCTCTCTAACCCTTGTAGTTCCCTAATTTTCAACAAAGATGTCAAAAACATTGGTTTTGGAAAAAAGATAGCATTTTCAACAAAGTGTCCAGAAAAGCTAATATCCACCTATAGAAGAAAGATACTATCTATCACCCTGCATAAAAATCTATTCACAGTGAATCAAAGACCTCAGTGTAAGATCTGAAACTTTCAAACTGCTAAAGGATCAGAGGGAAAATGCCTCAAGATACAGGAATAAAGAAAGGACTAAACATAAAAGGCCATAATAACAGCAGAAATAATCCCCAGATTAGCAAGTAATGTTCATGACATTGATTCCACATACAGAGAAACTTGTAATATATTAAATTAGAAAGCTTCTTCAAAGTAGAAGAAACAGCCACCAAAGAGACAGCCACGGAGTGAGAAGACAAACCTCAGTCAGTTCTGTCAAACAAGGGATCGATATCTAGACTATATAAAGAACTTCAAAAACTAAACACCCAGAACCACATCCTCTAAACCATAAGCTTCTCAAAAGAAGAAATACAAGTGGCTAATTAGTTTTAAACATGTTCAACATCCTTTGCAAATTAAATAAAGATGCAAGTTAACACTGCCTTGAGATCCCATTCCCTGCAACTATCAAGAAAGCAAGCAGCAGATGCTGGTGAGGATGTGGATGAAGAGGAAGCATTACCCTGCCTGTGGGATCTTAATGGTTCAGGCACTTTGGAATCAGTGTGGGAGCTCCTTAAAAAACTAAAACTAGAATTGTGTGACCCAGCTGCACCACTCCCGGCTGTGTTGCATAAGAATTCTAAGTCTATATTCCATAGAGAAATATCACGCCCAGAATTATTGCTGCACTACTCATAATCGATCAGATATGAAACCAACATAGATGTCCTTCAATAGATGAATAGATTAAGAAAATGAGGTACACACACACTGGAATTTTTCAATTATAAAGAAAAATGAAGTCACATTTTCAGAAAAAATGGGTGCAATCGGAGATCATAGTGTTAAATGAAATAAGTCACTCAAACACTCTTTTTTACATATGAACTCTCTATTAAAAATATATTTTTTCTATATATATATTTCCTATATATATACATATATATGGATATATACACATATATGTATGTATACATGTGTATATATACATATATATGTATATATACATACACACACACACACACACACACACACACACATATATATATATGAGAGAGAGAGAGAGAGATTCTGAGTATATATGTGAGCTTGTGTGTAGGTGCTGGAAGTAGAACGGAGACTGAGAGGAGATAAATTATAAGAAAGGAGGGCAAAGAGTAAACACAATGGAATATATGTGATATAATAGTAGAAGCAGGGACTGTTTGTGGAGAGGAGAGGGAGCAGGGAAGATGGAGGAGCTCAGTGACAGAAGGGATGAGTAGTGACTGCACAGTGTAAGCTGGACATGGTGCTACACGTCTATAATCCCAGCTCTCGGGAGCCAGAGGCAGGCAGATGTCTGTGAGTTTGAGGCCAGCCTAGTTTACAACATGAGTTCCAGGACCATCAGAGCTACATGGTGAGTTCCTGTCTCAAATAAATAAATAAATAAATAAATAAATAAATAAATAAACAAACAAATAAGCAGAAAAGCAGAGTATGCTGGCACACAGGTGGAAATGCTACTATAGTTATGCCCAATAATTTGTGTGTTAACTTAAAAAACAAAGCAATATAAAAATAAAGAGAATTTATTGAGCAGATGGGCACATCCTTGCGGTGCCTGTTATGAACCCCTGGATAAGGTCAGGAAGGAGGGCTAATCCCAGAGAGGGAACACAGTCCATCTAAAATCACACACCCACTGGCCATCTGAGCATGGCCATCTGATCCTGCAGCTCCATCCTCGCTCCAGCGCCATGCTCCAGCGCCATGCTCCAGCGCCATGCCCCAGCGCCATGCTGCTGCCCAGCAGCTCCTGTGCATGCAGCTCCATACACATCATCCCACATAAGAACAACTGGAGCAGTGGTTCTTGACCATCCTAGTGCTGCCCTTTAACAAAGTCCCTCATGTTGTGCTGACCCCCAACCACAAAACTGTTTTTGTTGCTACTTCATAATTGTAATTTTGCTACTGTTATGAATCATAATGTAAATATCTATGTTTTCTGATGGTCTTAGGGGATGCTGGTGGAAAGGTCATTTGACCCCCAAATGGGTCACGACCCTCAGGTTGAGAACCACTGCTTTAAAGTGATGCCATCCAGAGGAATTCAAACTAGGGATCCTCCCTAACTCTGACAGTCCTTCCCTCCATCTCCCTGCCCACTGCTGGGGATGAACCCAGGGTCTTAAGCACACTAGGCAAATGCTCGGTGACTGAGCAGCAACCCCAGCTTCAGATGGGTCTCACATGACATGCCAAAGGACAGACGGACTCTGAACAGTGAAGGACTTCCAGGATGAAAAGTCTGGAATGCTCTATAGCCCACAGTGCAGTGAGCACATGTGGAGGTGACAGCTGCTCTGTGGGCTCAGAGAATGGGCGAGATGCTGGGAGGAGCATGAGAAGTCAAAGTGGGGAACTAAGGACTGGGTGGGGAGGAGAGGACCTCTCTGTTGAGTTTCAACGTGGAAAGAGGTCCACTTGCTGAGAAGTTGTCCACCTTTGTTTGCCTTGGTCCATTTCTGCAACTACTTTAAAAATTCATGTCACTGGGTAATTTATAAGCAACAGAAATTCATTCCTCACAGTTCTGGGGGTCTAGGAACTCCACAGCCAAGGCAGGTTCAGTGTCTGAAATCTCTACTTCTAAGAGAGCACCTTGTCCCCAAATCCTCCTATGGCAAGAGATGGAGGAGGGGAATATAGCCATGCACGCGCACATGTGCACACACACACACACACACACACACACACACACACAACCCACAGATCTGTTCAGACAGGCAGTGCCCCCAACTTCACCCTCCAAACCACTCCCCTCTTATTCTCACAAGAAGGATTAAACTTCACGATGAATTTTGGAGGGGTCACAGACTGTCCAACTCAGGATTCCAGCCACAAGGGGAAGTCAGCCCCAGGAAGAGATGCTGAATCTTGAGGAAGAGCAGCCTGGGGATGACAAGAAGGCCGTGACCCTGCCTTGGAAACCTAAACTACACATGAGGGAGAGGGAATGCCCCACTGCATTCTCTTTTGGCATTTCAAAACTGAGTCTCCATTTTCTTACCAAGAGAGGGAAGCTAAAATTTCTTTAGAATCACAGCAACAGAGCCTAAACTTTTATCAGCACACAGTTTAAAAAAAAATCACGCCGGTCGGTGGTGGCACACGCCTTTAATCCCAGCACTTGGGAGGCAGAGGCAGGCGGATTTCTGAGTTCGAGGCCAGCCTGGTCTACAGAGTTAGTTCCAGGACAGCCAGGGCTACACAGAGAAACCCTATCTCAAAAAACCAAAAAAAAAAAAAAAAAAAAAAAAAAAAAAAAAAAAAAAAAAAAAAAAAAAAAAATCACTGATGGGAGCTGGAGAGATGGCTCAGAGGTTAAGAGCGATGGCTGCTCTCCCAGAGGACCTGAGTTCAATTCCCAGCAGCCATATGGCTGCTCACAGCTGTCTGTACTCCTGTTCCAGGTGACAGCCTCATACAAACATATGAAGTAAAAACACCAATGGGCATAAAGTAAAAATAAATAATTTTTTTTAAAGTGGCACTGGCCTCTGAGACAGATAAATTAAACCCTGTGCTGTTCAGAGTTTAGCTTCTTGCACTTTCTAGGTTGCTCACTAAAGGGTCTTTAACCAAACATCTCTCCCTTCCCGTCCTCTGTAGCTGGCCTTCAGCAGATGCTACTTATCTTACCACAGGTATACAGATCACATACAAAGGGAGAAATAGGCTCAGAAATGATTCGTGAAGATTAAACATGATCAGGGAGATAGCTGAGCTGGTAAGGTGCTCGTGAAGCCCAGGGCCCTGATTTCAAACTCCAGAGACATTGAGAAGAGAAGAAATCCCAGTCAGCTTAGCTTAATTAGCAAGCTCTAGGCCAAACCTTTCTCAAAAAACAAGATGGGTGATTCCTGAACACAACACGTGAGGTTGTACATTTCCACACACGTGTGTATACGCATGCATGCAGGACGCCTGCACACCCACATGAACACACACGTATCCACAAATTCCCAAAAAAGATTCAATACGAGAGGAAAGGCAAGCACTCAGGAGCCTAGAGGACTCGGGACTGGGAGGCCACTCCTGACTGCGAACATCTTCCATACTCTTTGGAGCCTCAACTTTTGTATCTATAAGTTGGGAGTGTGGGAAGTGTCATCACATTAGCGTACAGAACTTATACCAAGATGTTTAACTTGACTCCCTAACTTCTTGCTGAGATGATCTATAAATAGACTGAAGTAACAGAGCCCCAGTGGAAGCCATAATGCAGCCATCTTCCTCAGGACTCCAGTGTCTTCCTGTAGGCTCCTGTGTTAAGGCTTGGTTCCAGCTAGTGGTACTATTTGGGGAGGGGATAAAAACTGTAGGAGGACCTCTCAGGACAGAAGAGGTCACTGGGGCATGTGCTTTGAGTGAGGAGACCCCCTTTCCATGCTTCTTGCTCACCATGAAATGAACAGTCAGCCTCACTTTCCATACAGTTTTGCCTCACCTCAGACCCAAAGCCACAGAGCTATCCTGACCATGCACTGAACCCAGGCCCACTAAACCAAAGCCACAGAGATGGCCTTACCGTGCATTGAACCCTGACCTGCCAAACCGTGAGCCGAAACAAATCTTTCTTCCTATAGTTTTTCTTTGATGTTTGTCATAATAACAAAAAGTCCCAACTACCACACTGGAATTTTAATTTGTTCAAAACCTATTTTTAATGATGTTTCATAAATGCTTTAATCTTCCTGGTAGCCCACTGCTCATCAGAGGAAGTGGAAAAGAAAGGATGGGGGTGGGGGGGGGGGAAGCAGACCTGTTTAGAAAGGTTCTTTGGAGCAACTCCCATCTGTGTTATCTGGAAATCGGCAGTTCAGTTCACAGGTCAGCAGCAGCAGGTTGATCCACTTGCAAACTCTTCACGGATACATCACCAATCCAGCTCAACAGAGTCTGGATAGCAAACATGAATTAGCAACTGACTATAATGAACCTTTACATTTCCACTTCACCACACACTTCCACATGGCCCATCCTCATAAAAGAATGTACTTCCCACCAACACTGATATCAGACTTAGTCGTGTGACTTGGTTCCTTTCATATGATATGAAGATTCCAAGAGATATGGAGAGAATCACATGCGAGTGAAGTGGCTTTGAGAGTCACTGAGGAGGGTCCTCACTGTTCTCTGTTTCCCCAGAGAGTTCTTGCTTCTTCAGCCTGGGGAGGAGAGGACATCACATAGTGTTGGACAATGGGCACATAATATGAATGGGAAGTAGTCCTTTGTGGTTTTGGTTGTCTATTATACAGCAAAAGGTTATCCAAACTGACTGATAAAAACCTCATACAGAGAAGTCTTAAGTGACCAGTTACTTATGGAGTCCGCCTGTATAACGAAGCAGGAAATTCTTGTTTTGTTTCACGTTTTTTAAAGTAATGAACAGACTACTGAGACGGCTCAGCAGGCAAAGATGCTTGCTGCCAACCCTGACAATCTGAGTTTGAACAGTATACACATGTAGTAAAACCCCAAACCCAGCCCAGCTCTCCCAATTCACACTTTACATAGCAGTGTGAGCCAGGACCTACCCAGATGGCTGAGACTGCCACATAATTTCTTTGGCTCTCCCAGGTAGTACGGGCCCTGCTAGCCAACTTAGCCTATCTAAGGGAACATCGAGTTTGTTTCTTAGGATGACATTTTATCTATTTGTACTCTAGGGCCATGTCTCGAGCCTGGCAGACATGTGGGTCTGCAGGCTTCCTCCGAAGACCATCTAAGCTACAAAGCTTTATGCACCTTGGATAGGTTAAACTGCTTCTGGAGTTTGCTGATGGAGGGGTCTCCTTCACTGCTCCATTCCTTGGTCTGTTTTTTTTGTTTTGTTTTGTTTTTTGTTTTTGTTGTTTGTTGTTGTTGTTGTTTTGTTTTGTTTTGTTTTGTTTTTTATAGTAAATTCTGTGCTTGGGACACAGGTGAAGGAAAGCTGCTGCTGTCAGCCCGACTCACTGAGGCACAGCACATGGAGGGCCACTCACACACTAGGAAGTGATGTCTAGGGCTGACTTCACTACCGTATCCTGGTCTGAATTCTGGCTTGACTGGGGTGGCAGTGGGGTGGGGGAATGACGGAGAATCTTGCTGCTCTCCTAACTGATAAGATCACTGCCTGTTGACACACTGGGATCTACGGTCCTTCCCAACATCCCTCTGCAGGCTTACCCTCTTTGGACCTCAGCTTCCTGTGTTCTCTGGGCCTACACTGCCTGTCCAATAGCAGCTGGAAACCAGCATGGGATCTTGGAGCGATGAGCCATGTTTACCACATAAAGTCAAATCACCTTTGTCATTGTCAAGGACAGTACTCTGGATATATTTTTTTGCACAGAATAATCTGACCAGACCTTTTCTGTTTTCTCGTCTGCAAGGGTGAGAGTAAGGATGTACTGCTGCCTCTAGTCACAAGCCCTGAGCTCTGTGGAGAGGCTGAAGGTTGGGTTCCTTCCCTCAACAGCTAATGTGGCAAGCATGGAAACAGGAAAACCTCTCAAACTGCAGTGACCTACACTCCATACATTTTCTAGCTATAGCCTCTTCCTCTAATCTCTTCTCTCCCTCTAATCTCTCCCCCTTCTCTCCCTCGCTCTGTCCTCCCCCCCCCCCCATTTTTCTCCTGTACCTGTGAACCTGACCTGAGCTAGGCTTCTCTGGAGCCTCCATCTTTGTGGGGCCCCTGTGAGCCCCCTCCCTTCCCCAGACAGTATGTGGCCCTTCAGATGGTCTCTAGAACCACAGTGCTTCCCTGGACAAGCTTTAGAGAAGGGAGCTGAAGGGGACATCACACCATTGCTGCCTGCCTGTCTTCCAGGCACACTCAGGGTATTCCTCTGTTTATAAGGGTTGAAGGCTTAGGGTAGACAAAGGAGAGAAGTTGGAGGCTTCCTACAGACTCTCCTGGAGGCCTGTCTCCCAGCTGCAGATCCAATTAACTTCAAGACCGGAAGACCCTTGATCCTAAAGTTCTTAACTGGAGGCCAGGCTACAACAATCTACACTCTGAGGCAAGGAGAAGAAAGGTTCCCTTCTACCGGGGAGTGGGTGGCCCTTTTTAAAAAATCTATTTTTTATGCCTCTGAGCGTGAATGTGGGTTTTCTCTCATGGACATAACACATCTGTGGACACATATGCTATGTTGTGTATGTGAATTTCAGAGGACAATTTTGTGGAGTCTTTATTCTTTTCTTTCCACTTTTGCATGGGTCTTGGGGATCAAACTCAGACCATCAGACTTGTGAGGAGTGCCTTTCCCTTTGGAACTGTGTCACAGGCCCACAACCTTTTTTTACACTAGCATGCGTGCATGGTCACTGATCTCTGCTTGTCTCAAACTGTCCATTTCAGAGTTGTGTAGAGCATACCACATAACCAAAGGCCAAGTGGTTTTCCCAAAACAAAATCATTCTTTCTCCCTTATAGAGGGATTGTCCTCTCCCAATGCCAAACCGGAAACAGCTGAAGATTTGGAATTACTCTTCACTTTTCTTCTGACTTGCAAGCTCCCAGAGGTATCAAGGTCAAGTATGAGAGAGCAGCCTGTCACAGGGATGTGGAAAACCAGCCTGGGCCAGTCTCAGATGGAGGCAGGGACATGGGTCAACCTTTGAAGGAGTTCCTCTTATGAATCAAGGCTTTAAACTAAGTATACACTTAGAATGGCCTTCAAGGCTAGCCCACTAGACTTCATCAGCCCTCAAGGCTAGCTCACTGGACTTCGTCAGCCAGTAAAACCAATTACCCCTGTGTTTATTTTTTAAAGGTCAATGACCTTCGAATAAGCAGCTCTTGAACTGAGGATTGCCAAGTTAAATACCCAGCTGTCAGCCGATTACACCAGGCTCTAGAGCTCTCGCACACTGTCACCCAGGAGGAATACGGCAGCAAACAGTTCTGAAGAAGGAAGAAATCTGCTCTATGATTGTGTTAGTGGCTTAGCTGCCAGCCAGGAGATCACTTATGAAAACGGATGCAGTCGCTCCTCATTAAAAATGCATGGATATCCAGTCTCTTGACTGTGGAAATAATCAGCAGACTGTCTAATGTAACAAGACTCAACCACAGAAGGAATTAATTAGAGTAAAATTGATTAAGGAGAAGAGAGAAAAAAAATCTGCGATGATTCAGGCTCCGGCAAAATTAATTCCCACATTCTTTTCAGATGGAGCGCCTCATCTAAGTAGTCATCTGTACCTCAACCCCTTCTTAACCAGAAAGAAATGCAGGCATTTTCAGTAAAAGTTAAATAACCTGCTCTTGAAGACTTGAAAGACTTTGGGGAGGCTGAAGGTTTATTATTACTGTAAATAAAAGATGCGAACAAGGTAAGATCATCAGGGTTGCTTCTGGTCCTGAGCACTGGACACTTTTGTTAGATTTCCCTAATGCTAAAGGAAGCACAGATCGATGATTACAAGGCAGCCTCCTGACTTCTGTGGTGTTAACCTGCTCCAGATAGAAGGACCTTGGAAGGACCACATATTCCATTGCTTGCCTTGAAACAGAGGCCAGTCAAACCAGAGACCCATACATAATTCTCTACCATCTTCTGAAGGGCTGCTGAGGACAGAAACTCCACCAGTTTCTTGGTAAGGGGGAGGGGGGGTCACCAACAAGCAGCTAGTATATTCCAAGCTCCAAACTCCCCCTCCATCCCCTACAGCTATTCAAAGACAGGAGAAGGTGGCCACACCACTGATTTTTCTGTTTCTGTTTGTTTCCATTAGTAACGACTCTGAGCCCTTGGCTCTCTCTTCTGAGCTGTGCTTGTATGGCATAGGTCACTGGCCTTTTCCTGCCCCTCTGTGGACTGCTACCTTTGCAGTTTGCCTGTCCCCAGCCTCACTCAGTCCTGTGGCTGATAAGGTGGGATGCATCCTTTGTGTGGGACAGCTGCTCAGCTCTGAGAAGCATCAGGAGGGTTCTGCACGTTCTCCAGCATGCTCCCACTGTTGGACCTGAAGATCCAAAACCAGGGGACGTGCTCCCCCAGAAACACTCGCGGATGGGATTTGCTGCAATAACATGAAGTTTACTGATGATAAGATGATAAGATGACAACCAGTATACTGGGGTTCTCCTGCATGCAGGCGAGAAGAACCCTGAATTAAAGCTAAGGGCAGCTTATATACCATTTTTACAGAATTTACAAGGGCAGTTATACAATTACCTCTTAAACAATAACCACAAAGGCTAAATTTCAAACAGCTGTTCCCAGGCCTGGTTTCCTTTCCCAGGCCTGGTTGCTAAGTAACTCAAATTTGCACCTTATCTTTTACAACAAAGAGGGTCAGCTTAAGTGGCTTCTGTTTACCCAGGTTTACTGTGTTAAGGGCCCATCTCTCTAATAAACTCCTATCTTGGGTCTTTCTTCCTGGAATGATTGTTTGAGTCTTTGAAATATGCTTTTCCCGGGATGTGTCCCTGGGGGAAGTTAATGTTTAAGTTTAAAACGGAAATCGGAGCTTCTTTTTAATCTTAAGTTTCTACACCACTCACCACTGGAACAGTTTGGTTTTGTTCCACATGGGGCAGATGAGAGGTTCAGAGTCACCACGCTTATTGGCAGAGTGAGGTGGACAAAGGAGGGAGAGTTAAGTCTTCATTTTGCCTGAAGATGATCTTGGTTCGTCTTGGCTCCATTATACCTGGAGATTGAGCCTTTGGGCAGGCAGAGCAGGACTATGAAAACAAGAACAGAATCCAACCCTGACTGGGCATGTTGTCAAGCGGTGTCCCACTAGAGACTGTGTTAGAGGATCCAAGAAGAGCCTGCAAGTGGGACCTCTCTTCCTGAGCTTACAAGGAAGGTCCCAGACCTATCCAAGATATTCCAATGCCCACACGGTCAGACTACCACTCAACTGTTTCAAGCATAACTGGGCAGATGACCTAGGAGGGTACTGGGTAGGTAGGCTATCACTCAAAGCTGGGGAAGATCCAGACCTCTCCTTAAATTGCATCCTCTAGGGGTACTGCCCACAGGATCCTGTCTGGCTGAGCCTCCCACAGCAACCCCACTGTCACAATACAGGACTTTGAATGACAAAGGAGGAATTCAGAGAGGAGGCAGGCAGCTTTTCTCTCAGAAATTAAGCTTCATGTAAATTTAGGATGCAAATAGTTCTGTGGAAGCAAGGCCAGCTGGAGGGAGCCAGCTCCCAAATGTAGATAGTTCTGTGGCAGTCTAGAATGCCAGGCTCAGACAAAACGCCCTTGCCCTGTACACACAGCTACGGTCAATCCTTTCTTTGCTCTTTCTTTGCACACTCTTTGTTTTAAGCAAGGTTTGATTTGAGCCTTCACCTTAGTAACGAGGGTGCAGGAAAAATGTGACTCCTGCTGTCAAAGTGTCACAGGATGGTTCAGGGGGGCAAACCTGTAGGAAGGCCTCATGGCCCTAATTAAATCTCCAGAAGCCATATTAAAAAGGCAAGTGTTTTGGTGTGCACATGTAACCCTATAATTCCTACCTTGAGATGGAAGACGGAGACCAAAGAACCCACTTGGCTCAGTTAGACTGGCATACACAGTATGGCACCAAAAAAAGAAGAGAGAGCTGGCTTCAACAAGGTGGAAAGAGAGTCACTCATACACATAGACAAGTCACACAAACTAAGCAGGGCTGCCAGTTAAGATAGCTCAAGAGCACTTATGGCTAATGGTGGTGGAGGTACATGCCTTTAATCCCAGCACTCAGGAGGCAAAGACAGGAGAGTGGATCTCTGTGAGTTCGAGGGCAGCCTGGTCCACAGAGTGAGTTCTAGGACAGCTGGGGCTACACAGAGAAAACGTGTCTCAAGCAAAACAGAATGGGAAAGTTCTAGCCATGTATGGGAGTACATACTTGAAATCACAGCAGTTGGGAAACTGAAGCAAATGGATTGTTTTGAGTTTAAGTCTAGCCTGGGCTACATTACAGTGTGTTCCAGGCCAATTTGAGATTCATAATAAAGATCTGTCTCAAACAACAACAGCAAAAGAGGTGCCCTGAGCTGGGCAGTGGTGGCGCACGCCTTTAATCCCAGCACTTGGGAGGTAGAGGCAGGCTGATTTCTGAATTCGAGGCCAGCCTGGTCTACAGAGTGAGTTCCAGGACAGCCAGGGCTACACAGAGAAACCCTGTCTCGAAAAACAAACAAACAAAACAAAACAAAAACAAACAAACAAACAAAAAACCAAAAAAAAAAAAAAAAAAAAAAAAAAAAAACCAACCAAACAAAAAAAGAGGTGCCCTGCAACACAGGGACCTTTAAGCAAGGGGCTGGTGGTGGCTCACACATGCTTTTGCAGAAGGTCCTTTTCTTGCTCTCTCAGAGCCTCCAGTGTAGCAGGTGTGGCAGGTATGCTACACCATAGAAAGCCCAGCAGATACTGCCAGCCTCTACAGGATGCTGAGCCTTGTCTCCTAGAAACCTGGAGTCCAGGGCAGGGAATTACTTTGACTATACCATAGCCGATGGCAAAGTAGTTCTGAGGAACCCCTGCCAAGCGGCCTTACTCCTGGGACCACAGGGCGCTGGCTTCAGCTCTCCTACTCACTAAAGTTGGAGTGAACAGAAGTTTGGTGGACTCTGGTTTAAAGTTTGAAAGTGCTTGTGTAGAGTAAAAAATTATAAAGGCCATTTTATGAAATATGTGTAGATTTTTCCGCCTTACAGAACTCGGAACTGAAAATAAGATTTCAGGCCTTCACATTCCAGGTGAAGGACACTTGCTGGATTTCATTCCCCAAGCCTCACCCAAGGCAGGAAGGCATTCCTGACTACAGATAAAGATGTTATCACCTAGGTGGGGCCATAGCCCTATAGCCGGAAAAAGTGACTCTAGATCATTTGGGCTAGATTCTCTGAAATGTTCCACTGTTCTTGGTTACCCCTCCCTTGGTCTTCCCAGTGCTATGTTCAAAATTTGTAAAACAACCAATCATGTGTAAGCGCGCGAAAATGCCTTCCTCCCCCCACCCCATGCTATAAAAGACCCTTTATCCCACCACACGGGGCCAAAAACCCTGCTCTTGGAGCTAAAGAGCTTGTCGTTTTTGACCGCTGGCTCCCCCCCTAATAAACCTCTGCTGATTGCATCCAGGTATGGTTTCTTGTGATTTTTGGGTGGTCGCAATCTGGAGGCTTGAGGAAGGGTCTCCCGAGTATGGGGGTCTTCACTTGCTCATCGGTAGGTCCTTTAAATGGTTCTTTCCTTAACACCGGATGTTCACTGAATCCCAGACCTGACCTTTTTTTTCTGAGACAGGGGGGTTTCGAGACAGGGTTTCTCTGTGTAGCCCTGGCTGTCCTGGAACTCACTCTGTAGAGTTCCAGGCTGGCCTCGAACTCAGAAATCCACCTGCCTCTGCCTCCCAAGTGCTGGGATTAAAGATGTGAGCCACCACCGCCCAGCCTAGACCCGACCTTTAATAAATCTGTTCTATGGTTTGTTACTTGCTGGTTGGTTGGTTGGTTGGTTGGTTGGTTTGTTTTTCAATTAAATTTGGTTGTTCAACATTTTGATTTTTTACTGGGAAAATTTCAAACACAGGGGACAAAGTTGAAAAGATAATATAGAAAAACTTAGAAATCCTTCATCTATGGGGACAGAGAGATGGCTTAGCAGTTAACTCTTAAGAGTACTGGCTGCACGTCTGGACATTGGCAACAACATGGCGGCTCTAGACTTGGAGCCCATGGGCTGTGTGCCTGCAGAGGGGCCGTGTCAGTCTCTGTGCTGTGCTTCCTGTCCCTCCTGGGAAGTTGCTTAACTTCTCTTTGCTCAGAGGATGTCCCCCCTCCTTCCTTGACCTTCTGAAAGTGACACCTCAATGTCACTGATTGGCAGGAGAGGGGAACTGACTGCGTGTGTGGGCACTTGTACAATTACACATGTATTTAATCTCAAAAAAAAAAAAAGAGTACTGGCTGCTTTTCCAAAAGACCCAGGTTCCAATTCCCAGCACCCACATGGCAGCTCATACTCGTCTGTTACTCCTGTGTCAGAGGACCCCACACCCTCACACAGATGTACACGAAACAAAAACAACAATGTCCATAAAATTAAAAAGAAGTAAATCATTGAAAAAGAAAAGAAATCCTTCATCTAGATTCATCTTTTCTTTTTTGTTTGTTTGGTTTTTTGTTTGTTTGTTTTGTTTTTGTAAGACAGGGTTTCTATGTGTGGTCCTGGCTGTCCTGAAACTAGCTCTGTAGACCAGGCTGGCCCTGAACTCGAAAAGTGTCCTTCATCACTGCCTGGCCTCTCTTTTTCTTTTTGTTTTTCTTTTTCTTTTTCCTCTTTTGGATTCATCATCTATTATCTATTATTTATGTTCTATTATTTGTATGCATACGTGCTCTCTCAATATATATGTATATGATACTATACATGTGGTATTTATATATTTGTTGATATATATGGGGAGAGGTTGTTTGTTTTGCTTAATTGCCTTGGAAGCCACAGATCTGGGGACACTTAAGCATTAAGAACAGCAACGTGCATTCTGTAATTCCTGTTATAACTGTACTGTCATCATCACACACATTAAATTTGACATTGATACAGTAATATTAGTTAATCAGAACATATACTTACATTTCTCTGATTCTCCAAAAATATCCTTTATGGCATTCTGGAAATGCGGAACACAATCAGGTTTTACACAGTGTCTTTAGCTGTCATGTCTCTAGATTTTCTAGAACTGTCTTCTAGTTATTTTGTTATGTTTGTTTTCATAACATTGACATTTTTGTAGAGTCCTAATGAGTCTTCTCATAAAATGTCTCATTATCAGTGCTTGGGTTATTTCGTTCAGATTAAATATGCTTGGCTATGAATATCCTGTAAGTGTTACAGATCTAAGGGGAAAGGTATCCTGGAAGTTGGGAACCAAGGAATACCACAAAGTCATAACAGGCAACAAGCCTCACACAAGAGAAACCCAGAAAAAACACAGGAGGGTGGCTGCCTCTGGGGGTGGGGGGAGGAGTAGTGTGTGTGTGGGGGAACCTGAAGAGAACTCAGCAGGTGGCAGGCTTTGTATAGGATTTCTTGTGGGTGGAGCTTTCCAGGATGGCCTGGGTTTGGTTGGACTTTGTGGCTTGGTCTTGAGTTTTAACTCTGTAGGGTAGCATTTGGCCTCCTGCATCTTGAAGGATTGGGTCCAGTCATTAGGGTCCTTGGAGTGTTCTGTGGGTGAATCTGGTGAGTTGCAGGTCCTCAGGTAGAGGACTTAGCCAGTTTTGTGCTTCAAGGGGCTGTGTCTGGCCCTTAGAGTATTCTGGAGGGTGGTTCCTGTCACTCCCAAGCCTTGAGGGGCTTAAGATATACCACAAAGATGATGTTGTAGCTTCCCATAGTGTGTACTGTGTCCAGAGGCACATTATAGATTTTTGTGCCTCCAGCAGTGATACTGGGCTTAGTCACTTGGCTAAGGTAAACACTGTACATCCCACAGCTGGTCCACTGACCTAAGGACCATGTAACACTTACTGATAAATTGATAAACTTTAAAAGTCTTTCAGGGAAAGAATGGAGTCTTCTCCATTCTTTTGAAAAAGATTATAATACAGTTTGCAAGATTCTTCTCTGCAGGTTACCTTGTTTATTCATTCAACTCCCAAAGGAGGCATTTTCTGTCCCTGCTGGTATGAGTGCAGACTCTCACTGAGCTTAGGGACTCTGAGGTTGGATCTCCAATCCACCTTCAGTAAATGCTTTATAGCAAACTACTTACCTTCTCTATTAAGCCTGTTTACTCAACTGTAAGATGGAATAATAGTGTTTTCCTCGCACAGTTGTTATGAGGACGAAATAAAGGCATTGAAAAGAAAACGCTCAGGTCCTGGGGGTGTAACTAAAGAGCCCTGGGCTCAGTCCCCAGCACCAAGCAAGGGAGGAAGAGAAGAAAAAAAGAAGAAATGAGAAAGAGGAAATGCTTGGTATTATGATTATCACATAAAACATTCAAAACTGAAAGTGCTAGTGTGGAGCTAAGTGCATGCGTGAACAGGTGTGCACATGCACAGTCAACATTCATATATCAGTGCAAATGTGCAGGAAGGTGTGGAGCTAAGCACATGCGTGAACATATGTGCACACGCACAGCCAACATTCATATATCAGTGCAAATGTGCAGGAAGGTGTGGAGCTAAGCGCATGCGTGAACATGTGTGCACACGCACAGTCAACATTCATATATCAATGCAAATGTGCAGGAAGGCCATGGTGTAGCCTGTGGTTACTGGTCTGAATTCTCAACAGAGCTCAGATCCAAAGTGCTATCTGCTGGACCCCAAATCTGAATCATCTGACCGTTGTCTACACACCATCAGGCAATATCGCTTTGTATGAACCACTTGGTCCAAATCATTTGAATGATATGTACAGAAACTGGACTTTATCTTACTTACCCCTAATTTCAAGATGTATGAAGTAAACCTCCACAGCACCCGTTGGACAAGGTTGGCCCTCAGGTCTCTCACCCAGACCCTCCCTTTCTTCCAGAACCCTCTGTTCACTGTTGCTGTGTTACTGGGAATCAGCTCCACTTGGTAGGTACTTCTGTTATCATACTTCCAGGAGGCACACTGGCTAGATAATGATGTGAATCTGACATCAAAACCTCCTCTGCCTTGCTGTGCCATGACATGCCCATAACCTAGACCATAAACAAGAATGGTCCTTGGTTAAAACGAAATGACTTTAGAGTTCAGGTCGTGTAGGAGTCTCTGGAAAACCCTGTTGGCTTATTCCTTCCCTCTCATCTCCCTGTGTCTCTAGGGCTTGAACCTGAGGCCTCGTGAGTTTGGCCGGCACTCTGCTGTAAGCTCTACCTCCAGCCCTCTTCCTACCTTTTATTTTGAAATAGGTTGAGCCATGTTTGTCATATAGCTCAGGCTACCTGCTGTTGACAAAAATGTCCCTCAAAGGAAGTAAGAGATAGTTTATTTTGAATCAAATATTAATGGCCATTAATTAAAGCAAACAATTAATTAAAGCAAGCTTTTTTTTTTCTATTTGTGTACGTGGGCTGCCTTCCCCTAAGGAGATTGGGAGGTCAGCCTTGATGTGAGGAAGTAAGGCTCACGGGCAGGGGTTCCAAATGGAGGACTTGTCAGGAGCAGAACATAAGCATAACAAGTTAGTCACAATGACCTCCTGAAATAAAGACATGGTTGCAAGGTGGGCATAGCAAGGTAGTCATTGGTGGTCATACAACCTTTTGAAACAAAGGAAGGGTTGCAAGATGGTCATCACAACTTTTTGAAACAAAGGCATAATTACTGATTCTTGGAACACACAGTACAGAACCATTTGTAGTTAAGGTTACAGGTGGGGGCAGAACCCAATCCTTGAGAAACAAATTTAATCATAAGCAGGCATAAACCTAGTTTATCTTTACTATAAGATGGCTTTAAGCCCAAAATGGAGGCAGGCTGGTTTATCACATGGCCCAGGAACCTGGGATCCAGATTATTCTGAATGACATGTACTAATATGAAAGCACATGTACTTTTAAAATCACAGAACAAAAGAAAGTTTTAAATCAAGACATTTCCTAAAGATTGATGATTCCTCAGATAGGCGTGCTACAGCAAAGCAAGGGGGATTCTGCTGTAAGTTTTAGACATTAGTTATCTGAATCTTTGCTTTGGGGTTGGTAGACGCTGTTATGTTAATACATTCTGAAACTTTTATTTGATAGTTGAAAGGATCTTTTAGATCAGCCACAGGTGAGTGATAAATGACTACCAAGGAGACTAACTATAGCCAAAACAATTTAACTTTAAATCTGCAGCATTTCAACTCTATAATTAATAATCAATCATAATCAATAATCAAGCCATCAATTGTGTAGAATCTTTGACTTTGTGTGTATTCCCCCTGGAACTTTCGGTTCACCCCTAGAACTGGAGACCCTCCAGCCTTAGCCTCCTGCATGCTGAGGTTACATAGCCACCAGCCACCCCCACCCCATGGAAATGTCCACTCCTACTTTCCACTAAGGACCCCAGCCACAACTGTAGTCGTTGTTTCACAAAGGAAACCAACATCAACAGCCATTGCCTCAAGTCAAAGGTCTTCATCCCATGTGGCTGAGGCTGGTTACTGTGGAGAAATGATTCCTCCTTGCTGCAACTGTAAGTATTGGGGCCCAGGAGTTGCGGATATCTAGTGGGGAGGAAGGGGGATGATATTCCTGATGTGGAGAGTGGGGGACACATTGTGCAATTAAAATCTTCCAGGTAGGACAACAAAAAGCCTGGCCAGGGGACTGAGGGATGGTGTCAGCTGGGATAATCAAAAGGGATCCTTCCCTTCCAGACAGAGCTGATGAGGTTGCAGAGCTACTGAATATTTCATTGATGGAAAATTGGATCTGGGGTAGGGAGTGGAGGGTGTGCTCCTTCAGAATAGGGATTCTGGTTTCATGGCCAGCATACCCAGATGGTTGATCATGCCACAGGAGAAAGTCTGTCCGTGTCCCCCACCTGGTTTCTTGGCTGTGGAAGGGAGAATAGGTCAAGCTGTGTGTGTGCTCTGTATCTGAGAAGAAGAACAAACCCTCCCCTGCCACCCAGCCAGACCCCCTTGTCTCATAGACACCAAAGAGTCTCCATTCCAGTTACTCAGCAGACAAAATGTTCAGACCTGTTAAGAGGCAATCTTAAGAACAAAGGAACCCTGAGTGTCTCTGCCCTGGGAGACAGCTAGGGAAAACAGACTCACTGATGAGTCTCCTAACAAGGGTTAACCCACCTGGGTCTGAGCTTTGCAGAGAAGATGCCCCATGCTAATGAAGCCTCCTCGGACAGAGAGGAAAGGGAGGCTGCTGCCAAACACCAAATGAGGATCGGCCTCTGGCAGGGTCTGTGAGCTTATTCTACCTCCCTTCAGATGGCATACCAAAAAGATGACAGTTTCTAATTCCATAGACAAAGGCATGCCAGGTGGGATAGCTGTAAAAGCATGCATGCTACATGCAGAACTCAGGTGGAGGATACTTACCACTCAGCGTCAGAAGGTCTCTAAAAGTAGTGAAAAGGGCAACCTCACTGGCCTCTCTGGTCCTGGCTTCTTCTGCATGACCTAGTCATCGTGCATCAGCTTAATCACCGATGGCACATCTCTACTGTGAGCCAAGCACCATCATGAGCCTTAAGGAGACAGCCCTATGGGACAGAAATTACTGTCCTGGAGCACTGGAAAGAGGGTTGTGGAGGAGATTAGCAAGACTCTAGTAAACCAGGACAGAAGTGACAGAGATCATTGTCAATAAGAACACATGCTGTGACAATAATACAGCACAGGATAGAGGTGGTGATGGAGGTGGTGGAGGTGATGATGGAGGTGGTGGAGGTGATGATGGAGGTGGTGGAGGTGAGGTGGAAGTGAGGGAGGTGATGATGGAGGTGATGGTGGTGATGATGGAGGTGATGGTGGTGATGGTGGAGGTGGTGGTATATAGCTTAGGTGTCAAATGCTTGCCTAGCACACACAAGGTCTATAGAGAAGGGGAGGCTGTGTTTGTGGGAAGAACACCATCAGGGAGGCCCTGTAGAAAGAGATGATGTTTAAGCAGAGACCTGCAGGATTCAGGAAGGCAGGCACATAGGGAGAAGGTAGTCAGGAGAGGGCTAGGGGGTGGGGTGGGTGGAGTCAGAAGGCCTACAGGCTCAGGAGGGAGTCTCATTCTCTAACATGAAGCTCACAATCCCTCACCCCAGCCCCAAAGCCTTTCTTCCACATCAAAGGAGTTTCTTGCCAATGTGATGTCCCTCAGCCAACCCCTAGCTCTCTTGGTGTGCCTCCTGCTGAGCCTGCCTCTCCATGGCTCCTCATAAGCTATTTACAATCTCTCCTTGACTTTCATGGGTTCAGAACAACGAATGACTCTCTGTGCTCCGAAGAACAGCCCTGGAGCCAGCCTCGGGGTGAGGGCTGCACAACCGCTGTCAGCTTCTGGAAGTCACAGAAGGGACGACACCACTGAGATGACATTGCACTTGATGTGAGGCAGAAGAGAAGTCTGGAGTATGGAAGGCCCGGGAAGTATGGAAGTATGGAAGGTCTGAGAGTTCTGGTGACCAGATTGGTTATGAAAGAGCAGACTGTGTGAACTTGGTGTTCAGGAACTCTGGCAGAGACCTTGCTATACCGAGGAGTGGCTCTTCAGCCTGTGATTTTCACAGAACTTGTGGTCACCCTGGGGACAGCAGTGCAAGTTCCTTTCTGGACAGAAGCAAACATGAGTATGTCTTTCTGTGTCAAGTTTTTCCTTTGTAAGCAAAGAAGAACCCCCCCCCCCCCGCAAGCTTTAGCAAGCAGATATGTGTTTCTGTGCGTGTCAAAAGAAGTTTGGGTGGTGCATGCCTTTGATCCCAGCACTTGGGAGGCAGAGGCAGGTGGATTTCTGAGTTCAAGGCCAGCCTGGTCTACAGAGTGAGTTCCAGGACAGCCAGGGCTACACAGAGAAACCCTGTCTCAAAAACCCTCCCCACCCCACTCCAAAAAAGAAGTTTGTCTGTGCTGGGAGAGGAGCCAGGTCTGCCAGGGCAAGCCTGATGATGTAGCAGACAGGACAGGCCCTAGGAACCAAACCTGGGATATGTGGATGGTTTTTCATGATCACTTCTCTGAGTCCTTGTTCCTCTCTATGGAGCTGTAGTTAGTAGGGGTACAGAGACGTAGGCTGAGAGCTGAAGTACATCCAACTTCCCCATTTCAAACCCTTTCTTGGAGTTAAGTTCTTACCCTTTTCCCTGCCACCAACATCTGTGACCTGAATACTGTACCATCCTACAGGACCAAGGGCCTTTACTTCAGACAGAGTCCAGGCTGGTTCTGACAGTCAGTGAAAGGGACAGGCTGGGACCACCAGAGGGAGCTGACCCAGAGCCAAGTATTGGAAAGGAGGTTGTGTTGACTAGCTGTTAAGCAAATGTTCCCCTTTGTCAGCCACAAAGGTCCTTCTTCCCAAGAGTCACCTCAGTCAGTGCTCCACTGGTGGGGAGAGCAATGAATGCATCCTGATCCTGCATCCAGAGATTGACAGATTCTCAGAGCTATAAGCCAGCCTCTGTCCATTCCTCCCCAGCTTAGAGTTAAAGTTCTTTTGGGTTGTTTTAATTTAGTTTAGTTTGGCTTGATTTGGAGGGACAAAGTTATGAACAAATGGAGTGACTTACTATGTAGTCCAGGCTGGCCCCAAATTCTCCCTCAGCCTCCTGAGTAGTGGGATGACAGACAACCAACCCCCACACTAACTTTTCAGAGTCACACGCTCTCTCTCTCTCTCTCTCTCTCTCTCTCTCTCTCTCTCTCTTCTCTTCTCTTCTCTCTCCCCCTCTCTGTCCTCTCTCTCTCTGTCCTCTCTGTCTCTGTGTATGTGTGTGTGTGTATATCTGTATGTGTGTGTATATGTGTGTCTGTGTCTGTGTGTGTGTGTCTGTGTGTGTGTCTGTGTGTGTGTCTGTGTCTATGGGTGTCTGTGTATGTATGTGTTTGTGTCTGTGGGTGTGTATGTGTCTCTGTCTGTGGGTGTGTCTGTGTATATGTCTGTGTATGTGTGTGTCTGTGGGGGGGGGTGTCTGTGTCTGTGGGGGTGTGTGTGTCTGTGTGTGTGTATGTGTGTGTCTGTGTCTGTGGGTGTCTGTGTATGTATGTGTCTGTGTATGTGTCTGTGTATGTATGTGTCTGTGGGTGTGTATGTGTCTCTGTGTGTGTGTCTGTGTCTGTGGGTGTGTATGTGTCTTTGTCTGTGTGTGTGTCTGTGTATGTGTGTGTCTGTGTCTGTGGGTGTGTGTGTGTCTGTGTGTGTCTGTGTCTGTGTGTGTCTGTGTGTGTGTATGTGTGTGTCTGTGGGGGGTGTGTCTGTGTGTGTGTATGTGTGTGTCTGTGTCTGTGGGTGTCTGTGTGTGTGTGTGTCTGTGTGTGTGTCTGTGTGTGTGTTCCCTCGGTGACAGACGGGGGTGGGGGGAAAACAAGCAAAGAGGGTTGAGGAGGTTTAGGATACAAGTCCCAAGAAATAGCTTTCCCAAAAATGAGCCAAATGTTAGGATTGAGATTGAGATGCTGGACCCTGGCCAACACCCTTCAAAGGAAAGACAGGGGGGTGGGATATGCAGTACCTGCCCTAGAAAGAGCCTGGGAACACTCACAAAGGTGAGCCAAGCCCCACGCCTGGACCCACCAAGAGGGTGGAGTAGGGCCAGGTGGGACCAAGCCAGAAGCTCTAAAAGCTGCCTGTGAACCCTGAGCAAAAGTCTAGACACACCCCTCAAGCACAGAGAGGGAGAGACTGATGCTGTTTTGGTGATCTGTGCCTTCTAATTCTAAAAAAAAAAAACCCAGGATAGAAATCATGGGGACAACCTGGATACTGGAAGAATCAATCTGCTGCCTTGAAACCTTGAAGGACTGGTCCATGGGTCCTTTGGGCATGTCATGAAGGTTAGACTTCAGAGAAGTGACAAGAAAGAAGAGTGCTTCTCTGATTTCACATGGCAAAAATTACTTCAATTTAAGGTTCAAGATAATATAGGATCTGAGGCCACATTTATGCAAATCTATCCTCAGTTCTTTCAGAGATTTCATCCAGGCAGCTCCGGGGCTAGCTGCATGATGAGGAGCTAAGAGCTTGTCTCTCCACACACACCTTCCCTCTGCCCTGCAGAATTCTCTGCCTCCTTCCTCCCCCATCTCCCCTTTGGGCTGGAGCACACGGAAACAGGGAAATATGAAGACAGGAGCCTCTGGGCACGGTTTCTCAGAAGGAGAAGCTGATACAGACCTGACGTACAAAGTTCTTGCAGCTCCAGACCTATTTCTCTGCCTTTTCATGTAACCAGAGAAAAAACACAGTTGTGTCTAATGTCCTCCAGCCAATCTTAAATGGAAGCAAACCTGCTGCCTCCTTGTGTGGCAGGGGCTAAGAGGGGCCCAATTCCCAGGGATCAGCTTGTGCATCTTTCCTGAAGTTGTTTCTTTTGTCAGAGACCCTCGAGATGTTTATTAGTCTAGGAGAGTAAACGCACTGAGAAGCCGGGTTGTTCTCTCTTACTGTTGCTCCTCAGTGTGTTTGTGCTTTATGTAATTCTCATGTAAGTGGGAAGCCTGAGTTGGTGGAGATCTGGGTTGAGCATCCAGATCATGCAGTTCCCTGGATAGCCACCAAGAAGGGACTGAAGCAGAAGACATGACGTCATCTTCAGGGAGGAGACTTTTCAGCTGTCTGGAGCGGAGAGCTAGGACAAAGGAAAACCACCACTGGCCCTCAAACCCCAAGAAGAGGCCAGAACACCTTTCTGGGCCCCAATCCAGCCTCTGCCTTGAAAACAAAGTTCCAAATGAAACGCAGTGCAGATTCCAGACCTCCAGACCCTAGTGGCCCTTCGGGAAAGCCAGCTCCAAGCAGCCCAGAAGGTCTCTGTGCTTTCTGTGCCCCACCCACAGAGAGGACTCCAAGGCTACAGCAGACCTAAGATAATTCAAGGGTCACCAGGCCAGGTCTTTCTAGATCTTTCTCTTACAAAGGGAAAGGAGGGGGATGGGGCTAGGGAATGAGGACCTCCACCCATCCATGAACAGCCCCCAAGTCCCTTTTAGTCCTTGGCATGGTAATTGATGGCCAGGAAACTCTACAGCAGCCTCAGAAAGCTAATGTGGCAGGAGCTCCCTCCTGACAGCAGAGCTAATAAGAAATTTGCTAATGCAATTTATCACTTTAAAAAGCCATATGTCCGTGGATATGAGCACTTCTCTGCGGCAGCCAGAGGAATTGTCAGAGCAGAGCAGCCAGTAGCTCCCAGAAGGGGATGCGGATGATGTCTTCACTAAATCAGTGGTGCAATGCAGCAGGCAAGGCAGAGGAGGGCTGTTGGGGAGAGGCAGGTGGTGGTAGGCCTCCCACTGCAAGCCCTGGCTCTCCCACTCCCAGGAAGTCAACCTGGACTATCCTAAGAACCCATTAAGAGCCAGCTGCCTCCTTGGAACTGGAAGCGCCTGCTTTCACTTCCTGCTGCAGTATTAAATAAACGTGTTTGTCTGCAGAGATGACTGATCTGTCTGCACCCCCACTGCTGACACAACAGACCCCACTGGATGGGCACATTTGTTTTGTTGTTTTGTTTCCTAATCCCCTGCAATCCATGACCAGGATTGTCAGCCCAGAGCCAGCAGCAGGGAAAGATTAGAAGCCTACCTCAGGTCCAACAGGGTCTCTGTTCCCAGTTGAGACAAAAAACTACTTGCTTTAAGTACCCAGTGTCTAGTAAAACAGAGAAGCTTCTGCAAGGGAGAAAAAACAATAAAAACCAAAACCACTATAGTGTGCTTTTGCTTCAAATCCTTCATTTTCCCCTAAAACAAATTCACAGAAACACAAAGGAAACAGTTGCCCACTGTGGTAATGGAGCCCAGGGCCGGGGAAAGACAGTGATTAAATGGCCACATAGCTGGAGTCCCCATAGCTCTCTGGAATGGGTCTCAATCTCCATCTGTGGAATGATAAGGGTTGGGGCAAGGCTAATATTCATGGCACCAACACCCCAAGAAACACTAAAGCCAGTTCCCACTGTTGTAGACTTTTTCTAAAGAAGTTTTTTTTTTTTTTTTTTTTTTTTTTTTTTTTTTTGACACAGGCTCTTATGTATTCCAGGATGGCCTCCAATTGGCTGTGTAGTGGAGGATAGCCTTGAACTTCTGATCCTCCTTCCTTCACTTCTCAAGTGCTAGGATTATAGTCTGTGTCATCATGCTGTGTTTATAAGGCCTTGGGGATCGAACCCAGAGCTCCCTGTGAGCTAGGCGAGCACTCTATTAACCAGCTCTAGTTCTAGGTCCTTAAAGCAAGTTTTGGTCCTAATTGTTCCCTATCCTCTACGTCCATGGTTTGGATTTGGGATAGAAGATACCCAAGCGAGACAAAGGCCAGGGGCCCACTACTAGGGAAGAAAAAGTTATGCTGGGGTCTGACACAGTCCAATGTGGACAATGGAGACTGTCAGTTTCTATACTGCCTTCCTGTCTTCTGCCCAGTTAGTGTTGCTGAGAATGGACAAAGATGGATAGAATTCAGCCTGAGGACTTCACTCAGGGAGATGGAAGTGAAGTTCCCTATGTGGAACTGATGTCACCTGTATGTCATCCAGAAAGTTCCAAATATTCTTTCAAACATTTTAGAATGCATTTTCATGTTTAAGATACCATCTCCTTGTTGTATTATTTTTTAAGAATTAATTTTGTGTGTGTTCATATGTCTGTGTCCCCAACTTGGGGATTACAAATGCACATGCAAAGGCATGGCTTCTTAAAAAATATGGATCTGGGGCTGGAATTTAGGACTTGACCAATTGAGCTATCTTCCTAGCCCTTCAGCCCCAACCCAACACTTTAAATTCTTCTTGAGCTGAGAATGGTGGAATAAACCTTTCACTTTAGCACCTAGACGCAAAGGCAGGAGGATCTCTGTGAGTCCAAGGCCAGCTTGGCTTATGTTATGAGTTCCAGGACAGCCAAGGCTAAATGGAGAGACCCTTTCTCAAAAACAAACAAACAAATAAAACAAAATACCTTAATGATTTGATTTTAAATTTTCTTCTTTTTCCTCCTCTGTTTATGTTTCAAAGGCAATTCTTTGGTTATTTTGCTACTTGTATTTGCTTTGTTTTCTGAACGAGAGTCTTCACAGCACAAGCCCAGGCTGGAGCCAGCCTCCCACATTGAGGTTGCAGATGTGTGACACCATGTCCAGTCCTCCAAATCCACTTTGTTACCATTTCTGCCTGTTCCGCGCCCCTCCGAGTCCCCTTTGCCCGCGAAAGAGACACGTGAGGCAGTGTTCGGGTAGTTACTACAACGAGGCTTTATTCTTGTATCAGCAGAAGCGGAAAGACCCCAAGCCCGGGAAAGGCACTGCTATATGTACCCTAGAGTGGCGTGTTCACTTCTGATTGGCTGTTCACTCATCACCCCCTATTACGCCCTGGGATGGGCAGTGACTTTGGCGCGCTTTTGCCTTTTGCACCAGCACAGTTAGTTGTTTACTTGTGGGAGCACAGGATGCCCGCGCCATCTTGTAATGGCGAATGTTGTCATGCTCACCGCAGCTCCTAACATCTCCCCCTATCAATTTTATTAAAATGGAACAGCCTTTTGCCTATCAAGCGCGGCACCAATTCAGTGAGGGAAAGCAGAGGCCTGTGCAAAATGAGATATTGTAATGGGTTTCTTCTCTTGTAGTCATGCAATAAGTAATACTTCCCATACCCATCTCGATGCCTTTTTGTCGGGGAAAGGGAGCCTCCACTCTGGAGCACCCGGCGGCCGTCCGTGGGCAGAGAGGAGGTTTTGGCATCAAACCTTTGTGCAATCAGGCATACTTTCGGGAAATCTATCCACACTCGTGGAACATTCCCTGTCGAGTACCCACTCGCAAACACCTCTAAATATTCAGGTACCACAGTTATTCAGGCAAGGGCTGGCTAGACTTAGACCTCTCATCGACCCAGTGCAATGGGCTGAAGCCTTGGGGTGCATCGACTGAGGGTCTCAGTCATCAGTTACTTTCTTAGCATAAATAGCCAAATTTCAGGGGAAGATCCTTGTTCCAAGGCTACGAGTGCTTGGGCGATAGCAACCTTGTCACGTTTTTGTTGGGCTCTGAGCTTGCAGACCAACCATAACATAAACACTAATCCACAACATAGGGCTGCACCAAACAGGCCTATCCCCACCCTTTAAGAAAGAAAGAAAAGGCAGAGGTAAGCCAAGAAGTAAAATCGCCAGGGGTAACAGGGTCCACTCGTGTTCCATCAAGGCTCAAGATCCGGATCTGCAATTGCTGCTGCATCTGGTCCAGCTCTCTAGTCCAATTCCCTTGTAAATAAGCAGAAAGATTATGGCTTTGAATAAATGTATCGTTCATAAATCTCAGAGGTGTAATACATAGATGTGGGGTTGCTGACACGCAGCTCATTTGAACCACATCTATGAGTTGTTCTACATGGGCTTGCAGCAAATTAACTCTCTGATTGACCAACAGAATGTCTGATGCCAAGTGTGCATCCACTTTCTGTAGAGTGGTCAAAGCCTCAGAAGTCTTTTCTGAAATTTGATTAACAACAGCAGCTGCTGTAACTTGATTAGCCAAGGCTATGCCGGCTGTCACAGCTGCAGCTGCAGAGATGGTAATAGCAGTGACAATGGCTGCAGTAATGCCAAAGTCTCTTTTATGTCTTATTAATGATGTAATAGGGAAAGTTTCAGGATCGGCTTCTACTGGAATGGGCACAAAGGTAGGCACGTGCACAACCAAGGCCAGGTCTAGTGATCCATTCCAGCATTGTGCTAAAAAGCATGTAACATTCTTAAATCCAAGATATCAGAATTATTTTAAAAGTTGAATAACATAAAGAAAAATGGGGGGTCCACACACACCGACACCGGTTGTGCAGATGCATCCCTAAACACCTTATTAATTTTAATGTTATTCAAATGGCTAGAGATATTAGATCGTGTAGCTGAAACATTTTGTACTTCATGAAATATACCATTCAACAAGGCAAAGGCAGATACACTGGCACTAGCTCCAGCCTCATTACTCAACACCCAATGATAAAAGGGCCAAATATTTTCTATGCCAGTGCTCTTACCTGTATTATTCATTATAGCCAAATCGAGAGGAGGGGATAAATTAAATCCTCTGGCAATTTGTTTTTTGGATTTAATCTTAGACTGGCAAGGTGAAAACACCACTGGAAAGGACAAATCCGGATAGTACCATGGTATCATCTGTTGCAAAGTGACAGTATTGGTATGCCAATTGGACCTCTTAATTATAGAAACATTACTTCCAATCATGGTGCTGGTAATGTTTATAGGTGCTGATGAATTCAGACCGACATTTCCCTATCCTTCCATCTGTCCTGAACTAATCAGATTCAAGACAGCCCTAGCACTCCTGTCTCCACCTTACTGTAAGTCACAGGATCCACCCAATTAGCAAGAGTGGCTTTCTTAAGAATCATACAAGGTGTATGCAGTTTACTTGTCTTATTATCCTTGCTTGCTGCCACAAAACAAAGTGTAAAGTTTAATGGAAAACTTGTAGCATTATATAACTCAGGCTGCTGGTGAGTGCACCGAGAGAACGGGGCATCCATGTAACACTCAGTAGCTGTAAACAACGGCAGCACTGCAGAACTTGAATGTACTGGCATGGGAACAGGCCAAGATCTAACTATGGCCCATAGTGGTATACTTGTCCCCAAATCGAACATCAGCATCAGGAGAATCAGAGCCGTTATCTTGCAATCTAGCTTCATTCTTCATGATCTACACCAGCCAAGTGGGGACCCTGTAGCGCGCAGCCTCGCCGATAAGGAGCACGCCACACTTCAGGATTCTTCTGACAGCATTTATTAAACAGCTCTCTTAATAGTGAGATGGAGGAAGGACCCCTAGCTCAGAAAGCCCGCTGCTTAAATAGAGCTTTGTGAGACGTGCAGATCCCTCATTGGCTCAAATCTTTCATCCAATTGTCATACTCTGTTTTCGCGCCATGCGCAGGCGCATTCTCAAGTAAAGCTTCCGTGAAGAACCAGGAAGCAGAAGCCTGCGCCATCTTTTGGCAAATACGGCTCCTCACAGGACCCAAATTGGATTATCTTCACCCTGTGGAAAAACACAGACAGTTCCCCTCCCCGGCCATGGCAGGGGTCAATCGTGTCCCTGACCTTGGAGAAGGACAGCAGCCATCTCTAAATTTGCTGCCGCAAGTCCTGCATTAGTGAGGGGACCTCCCAAGCCGCAACAGATTCTTAACCAGTCTTGCAACCCTCTGTTCCTACGAGGGGCAATGACTGTGCGGCATTCCGCTGTAGCATTTTCAAAGACCATTTGTTCTATCAATGGCATCACCTGTTCCTGGTCACCAAAAATCCTACCCGCTGCCTCAGTCATTCGGGCCACAAAATCATAAAAAGACTCATTAGATGTCTGAATTATCTTGGACAAATAAAGGTAACTGCCTTCCTTCCTAGGGAGAGACTTCCATGCCTTTATTGCAGCTGATGCTATCTGTGCATAGACCTGCCAGGGATGCGCGGTCTGGTTGTTCACGAGTACGCCAACTCCAGCCAGCATGTCAAAAGTCCATAATTGTTGTCCCTCAGTGTTTGCATTAATCCTGGCTTGTGCTTGCAGTGCCTCGTGCCACAAGGCCTTCCACTCTAGGTATTGGCCCATATTGTTAAGTACCGCCTTCACTGTGTCCTGCCAGTCTCCTGGCATCATAGCAGCTGTACTTAATCTCTCCACTTGAGATACAGTTAAAATAGCCCCAATTCCATATGCGTGTACTGCCTCAGCTAATTCTTTGACCTGCCTATACTCTACTGGGGCATGAACATGGATGCCTTCTGCCCCTTCAAAGACCGGAAATGCCAGCTGTAGCTGTCTCGATCTCCTGGGCTGAGAAATGAATTAGAGACGCTGCCCGGGGCATAGGCCGGAGGCAAGGGAGGGGCCGAGGGGCTCAAGGTCTTTCTTAGTCTTATCCCAGAACGGTTATTTTTTGCATAGGCGGCTGCCTCCTCCTCTAGGCTTTCCTCCTCGGAGCTGCCAAGGTCCATGGTGGCAAGCTCCTCAATGGGATACAGGGGGGTCCCCCCAAACTCCACTCTCTCTTCACCAGCCGGTAAAGGGTCCTTAACCTTAACAGGCCCTGCAGTGGCCCCTGTTCCTTTTGAGTACTCTTTTCTTTGACCAGGCTCCTTGGCCTGTCTCTGTTGCCCAGGCTTTTTTGCCTGCTTCTCCTTTCCAGGCTCCTTGGCCTGATCTTTTTCCCCAGGCTCCTTGGCCTGATGCCGGCTAACACACTCTGTTTCTGATACCCTGGAGTGGACCTCTCCTGAAACCTCTTGACTTGCCCTAATAGCTGTGCTGCGAGCTGGATCCTCACAACACAAATAAGCTAAAAACAAAAGCAACACAAGCAAGAGGCCAACTAGTGCAGCAGCAACAATGGGTGAAAATCTGCTCACAACGAAGGCTTCCACCCCAAACATATCTCTCAGAGACGTACCTCGATCCTGTAGTCTTTTAACCCGCCCCGAATCTTGGGGGGTCTCTGCGGCGCCTTGAAATACCCAGGTTTCGGCACCAGATATTCCGCGCCCCTTCCGAGTCCCCTTCACCCTCGAAAGAGACATGTGAGGCAGTGTTCGGGTGGTTACTACAGTGAGGCTTTATTCTTATATCAGCAGAAGCGGAAGACCCCAAGCCCAGGAAAGGCACTGGTATATGTACCCTAGAGTGGTGTGTTCACTTCTGATTGGCTGTTCACTCATCACCCCCTATTATGCCCGGGGATGGGCAGTGACTTTGGTGCGCTTTTTGCCTTTTGCACCTGCGCAGTTAGTTGTTTACTTGTGCGAGCACAGGATGCCCGCGCCATCTTGTAATGGCGAATGTTGTCATGCTCACGGGGCTCCTAACATCTGCCGAGATCAAAACAAAGATAATCTTGTTGCTATTTGGCTAGGAATACACTCAATTAATAGTTAGTCCACAGGAAATTCTTTACTCTGTAGAGGACACAAAATTGTTACTTCTACTCCCATAGGGATTTCAGCTGAGCCCGAGAATTAAATTACCTAAAATGAAGCAAGGCATACAAAGATGACTTGCATGACACAGGAGCCAACATTTGGAAAGGAAAAGGCAAAGGAATCCGGGAAAACTGGGAACAGATTGGACAGAGATTCTATGTATATTGTAGAACTGCGCTCGCCAAGGGGAGGTGGGCTGGGGAACCCGGTGCTGGAGATGAGAAATAGTTCTGTGGCTGATTTTCATACAGATTTCTTTCAGCCTTGATTGTGTCTTACAAGTGCATGACTTTCTTTTCCCAGCACGGGAGAGGGTCTCTCTAATGAGGGTCTCATTACTTCCTTTCAGGAAGAGATTGCAGCATCAGAACCCTTTTTACATCCACTGTTTTTTCTCTTTTTAATTCAAAATAATGCTTCTATCAGAGTGGAATATTTGAGATAATATACTTCTACTCTTCAATCTTCACAAAATCGAGTCTTCATATATCCATATATTCCACGGAGACAGCATCTTATGTAGCTCAGGCTAGACAAAGTATTCTATAGCTCAGGCCCTTGTCCATTTTGGTTCTTTGTTTTGTTTGTTTTGGGGACAAGTTTTGATGTCCTGAAATTCACTCTTTACAGATTGGGCTGGCCTCCAACTCACAGAGATCCTCCTGCCTCTGCCTCCTGAGTGCTGGGATTAAAGGAGCCACACACCTGGGTCCAAGTCAGCTCTTAATTTCTTCCCTTGGAGGTTTATTTGCAAAAACATAAAACAAAACAAAACCATAAAGGTTTACTGCATTTGAGGTATGATGCGCTTGCCTAAAAGCAGAGGCAGGAGGGTCAGAAGTTCAAAATCAGCCTAAACCTAAAAGAAATTGCCTCAAACACAGATACTTTGTACCTGCTGTGGTGGTGGTGTATTTCCTCTTTGATGATTATCAACACTTTGAGAAGAAGCTTCTTAGATACCTTAACTCAAAAGCAATAACACAACCATAATGGCAATAACACAACCATAACCTTGATCTCAATGTACACCCCAAGTCCTAGCATCTCCATGCACAGGAAGGAGATCTCTATTCGCGACTGACTAAACCAGAACTCTCCTCAGTTTTATCCAGTCAGCAGTGAGAGAGCAAAGCAAAGAAGAAACAACCAGGGTGTAGACTGTGATAGCAAGATATGTGTGGTGCTTCGGCATAAGCAGGAAGCCACTCTGATCTCCTGTCTCTCTGTTCTCCACTAAAGACCCTCCTGTGACAGACTTCTGGCCCTATGCTCAGAGAAATGGAGTCCAGATTCAGAAATGCAAAGAATCCAAGCAAGCTGGCCTTGCTAAGCTCTTCCAGATCCTTGTCGGTAAAGCAGATTCTCTTTGCTCAGTCTTCTACCTAAGCATAGAAATAATTTTCCCTGGGTCTTTGGCTCTTGTTTTATTTTTGCTTTTTTAAAACAGGGTCTTTCTATTATTACATTTACACATGTGACTGTGTGCTTTTATGTATGTACATGAACATGTACTTGTGGAAATGTGTGTATGTGTGCATGCACATACATATATAACTGTATGTACATTCATACGCTTGTATAAATGTGTGTATGTAGATGTGCATGCATGTGGGTATGTGCTCATACATGTATCAACACGCATGTGCTTATGAAACATATGTATGCACAAACATGTGTAACTGTATGTACATTCACACATGTGTGTTTGTGTGTGCATACAAGCACCATGGTGTACATGTGGGGCTCACAGGACAGCTTTCAGGAGCTGGTTCTCTCCTTGTACTGTACTGAGGCAAGGTTTCTCTTGCTGTTTCTGCTGCTGCAGTCATATGTGGTGCTGGCTGACTCTCCTGTCTCTTCCTCCCATCACACCTAGGAGTGCTGGGACTACAGATGTGCGCAGCCAACCCAGCTGTTGTACTATATGCGTCTGGGGAATCAAACTCAAGCCATCAGGGTTATGGAGCAACAGTTTTTACCTGCTGAGCTATCTCCCCAGCCCTGAGTCTTCATTTTTAAAGGCCTCAGTGTTACACAAAACTTTGGTTAAATCCATTGTCCCATTTTTTTCTCTTATTAATGTGTCATTTGTTTCAGAAGGACCAACTGTGACTGTTGTGATGGATGAATAGCTTTGTGTCCCCTACAGAGGAAAGGTAAGGAACATGGATGCAATGGGGCAAACCATGTCCTTCCCCACACTCTCCTGGCTACAGCTCCACACACACGGTCTTAGTTCCACAGCCTGTGCGATCGTACAGCTTAGATGAGTGTCATGCTTGGTTGGCATACTGGATTTCCTAATTATCTGAACAGGAGACCCCATAGTTTTATTTTGCCTGGGTCTCCAAATAACGTATGTTATCCCACCCTCTGTGGCTTCAGAGCCAGTGAGGAGCAGCCTAAGCCACACTTGCGGCTGACTAAGGGGTCAGTTTTCAAGCCCACACAAGGCTGGGAGCATGCAGGCCAGGTTCACTTCCCCATGCAAATAAGCCGAGATGGTCGGTTTTTAAGGGAATACCTCATGGAGCACTCGCTTGCTCTCCCTCCATCAGCTCCTCCTCCTGGCCTGTCTCCCTGGGCCTGGGCTGCAGCACAGCTCACTGTTCACGCCCCCCCCCCCCCCCCCCGCCTGTTGTTTGGATTACCTCAAAGGCAGGCCTGCTAGTATTTCTGAAATTTAGACCCCAGAAATGAGCAAGCAGCTTGTATTCTCTCTCTAGACATCTGTCTCTCTCAAGACCTCCAGAGTGTGTGGACCTGCAGGGGACAGCCTTTCAGATCATCTAGCCTTCTGGGCCTGAGGAAGCTGACATTGCAGAAGGAAAGGGCTCCTGGGCTATAATATATAATAGTTACTCAGAGGGCAAGCCTTGCTGATCTAGCTGGTCCCTTCAGCCAGAAAACTTAGGCCACATCTTCCAGGAACCCCCTTAATCCCCTATTATTCCCCCACTTTGTCCTGGAGAATGGAATTAGCTTGGGAGGCCCAGGAGGCCTGGTTCCTGCAGGTAGCAGGAGAAGGTTCCTTCAGCAGGAGTAGAGACAACTGGTTTCTGCTTTTCACCCAGCTTGTTCCCATGTGACCTTCAGATCCCATTTTCTCTGGGACACATGGCCTAATCCTAGAAGGCAACAGGTCTTTTTCCTGTCCCCTGGCACAGGGCTGGGTGCCTCAGTCCCTAACTCTTCCCCATTGTTATTCCAGACAACCTGTCATTCCACAGGTTACCTTTTTTTCTACACCTGGGTCCCTCATTCCCATACAGGCTGTTGTGCAGGCTGTGGGGACCTCGGATTCCTTTACTCATGGCTCTAGCTTTAGTCTTTGCACACAATAGGGCTCTGTCAATATTCCTGACTTAATTGATATTTGGAAGCTCCGTGAAGATTTAGAGAACATCGATGTGAGTGGAAGAGCTGGCGTAGCCTTTGTAGGCAAGATATAAACATGTAAATTAACATCACGTGACAGTACAACAGAGATGAGGTGCAGTAAGCCCCAAGGGCAGGGCAGATGGCTTATATGTTAAGGAGAGAATTTAGCAGCTGAGGTGTTTCTGTCAGCAAACTCTGAAACTCAAATAAGCATCCACAGCAAAGGAATTGATTATATCATCAGAGGAAAGTGTTCAGTTCAGCAACTCAAGAAACACTTTCTCTCCAGGCGGTGCTGACACACACCTTTAATCCCAGCACTTGGGAGGCAGAGGCAGGCAGATTCTGAGTTCGAGGCCAGCCTGGTCTACAGAGTGAGTTCCAGGACAGCCAGGGCTACACAGAGAAACCCTGTCTCAAAAGAAAAACAAAACAAAACAAACAAGCACTTTCTCTCCTCTCTGCCATCCTTTGTTAACAGGCCCCAGACCTTAGCACAGCTGACTTCATTCAGGCTGTAAAAACCCAGCATGTAGACAGCACCACCTGCCCAAACTAAAACAAAGACCTAATCCATCAAAGTCCATAAGTTCTAGGAAAGTCTTTAAGTGTATGATCATTGCTGTTCAGTTTCTGTAGTTCCTCTTCTGACTAACTGTTCTTGCTAACTGAAGTATGCCAACGCAGAACATGGTTTTTGTCCTTAAAAGTTCATCCTGAGAAAGACACATTGGCCACACTGGGATCCTGAACACCCAGTGTTGTTGCCTGCCAGATAATAACTTTCTATTGGCTCAAACCCATGTCTGAGCAGACTTCTCTGGGGCAAACCTGGCTCTCCTTGCTCCAACAATGAGAATAAAGAATGTGGCAGGAAGATATGCCCTCCACAAGCTACTGTTTGGCTCCAGCAAAGTCTAGGAAATGAGACTTAGAACTTGGACTTTGATGGCAAAAGGCCTGGATTCACATTCCTATTCTGTACTCTCGAGTCTTCTGTTTTCTTCTCTAAGGAAGGGGTACACCTGAGGTGCTGTATGCCTAGAACGTGATGGAGAACACCATGCCCTGTTTGGGAGTCTGCACAAACTTCAGAAGTAGAGGCACAGGCCTGGGCATGGACACCAAAACTTGGGCATGCATTTTCATTTTGACTGGAGTCTTGGAGAAATATGGGGCTTCCCTTACCTTCTCAGCTTCAAGATCTTAACTCCTGTTAGCATAAACTCTGACTGTGGGTGAAACAAGAAGGTCACATGGATTCCAAAATAGGGTCCATCTAAGTTCCCTGTCATCTAAGTATGCCCAAGGAAACCAAAGCAAAAATTTTAACCCTTTCAATAGTAAGGCCTAAATGAAATGTCAAAGGCTAGGTTACTTAGCCTTTACCTGTTTACCTGTTTACCTAACTGTTACCTGGCTAGCCTGCCATATATAAGGAAACTTTCTCATGTTTCTGCTGTTACTAGGAAACTTTATAATGGCAAGATGTACTGTAAGGCTCCCACGAATGGAGGACCTCACCCAAGCCTCGGGAATTCGAGGCCATCCATTAACTGTAAGACACCGAACTTGATGTAATCAGCAAGAGGCATATTTTAATCAGTATACTGAGGTTAAGACCTACATGTAGCCCACGAAGGGGCAATGGGGTCTGACCCTGGGGCTTTGGAGACAGAGAGAATTTAAAGCCCAAAACCACAACTCGGGGGAGGGGGGAACCACAACCCAGGGGGAGTAAGGGAGGGCTATTGGAGAGCACCTGTGGAAAGTCCCAGCCCATTATTCAGTTTGTGACAGGGTACAAGGAACAGGCTATTCTCTAAGAGCCTATATGTAATCAGCCAAGTTCCTGGTATTCAGGGTGCACAGGCACGCTGACTTGAACTCCCAGCTCAAACCCTATTCAATCTATCTTATGGTCAGTTTTTAGTTCCTGGTACCCATAGCTCTTGGTCACACTGTCCTGAACTCCCAGCCCTGAACTCTTATCTATTTTGTCTTGTGGATAGCTAGTTTCCTAGGACCCAGAGCGCAGAGCAAGCTGATCTGCACTCTTGACTCTATCTGTGGAAGGTTTAAAAATGTTTAACTCTTTCAGTACAACATATTTGTTATGTCCTGTGTCCTTGGAAACCAATCATGGTAGAAGTCAGTAGAACTGTTTTGTATAGTTACCCACAATAAGTTTATGACCAAACCAACCACCCAACAGCACTTCCTGCACCTACGTATGAGCTTTTTATGGTATAAACTCCCCCAGGGATGGATCCCAACATAAGAGACATGCGCACCAATATAAGAGGCCATTTGGAATAAGACATCCATTTTGAGCAGTGGTCAAGTAAAGTTTAAGTTCCTCCCTGGGAACCTCCCTGGGAACTGACATCCTACTTGACGGAAAGAGACATGTACATGAGTAACTGACATCCTGGTTGGCAATTAAAACATGGATGTTAGATAAGGCAAGTCCCCTACCACAGCTGAATATGTATAGTGAAAACTATTAAAGACCATTTTGTGAAAAATATGCAGGCTTTTTCTTTGCCCTTAGACCTGAGCAGAAAGAGCGCAAGTTCCAGAACTTGGAACTGAAAATAAGATTTCAGGCCTTCACTGCCCCGGGACACATTCCGGGTGGAGGACATTATCCCTGAATCAGAGGACACTTGCTGGATTACATTCCTCAAGCCTCAGGGAGTAGACTCACCTGTGGGTGGGAAAAGCCCAAAAGCAGGAAGACACATTTCTGACCACAAAAAAGATACAAGTCATCTAGGTGGGGCTGTGACTGGAGAAAGTGAGAAATATTTAACCTGAAATAGTTGGTAATGACAGGATAGGGCACAGTGACATGGTAAAACTACATTTTTGAGAAGAATGAGTATGCAGAGTGATTTTCACAAGACTCTAAATCATTTGGGGTGAGTTCCTCTGAAATGTTCCACTATTTTTATGTTGTGTATCCTTAACAACCCCTCACCTTCCCTTCCTACTCCCCTGGTTTGTGGTTTACTCCTTTAAAAGCCCTCCTCAGACTGCTGGCTTGGTCAAACTCTACTCCTGCGTGAGTGTGCAATTTGGCTGCTGGCTGCCAGCTTTTTTCCCTAATAAACCTCTGCTGATTGCATCCAGGTATGGTGTGTTGGAGTTTGTGGGTGGTCATGACTTCCAGAGACTTGAGTAAGGGTCTCCCAAGTTTGGGGGTCTTTAAATACCCCAACCAATGGGAGCAGGGTTAAGTGTACAACAAAGACATGTTCCTAAGGAAACCCCTATTCTTAAATCCTGATTGATGAAATAACTTGGCACAGATGTTTGTGGATTTGGGGCTTTAAAACCCTGTAGAATCTGGACCACAGCCCTGGTCAATCAGTCTTAGGGTATATGCTCAATAAACTATCCTTGTCTGACTGAGATCAGTGCTTGTGTGGTTTGTGAGGTGATTTCTGTACCCCAACACTCAGAAGCCTCAATGAGATGGTAGCAGGATAAAGCCTACTGTAGGGCACTTGACTGGGAGGCTTCTGCAGGCAAATGACAAGAGTAACCACTCTGTTGCATCAGATTCCTGCAGCTTCAGGAGGGGCTGTTGGCTGCTTCTCCCTTTGCTCTTGCTCTGTACCAGAGGTATGAGCCGTTCAGGGCACAAGGTGAGCATACATAGATGCTTGTGTGGGGCATGATGGTGGTGGTGACTTGGAAGGATGCTGCTCCCTGTGTTGTGGGTACAGGGTCTTTGTCCTGAAAGAAAGCCTTTCCTCCCTAAAATGCTTAAGGACCTAGAGAGACACACAAAAAGGCAGAAATACAAGAGAGAAAGGCTCAAAGAGGTATTTAAAAACCATAGGGAACTTCAGTTACTTCCCCTGCAGGGGAGAGGAAGGGGTGTAAGAGCCTTAGTTTACTGGAGACCCCCTGAGTGAACCACAGGAGAGATGAGAGATCACTGCAAAATGCAAGAGAAATGTTTTTAATGTTCCAGCAGCCTGGGGCCATCCTGCATCCCAAACGGAGAGACGGCCCGCACTGCTTGGTCAGTGAGCTTTTATACAGTCCTCAGGGCAGCAGCCATTAGGCACAATGTGATTGGCAGAACAATGTGACATTTTAAACTGATTCGTCTGTAGGGAATGAGGTGGCAAAGGTTGGTCCATCCGCGGAATGTGGAAAGCTCTGGGCTTTCCCCACCCACAGGTGGGTTCCCTTCCATGTGGTCAGTTAATCAGCCTCTCCCTTCGTCCTCTGACTGTTAATCCAGCAAGTGTCCTCAGTCATGTCAATCAGCCTCTCCCATCCAGGGGGACAGGTGTTCCAAAGTTCCTCTTCAGGGGCTGCTAATCTGATAGAGGCTCCTTGAGAGGCATAAGACAATAAGTAAATGGTGCACAAAGCTTACACAGGGGAAAGCCTCATCCTGCCAAATGTAACGAATGCTTTCCAGAGAAGGTGAAACCCTTCCCCAGCCTCTCTGTCCATTGGTCCCAAAATTCCACAGTTCTGTGATCTGCACAAGCCAAGGACAAACACTGCCCTGCTGCAAGCATTAGCAGCTATGCAGACTGCCACTGCAGTGTTCCTTTTTTTTTTTTTTTTTTTTAAGATTTATTTATTTATTTATTTAATGTATATGAGTACACTGTAGTTGTCTTCAGACACACCAGAAGAGGGCATCAGATCACTTTGCAGATGGTTATGAGCCACCATGTGGTTGCTGGGAATTGAACTCAGGACCTTTGGAAGAACAGTCAGTGCTCTTCACCACTGAGCCATCTCTCCAGCCCTGCAGTGTTCCTTAATGGAGATCCCCAACCCCATCTCCTGGCCTGCATTATTAATGCCTTATGTCAGCATTCCTTTCGCTTGCTCTTGGCTGCTGAAATTTTATAGAGCAGTATTATTAATTGAAGCAATTAGTGCTGGGGATATCAGCCCAGCCGTGTCAGAAGCCTGGAGCTGTACAAGGCAAGGATCTCTTAAGACCTCTTCTCCCTCACTCTTGGGCTTTTTCTGGGCTTCCCCACTCCCTACCCCTCTTGTTTTGGCTCTGCCTCCCTCTCCTCTCCAGGTTTCTCTTCCTGTTTTCTCTCCCCACCCGCAGAGCCTGAGAGAACATCCTCACTACCCTTCCTCAGCCTGCAGTCACACAGGCTCCCACTATTGCCCTGCCCCCCAACCTGGGCAGGCACACAGGCCCAAAGGCTAGAACACAGATGCCAGCATCACTGGCTGCCTGCTGCTCTCATCACTAGCCTACCTGAATTGGATGGGAATCCGTCCAAGTTAGCTCAGAATCCCTGGTTAAGGTAGAGGAATGCAGATAAGAAAAAAAAAGTGATGCTCACTGTCTGTCAGACCCACTCATTCATCCGTTCATTCTTTCATGTATTCCTTTCCTGGTTGTGTTTATCTAACCTTATAATATGTACTGTGAACATACTGAAGAGGAATTTTGGAACACTTGTCTCCCCACCACCACCACCATGGGAGAGGCTAATTAACATTCCTTAGTCAGAGGACACTTGCTGGACTACCATTCAGAGGAGGAAGGAAGAGGCTGATTAACATTCCTCAGACCACGTGGAAGGGAACCAACCTGTGGGTGGGGAAGGCCCAGAGCAGGTAGACACATTCCACAGGACAGATCAACCCTTGCCACTTACAGACAAAGAGGTCCTTGCCACCTCATTCCTCAAAGACCAATCAGTTTTAAAAGTCACACTGTTCTGCCAATCATATTGTGCCTAGTCACTGTTTCTCTATCCACCCCTTAAACTGTATGAAAACTGCTCTTAGCTTTAGTTCGGGGTTCCTCTAGCCTGTGTGTGGGTGGGGGGGGCAGTGCACTGGTATCATCAATAAACCTCTTGCCTAATGCCTCGAACCTCCTGTCTGTGAGTGTTTCTGTGGTAGCATGTCCCCCGGTTTGGATCTTAGGGTCCAACAATACATGAGGAGGTTGAGTTCAGGCGCCCTGGAACTGGCATGATAGCCAGAGAGAGCAGGCAGAACCTGAAAGAACTGCAGCAGAATGGTACACCCAAAAAGAGTGGGTTCCTTCAAGGGATTGCCAAGCTCTTAGGGCACCTTGTGTGTCTGGGGCAGGGAGCATGCTGAAGAAAAACCTAAGAAGGTGGAGGTGTCCTCAAGAGGGAAGAAAGTGAGGCCCAGCCAGGCTAGGGATGTAGTAAGCAAGCCCTAGCAGGGAGAAAGGACGCAGCAGGCTGAGCTGCTGCAGAGCTGAGCACCCAGGAAGGGCTGGTTGGCTCTCAACCCAGGCCAGTCCAATAAGAGTGGGACTAAGAGGACACCTGAACCCCAGGGCGTATGCCTTAGATCCCTTCATCAGAAATTGGCAGCAACACCTGAGATGCCAAAGGCTCACATTCCCTGTAAAGAAGACTCCAGCATGGAAACATCCAAGGTGAAAGGTCATCCACAACACTCCCCACATCACTGCCTCCCTCATCAAAAGCAAGCACACCTTGTATCACAGAAAGAGATCTCCCTAGAAGTCTGAGGGCCAGGGGTCCACTTGGGTATCCTCCCAGTGGGAAAGTGTTTTTTTCTGTAAGTTTGTTGTTGTTTGTTTTGTTATGAAGTATACATAGACAGAACAATGGATCCTGAATGCATGTTACATGTGATGTTTCAGTTAAGACATGTTCTTTTGATTTTCACATAAACACTGTACTACCCAGCCATGCATAGTTCATTGTTTTGTATAGAATGTACAAGCTGGGTTTCAAGAGTTTTTGCTTCATGATGCGCAGAGGACTAAGGAGGAATAAATTAGGCCCATGTGTGGTAGCATATATGTATGAAAGGGTCTAACAAAAACCACATTTTATATATTAACTTTAACTGAAGACCCCCAAAGTTGGGAGACCCTTATTCAAGTCTCGGGAAGTCACGGCCACCCAAAAATCGCAAGACACTGTACCTGGATGCAATCAGCAGAGGTTTATAAGGGAGAGTTGGCTAGCCAAGATCAATTCGTTTGCTCACGAGGGAGCTGAATTGACAAAAGACCAGCAAGCTGAGGGGCTTTTTAAAAGGGAAAACCACAAACCAGGGGAGTGGGGAGTGGGGTGAGGGGTTGTCAAGGATACATAACATAAAAATAGTGGAGAATTCCAGAGGAACGCAACCTTAGAGAATCAGGGTCATGTGGAAAACACTCTGTATACCCATTCCTCTCAAAAATGTGGTCTTGTTATGTCACTTGCTCAACTATTTCTCAGTTGTTGCCCTGTCACTTGCCCAACTATTTCTCAGTCTCACCCAGATGACTTGCATCTTTCTTTGTGGTCAGGAATGTGTCTTCCTGCTTTGGGCCTTCCCCACCCATAGGTGGGTTCTCTTCCCTGAGGCCTGAGGAATGTTAATCCAGCAAGTGTCCTCTGACTCAGGGATAATGTACTCCTCCCAGAATGTATCCCGGGGCAGTGAAGGCCAGAAATCTTACATTCAGTTCTGCTTTCTGGAACTAGTGAACCTGCATTCTTTTGCTCAGGTCTAGGGGTAAAAAAAAAAAAAAAAAAAAAAAAAAAAAAAAAAAAAAGCCTGTATATATTTTATAAAATGGCCTTTATAATTTTTCACTCTACATAACAATTAACTTTGGGCCAGTGCTATAGCTCAGTAGGTGGGGTGCTTGTCTAGCACCAAGCCCTGGGTTCAATCTGAAAACTCCCCTAACTGGCTTCCAGTCTTCTGCTAAGCTGCCAAAGTCTCCACACACTGGGATCCGGCAGCAGATTCCAGTGGACACACTGGGAAGGAAACAGCCCTCCACCCTGGCCCCTGGGGGGGCACATACCTGTAGCCCAGCACCTGGAAAGTAGAGACAGATCAAGATTTCAAGGCTATCCCTGCTACAGAGCCAGTTCAAAACCAGCCTGGACCATCTAAAATCCTGTTTCAAAACAAACAAACAAATAAAACAAGGGGTTGTGGAGAAGGCTCAGCTGTTAAAAATACTCAGTGCCCTTGCAGAGGACCTGAATTTGTTTCTAAGCACCCACACAGTGGCTCATAACTACTTGTAACTCCAGTTCCAATTGATCTGACACACTCTTCTGGCCTCTGAGGGGACCAGCCATGCATATGGTGCACATACATACATACATACATACAAACAAACACTCACTTGTACACATAAAATAAAAACAATTATAAAACAAAAAAAAACTTTAAAATGAAATATATCACTCTCTATTGCATGGTATACACAATCTCAGTATATACAGTCTCGGTGTACACAGTCCCACTGCACACAATCTCAGTATACACTCTCTCCATATATACAGTCTCGGTGTACACAGTCTCAGTGTACACAAACTATCTCCAAATACATGGTCTCGGTGTACACAATGCTTGAAACACAATCTGAGTTTATCAACATTATTATGTTAGTCATTTGTTTACTTAGGATCAGATGTCAGACAGAAAAGAAGAGAAAGGACAGTAACTGGGAGACAGGTCTCAAACGATGCTGGATCAGAGGAAGAATGAGGCTGAGCAGGAACACTGGGACATGGAATCCAGGCAAACCTAATCGTTGCACATCTGTATACATGATGGTAGGCTGAGGGCCAGAGATCCCATGAGACCTATTCCTGCCTGAACACATTGTCTTCAAGACCAGATCTCTGTATAGATTCACAGATGGCCTCTGGCTTGGGAATTCTCTCCTGATTCCCTGGAGATGTAGCCTTCGAGAGCAACCTCATATTGGGTCCCCAAGTCCCTACGGTAGGGATGCTACTCCACTGAGCTGCTTGCTGGTTTCTGGGTCCCCCTTCCTTGCTTCAGAGTCTTTGGGTAACTGAAGATGTGAACATTTCAAGAGGAAGAAAAAGGAGACACGAGTCTAGGATGTCTATGTGCTTTACTGTTTTGTCTCCTAAGAGGCCACGCCCAGCCTCCCCAGCTACAGACACAGATCCTGCAAGATAATAATTCTGTGAGACTTGAGTTGGTCCATGGCTTCCCTCTGGGAGCCACCCTTTCCTACCTACCCCTCACCGAGCCCAGCTCTTCTGGCCTCTATTCTGTGGTATCTTTTTTAAAAGAGTATTTTTATTTTACGTATTATTAGTGTGGAGAGTGTGTGTGTTGAAGACATCCTATGCTACACAGCAAGACCCTGATCTCAAAATTAAAATGTAATCTAAACAAATAAACAAACAAGGGGCAGATGAGCTGGCTCAGACAGTAAAAACGGTTGTCATGTAAGCTTCATAATCTGAGTTCAGTTCCCAGAACACACAACAGAAGGAGAGAACCAACTCCTAACAGTTGTCCTCTGACCTGCGTTCATGTGGTGAGACATGCACTTTCAGCAGTAATACATGCACATCACACACATGCACACACACACAGATACACACACACATAACGAATAAGGGGAGGGGCTCACAGGGCTCCACCCCACCCATCCTGAGGATCTTGTAGCCGTTAACAGCTGCAAGAGGACGAAGGCATTTTCTTCATTGGTGTAGCTGCTGATTCAATGCCCATGCTTCTGCAAGCACTCTAATTAAATCCACTGGGTCACCAATGAGTGGCTCATTGGACACACACAGACACATGCGCGCGCACACACACACACATATGTAGGCACACACATGCACATGCATACATGCACACACACATGCACACACCTGCCACACAAAGGCAGGCAAGTAGAAGGTAGACTAGTAAGGGAGAGAAAGAGGATTCATGAGAGTAGGAAGGAAGCAAAGGATAATAGGGTACATGTGATCAGAATATATTATTATATATAATTAATATATGCTAATAAAACCAAAAAATAGTCTACTTCATTAACATCTCCACAATGAGTTCTCTGATTAAGGGGGATAGGGGAATCCTGAAGGCCCTATCTGCTTGACTCCCTTCCTCCTCCCCCTTATCCAGCAGTCAGTGAAGAGTCACCATCACCGATCTTGTCTCACCCCAGCTCCGAAATGGAGATTGTAGGAGGCCTCATTAACTTCCCAAAGCCACCTAACCTGCACTTGCTAATTGCCATTAGCTGCTGGAAAGGGACACTATGTGTCATGCAGTGGGAGAGCAGGCTCCAGGCCAGGGAGCCCACTGATGTGGGTGTCTGAGTGAACTATGCTGGTCAGGGAGGTAGGAAACTTGAGTGGGGCCCTGGAGGTAGAGGCAGGTCACTGTCATCCAGGGGAGCGAGTGAGTGAGGCTGGTGTTAAATTCCAGACACCAGAAGACAAGCCATATGATGCCAGTGGAAAACCTGGATGGAGCTGAGGGTGTCAGCAGGTCTGGGGTGCAGGCTCCCCCAGTGGCCAGGGTGGAGGGCTGTTTCCTTCCCAGTGTGTCCACTGGAATCTGCTGCTGGATCCCAGTGTGTGGAGACTTTGGCAGCTTAGCAGAAGACTGGAAGCCAGTTAGGGGAGGACATGTGGTATTAAGCCATTGAATAGCAGCAACTGGGCTACATTAAATATTAAGAGATAATAATATTTGAATAAAAAGAAAGGAAATCCAAGGAAAATGCACCCTGGGGGCAAGTGATGGGAAATAATACCCAGGGCAGGGAAAGGTTCTGAGTGAGGCCAGGCAGCCACAGGTCAGCCCCAGGTACAAGATGAGCTGTCTGGTTAGTTTAAGTACAATGAAAAGAGAAGCTGAATTTTAAACAGTTGCCCCTTTCTGAGGACTTCTGTAAGCCTCCATTTTCCTACCTCTAAAATGGACACAGGAATCAATTCTGTCTCCATTTGTGGGCTGCTGCCTGTAAGGAACAAATGAAAACGAAAGGGTTAAAAATTTTTCAGAAACTCCTAGCAGGCTGAGCAGAACCAAGAGTGCTGGTCAGCTTGGTCATGAGCTCTGTGTTTCAGGAACTTGGCTGACCACAAGATAGATGGTTGGTTATAAATAGGCTCTTAGAGAATAGCCTATACAAAATGTTCCCCATGACTGTTCCTTGGACCCTGTCACAAACTGAATAATGGGCTGGGACTTTCCACAGGTGCTCTCCAATAACCCTCCTTCACTCCCCCTAGGTTGTGGTTTCCCCCCTGCGTTGTGGTTTTTGGCTTTAAATTTTCTCTGCCTCCAAAGCCCCGGGGTCAGACCCCATTGCCCCTACGTGGGCTACGGGTCTTGACCTCAACATGTTGATCGAAATATACCTCTTGCTGATTGCATCAAGTTTGGTGTCTTGTGAGTTATTGGGTGGCCATGAATTCCTGAGGCTTGGGTGAGGTCCTCCCTTCATGAGGGCCTTACAAAATCAGATTGGGAACAGCTGAAAACTTTTCTCTCAGGCAGGGGCCATGACTAACAATGCCCTCTGAGGGAGCTGAGTGTGTAGCACAGCCCTGAAGCAAATCAAAGGCAGATGGACATGGGAAGTCCCCACCTCACTTGAAAGCCTCCAGACTGATAGATCCTGACACAATGAAACCTACCAGCCTGACAGCTTTGTCTCCAGTTTGTACTCCCAAGACAAACATTTAGGCAGATGATGACTATGGTATGGTCCTTGAAGGATATATATTCTAAGGAGAGCTCAGGAACTTCACTGTCAGTGGGTACTGTGGCTCATATCCATAATCTCAGCATATAGGAGGTAGAATTAGGAAGGCTGAAGTATAAGGCGAGCCTGAACTATAGAGTAAAACCCTGCAGGAAAAAAAAAAAAAACCCAGAAAGTAAATAAGTATACATTTTTAAAAATTTAAAAAATATAAAATAGAAACAAGCAGAGATTATATGGTGGCACAAGGTTGTCTATGATCCCAGCATATGGAGGGAGAAGAAGGAAGAGCAATAGTTCAAGGTCACCCTCAACTACATAATGATCTTGAGGCCAGCCTGGGTTGCATGGGTCCAGGGATCATTAGTTTAGGTGTTCTTCAGTGAAACAGATATTCCTGTCTCAAAAGTACAAACCCAACTAACTGAAAAAAGAACTGCCCTGGGCTGGAGACAGTTAGGTGAAGTTCAGTCAGGTAAAGTGCTTGTCCAGCATGCATGAGGTCCTGGGTTCAATCCCTATTCCTAGATAGTGTGCCTATAATCCCAGGACTCAGGAGATAGAGACAGGAGAATAAAATGGTCAAGTTAATCTTTGGGTACATATGTATTGTATCCTGTGTTAACAAACAAACAACACAATGCCAATAGAACAGCCTGGAGAGATGGCTCAGCAGTTATTGGTACTTGCTGCTCTTGCAAAGGAAGGAGTTCATGTTCCGAGCCCCTCCGTGTCCCCTTCGCCTGCGAAAGAGACCCGTGAGGCAGTGTTCGGGTGGTTACTACAGCAAGGCTTTACTCTTGTATAAGCAGAAGTGGAAAGACGGAAAGCCCGGAAAAGGCACTGCTTAAATACACCCTAGAGTGACGTGTTCACTTCTGATTGGCTGTTCACTCATTACCCATAATACGCCCCGGGATGGGCAGTGACTTTGGCTCGCTTTTTGCCTTTTGCACCTGCGCAGTCAGTTGTTTACTTGTGGAGACACGGGATGTCAGCACCGCCATCTTGCAATGGCGGAATGTATCACGGCTAACCGCGGCTTCCTACCAGTTCAGTTCCTAGCGCCCACATGGGGGACTCACGGATCCTAGAACACCAGATCTAGGAGCTGAGATGTTCTCTGTCTCTGCAGACACTTGCACTTACATGTACATACCCATACAAACAGGCGAATAAAAGTAAAATAAAATCTTAAAAAAAAAAAAAAATAACATGAGGTAACAGATGGAAGTGCTTAGAGCAGAGTCTGCTATGGACCCAGGGATAGCTAGTGTGGCAGCAGTCGCCAGAGCAGCCATTTGGCCTCGACAAAGGCTGCAACTGAGGCAAGTTCACCTCAGAGCTGGCCTTGTTGCAGATTTGTACATCCTCGCCAACCTTCTTCATATCTGTTGATCATGGGCTTAATTATTGTTCCTGTGGTGTTAGAAGTCACTGCTGGGTTATGTCACCAAGTAGCTCACCTCTGCCTAGCCATATTGCTGCCTGCACCTGAGGTACCCAAAAGCCACCCAGGCACAGCAACGGAATGTTCAAGGGAACCCACTGCTCCCTTGGGGAAGTACCCAAGATCCGGGCATGTGAAGCCAGAGGCAAAGTGAGCCTGTTGGAGACCTTCTCCAGGATTTGAATGTGTGGTATAGCCTTGGGAACTGAAGGTGAGAGTGTCGGTAATGACAGGATGATAGCCCAGGAAGGCAGCGACATGCACTGGATGAAGCAAACTGTTGAGTCAGATATTCATGGGTTTCTCGGAGGAAGCAGAACATCTCGTAAAGTAGGGGTTCTTACCCTTACCTCCACAGCCCTTAGGACACATTAAAAGCTCAGGAAAGGAGGAAGAAGAGGAGGAGGAGGAGGGGGAGGAAGGGGAGGAGGAGGAAGAAGAGGAGGAGGAGAAGGAGGAGGAGGAAGAAGAAGAGGAAGAAGAGGAAGAAGAGGAGGAGGAAGAGGAAGAGAAGGAGGAGAAGGAAGAGAAGGAGAAGGAGAAGGAGGAGAAGGAGGAGATGGAGAAGAAGCAGCTATCTTTAAACTAATCAGTTGGTGGGTGGGAGGTTCTCAGAGGCAACACAACTCAGCTCATTCATCCTGTAGCTGCTCTCTCCTGAAGGGCATGTGGGCATCTGGGACCAGGGACCATCAGCTTAGTTGTCCCCTAGTGCACCACAGGCATTCCTGTCTCATAGAAAATTAGCTTCCTACAGAACCAGGTCACTGTTCAGCCAAGGGTCTGCCAATAAGTTGGGATAAACTAGTGAACCGTGTGGCTGAAACTGGAGTCTGAATGCTGCTAAGACCCCAAGTCCCTGAGCAAGCATCTTGTCCTCTCTGGGCCTCCAGCTTCTGGTCTAAGAAAGAAAATATTTGGAATAGCCCATCTCTACCTGTACTTTTATAGTTGATCTAAGACTTCTCAAGACACATTCTTCTACCCTTAGGCATGGTGGCAAACATCTGGAATCCCAACACTCAGAAGGGAGGATTGTTAGTTCAAAACCAGCTTGTGAAGCATAACAAGACTTTGTCCTAAAAAAAAATAAGTGTGAGCACTGCACAGTGCTCTAACCCTATCCCTGGGGAGGCAGAGGCAGGCAGGGTGATCTCCATGCCAGCCTGGTCTATATAGACAGCCACAGCTACATAGTAGCATCCTGTCAGAAAAATAAAATCAAGACAAAATGAAGGCACATCTCCTTTGTCCATCAGTCTTTGCCTTTCCTAGCAAGCCGAGTATTAAAGTCCTAAGTTCTTGGGTTCCGAGCTTTTAGGTTTCTTTCCTCTGACATAAGAGCCTGAGTGGGGACCTTCAGCTACAAGGTAAGATCACGTGGCCTAGAGAGGCTGGGTTCCAGAGAACATATGAGGGGGTGGGAGAGGGGCGCCTGGAGGTTAGTTTTAAAACCCTGGCTAGCATAGAAAGCTGGGTGGGGCAGCCTGGAATGTTAAATTTACCTCTGAAGTCTGAGAAGAGAAAAACAATCATTTTCTAACAGCCCTGTGCTTGCTTGGCTGTGTAAAGGAGCCTGCCTTTGTTGGGGGATGGGCCGAAGGCGCGCTACAGAGAGCTGCCGGCCCTACGTGGGCCTTGGGCAGGAACACAGAGGCCATTTTCATCTGGCCTTCAGAAGTTTCCCTTTGTGGCATGGTGCTGTTAAAAATATTCCTCCCTGAAGGTGCAGCCGCAGCGCAGCAGATGTCCCTGACTGAGCACTTGGGAAGGAGCTATTAAAAGGAACGTAATTAGGTTGTCATCCTGGGGCCTCCGAGCCAGGCTTCCGAACGCCATCTTTGTTGAAAGTTTTCCAGATGTAAAACATTGCAGAATCAGATTTACCAAAAAGGCTGCTAATACTCAGTAGGACTGTGGTGGGTACAAGAAACAAGCAAAATAACGCTGTAGTTCAAGGTTGACCCTGAGTCTTTTCTTTCTATGTCTCTTTCCCATTCCATCTCCTCCTTTCTCCCTCCCCACCATCATTTGCTCTGAGAAAAGCCTCTATCCGTCTCTACACACCTTAGCACAAGTGAATGCACCTAAGCTTCATGAGCCCCCAAACCGTGGGATTCAGGAGCTCTGAAGCTTTAGCAAGCAAAAGCCTTGTCTTCTTTTTGTCAGGCGCTGGAGTGGGGGTGAAGAGCCTTTCTAGTGACCCTGAAATCACACCAAGGCAGGCGCCTACTCAGCCTACTCAGCCACGCAGAGAGGGCCTGCCCTGATTTCCAGTCGAATTCCACCTCAGAGGTGCAACCCTTGTAATCACCCCCTCCTGCTGGCCTGTTATATCCTGCAGGCTCATCTAGCGGCTGTCAGCATCTGCCGCTTGTCTATCTGAACATCAACATCTATTTATTGAAAGTTTCCCAGGCAAGAAGCCTGCTGAGTGGTAGAGATAGTGCAGGGAGCATCAACAGAGGACATGCTTGTCTTCCTGGTGGGAGATAGCAGGGATAGAGAAACACACAAATCTGGCAATCACGGAAATAAATGCAAAATAATAACTGCAGAAGGAAGTGTGTGGTTGGTGCTGAGAAGGCAGTCAGTGGGAGGCTAGCCTGTGAAGGAAGTCAGGAAGCCTTCCTAGATACAATGATGAATGTGCTGAGAGTGGGAGCCGGGGCGGGGGTTGGGATGTGGGGACGGGGTAGGCAGAGACAAAGGCACAGAGGTTTGTTCACCCAGAACAGCTTTTGCAAAAGCACTGGCTAAGTCTCAGAGGCAAGCCCACAACTTCTCAGACACCCTTCTCCTATTGGACTTAAGTACTGGACTGTGTGCCAAGAGGGGACTCAGGGAAGAAAAAGAACAGAGTCTGAAACGGTAGAAAAACCAGGTCCACAGGCAAGTGTTGAGAGGTGATCCTGAAGAAGACGCCATGATGGTGCTGGAGTGAAGAGCTGGTCTAGCTTCCTCTTCTTGAGGCCTTCTCTGATATTCTGGCCAACTTTTCATCATTGGTAACAAAGCATCATATTTCCCTGGGTTATTTTATTTGTAATAAAATTATTAATGGACACCTAATATATTTACAGAGTAAAGAAAGTAAAATTTCATTCTATGACCCCTCTGTAGTTTGACATTTTGTGTTCCTGTAGTTTTTCATCTTTGATATCTGTGGGGTAGAGGGCATGTGTGTGGGTGTGGTTGGAATTGAACTGGAGTCCTAACAGTTGCTAAGCAAGTACTGAGCTATCTCTTCAGTGATGAATACACGTAGACATCATCTTTGCCTGTTTGCTGACTTGCTGGGGACCAGTTCTCTTACCTGTTAGTGAAGCTGCAGGCTGGCTTTATTATAGATGAGTTGAGTTCTCCTCCCTGCTGATCTTGTACATCAGTTCCTACTGCTTGTCCCGCTCTGCACAGAACCTGGTGGGTTCTCAGTCATTCCCAGAGTAAGTCTGGAAGAAAGCAGTGTAGGAGGGGAAGACAACCAAGTGGTGGATGCTCTGTGCTGGGAACACTGAGAGGGCAAGCTCTGACTTCCTACTGACTTCTCTCTCACTGCCTCTACTTCCCTGGAACAAGGACCCACCCACTGCCACCCAAAGGCAGAGGGCTTTGTTTTGGTACTCAGCATTCAACTCCCCCTGTCGATGGCACCAAGGATGGGAGGGGCTGGAGCCTCCAGACATAAGCTCTCTGAAGAAACTTGTTCTGGGAGTCTCAGAGCTCCCAGGAGAAACTCTCCAGAACAGTTGGGGGGGTGGGGGGGTGGCTAGGAAACAGAAGACCAGTATGTGGATAGGACTTTATCACACATACGTTGACACATTATCTAACCTTGAAGCTTCTGTTTCTCTACCCACCACACAGAACTTAGCCTCTATCCCTGCTTGACCAAGATGGTGCCAATATAGAGTGAACAAATTCACCTCTTTAAAATGAGTTAATCATTGTGAAAGTGCATTGAAGGTTTGAGCAGAAAAGTGGAAAGCAAGTCAGCAAGCCTTCTCCCTAGCTCTTCTCACACATTATTGAGATATATATATATATATATATATATATATATATATATATATATATTGCAAAAGGAAAATCACCTAGATCCTATTCTGCATTAAATGTGGTCTTCAGAGGAGCTGGAGAGATGGCTCAGTGGTTAAGAACACCCAACACCTACATGGGGATGGCTACTTACCATGTAGGAAACCATATCTGTAACTCCAGTTCCGTGGGATCTGACACCTACATACAGACACACTGAATCCATGTCACACAGGCATGCAGGTAAATACCAATGTACATAAAATAAAAGTAAATAAGTTATGTTGTTTAATTAAATGAAATAATTTGTCTTTTAAAAATTCAGCATCCAGAATGCTGTTATTTTCACAGATGCCGTGTGTTGTATTTATTAGGTCCAGTTTTAATGGTCACCTTGTACCTTTAAGGTTTCCTTCCTTACCTGACTTATAAGTTACTTTCCAGTAACCATGAAGAGGAAGCAGAACTGCTTATTAAAGGCTTTGTGCACAAATCAGCGGTAACGGTAACAAGAAACCAGAGTACACCAGGACCTGACTGTGACTCAGAACCTTAGTAGTCCACAAGAAAGCAGAAAGGACAGACACCAATACACCTCAGCCCCCAGGAGCCACTGCTCTGCCCTCTCCCGATGGGTTGGGCTGCTAACAGCTCCACCCCAGACTTAGAACCTGATAGGGAGGCTTGTCCTGGTGGGCAGGGCCTTGGAGAAAATAAAACCGATCCTCTAGCCCTTCAGCTTGCTCGGGGACTGAGGTATGCCTGGGCAACTTTGTTCAAAAGCAGACTTCAGGGGTAAGGAACACTCCCTGCCCATCCAGAGGTAATGCTGACAGAAGAACTCAGAGCCAGAGTCGGTTACTTGCTAATTTTATCATTACCAATCTCAGAACTTAAGATACTTCATCTACACAACAGACCTGTTGTTCTTTTCTCTAGAGCAGTGGTTCTCAACCTTCCTAACGCTGTGACCCTTTAAAACAAATCTTCATGCTGTGATGGCCCTAGGCATAGTTATTTTCATTGCTACTTCATAACTGTAATTTTGCTACTGTTATGAATCATAGTGTAAATATCTGTTTTCCAGTGAACTTGGGCAACACCTTTGAAAGGGTCCTTCAACCCCCAAAGGAGTCACAATCCACAGGTGGAGATCCACTGCCCTAGAGTGAGAGCAATTGGATAAAATATTACATGGAAAAGCACTTTACCTGAGAACCTAGCCCACTGCAGACACTCAACAAACAGAACAAAACAGTTGCCCCATATGGCAATCTTCCCAAGAGCAGGAAGTACATATCTGATTCACCCAGCCTGTCTGGGATATCAGATAGTTCACGTATTCCTCTTGGGTCTCTAGCAGGTCTCCATTAGGACTTCCTCTGTCTGGAAAGACTTGCTTGTTGAGATCTTTCAAGAAAATACCCAGAGAGTCATACAATGTAGCCCCTGTCCCTTCCTTCCAGAAAGGCCTGAAGACCTAGATACCTGGAGAGGGGAAAGGCTGCTTCCTTACTAACAACAACGTTCCCCAGCTGTCTGTGCTTCCACTTCCATCCTTCTCCTTGCTTAGCGATGCTCGAAACTGCACTGGGTTGTACAAAGCATAAGAAAGAGGTATAGGTTCATCCCTCATAAGAATTTGGGAGGGGGCAATTTGTCCGTTGGAGTGATATATTCCAGTTAGAATTAGGGAGTGGATTCTTTAAATGAAGTGAAGTTGGGGGAACAATATTAGAGTTCAGAGTCAGGCATAATGATGCTTCCTTTAATACCATTACTTAGGACATTGAGTCAAGATTTCAAGTTCAAGACCTGCCTGGGCTTCAGGACAGCCTATCTCCAAAAATAAAAATATATACTTTTTAAATAAAGCATTAGGAAGCACTAGGAATCAAGATTTGGATGTTAGTTAGCTAAACTTCTGAATGGAAGCTTCTAGGGACCAGAGGAGTGGAGGCCATGAGTTAGATCTGAAACACAAAAAACATCCTATTCTACGGACCCTGCCCTCCTCACAGGAGTCAGAGATTACCTCCATCTGTCAGGTTCTTCAGCAGTCCCAGCTGTCTGGATATCTGGACACCACATCTCATGTGCAAATTATAGCATTCAGGGGGCCCCAAAGGTATCCAAAAGTTGTCTGTTAGATGAGGCTGGAGATACCAGGTTTAGGCCCAGCCCTTCTCATAACGATGCCCAGGAAATCACACATCTCCATCTAAAATATACATCAAAGACCTCCCAAGACTGTTTGGAAAACCCCAAATGATCATAGAAAGAGTGAACTTCAAAGTGAATATGATGTTTACCTGAGGAAGATACTCCAAAGTGACCCACAGAGATGGTCCTCTGGCCTCAGGTAAGGCCAGTGTCTTCCTGCCCTCCAGGAATACCAGATTTTCCTGCCTCAGCTGGGAACACACCATTTCCCTCTAGACCACTTCCAGAAGAAGCCACTGATCTGCACAGGAACTGACAAGCAACTCACCACCAGCTTTCCAGCATGCAAACACATACACAAACACACACGCACACGCACACAGGCACACACACACCAGTCAGCCCTGGGGTATAGTATGCATCTCATAAATCACCTAGATAAAGTAGGAATCATCAAATATTTATCAAATGAGGCTGGAGAGTTGGTTCAGTGGTTAAGAGCACTGTCTGCTCTTCCAAAGGACCTGAGTTCGATCCTCAGAAACCACATGGCAAATCACACCTGTCTGTAACTCTACTTCCAGGAGATCTGACATCTGTGTAAGGACACAGATACACATATAGACAGAACACTAATAAACACTAATAAACTAATTATATATGTATGTACATATATATAATTTATATCATATATATATGTCATATATATATGATATAAATTATATATATATATATAACATTTATCAAATGAATGAGAGACTGAAGCAGTGGGTGAATCCATGGGCAGCCAATCCTCAGAACATGAGACTACTTCCCAGTTCAGGATACCCAATGCTTCTAGGATGTTAGCTGCACTCTGAGTGCCTCTCCCTGGCGAGTATTCTATGAAGAGATCACATGCACCTTTCCTCAAGTCCCCTCACCTCCCACCTCTTCTCCCTTCCCTAATTGTGGGGACTTTGCAAACCCTACATGCTAAACTTTCTACCTGGAATGTAGCAGATCCTCAGCAATAGTGAATGGTGTGAACAGAAGAGACAGAAGAAAAGCAGTGTGTAGGAACCCCCCCCCTTCCAAATGCTTACAGTTTAATTTTCATTCCATTTATTTATTTACAAGTGTGTATGGGGAGGCATGTGGGTAGGTGTGGAGCCTGTGTGTGTGGAGGCACATATGCAGACATTAGAGAGAGTTCATTCTCTCCTCCCATCACATGGAGTCAACTCAGGTGCTCAGGATTGGTGTCAAGTGCTTTACTGACGAGCAGTCCTGCTGGCCCATGTTCACAATTAGTAGGTGAAAACAGCCAGGTACATAAGCGTCGAATAACAGAACAATAAAGCCAACTAAGGAAAAACTCCTTGTGGTCAAGAGAATACCATCAATAGTCCGGTGTGATGGTGAACGCCCTTAATCCCAGCATTTGAGAGGCAGAGACAGGTGGATCTTTGAGTTCAAGACCAGCCTGGTCTACAGAGTAAGTTCCAGGACAGCCAGGGCTACACAGAGAAACTAGGATGAGGAGGGAGGGAGGAGAGAATTAGTGACAGGTGAAGGCCCAACAATCTAGATAGCACAGTTGCTCTGTGTTAATCAGCTGGCCAAGAGGCCACTTCTAGAAAGACAGTTTTACCTTAAACCATGCTAAAGAGATAGGCAGAACTTTTTTTTTCCTTTAATGAGACACTATACTTTTTCTTTCCCAGAATTCTCTCCCCTAATGCAGAACCATAAGGCTCAGCTGGGTTTGCCTACCGTTCTGAGGCCTAAGCCAGAAAGTACAACTTTTCCTTCTTCTTCCTCCCCACAACCCCTCTTTTGATGTTAGGCAGAACCTAAGAGAGTTTTTTCTGATACTGCGGGTGGGCATCCCTGCTTTTTCTGTAATGCCCTGCTCCTCGCCATGGCTGACCTCCACACCAGCTGTCTCCACTCTACCTCCTCCTCTATGCAGCTGCTGGTATTTGCAGCTTGCCTGCCTTGGCATGTTTTTCTTTTAAATTATAATAAAAATGTAACCTTTTACTTGAATCCATTCTTTTTTTGTTAATGAGACCAAGAACCCTAAGAAGGGACACTGATCCCCCAAATCATGAGGATACACGTGTACAAATACAAGATCTGAACAAAACCAGGTACAAGGAGCACATGCTTCAGATCAGAGCTGAGGAGACTCACAGTCAAAGGACGCTTCCTGAAGGAACTAAATGGGACTTGAAGCTGCTGTCCTTCAGAAGCCTGATAGAGAAAAGGTGGGACGGGCAGCTCATGGGAAGAATAGAGCAAACTATGTTCTCTCGAGTAGATTTAGTGTATACCACAGATTCAACCAAAACAATGTGCCGAGTATCTGAAGATAGGGTGAGGGAGTGAAAGTTCTTGGCCAGAATCTCTAAACAAATATTAACGGGAGAAAAAATATTTTATTAAAAGTGCCGCACATTGGAGATAGGGGAAGGAGTGACTTCTATAAAGAGCAGTGTATATTTTAGGAAACGGGAAAGGCCGAAGAAACAAGAACTAGACTCTCTAGAGGCAGCGACTGTGAAAGGCAAACCAGAAAAACAAAACACCAGGAGACAAAGGCTCCTCAATCTATGTTTGCTGCGTAGATTCCTCTGGTGCTACCTCCAGGTGTACAAGGGTCTCAGGTGTCTTCCTGGTAAAGCAGAGAACAGGCACATCCGTGTAACATTTCCATCCAGCTTTTAGGCAAACTGGGGAGGGAGGGTTCTTCTTGTGTCTGTTCCTTTTCAGTTGCCTTTGCTCAAAATAATCCTTATGCTAAAGCGGCATGTGTGCGGGTGGTATGTTCTACCTAGTGAGGCCCTTTGAGCAGTGAAAGAGCCTGTGGTAAGGCCTGGGAAGATCTGGCCTCGGGGTAGGGGTGGATGGAGATGTGGGGGAGTGGAGATGAGGGAGACTATGTGACACAGGTAAGTAGCCGGATTAACCGGAGGACGAGAGAAGCACCTAGACAAAAAGTTCTTTCTTTTAACTCAAATAGGACTGGTTCCTATCACGTGCCAGGCCCTGCAGGAGTAAATAGGGCCCTACTCCGGGGGTCCCTACCCCAGTGCTTAGTCCCAGGATTTTGCGGCCATTAGTGGTAAGGCAGGGGCGAAGGAGGCTCTGGCATCTCTCCTGCCACAAACCCGCTGATCCTTATGGTCCTGACAATCGTCCCTTGGATCTCACCTGATCTACCTCTCCCGCGGCCACACCAGAAGGAAAGAGTTGTCCGGAGAGAAGGGACTACCGTGACCTTCCGGCAAATACACCTTGGGCTGCAGTGGGGGGCTGGGCAGGCGACAGGCGAGGGCCTGCAGCCCTCCCCGGATTCAGCGGCTTCCCCGCGCCCCCTGCCGGCCACCAGCCGCCCTCCGCGCGCCGCCGCCCCGCCTTCCGCACCTGTCGCAGCTCACCTCCAGGGACGGGGGTGGGGGGACGGGAGGAGCTTTCCATTGTTTAGGGAGCGGAGGCGTTTCCGGAAGTTCCCTACCTGGGGGGACCACCCAGGACGTCCCCAGGCCAGACATTTCCCCCTTAGGAATTCCAGAGAGGTGGGGAGGTGACGTTCTTAACTTTTATTGGTTATTAATGCTGTGCAGGCGAGCTGAGGGAAAGAGCCTGAAAGCGTCAAGGACTGAAGCCACTCACTTTTCTCAGTGAGGATTTTAAATTAGCGCTCCTGTGTCAAGTCAAGCCTGAAGGGGGACTCAGAGCCAACAGTTGTGCCTTGGGAGGATTGCAAGGAAAGGCTGTTTTCTTCAGCCTTCCGTCTCCAGGTAGTGGAGTCTCCCTCCTCCAGGAAGTCTGCCTTATTCTTCATGAGTCTCTGTTACAGGCAATGTCTCTGTCTCCGTTTGGTAGGTCAGGATTCTCTGCCCATTTTTCATAAGGTTTTTTTTTTTTTTTTTTTTTTTTTTTTTTTTTTTTTTTTCCCTATACCTGCAAGAGTCTAAGCCCATTCCGTGTTCAGGGGCAGAAAGGAGGCTGCTATCTAGGGAGATGAAGGGCACAGACATCCTATTCCCTGCCCAGTCAAGGAGAAACTCCCACTATCCTCAAGGTCCCTGTAAATTTGGTCCCATATGCCCGAAGATCTTTGTGAGTACCCCGAAATCTGAGCCCTTTGCTCTCTGAAAAGTATACGGGGTGTCACTTCAGATTACAAGGGCTTTAACCCTCTAAATCTCTTCCCTCTGCACCCCTTGCAATGGCTCCCCATTTCCCTCACAAGAAAAGCCGGAGCTGCGGGCCACCCACTACGCCTCCGAGCCCCCTGCTGCGGCTACCACTCACTTCTCTCAGGCCAGATTGCCTACCCTGCTATTCCTTAACTTCGTCAGAAATCAGCCTGGGTTGTGGCTCTCGCAGCAGATCAGTGGGCTGGGAAGGAAGTTCGAGCTAGGGCGGCGAGTGTTGTGATAAAGTCCGACACGTGAGTGCTTAAGGGAGGATATAAGCCCCTCTGGAAATAAAGAAAGTGTGACTTAAAGGATTGGGTGGGAAAAACAGGTTTGGTTAGGAGGCCCGCTGCGTCGCAGCCGGAATGGGAGATAGGGTCCCGCAGAGGGCACGTTTGGATTCTGAGACTTGTTTTTAGCAATGACAGCTGATTTCTCAGTTCTCCACGAGGCATGGAGTCAGGGCCAAGCGTTTGCTCCTAACACCTGAGAGGCGTAGAATGAATTTCTGGTGTGTCGTCTCATCCCCCAAGTTGTCCACTCGGTCCCCAACCATGTTCCCATCCGGTCTATGTCCTTCTCCCACCCCTAAAGGTACAGAGCAGAGTACCTCCGGGTGGTTCAATTGGGGTCCTGGCATCCTTCTGCCTCATCCTACCCTTCCATTTGCTAATCTAAGTCCCTGCTTGAGCTGTAGAGGGTCAGAAAAAGTCCTGTGTCACATCTCCACTGCCTGCACCAGGAGGAAACCACGTTTCAAAATGGCCTTATTTTGCAATCTGACTCAAAAGGGTGGGGAGTGGAAAATTATAGACAGCAGCCACCAAGGGACTTTGGCTTAATATAACTGGTGACCTGGGAAACGGCAGAGGCAGAAAATAATTTTTTCCTTCTCGGACTGAGGGACAGAGAGGGCTTTTCGAAGCAGAGTCAAAATAAAGACTTCTTTCAAGCCAAGAGAAGAGAATTAGCACACGTCAGGACAGAAGGAAAGCCCTCCCACTTTTTTCCTTGTGGCCCTGTGCCTCCCTCCCTCTCCTGCTTCTCTTTGAGCTTTCTGCTCCCCCACCCGCTTCCCATGCTACCCTCTTGGCTTTCCTGTCTCTTCTTATCTCTGCTTCTTCCACCCTGCCCCCGCCCCTGCTTGCTTCCCTCCCTCCTTTGATCTGTTCCTACAGCTTGAGCAGGAGATACTTCAGCTCCTAACCACTCATTAAAAGAGGAAAATCATAAATCTTATGCAAATTTCAAATGAGCACCTGTCAGTGACTGCCTTTAACCCATCAATTAATGAGTGATCCAAAAACATGTTGCAAACAGTTCACAGAAGAATCCCTAAACGGACATTCTGATGCGATCAAATTTGCCACTTGAGCCCAATATTGGATGTTAAGGTTTTAGTCTGAGGGTTAATATTTTTCAATATTAACAGGATTTTGCATCACCTAGTAGACAAACCTCTGGGCATGTGCCTGTGAGAAATACTCTTCACTAGGGCAGCCTCTGGGTACACCTGTGAGGGACTGTCTTGATACTAAACTGATTCGATTAGTTGAGGTAGGAAGATCCCACCCCACCCCCACTAAAAGTAGACTGCATTAAGCCAGGTGGTAGTGGTGCACACCTTTAGTCCAGCACTTGGGAGGCAGGGGCAGGAGGATCAGACTGGTCTATAGAGTGAGTTCCAGGACAGCCAGGGGTACACAGAGAAACCCTGCTTGAAAAATAAAACAGTAGACTGCACTATTCACTGCCCTAGGTCTTAGGCCACACAAAAAGAAAGGCAGGGCATGAAAGGAAGGTGGGTAATGGTAGCACACTCTTGAGACAGAGGCAGGTGGATCTCTGTAGTCTATATATGAAGTTCCAGGAAAGGCAGGGATATATAGGAAGACCCTGTCTCAAAAAGAAAGAGAATGGAAGCTAACTGGGCTGGGTACATTTGTGGGCTCTGTCACTGTGCATCACTGTGACCAGTTGTCTCAAGCACCTGCCTCTTGTCTTTCCCACTCGCATGAACCACACCCTTGAACTGTGAGCAAAAATAAACTCACTTTCTCTTAAGTTGATTCTGTCTATGTGTTTTAATCACAGTCCATCGAGAAGAAGAAATTGAGGAGCTGGAGAGATGGCTCAGCAGTTAAGAGCACTGGCTGTTCTTCCAGAGGACCCTGGTTCAATTCCCAGCACCCACCTAGCAGTTTGCAACTGTCTGTAACTTCAGTTTCAGGAGATCCAACACCCTCACATAGATATATGTGTGGGCAAAACACCAATGCACTTAAAATAAATCTCTTCTTGCCATTACCTTCCTAAATAACAAAGTACTACTATCTGCATAGCATTTACATTGTATTAGATATTCTTTTTTTTGTTGTTTGTTTGTTTGTTTTTTTTTTTTTTTTTTTTTTTTTTTTTTTTTTTTTTTTTTTTTTTACACAGGGTTTCTCTGTGTAGCCCTGGCTGTCCTGGAACTCACTCTGTAGACCAGGCTGGCCTCGAACTCAGAAATCTGCCTGCTTCTGCTTCCCAATTGCTGGGATTAAAGGCATGCTCCACCACTACCCGGCTGTATTAGGTATTCTAAATAACATAGAGATGACTTAATATATATGGAAGGGTTATATGTCATATGTAAATACTATACATTTTATATAAGAGACTTGAGCACCCCTGGGTTTTGGTGTCTAAGAATCTTTGGTCACTAAAGGAAGTCTGTATTTTAACTCTTTGTATAACTGAAGCCATTCATCAGTGTTTGAGTGTTCCTGGAAACTAATGTCTTTGAGGATCCTGCCTTCCCTACAGTCTAGGGCCATTAAGACAGCCTGGGCAGAATTGAGCCTGTGCAAGGGACAATGGGTGTCTCCTAGCCACTTAGGTGCACTCACCCATATCCACTGTTCCTCAATGCAGGAGTCCTGTGAGAGCTATAGAGTTTCTATCTTGGCTGAATCAGTGCTCTAGCTGGGGCTCAGAGGCAGGCATGGGGTCACCTGGGAGACAGCCCTTACTGGAGATATGTGGGGCCAGGGATTAAAGCTCTTTAGACTCGAGGTCAGCCTTAAGGGTCAGTTTCTAGAGAGCCAGGGAACAGTAACAGGAAGAATGGGGAGGGTCGGCAGGCATCAGGAAACTGGGATAGCAACTGTGGGATCAGTGAGATCACGGCTCACAGCCGAGTCAGAGGTGACCTGGAGGAACTAGGAAGTGACTACAGTCTTCTTGACCTGGAAGAGTTCATATCTGGTCAAACACAAGACCAACCTCCTAAGCCAAGGAAAATTGCACCATTCTCTGGTTAGAAGCAAAAACTGTATGTGATCAAGTTACAGAGGTTGCCTAAGAGCATTGGAAAACACAAATATTATGATTTATAACAGTAGTAAAATTACAGTTACAAAGTAGCAAAAAAAAAAAAATTATGGTTGGGGTGTCACCACAACATGAGGATCTGTATTAAAGGGTCATAACATTAGGAAGGTTGAAAACTACTGTCATAAATAGTGGATTCCTGATGAACAGCATCCTGGTCTGTTTGTTTATTTGTTAAAACGCCTCCATCAGACTGTAGATATGTCTGTAGGGATCTTTCTTTCTTTCTTTCTTTCTTTCTTTCTTTCTTTCTTTCTTTCTGTTTGTTTTTAGACAAGGTTCCTCGTATAGTCTTTGAACTCACACTGTAGACCAGGCTAGCCTCAAACTTAGAGGCCTGTTTTCCTCTGCCTCTGTAGTGCTAGGACAGTGTAGGCCACCATGCCCTACATGGGAATTTTCTTCATTAGTGGTTGTTGTGGGAGGGCCCAGACCACTGGGGTGACACCACCCTAGGCAGGTGGTCTTGGGTGGTATAAGAGAGTAGGCTGAGCTAGCTGTGGGGAGAAGCCAGTAAGCAGCATCCTTGTGGTCTCTGCATCAGCTCCTGCCTGCAGCCCTGCCTGGAGCTCCTGACCTGACTCCCCTTGCAAACTGAAATCAACCCTATCCACCCTAGTTGGTTTTGGTCAGTGTTTTATTACAGAGAATAGCACCCTATAGCAGACAATGGGGTGAGTCAGGGGTCATTGTTTAACACAGCTTAGAGACCTGTGGTAGACAACTCAGGGGAGAGGCAGGGCAGCTTCAAGAAGACTTTACTTACAAGAGGAGAGACAGTGGGTGGAGTTCCACATTCCTCTGGAAACTCTGCCTTTCACAGGCTGTGTGACCTCAGGTAAGTCACTGCCTGTTTTGGGGCCCATTTCCTCCTTATGAAATGAGGGCTTTTGCTTGAGGCCTCTAGCCTAGAGTGCTTGTGCCCTCATTGCTAGGGAAGAGCAGAGGCCTTCAGTGAGGCATGGAGCCCTCAAGCTAGGGCAGCTCAGAGTGCATCACTGTGGGACCTGTCCACTCCTCCGGGAGCCTCAGAGAATGTTCCTGTGAAAAATGCAGGGGAAGGAACATTGTCTAGCTGCTAGTTTGTCCTCAGAGATTCTCCAGGCCTAGGCTGAAATTAAATCCAGATGTCAGAGGCAGAATTACCAGGTAGCTAAAGAAATCTGTCTAAGTGTCCTACTTGGAGACACCCAAGTCATACAATCTTTTCCTTACAGAAGACATCCCAAATTGTGTATGCTACACACCCCATGCTTCACAGAACCTGGATGTAACCATACTAGCTGCCTGTGACTTTTACAGCCATTGCTGCAGCAGGTGGCAGACACAGTCAGTTCTTCCCAGTAAGAGGCATATGGCTCAATGATAGACAGCTACAGCCTGGACGGCTTGACTTGTCCTTATTCACATCTATCTGATAAGAGAGCAATATATCCACACCTGACCATAAGTCCACCCTGCAACCTACAAGGATGGGCAGTCTAAACCTCCCGCTGAGAGAGAAGTCTGTTCAGGTTTGCAGAAGCAGGACTCGAGCTTAGAACTATCCTCCCTCTTCCTTCCTGCTTCTTCCTGCTTCCTCCCCCCCTCCCTCCCTCCCTCCCTCCCTTCCTTCCTTCCTTACTCCCTCCATCCCTGCCTCACTTCCTTCTTCCCTCCCTTCTGTGGGAAGTGGCTCCGCTCTTGCCATTACAAGGTGGCGCTTGGCATAGGCATTGCTTGAGAGAAAAGACAACTCCATATATGGAGTTGTATGCGCTGAGAGGCGTGGTTACCTGATCACCTTACCTCACGTCACTGAGAGTGGCCAATTAGTAGTGACATCATGGCAATCGCTGATTGGAACAAGGAAAAGGTTTTAAGGGGATGCACGGGGAGGAGAAGAGGGAGAGAGGAAGCGCACTGTACAGGGATAGCTGAATAAACCGCTTGAAGAAGAACACGGTTGCTGTTACCTTATTCCGTGGGTCAGAAGTGGGTAGCGACACCCTTCTTTCCTTTCTTCCTTCATTCTCTCCCTCCCTCCACTGTTCCTTCTTTCCCGCCTTCCTTCCATTTTCTGAAATAAGACATTGATATAGCTCAGGCTGGCCCTGGACTTACAGTCCTCCTGCCTCTGCCTTCCAGATGCTGGGTTTCTAAGCATGTGCTGCCATGCCTGGCTTCCCAGGACTTTCTTCAGACCTTTCCAGGCTCTTTGGTTTCATTACTCAGGACCAAGTCCAGTCATGAAGGAACAAAAATTGAATGAGACTCAAACTCTGGCTGAGAGGCCCTGAAACCCTAGCACCTCGGGGATCAAGCAGGTCCGACGGGGACAGAAAGCGCAGGGCAGCACCTGGACTCACAGGGTGGAAAAAGTCCTGGAAAATGAGGGCTCCCCCCCCCCGCCCCGTTCTCTTCTGTTCTTATGTCATGTCTCCTGATCAGTGTATTTACCCCAAACATAAACACAGCACTCAACAACACTTGGTAAGATTTCTCTGCCATGTCTATGGTTCTAGAAGAGCTGGAGTTTGAGGACCATATAGAGAAGCCCACAAGCCCAGAAGTGTCGCATGTCTCCTTGTGACACGAGGCTCTTTAAACCACAGTCACACGAAAGAGGGAGACTCAGCCCCCACCCCAACACTGAGCTAGATCTTTATGCTCGCTGCTGCCTAGTTAGGGAGCCCCACCCAGGAGAGCTCAGGACCAAACCTGACTACAGAAACAAGCTTGGAGGAAAACAGCTGCACACTGAGTCGCTCAGATTTCTTCAGCTGCTTTGCCCTAATGAGGCCACCAGGGACCCCAGCATGACAAGGACTAGGTATCACGAGAGAAACTGTGCACGTGGCACCTCTAGGACCTGGTGCCACACCTAGGGGGACCGTTAAGGAACATGTGGAGCAATAGAACATGGAGCATGGCTTGACTGTGGGTTTCATCGTAGAAGATGCCGTATATATATCACAGCCCACTCTCTAGGAATCTGGCTTTCAGAGAAGACCCATCCCATCCTAGTAAATCTCAGGCAGCTCAGGAAATTGAGCTCCATCCATACCTGATTGACAAACTGCATCTTGACCTAGCCCTCCTTTTGCCCTGAGGGTTGGGTCTGAATCCTTCTCAGAGTATTTATTCTCAGTGTTTCTGTGTGTTTGCTGCTCGTTCCTCTGGACCTTCTGCAGAGAGGTGCACCAAGGCTCCTTTGCAATGTTGCAACCACCCTTTGTGGGTTGTGTTGGAATTTCAGAAGGGAGTTTTCACATAATTTCATTGCCTTGAACTGAGGCTGTTAATTGAGAGTGTCTCCATGTCCCCATAGGCTCAAATGATTGGGTATGGAAGAAGGGAAGCAACTCCCGAAAGTTGTCCTATGATCTCCACATGCATGCCATGTTATGTTACAGAGAGAGAGAGAGAGAGAGAGAGAGACAGAGACAGAGAGAGACAGAGAGAGACAGAGACAGAGACAGATAGAGAGACAGAGAGAGAATAAATAAATAAAGATTGCCAATTCTGCTTGGCCTTGTTGGGGACAGATTGACATGATCGTTGCCCCCCCAGGACAGGGCCAACAGATATGAGCTCCAAGAGTGTCGATGGCTGTCTTGGGTATAAGGTTTGTTTGTATAGTAATGTATATATTTTATATTCCTCCATCAAGGTACATTCTTCCTGTTAATGTTATGACTTCATGATGATCAGAGAGCAGGAATCCAGTAGCTAAAGGTGTGGCTAATGTCTTAGCAAAATGGTAAACTCTGAGACCTTCAGGACAGCCATTAAGGCTGTGGAAAAAAACTTTAAAACCATGAGTTCAATATATATATAATTTCTCAACTATGCAAAATATAAGGATACAGTATGAATTATAAGGGACTTCACAAATCTAAAGTAGCAGAGGTAGCTACACTATAAGCCAGCTTGTCAGAAAGATACAAAGGCAGGCAGATTTCTGAGTTCAAGGTCATCACAGGACACAGGACACAGGACACAGGACACAGGTGTTCAAACCAAGGTGTGGTAGAAAGGGTGATTTCAGGATGAGGTCCCAGCCGGCTGGCTTGTCCTGTATGATTAACAGAGGCAGGCAGATCTCTGATTTCTTTTACAATGTTAAAAGAAAATGTGTGCTTGCTGTCTCCTAAGAGTTAAGGGGCTGGGGTCAGCAGTTCTGATTCTTAGGATAATCAAAAGGGAACCTGGAGTAAATGACTAGATTGATGTGTAAAATAAAAGACTGGGCTTATGATCTGCAGGAGATGAGTTATCCAGAGAATTTTTTTAGAATAGCAAGAGAGAACCCTTGGAGAACTCTCTCAAGCAGAGCACACAGAGAGAGCTGTCTAGAGATCTCCAGAAAGAGCAGATCAGAGAGAAAGAAAGCAAGCTGGGGCGATCTGATGGCTCCCTCCTTCTCCTAGGGTGAGCCTTATATCCCTGAAATGACGTCCCAGCACGCCACATCACGCCACTGCAAGCCATAGGCTCGGGCCTAGCAACGTCAGGTCAGGCGATTGCTAAGTCCTCCCATCTCTCCGCCCAGCCAGGAGTTGTACTGCTCTGGCGCATCCGACAGGCGCCATCTTTAGGGCGCGTGGTGTCGGTGTGGCTCTCCACAAGCCATTACCTCAGGAGAACCAGGCTGCTCCCTTCAAGGGGTGACAGTGGTATCAACTTCTCCAGAAGCACTTCTTTGGAGCAGGCTGAGCAAATAATTGATGAGACACACTGACTTGAACAAAACTAGCTGCCCTGTGGGACGTGTGTGCTCCCTGTGGGACATGAGTGCTCCCTGTGGGACGTGTGTGCTCCCTGTGGGACATGTGTGCTCCCTGTGGGACGTGTGTGCTCCCTGTGGGACGTGTGTGCTCCCTGTGGGACGTGTGTGCTCCCTGTGGGACGTGTGTGCTCCCTGTGGGACGTGTGTGCTCCCTGTGGGACGTGTGTGCTCCCTGTGGGACGTGTGTGCTCCCTGTGGGACGTGTGTGCTCCCTGTGGGACGTGTGTGCTCCCTGTGGGACGTGTGTGCTCCCTGTGGGACGTGTGTGCTCCCTGTGGGACGTGTGTGCTCCCTGTGGGACGTGTGTGCTCCCTGTGGGACGTGTGTGCTCCCTGTGGGACGTGTGTGCTCCCTGTGGGACGTGTGTGCTCCCTGTGGGACGTGTGTGCTCCCTGTGGGACGTGTGTGCTCCCTGTGAGACGTGTGTGCTCCCTGTGGGACATGTGTAACCCTCTGTTTGACATGTGTGCTCCCTGTTGGACATGTGTGCTCCCTGTGGGACATGTGTGCTCCCTGTGGGACGTGTGTGCTCCCTGTGGGACATGTGTGCTCCCTGTGGGACGTGTGTGCTCCCTGTGAGACATGTGTGCTCCCTGTGGGACATGTGTGCTCCCTGTGGGACGTGTGTGCTCCCTGTGGGACATGTGTGCTCCCTGTGGGACGTGTGTGCTCCCTGTGGGACATGTGTGCTCCCTGTGAGACATGTGTGCTCCCTGTGAGACATGTGTGCTCCCTATGGGACATGTGTGCTCCCTATGGGACGTGTGTGCTCCCTGTGGGACATGTGTGCTCCCTGTGGGACGTGTGTGCTCCCTGTGGGACATGTGTGCTCCCTGTGAGACATGTGTGCTCCCTGTGGGACGTGTGTGCTCCCTGTGAGACATGTGTGCTCCCTGTGAGACATGTGTGCTCCCTGTGGGACGTGTGTGCTCCCTATGGGACATGTGTGCTCCCTATGGGACGTGTGTGCTCCCTGTGAGACGTGTGTGCTCCCTGTGAGACATGTGTGCTCCCTGTGGGACGTGTGTGCTCCCTGTGGGACATGTGTGCTCCCTGTGAGACATGTGTGCTCCCTGTGAGACATGTGTGCTCCCTGTGGGACATGTGTGCTCCCTGTGGGACGTGTGTGCTCCCTGTGAGACATGTGTGCTCCCTGTGAGACATGTGTGCTCCCTGTGAGACATGTGTGCTCCCTGTGGGACGTGTGTGCTCCCTGTGGGACGTGTGTGCCCCAATTATCTCCTTTGGTTCTCTTTGGAAGGAAATGTTGAAGTCCGGTCAGCCCCTGAAGACTGAACTGCTGTCCTGTCTTCCTGATATGGTCACATTTATGAAAACCTCTTTCTCTTGCTCACCATTGATTGTCCCTTTGATCTTCATAATGGGATGGTGGGCTAACCTAATCCATTGAGACATTCAGACACAGGGCTTTCCCCCTGAAATTCCAATAGCACAAACATCTTTATCAATCTTCATGTTCTCGCCACCATCCCTTCCACCCTTAATCACTCTAAGGCCAGGTATGGAACAACCAGATACCATTCCTCGACCCCAGAGGCCCTCCCTGGGTTCTTTCATCTAATCCTAAACTGAATGAATGCACCCAGACTGCATACCCATTCCTGACTGCAAAGACCCCAGCAAAGTGGCTGGATTAGAATCTGCTTCTGCCTCCTGCCCACCACGATGCTTTCCCATGCAGTTCTGTAACGTGCCTCATCTCTTGTTCCTAGGGATCTGTGAATATAAACTTCCTTCTTGAGAATCCGTTGTGTCCTGATTAAAACAAACTCTAACTATGTGGAGAGTTTAGGGGGCAGGAATCTGACATTGGGCCATGACAAGAAAGTAATTTCAGGCAGAAATCTAAAGAACAAAGAAGTAGGCTTCAGGCATGAAAATGACTTTGGGCTAGGACAGGGAAGTAGGCTCAGATATCTTGATCATCTTGATTAACACTTTAGAAACAGTGGTCACAGTAGTGATCACAGGACTTTTTTATTGCTTTGCTTGTTTCTTGACTATTTGTGTTTATTGTATTTCTTGTTCCTCAACCTAGAATTGACCTTATTACTTGCATGTAATTAAAATAGTATAAAAGCATATTGGGAAAAAAATAAACCAGCCTCAGCCTCAGAACTGGCTGGGGTCATGCTACAGTGTTGTCTAATCATCTTTTTTCTCTTTAATCCTCAGTCCTGCACTGAAGAACCTGTTGACTGACTGAGCTGGCCTGGTCATAAGTACATTTAAAGAACAGACTACAAACTATCAATGTAATTTCCTGTTCACATATCCTTTTCTCCTCTCTAGAACAAATGGCGGTCCAGCAGGTCAGAATGTACCACTCTGAACAGGACACTTTGACAAATGGATTATGGATTATTTTGAGCTGAATGTGATTAAGAAGCAGCAGAGTGCAGGCATGCTATAGACTTTGCCTTCATCAAGGCAGTGCATTTTACTTTGTAAAAGAAACATAAATTACCATTTGTCTCTTTCCTAGATCTCCCTTTTCTCCTTGGGACCATTTTTCCCAGTGGAGACTTGAGTCTACAATACAAAACTTATTAAACAGCCCTGTATGCCTTTACCTCTCCCCATAGATACATTCCCTGAATTAGTGCCTTTCATAGCCTGAACTCTTTTCCTTTAAGAAAAAAAATTATGTGCCAGGCAGTGGCATATGTGTGTGTGTGTGTGTGTGTGTGTGTGTGTGGGTGTGTGTGTGTGTGTATGTATGTGAGATATATATATATAGTGTGTGTGTGCATAATATGTATTAAATTGTGCGTGTACCTGTGTGTGTGTATGGCATGTGCACATAAAAGCATGACTCAGAGGATAAGGTGGACTCCCTTTTGGTACACGCAGTCATGAGCTGTGGAATGTGGGTGCTGGGCATCTAACTCGTGTCCTCTGCATGAGCAGTATCTGCTCTTAACCACCAAGCCATCTCCCCAGTCCCCCCCTTCTTAATTTTTCTTTACAGTTACACATATTGTATTTGTAGATGTTGTGGGTGTTTTCAAATATGCCATGGCGTGCATGTGGAGGTCAAAAGGCAACTTGCAGGATTGGGTTCTTTCCTTTCACAGTGTGGGTCCCTGGGATCAAGTTCCAGTTGTCAGGCTCAGTAGCAGGTACCTTGCTTGCTGAGCTGTTTCTCAGGACCCCTTGTCTGGTCCTTTGTTAAGATAGTGTAAAAGCCAAACCCTACCTGCTTCTTTAGAATTTCATTTATTTTTTATGTAGTTCTTGCTTATAAAACTTAAAACATTGGTTAAACTTGTATACCTGTTAATTTCTGTTAATCTGTCTTTGGTAATTTAATTCACAGTCCCCAGACAGAACCTAGGAGGCCAAGTGTCGGGAGCAGCCTTGCTTATACACTGAAGGCCTAAAATCAGCAATAGGCCTGAGTCAGCCATACATGCTTACTAACACAAAATCTTGATCTCTGTGGAAAAACACTGACCCTAGAACAGATAGCTATAAGATCTTGTAAACAGGCAGCCTTGGTGGAAATTTACTGGCCTGGATAAGAACTAGTAGTCATAGACATTGTGGATAGGTGGCCTTGGTGGAAAGTACCAGCTGAGATAGGAAACAAGTGAATCATAGACAGAGTCATAGTGACCTGTTCCTGCTTCTTCACCCAGCTGATACCCTGTTCTGGAAGATATCTTACTCCCCCTGAGAACACCTATGCTCCTGCGTCATACCCTTCCCCACATCAGTCCTCTATGTGTATATAACTCCTGTGTGAAAAAATTAAAATCAGCGGTTTGATCAGACTATAGACAAGCCGCACGTTCTCTGTGTCCCCTGCCCTCCAGTTCTCTCTTCCAGGTCTTCTGATCCCAGTTCAATGCCCCGTGGAAGGTTTTCCTTTCCTTGCTCTATTAACAAATTATGTGCCCAACCACAGGAGTAAAAAGCTCAGTTACAAACAGACAGATAAACTCTTATTATGATTTATAACTGTATGAATGAATCATAAAATTTGGAGGTACAACTTCAGTCCTGGTCAAATACAAGAACAGACACTGACACTGTGCCTTCAGAAAAACATGAACAAACACAAACAAACTGTTGGGAGCATGCTATGCCAGAAACATAGCCAACCCATATGTCTCTTTCCATGGTGTCAGAATGTATTGTCTGACAATAAATCAATTTTGTTGTCTACAATGTGCTGAGTTGTGCCAATTCTCCTAATAGCTAGCTGTTGGAAAACACAGGTTCTTTTGTTCCGATCTTAATTACTAATATGAACTCACACATCACACATCAATGGGTAAACACATTTATATGTGTATATATAGGTAGCATTGACAAGACCACAGCAGACAAGTTCTGAGGGAGGAATGGGCAGCATGAGCCAAGAAGCTGATAGCTACATGAAGAGTGCCCCTGGGCAGGGATCTGGGAGTTAGCCAGCTAACTCTAACTCAAAGACACTGTGGTGAGTTGAGCCACTTGGTCATAGGTTTGAGCTGACATTAAGGTGAAGTCCAGCTGCAAAGCCAGATATGGAACCATGAAGGCTGTAGAAGTAAAGGGCAAGAGCAAGATTGGGTCCAGACAAAAGCAAGGGACAGCAGGCTTGGACAGAGGAGCATCTAGACAGACAGTAACTCAAGCAGGTCACATCAGGGGTGGGGACCAAGCCATGCTGAAGTTCCTGGGACAATCGGAGGTCTCCACTTGTTGATCATATAGTCAAGAGACAGACTGACAGTGGTACCATCACTACAACAGTGTGTAGACTCCTCCTTTTGCTGAGGTGTAGGTAAGGGGCAATATGCTTCCTTCCCTTGTGTTCTGGGAGGTCTCAGGCCTGGTTCTCCTGGTATGATTTTAGTTCTTCTATGTACTCCCATGGACCAGATCACTTTGATCACTCTGCAGAGCAGTAAATACCCTTGCTAATTTTTATGAATGAGTTATCTTTAGTCTGTGCCTCCTGGTACTACCCAACAAGAGTGTGCTGGTTTTGTGTCCCTTGTGTGCTACATAGTTTTGTGTTAACTTGACACAAAGTAAAGTCATTTGTGAAGAGGGAACCTAAATTAGGAAAATGCTCAACAAGGTTGGGCAAGCATGTAGAGCATTTCCTTAATTAGTGATTAATGGGGAGGGCACTTCATTGTGGTTGATGCCATCCCTGGACTGGTGGTCCTGGGTTCTAATAAGAAAGCAGGCTGAGCAAGTCTCAAGGAGCAACTTAGTAGCAGCGTCTGTCCATGACCTCTACATCTGCTCCTGCCTCTGGGTTCCTGCAGTTTGAGTTTTTGTCCTGGCTTCAGTGATGAGCTGAGATGTGAAAGTGTGAGCCAAGTGAGCCTTTCTTTCCTCCCCAACTTGTTGTTGGTCATAGTGAAGAGAAACTTTGGAACACTTGCCCCTCCCCCCACCCCATGGGAGAGGCTAATTAACATTTCTTGGTCAGAGGACACTTGCTGGATTAACATTCCTCAGACCACATGGAAGGGAACCCACCTGAGGGTGGGGAAGACCCAGAGCACATAAATACAACCAACCCTTGCCACCTACAAACAAGGGAGGTCCTTGCCACCTCATTCCCCAAAGACCAATCAGTTTAAAAGTCACACTGTTCTGCCAATCATATTATGCCCAGTTGTTTCTCTAGTCTACCCCTTAAACTGTATAAAAACTGACCAAATGGGCTGCCCATGGTTGCCGCTGCCTCTCCTTTGGGTGCAGGATGACCCCAATGCCTTGGATGATTAAAACTCCTCTTGCTTTTTGCATCGATTCATGTCTCTGCGTGGTTCACTCAGGGGATCTCCGGTAAGCTAAGGTTCACAAGAGTCTTACAATGGCACTTCATACAACGATAGTAAGCCCAACTAAATCATCTTGCACTCAAGACAGAGTCCAATTCTGCTTGGAAAATGGAGTCTCTCAGGGCAGGGCACAGCCTGAAAAAAGCGTTTTGTGCAGGACGGAGTAACTTATGGCAGGACACAGCCTCATTTCAGCAGTCAGAAAGAGGATTTATGGCTCTTGAACTCTTAGCTTCAAGTAGATCAACAATTTCAGGGACTTGAGTTCCTTCAGATGAAATTAGCTAAGGTGGCTTTTTCTGGATCATTTCAATCACCTTTGGACCTGGAAAGCTTTTGTTTGTTGAGACACGCTTTTGCACTATAGCCTAAGTTAGTCTGGAACTCAATATGTAGTCCAGGCTGGCCTCAAACTGGTGGCAATCCTGCCTCAGAGTACTGGGGTTATAGAGTGAGCCACCACCAGCACCTCTGAAGTTGCTAATAGCTTATGTTGTCTGTAGCTGGGTGTTGTAGGGACAGCCTGCTTGAACATTCAGGAGTGAAGGAACTAAAATAGCTTTTGACTGTGACTTGGACATCCTGTGACTGATGGATCAGGGGACAGATAGGTAAAGTCATCACAAGGTTCAGCAGGATCTGCTTTAATCTGATTAAAGTATCAACACATCTCAAGAAAGGAGGTCATTTGGGAGAAGAGTTGAGTTTTTCCTTCACAAGTTGTTACATAGTTTAATCACCTGTCCCTTGTCATTAAAGCAAACTCTCCATAAATGTTTATGAGGTTGGAAAGGAGTAGAAATGTGCAGTATCTCCATTTATTGAACAAATGCTAGTGTTGGCTGACTCTTCCCAGGGAGTCAATTTCTGTTAGACCCAGAGAAAAGGCAATGATAAACCAGTCTACTCAGTGTAGGTTGGTGATCCATGGAGGGGTTTTGGGTTCCTTAGAGGAGCGTGGGGGAGGGGTAACTAACTCATGAGTGACAAACCAAAGCTGCATTATTGAAGAGCTCATCCCCAGCCAACTGTCTGCCCCCTGCATACTCTACCATCTTCTAAGGCCACATGAAGCTGGAACAGGATTATAAGCAACTGAGAAGGCAGCATGGGAGAGTGAGCAGCTACAGTATAGGGTCAGGATCTAATGAAGCCCTCCCTTCTACAAAAGCTGATTTTTCAACAATTTTATTTTGTGTATAGTGGTGTGTGTGTGTGTGTACACAAACACACATGTGTTTGTGTATTTTCATGCTCACCCATGTGCAGGCATGCCACAGTGTGCATGTGGAGGTCATTGGATGTCCGGTTCTCTACCTCTATGAGTCAAACTCAACTCTTTAGGATTGGCAGCAATCACCTTTACTCCGTGAGCTATCTTGCTAGCCTGGAGGGAGTGTTAATAACCATGATCTTGTGAGGGTTTCCTGTTGCTAACTGCTTCTATTCTAAACTTAAGGTGGCACTGACCAAGTCATAACCAGAGAGTTCTGGAGCAGCCAAAATTCTTATATTGTCTTATTTGAGACTCACAGTGCCTTGAGGCTAATATTACTGTTTTGAGTTGAATGAGAAAGGCCCCTATAGGCTCATATATTTGAATACTTGGTCCTCAGTTGGCAGAACTGTTTGGGAAGGATCAGGAAGTGTGGGCTTATTAGAGGTGGTGTGTATCTCGGGATATCTGCCTCCCACTTGCACATAAGGATGTGAGCTCTCAGAGAACTGCATGCCCCCTGCTGCCATGCTTCTTGCCATGAAAGTCTTGAACTCCAGCTGTCTGGAATCATGAACCCCCAATTAAATGTTTTATAACTTGCCTTGGTCGTGGCATTTTGTCCATAGAAAAGACATTAGCCTATTTAACAAATGGTTAGAGAGAAAGTATGGTGTCCAAAGCTAACTCGACATCTGCTAGCTGAGCTAAGACCAGCTCACTGAGTGGGAGCTTCCTGCTCCCCACAGTCCTCCCAATCACCTTTCTAGGTGTCCTTCACCAGGTCTGCAGTGTTTGCTCAGTGTGACAATGATCAAGAGAAGTGGGAAACAACTCTCCTGTCTCTCATTCAGGTGACCTACATGACCATGGCCTCTGAAGTATCTGGAACTGGTGGTGCCACGTCCATGTTTCCAGCCATTCATTTAACTCTTTAGCCCATGAAGTAACTGGACACAAAACAGACTAACATATCAGGAGAAAAGTTGTAATGAACGTATAGATCTGTGTAAGCATGGGAATCACACAGAATGTGAACGCCTACAGGGGGCTCCATGTGGCTGAAGCTTCAATAGCCTCTTTATAAAACAGAGAGAAATGGGATTGGAGGCAGGAGACAATGAGTGATTTTTAAAGAAATGAACGCTATGGCTGAAGAGATGGCTCAGCAGATAAAAGAGCTTGCTGTTCTTCCAGAGTACCAGAGTTCAATTCCCAGAACTCATGCCAGGCAATTCATAACTACCCATAACTCCAGCTTCAAGGGAGCTGATGCTCTCTTCTGGCTTCTGCAGGTTCCTGCACACACATGTCATGCATACACATACACATACATTAATAGAGATGATAAAATTTATTCTTAAAGACACGAATGAGACTGGAGAACAGACAATGGCACATGACAACGTTTCTCTGAGCTCTAGTGTGGTGTCTGGTTTTTGTTTTCAGTCTCATCCCTGTGATACTGAGGCAGGGGGGTAGGGCATACAGTGAGGGAAGAATTAGCATGTGGAACAAAGCAAAATAGAGGCTCTCTAACCAAGGCTGAACTGCAGAACAACCTATAAAGTTCAGAGGTCCAGAGGCTGTCAGAGTACCTAAGGCTGTCAGAGCCTTAGGGATCCCTCCTCAGAGCTCCTAAAGGAATCATTGCCATGGCCCTGAGTGGGCTAAGGGGGGTTCTGGGGGGAGTGCAGTGAACAGAGCTCTTGCTTACCATGCACATGGCCCTAAGTTTGATCCCCAGCACTACATAAATGGATGGGTGGATGGATGGAGAGATGGATGGATGGATGGAGAGATGGATGGATAGATAGATAGATAGATAGATAGATGATGGATGGATAGATAGATAGATAGATGATGGATGGATGGATGATAGATGGATAGATAGATAGATGATGGATGGATAGATAGATGATGGATGGATAGATAGATAATGGATGGATAGATAGATGATGGATGGATAGATGATGGATGGATAGATAGATAGGTGATAGATGGATGGATGGATAGATAGATAGATGATGGATGGATAGATAGATGATGGATGGATAGATAGATAGATGATGGATAAAGTGTGGTGGTATCACACTCAGTCTCAGCACTTGGGATGAGTAGGCAGGAGATCAGGAATTCAAGGCCAGACTCAGCCACATAGCAAATTTGAGGCTAGCCTGGGTTACATGAGACCCCATCCCAAACAAACAATCAAACAAGCAAGTAAAAAAAAAGTAATCAGTAGAGCTGGTGGCAGCAAACAGCTACCCTCTCTGGAATTCTCTAGTTCAGCAAAAAGGACAAAAGGCTGCATAGCAACAGAGTTGCAAAGAGAGGTGGGACCTTCATTCAGGTTTTCCAGCCCAGTGACAGAAGTATTTTTAGGCTTGATCAGGATCTCTCATGCATGTTGCAGGATGCTTTTCTGGGTCAGCCCCTCTCAAGTAAACTGTCATCTAATCCCAGCCCAGAACAATTACCTGGATACGGTATCAGCCTGGCCCATGCTGGCTATTCGAGATTGCTTTGGCCCAACTGACCTTCAAAGACCTGTGCTGGATGGGTGCTGGGTGAGGAGGAGTCCTGCTCTGTGACAGGCGGAGCTTCTGCTGGATTATTAGTCCCTTAGCCCCTCAGTCTGTGATTTTTGTGTATGAGTCTACTTTGTGCTAGGAACTTAGAATACAATATTAAGTAAATACGGGCAGGACCCTTATCATCAAGACACTTAGAGCTGAGCTAGACTTGGTACCTATTCTTCTAGCTCTAGAACGACTATGGCAGCCTAGTAGTAAAACATGAGTCAAATAATCACATTTTTATTGCTGGTATAAAGTGTTCTAAAGGGAAAGTGCAGGAAAGTGGACAGTTGGAAGGACAGAGCCTTGCTTAGGAAGATGCTGTTTGAATTTGGTTCAGAGAGTAAGTAGAGGTATCAGCTGGAGGGAAAGCATTCTTGGCAGAGAAGAGCTCTGGGAGGAGGGCTGTGGCCAAGGAAGCTCATACAGTAGATCACACACATAAGGAAGTGTTGGCACACGAAACATTCTGCTCCTAAGCCCCTGCAAATGAAAACAACAAAGGCCAGATTAACAGGAAGAAAAGTAAGTTCTTTAATATGTCTAGAGATGGATGGCCCACTAGACAGCTCAGCCAGGAAAAGCACTTGAATGTAGACCAAAGGACTGGAGGCAAATTCCCCGAAACCCACAGAGAGCAGGGGGGTAGGGAAATAAGTTCACAAAGTCACTTCTGTCTTCCACAGATGTGCCATGGTACACATGTGTTCCCTGCATCATATATGCGCACACCCACACACTTCATAAAATGTTTAAGGAAGAAGTTGACTAAATGGTTAGAGGATTATATTGTACACATTTCTGTAATCTCAGCACTTTAGAGATTGAGACAGGAGAAGAGAGCATTCAAGGCCAGGCCAGGGAGATTATTCAGCAGATAAAGGCTCTTATAACCAAGCCTGATGATCTGAGTTCAAACCTTCAGACTTACAAAGTAGAACCGACGCTGGCAACTTGTTCTCTGACCTCAAGATTCACATTATCACACACACACACACACACACACACACATGCATGAATGCAAATGTACACATGCACACACACATAAACAAACAAATGAACACACTCACACACTAAAGAAAATATGATTTTAAAACAACAACATTTTAAAGGGCCTGGAGAGGCAGCTCATAGTCAAGAGCACCTACTGCTTTTGCGGAGGACCCAGGTTTTGTTCGCAGCAGCTACATGATGGCTCACAACTGTCTGTAACTCCAGTTCCAGGGGCTCTGACTCTGTCTTCTGGGCACCAGGCATGCCCAAAGTACACATGCAGGTCCTCACACAAACAAAAAAAAATAAATATCTAAAAAAAAATTCAGCTAGCTTGGCAGTGGTGGTGCATACCTTTGATCCCAGCACCCAGGAGGCAGAGGCAGAGAGATCTTGTGAGTTTGAGGTAGCCTGGTCTACAGAGCAAGTTCCAGAGCTACACAGTAAAACCTTGTCTTAGAAATCATAATTAATTAATTAATCAATCAATCAATCAATCAAAATATGTCTTTGTTTTGAGGGCTTTATTATGTAGTCCTTCTAGAACTTGCCTAACTAGACTAGGCTGTGTACTCAAACTCACAGAAATCCTCCTGCCTCAGCCTCTCAAAGGCTGGGAATCAAGTAGTGTGTCACCACACCAAGGTAAAGAAAAATATTTTAGAAAGAAAGAATTTGAGTCCAGCCTGGGTTACATGGCAAAATACTATCTAAAAGTTGCAGCGTGAGGGCACGGGGGTGGGGGTGAGTGCTGCTGCTGCTGCTGCTTCTGCTGCTGCTGCTGCTGCTGCTGCTGCTGATGATGATGATGATGATGATGATGATGATGATGATAATGATGATGATGATGATGATGGAGAAATGGCTCATGGTTGAGAGCACTGCTGTTCTTCCAGAAGACCTGGGTTCAATTCCCAGCACCCACATGGCATACCCAGTTTCTCGGAACTTGATGCATTCTTCTGGCCCCTGCTAGCATCAGGCATAGGCATATGTGCAGGCAAAATTTCCAAACATAAATAAATAATTAATCACAATTTTAAAAGTCAGAGACTTGTGCACCCAACATCTCAGGGAAGGGAAAGGGCATGCCAGTAAAAAGCTTGTGGTGCATTAAATGAATTTCCAAAGAAAACGGTGTGAGATAAGAAACTTTGTGGTTATCCCTGCATGTTCAGGTTTTAGCATCTTTTAAGTTTCTTCAGTGTCCATCAAACTCCCTATAGAGGGATTTATATAGATGTTTCTCTTTGTGTCTCTCTTGACAGTAAAAGCTGCCCTCAAGAGGAGTTTGTGGACACTCTACTCAGTCAGAGAGAGAAGCTCAGAGAAGGCTCTGTGTGCACCAGGGAGCTCCAGTAGCCTCAGCTTAGGATAACAGACTAACTCTGGGATCCCAGAAAGAGGGTCCCACTGGTGGCTGGTGCAGAGGATGGGGGTTGGGGGTTGGGCATGGGGGAGACACACCACGGGTTTTGGTTGGCTTCATCCTTTTCCTGGGAATGGAAGAATGGAAGAGCTGAATTTTAAACAGGAGAGCTGCAGGTTTCTACTTGTGTTTGTTAAGCTTGGGGTCCATCTGAGAACTCCAGGACGGGATGCAGCCTGCACCAGCCTGGGACTCAGAGGGGGGTGCTGAGGATTCCTGTAGGAGTCAACCATGTATAGCTGGTAATTATAGACCAGTGTGCACATAAGATTTGAAAGAAATGGTTGAGAACATAATGTTCCTTCCACCCACCTATAGATTTAAAAGAAAGGAAAGAAAAAACAGAGAAAGAAAGAGAGTTGTGGAGACAGAAGGGGGGCTTGCAGGAACCCCTAGCACTTGGTGTTTGCAGAGAGTCTCTGTGAGACTGAAACATTGTTCAGACTGCCTTGCAGCGCAGATCCTCATCTGATGCATTTAAAAATCCTCGCCTCCTCATTGCATTACTTATTCCTATATGTTGCCACAAAGAATATATCACTGTTATTATTAGACACTGTGTAGTCCTGGCTAGCCAGGAACTTACTATGCAGGTCAGGCTAGCCTGTACCTCTTCTTGTCTCTGTCTCTCCAGTGGTGGAATTAAAGGTGTGCGCCACCATGCCTGACTAACACAAATTTTTGTAGGAGGGTTTGGTGGCTGCTTAATTTACATTAGAAACTTAGAAATTTGTAAACCTCCATATCAGCGGTTCTTACCCTTCCTCATGCTGTGATCCTCAACCATAACATTGTCTTCACTGCTACTTCATAACCGTAATTTTGCTACTGTTATAAATCGTGATGAATATTTTGGAGATAGAGGTTTGCCAAAGAAGAACCACAGGTTAAGAACCGCTGCTCTATAGGACTGTGTCTAAGTGTGTGTGTTATGTATTGTGTGGGTATGTGAGTGTGGTCCATGACCCTGAGAGCACACATGAAAGCCAGGGTGGGGCACCAGGTGCTCTCTTCTGCCCTCTGCTACATTAGTCGATGTTCCAACCAGGAGAGAGGTTTCTGAGCTCTTAAAGAAAGGGTCTGTACCGTTCTTAGGAGTCTGAGCAAGCAATGGAATCCCATCAATTGATGGGAAGGTTCTAGGCAGGGGTGTCTGCTAGACACTGGTTAGACAGATGCATCAGGAGATAATGATGAAGAAGTCATCCATGAGTGTACATGGTAATTCGTGATTCTCTCACGTCCACTGGTCTGCTGTAAAATGACTTCAGGGTTTCTGTGTGTGTGCTACAGAGAAGCTAAATCCCTGTCATACTCCAGACCCAGGCTTGGGCCTGATGCTTATTCTCCATCCCCCACTTTTACTCTCCCTGGGAAATTTGACCAGAAGAAAGACCAGGTGAGAGGCTGAAGGCCAACAACTAACGAGCTCTCAGGCAATTTAATATAAACATCAAGCATGATGGGAAAATGTGCTTTCCTACTGAACACTCAGCCCATTAGCAATAAAACAGTCCATTGTGATTGTCCCGGAGCTAGGCAGTGGCGTGCTATCCAATTAGACCAGGCTTCAAGCCAACTTAAGTCCCGGATTAATGCCTACTGGGATGCTGCAGGGGTTATTTTCTTGTCCTCTGTGCCAGGTAGGTTGGTCCAGGAACACTGTGAAAATGTTTGTCATTATTATGGCTTTTCATAATTAGATTTTCTGGAACCATAAACTTTTCTCAGGACTCAGAGGTGGGCATTGGAGTATCAAGGGCTGGAGCAAGGTTTGTGTGCAGCAGAGTGACCTCAGCTCCCCGCAGGCCTTCCTGCAACCTGCTCCCATCTGATGCTGCCTAGAAAGAAAAGGTCATGAGATGCCCATTGTGGAGCCTAGGAACATTCAAAATTTGAATGGGTTATTCACCAGGCAATCCCTCCATGACAAGAGGAACTGGAGTCCACAGTCTCCTGGTAGATGAGGAGGTTGAACCCCAGTGCCTCACAGATGCCCTTAGCTTGCAAACAGTCTTGGTTTTCAGCAGTCAAGCCTGTACCCTCCTACACAGGATGCTCACAGAGCTCCTCCAATACTCTAAAACTCTCTGCCTCCTTGAGTGTGCACTGCACTGGGCTGGAAAGTTTGTGGGATGGATGCTTGCCTGGTATGGAGGAGGCCCTGGATCTGAGGCCCAATGCCACAAAAACTAGCTGTGGTAGCACATGTCTGCAATCCCAGCCACACTCAGGAGGCAAGAGCAGCCTGGGTTACATAGCAAGCAAGATTCTGGAGAGGTGCAGGAAGAGAAGGAGACAGAGGGGAGGGGGATGGGAGGGGGAAGAGGAGGGGGAAGAGACAGAGAGAAAGGAGAGGAAGAGGGAGGGAGGGAGAGAGAGAAAGGGAGAAGGACAGGGAGAGGAAGAGAGAGAAAGAGAGAGAGAGAGAGAGAGAGAGAGGGAGAGAGAGAGAGAGAGAGAGAGAGAGAGAGAGAGAGAGAGAGAGAGAGAGAGAGAATTAGAAAATCCTAATGGGTATGGGAGGGAAATAGAAGTAAAATCATCAGTACTTATTAAATCTCAAGATAATCTTTTTAAATAACTTGATAGGTTTCCTTCACATGTAACATAATTCTGCTGGCTCCAGCCCACCAGTACCTGACTCCTGCATGCTGCTTGTACTCAAAGAAAAGAACAACCAGGAAGCCAATAACAGAAGCAACAACTTAGCCCCAACTTTCTAAGAGCAGTGGTTCTCAACCTTCATAATGCTAAGACCTTTTAATACAGTTCCTTATGCTGTGGTGACCCCTAACCACAAAATTATTACATTGTTACTTCATAACTGTAATTTTGCTTGTTATAAATCATAATATAAATATCTGATGTGCAGAATATCTGATATGCAACCCACAGGTTAAGAATTGCTGTTCTAGAAGCTACCCTCCTGGACTGGGACTTTGTCTCCACAAAAGAATTCTTACTAGGCTACACCCTACTATTGTCCAGCCTGAGTTGAAAGCCAGAAGTTCAGAGCAAATAGTGAAGACTTTGGAGATCCAGTTAATAACAGTAGAACACCCTTTCCTTTCCAAACTCATTGTAAATGTAACAATGACTTGGTTCTAATGTGAGCCTGGTTCTATTTAAGAACTGTATATGCCTGACACCATCAATAAGTGTCCAAGTCACTTCTTCCCCAGCCTTCTAGATGAACGCTACTGTCAGAAAACTATGTGAATATATAGGTCACTTTCAACTTTCTGGAAGCCACATGTGAAAAAGAGAATGAGCTGGAGAGGTAACTCGTTAGTTAAGAAGTCTTCCTCCTATGTCAGGGCCAGGAGTTCAAATCTCAGCACATATGTCAGGTGACTGGAACTCCCCATGGCATTATAATTGTATCTGCTGACAAAATAATTGCTCAAAGAGTAAGAGAGGACAAGACTGGCCTTCAATTTGGCCTTTATCTGATATTCTCACTCAGCTACAAGGGAATGGTTATTTTATTAATGCAAAACAAAGTTCAAACTTAAGATTTATGAAACGTGTGGGGCATTACAGCCTGACTTGCCTACTCCAGCTGCCATTCCAAGAAATGCATATAGAATTATTACAGATTTAGAAGATTGTTTTTATACCATTCTTTTACATCCTGGTGCAGGTAAGAGTTTTGCATTCAGTGAGCTTGCTTGTAATTTTGGAGAGCCGATGAAGCAATATCATTAGAAAGTTTTGCTTCAAGGAATGGTTAGTAGCCTTACATTATATAAAAAACCTTGTTGTCGCTTTAATACAAGAAGAGTTTGAATCTTTCAGTGTATATTATTCATTGTATGATATTTTATTAGCTGATCTCTCTGAAGGAGTTTTTCTGCAAGCCTTTGCTCTCATACAACGAGCTTTAAATTTTTTAGGGAGTGCTTGTTGCTCCAGAAAAAATTTAAAGGCAATATCTTTTCAATATTTGGGACCTGAGTTATATTCTAAACAGATTATGGCACAGAAAACTCCAATAAGAAAAGATAGTTAGGGCTGGAGAGATGGCTCAGCCATTAAAGGCAGGCTCACAACCAAAAATATAAGAGTTCAATTTCCAGCAACCACATGGTGGCTCACAACCAGGTGTAATGGGATCTAGTGTCCTCTTCTGGCTTACAGGTGTACATGAAAAAAAAAAATGGTTTACTTTTAATAATTTTCAAAAGTTGTTAGGAGATATTAATTAGCTAAGACCTCACCTTAAGCTCACGACAAGAGGACTTAAATCTCTGTTTGATACCCTCAAGGGGGATGCAAATCCTAATTCCCCTCAACAATTAACTAATGAAGGAGGAATCACTTTGCAGAAAGTAGAGGAAGCTATTAGTTATCAACAGATAAATTAGATAGACTATGACAAATTGTTGGCTGTTTGAATTATTGCTATTCATGTGCTCACAGCAGTCATTTGGCAAAAGGGACAATCAATGTAGATTCATCTTTCTTCATTTGCAAGTAAACTTTTAGCACCCTGTTCTAAAGCTGTGTTAATACAGAATTGTGTCAGAGACCACTCTGCTAAATGTTGGAACCCACACTGCCAAAAGTTTGGGGGCCAAAATTGTTAGAGCTCTCACTGCCTCAAGCTTTGGGGGCTAAATTGTCCTGGCTCATACTGCTGCTCCAGTCCATGGGTCAGGGTTCAGCAAGAGAGAGAGTGAGGGCAGACATGAAGAATGGAGACCAGACAGTGTGATTCAGTCCCATTTATTCTCAAGTCTCTCTTCTTCTCTTTCCAAGTCATTGTTCCTAGTCCAAGTCCCAAGTCTCGAGTTCCTAGTCCCTAGTGCCTTCAAGTTCCAAGTTTCCAGTCCCCTCTTCTGTCTGACTCTCGCCTTTTATAAGCCTCACTTCTTAAGTCACACCTTTAAGTCACACACACCCAAGGGAAAATCCTGGGTATATAAAACAAGATGTTATTAGAGTGTGCTCAGCTGTTGTAGGCTGTTGAAAACAAGTCTCTTGTCAGGGTATATGGCTCAAGATGGCTGTAAGGATGATAGCCGCCTTCTGTCGGCTCCCCACAGAATTGTAGGTCAGGATCACAAAAGTATTTTGAGAAAGAACTTAATGAAATATTCCTTATTTCAAACAGCAATTAAATTGGTTATTGAAAAATACTGATATTTGGCCTATTACAAGGCAAACTTTTGGGGCAAATTTGATAATCATTATCCAAAAGACAAGTTGTTACAGTTTTCCTCTATGCATGCTTTTGTATTTCCTGTAAATTTACACATGTAGCCCATAGAAAAGGTGTTTACTTTACTTAGAAACAACTCATTTAATGGGAAGGCAGTATATGTAATTAGATCACATGTTCATTTTCTTGAATTTCACCTGCTTCAGCACAAATAATTGAATTACATGCTGTAGCCACTGTTTAAAATGCTAAAAAAAAAAAAATCAAGCTTTCAATTTTTGTATACTCATAGCCACTATATAGCTCATGGTTTTTAATTACTTGAAATTGTTCTTTTTTAAGATATTGTTAATTCTTAATTTTTACAGTTATTTATAGAAATACAGCTTAATTTAAGAAGCATGTACTTGTTCCTTAACTTTATAAGACATTTAAGAACTCATACTGGATTGCCTGGACCCCAGGGCAATGCCACAGCAGATTTGTATACTAAGCAAATTATAGGCCTTACAGAACAATTGACCATACAATCTTATTCTTTACATCAATTTCTTCATAATGGTGTTAATCCTTGAGGACTTATACATAATCAACTATGGCAAATGGATGTTACTCATTTTTGATTTTGGAAAATTAAGATATGAACATATGATTTGACACCTTTTAGGCCTTCTAGTTGCAATTACTTTAACAAGAGAAGCAACTAAAAATGTAATTAGTTATTGCTTATATTATTTTTCTATGCTTGGTGTTCCATATCATATTATAGATAATGAAACTGGCTATTGCAGTTAGACATATGAGATGTTTTGTTGACAATTTAATATTACCAATATTACTGTGATTCATTATAATCCTCAAGGACAAGATATTGTAGAACTTTAAAATATTTTCATAACTTGTGGAATGTGAGAGAAACAGCTACTGGCACTTCTGCCCTCGCTTTGCAAGAAACTCTGAAAAATTGGCTTTTAAAAACTAAAGAGGGGAAATTATACCCTCCAAGGTCACCAAAAACACACCTTGCTTTTGTCTTATTTGCTTTAATTTTTTTGCAAATTTAAATTTTAAATTTTAAATTTTGGTGTTAAAGTCAGTCTGCAGTAGAACGCCACTGGTATTCAGTCACTTCCAACTCATTTGCCAGGGTAAAATGGAGAGACCCCCTAACTAATACATGGAATGGTCATGACCCTGTTTTCATTTGGGACTGTGGTTCTGTGTGTTAGAAAATGGAGCCTAATGGCTGTCTGAAAGATTGGTCCATCAAGTGGACACAGATCCTGAGCCTAATGATTATGATTCTAATGATAAAGATGGCTCAAAATACCTATCAGCCTCTTACTGGAGATTAAGTGTTTTTTATCAATACTTAACGCCACCTACTATATACCTGGTGGCCAGACTTTGTGTCTGATCCATGCCAATTAGCAGCTGGATTAGATACCTGGGACATTTCCACTTACAACTTTATTTTCTACACTGCTTGGACCATTAATTATAATCTTGTTGCTTTTAACATTTGAATTTTGTATCTTAAACAAATTGGTTGCCTTCACACAGGATCATTCTCAGCAAACTCAGCTATTCATATATTCGATATGAAGAAATACATTGAGTGCATGCTCACAGGTCCTTTGGTCTGAATGTAGCTTTGGTCTGTTTGGGAAAGAGTGTGCCATAGATGGCCAGTAGTCAAAGATGGGTAAGAGTGTTCTTAAGCTCCTATAGACCTAAGACAGAGGCATACATCAATAATACTATGTATGTTCTCCATGACGGGTAATAAGAAGCAATATAGACACTGACCTAAGACAGACATGGTTGTCCGGCCACTTTTTACCCTAGACGGGATGGTGGAAAACAAGTAAATCTTGTGCCTCTGTCCAGCTGCTGGCCCTGCTCATCTTTAAAAAACTAATAAGGGGGAATTGTGCCTTCCCCCAGCCTTGAGCAGGCCAGAAAGACTTTGTTTACCACAATAGACCTAATAATAGGACTCAGATAGAGTTACTCACCTTGGCTGCACATACAACCTTCTACAGGAACTTAGAAGAATAGACTGCCTGCTGAGCTTGGCTTGCAACATAAACCAGCTGAAACAAGAATGGGTTTGGTGGAACTTTCTCTTTAAATAGAAGAGCTGAATATTAAACTTGGATCCTTCATCAGAAAACTTTGTCTTGGCTTCATGCTTTTCTCGCCTCTCCAGCTCCCTTTTTCATTTCTAGTCCCCTTTTCAGGTGTACTCAGTTCGTCTGTGGCCACAGGCAGCTACACCTCAGGACAGGAAGGAAAAGCAAATCTTACTTCTCATAAATGAAGACCAGGCATGGCAGTATATACCTTTAATCCCAGCACTCAGGAGGCACAAGCAGAAGGATCTCTACCAGTTCAAGATTAGTCTATTCTACATAGTGAGTTCCAGGCCTGCTAGGGCTACATAGTGAGACCCTGCCCTCTCTCCGCCCAAATCTAATGGATTCTGAGTACATACACAAGAAAGCTCAGAACGTATAACCAGACACCAATGCCAAACTGTCTCTCTCACATCCTTCTCTACTGACAGTAGTAAAAGCTAAGAAAAATGAGCATGGTACCCATAGCCATGCACACACAGGCTTGTGTGCAAAAACACACACTTATGCATATGCACACACATGCACAAATAAATAAAAACATAAACATTTATTAATATAAAAACTGGCTTGTGTTCAGGTATTTATTTATTCTCCAATCTCATTTGTACAGCATGAGTTACTGAAGTGTCATTACTCGGACACATGTGAAAAGGTGAGAAGATGCAAATTTACCATCAGACTAGGGAGCTTCTCTAGAGAGTGAAGTGGTAGATCCAACATCTACTGAACACATAGTACCTGCCTGGTATACGCTTACTTCATTTAATTTCAGTGAGCATTTCAGCAACCCTGTCATCCAGTATTATCATGTCAACTACACATCTTTGTACCCATTTAGTAGATGGTGCAGTTAACTGGAAAGGGGATGAAGGATGGCAAGATGCTGGGACCCTAGGACACTAGGAACACAAGAAAGGCAAGTGAACACAGGGAGGGTGAAGGCAGAGTGGAGAAGGAAGTGCCTTTGAGTCACAATGCCCAGTTTCATTCATGTTCAGAGGGCTTTGGCCCTTTCCAGGATAGATAAGAGCTTCGGGCATTGTGTTTAATTTCCATGTTTCATTCTGCAGCATCCATGGGTGGTGTGAGGAAGAGTAGTCTGGGGTGACTATTGGGCTCCACAGAGGTTCCTGGGACTCCTCCTCTGCTCCTTTCCCTTTCTCATTGGCAGTCCTCACCCCACCTCAGGTGAAGACACAGCCCCAGGCTTCCCTTTCCCATTTAGAGATAGCTCCTTTCAAAAGGTGTAATTGCTGCACTCTCTCTCCAGCCCTGACTCAGCTTTTCATGATGTTTTTATGCTTCTTTATTTGGACAGTCCTGAAGTCTGACCTTGTACTTTTTACAAATAAGTTGGAACAATTGACCCAGCAGGTGACTGAGCTGTATGCAATGGTTCTTGCCATAATCCCCACACTTGAGAGGATCAGGACTTCAAGGTCCATCTTGGCCACACAGTGAGTTTGGGGCCAGACTGGGATAAATAAATATGGAAAGGGAAGCAGGTTAATTTTTGGCTTATAAAGATAATTTATATTATCTCTTTAGTTGAACTTTCTAGATAAATTCACACATAAGGAAAAGGAATGAAAACTAGTAAGCATTGGTCAATGCTGCTTCTCTCCTGAGTGGCTGTTACGGGCTCTGTTTTGGGGCCTGTTGTGTACTTCTCGTAATTCACATGTAATCAATCATCCCATGCCTAATCTCTTCATGTCTAAAACGTGTTGTGGGAATTATTGGGAAAAATGGTGGCGTGGCCCGGTCTGGCTAGCTCCCTGGCTGCCGCCATGTTCCCGTACTATGTTCCCATACTAATGTTAGAGGCACCATCCCAGGATCACCGGCCCTGACTCCATGAGATGTTAGTGTGGGGGCTGCCTCCACTGATCAGCTTTGTGGAGTCCATGCTCCAAAACCCAGGGAATAACTGCCACCCCCATGCTGTAGATATAACAATTCCAGTACCTGGTAGAAATGAGACTCTTAATGCTTAAGGTTATCTAATAGATTTATATATTAGCAAATACTCAATTCACAAGATGCCCACACAATCAGAATTGTTAATCCAGTATCTAACCCTTTGACATAAGTAACTAACCGAGACTCCTAGAGACACTCACGTCTTCCTCCACTTTGCTTTATCCTCCTCTTTCTTCTCCTCCTCCTCTTTTCTTTCTCCTCCCAATTCCCAGCTCCACCTACCTCTTCTACTGCCCAATCACCAAGCTCCAGTGCAAATACAATGGGCAGGAAAAAATCCTGTCCAAAAGCAGACTAACAATACAGCTCACATCATAGCTTCATCAAAGGAAAACTCCAATAGAACCCTTGAAAAAGGAAGGGGAAAAAATGCTTGTAAAAAGTATAAGGGAGTCAGACTTCAGGACCAACTGGCCAAATAAAGAGGCATAGAAATATCATGGAAAGCTGAGATGGGGCTGCAGAGATGGTGCAGCAGCTAAGTGTTCTTGCTCTGTAATCGTGAACATTCAGAGTTCAAATCCTGTGGGAAGCGGCTCCGCTCTCGCCATTACAAGGTGGCACTTGGCATAGGCATTGCTTGAGAGAAAAGACAACTCCATATATGAGTTGTATGCACTGAGAGGTGTGGTTACCCAATCACCCCACCTCACATCATTAAGAGTGGCCAATTACCAGTGACTTCGTGGCAACTGCTGATAGGATTAAGGCAATGCTTATAAGGGGATGCAGGAGCTGGGGGAGAAGGAGAAAAGAGAAGAGAGAGAGAGAAGAAGCATGCTGTACAGGGATAGCTGAATAAGCCACTTGAAGAAGAACACGGTTGCCGTTGCCTTATTCTGATGGTCGGACGTGGGTAGCGACAAGTGGTGCCGAAACCCGGGATCCACCGAAACCTCTTGGGACGTGTTCAGAACTTCTTGCAGCTTCAGGACAATCGACTGGGTAAGTTCCCAAGTAAGTGGGACAAGTTAGGTTCTCGGGTAGGAGACAAGATAAGTTCCCAGGTAAGTGGGACAAGGATAAGTTCTCGGTTTAGAGACTATAAAGTTCCCAGTTTTGGGACAAGTTAAGCAGAAAAATTGAAAGGAGTAGAGCTTAAGAAGGCTACTTTAGAAAAGTTCTTACAGGCCATGGATGAGGTTTCAGTTTTGGGGAAGGATCTTAAGATGGCCAAGGAACGAAGGGTCCAAGAATGATAATGTTAATTGATTTAACGTTTAAAATGGGTGTGATTTTGAGTTGTATAGTTATATTTTTCCTCTGGACAAAAGGAAATGTATAGGTTTTTCTGGTTACTGGCTTAAGGAAAGGCTAATTTGGGAAAAAAGGTTTTTCTATGAGTTTTATGATGAGGTCATTAAGGTAGTAGTTATATCTTCCAGAATTATATGGATCAGGTATGACAGAGGTAGGCCTCTAGAAGACTAGATTCCAGAGAATCAAACAAAATAATTATCTTGATACTAAAATTTGTTTTGAGATTTGTATATTACAGAATACACAGCTTTGGTGAATGAATCTTATCACCTGCATGTTCACTGAAGCCCTGTACTTCCAGCTGGATGCAGTTAACACAGGCATCAGAGGCTTATCAATTTACCATTTCCCTCATCCCTCTTCTAAGATCTCAATGCCCATGTTCAGCTTGAAGAAGTTAATGAAGAGATGGTGCCCCAATTCCCTGAACGTGGGGACTAAGGTGGTTAATATTAGACTCTTTCTAGGGAAAAGTAATGGTTTTATTGGAACAGGAAAGGCCAATATTTAGATTGGAAAGCCTATTTCATAGAATATTCAGCTGAATATGTGGCTCAAAATCAGGCAGCTGGACAGCAACAATGGGATCAGGACATGCTTTTAGGACAAGGTAGATGGACCATCTTGAATATCAGAGAGAGAAAGGGTTTTGAAAAGCAGTTGTTCTCTCTCTGGGTTGTGTCAGCAAAAAAGAATGAAAAGGCTGTTTCAGAGCTCTCCTAGGAACAAGAGAAAATTCAGGAGACGTCTTGAGTTTCTCTCTTCCACAGGAGAAATCCTTAGTTCTGCTTTCTTTGTTTATTGTCTTGTCCTTGGTGCACCAATGTCCACATGTGTCAATTGTTGTTTGAATGATTGGTGGTCTATGTTTTATGGTGTTCTATGTTTCAGATTCAAAAGAAAAGATCATTAAAACTGCTTAATCCAGCCTTTGATCTAGTTTACCTTGGTTTGAAAGGCAGTCTTAATATGCACAGCAGAGGTTGATAAGTTACCCTACACCTGTAGCTAAGAGTCGAGCTGAGCTGGAAAAACCTTTCCAGGAACTGATTGTCAGCATAAGCTGCTTTTAAAAGGCCCAGCAGCTTTTTGGCTTCTATGATAAAGAAGAGTTGTCTTTCTTAGAAAAATCTCAGTGACAAGGTGCTTTTCTCTTGAAATTATAGCTAGAAAGACAAGAAAATTTTGTTTGGTCTAGATATGAACATTTGTAGGGAAATAGGAGGACCTTTATCTAATGCAGGGCTAGCCACTGCTGTGATGCAAATGACTCGCAGTACAGGTGCAGCAAATAATAACTCGTGCTTTAAGTGTGGGCAACCAGGACACCTGAAGTGTCAATGCCCACAGCTGCAGGGTAATCAGGATCAAAGAAGCCGAACTCCAGGTTTATACCCGAAGTGCAAAAAGGGAAATCATTTGGAGGCACCATCAGCAATGATCCTGTTTAGGACATTTTGGTATCACTGCCGCCATCATGATACCTATTGCAGTGTCAGCTACTGCTGCTACTGCAGCAGGCAAATGCAGCTACAGCCCTGGATACACAGAGGCAGATTAATTCTCAATTGAGAGCCAGCATTATGCTGGTGAATCAAAGAGTGGATCTAGTCCAGGAGCAAGTAGACGTGCTCATGGAATTTGCTCAGTTGGGCTGTCAATGGAAGTATACAGGTCTTTGTGTGACATCTGTAAGGTATGAAAATGCAAGTCGAGCAGCTCATTTGTCTAGAAATTTGTCTCAGTATTTTACAGGAAATTGGACAGAAGATTTCGATGGCTTGATGCAGAAGCTGTGGCTAGCCATGGTGCACGTAAATTCCACCTGTGTTGACCTGTCTGTTGCTGACGGCCTGGCCTCCTGGATCCGATCTGCAATGAACCACCTAAAAGAATGGGTGGGAATTGCAGCCCTTAGCTTTTTGCCTTGTTCTTGTCAGTTGCCTAGCACTATGGTCCATTCTGAAGATGCGTATGCAACAGCGTAACGCTAATGCCATAATTGTTCAAGCATTTACTGCTTTTGAAGTGCTCTGAGTTGTAACATGCAGCAGGATGTAGGGCATAGCACCGCAGAGGGCACTGCACGTCCTCAGACATATGTCTGACTGCATACAGGTTTTGCCATAGTTCCTGTCCCCTGGAAAACAGCACCGGGTTGGGTCGCCCATGGTAACCATACTGTAGACGGCAGGTGGTGAAAATGGGGTTGACAATCTCCCTTCAAATACAGGGAGTCAGACCTCTATGTCCTTCTGCTCGCATAAAACAAAAAAGGGGAAGCTGTGGGAAGCAGCTCCGCTCTCACCATTACAAGGTGGCGCTTGGCATAGGCATTGCTTGAGAGAAAAGACAACTCCATATATGGAGTTGTATACACTGAGAGGTGTGGTTACCCGATCACCCCATCTAGTGTCACTGAGAGTGGCCAATTAGTGACTTTGTGGCAGTTGCTGATAGGATTAAGACAATGCTTATAAGGGGCTGCGGGAGCTGGGGAGAGGGACAAGACAAGAAAAAAACGAGAGACAAGAGAAGAGAGAGAGAGAAGCTTGCTGCACAGGGATAAGAGAGAGAGAGGAAGCGCGCTGTACAGGGATAGCTGAATAAACTGCTTGAAGAAGAACACGGTTGCCATTGCCTTATTCCGCTGGTCAGACGTGGGTATCGACAAAATCCCAGCACCCATACAACAAGCTTGGCTTCACTGTACCAACTTGTAACCCAGTTGGGATTTGTTGGTGTACAGCAGGTAGTGGGTAGTGAGCTCCAGTGGGTTGTGAGCCTCAGGAAGAGGGAGAGATGCTGCCTCAGAGAAAAAGACAGAGAGTAAGAACAGAACACAGTGTGCCTTCCTCTGGCTTCTTTGTACGTGCATTCAAGATCAACACTGCCAGCTGAACTGTGCCTCCAACCTTGCCCCCACTTTTTTCCAAACATGGTCTCAGGTAGCCTGTGCTGACCTCACACTCACTCTGTAGAAAAGGATCCCCCCATTTCCTGATATTTCCGTTTCTCCCTTCCAAGTGCTGGGACCATGCACATGCATCACCACACCCAACTTATTTTGTTGTTAGTTTAGAATTATTTATTTTAATTTTGGGGGTATGAGTATTTGTCTGAATACATGTATATCAAATGTGTACCTGGTTCTGAAGAGACCAGAGGTTATCAGATCCTCTGGAGCTAGAGGGCTACAGTTACAGACAGTTGTGAGATGCCATGTGGGTTCTGGGGACCAAACCTAGGTCCTCAGGAAGAGCAGTATGCACCCTTAGCCGCTGAGCCATCTCTAGCACCCCATCCTCCACCACTTCACAGCTTGGGTTTTGGTTTGATCTAACCATAGTATGTGAACTATTTACTGACTTTTTTAACAGCAAATTTTTGCTGCCCTGGGTTGTGAACAAATTAAATAAACTGAGAAGTAAAAAAGCCATCATGATAGCAGCCTGTGCTGCTGGGCATTCCCAAGGTTAAAGCAGAGAGAGCTATGGCTTCCTGCTCATTTTAACCTGTGTAGATCTGTCTGCAAGACCTGGGATCTGAGAACCTGAAAGGATGGGGCAGACTACAGTCTAGGCTGTAGACAGCTGGACTTCAATCTCAGTGTGCTTGTATGCATAAATGAAACAAAGAAGGTCTAAGGAAGGGTGTTTGAGTTCAGAAAAAATATATATAAATAAACAACAGTAGGCACATACTAAATACTGACAGAGCAGTCCTTTCCCAGAACTTTCTCAGGACAGACCAACTTAAACACAGTTGCCTGAATGTACTATAGATTATATCTGGAAAGCATAACGGCAAGTCAGAGAAGGCCACATCAGATTCAGGGTACGCTAACCAGGTTGGGTTCTATACTATGATCTGACATTCAACAAGAATAAACATGGCTTAAAAATTAAATGTAAGTATTTGTTGCAGGAGGCACAAAATCATGTCCAGAACAATCCAGGGAACAGAACGCCCTCTGCCTTTTCTCTTGGAGCCTGACTCACAGTTCCCCAAGGCACTGCCCCTGCGGGTCATTCTTCTGACACTGAAGTTCCTGCCTGAAGTGAGCACCTTTAACTGTTCCCTGGCAAGCCTAGGCCAATGGTGACAAAGAAGCCAAGAAGCTGGTTTTCTGGCTCAGGATCTCTGCTTAACTTCATCTCTTTCATGGCCCTGTTTGCCGTGTTTCATGCCTTTGGGTGAGAGTGGATCACAGGACAATTTCCTCTTGTTTTTTTTGATTTATTGATTTTTCAGTGTTCTCTCTCTCTCTCTCTCTCTCTCTCTCTCTCTCTCTCTCGGGAGAGGTGGTAAAACAGGATTTCTCTGTGTAACAGAGATCTGTTTTTTTCTGGACTCACTTGTAGATCAGGCTGACCTCGAGCTCACAGAGATCCACCTGTCTCTGCCAGGACTAAAGGCATGTACCGCCACAGCTTGAGTTCTCAATGAATCCTGATGGCAAGGAAGAGAAAGAAGAGAGAGGGTGCAACTGTGGTCAGAAGACCCAATTAGTTCAGGGCCACAGGAATGACTTCTGAGTCCAGTGTGCAGCCATTACGGTATGTGTGAGCCAGAGGCAAGGTGGATGTCTACTGGTAGGCTGGGCCCCCTGACTTGGGGTTGGAGTGGCTGTTCCCATGGGCCTTTCCTAGGAGTCATGTATTTATTCCTTGGTTCATCCAGCAAGTATCTCATTCCTTGAAGCTACAGATATTTATTGAGCATCTACTATGTTCTAGCATAGGCATTGAGGATGTAGCAGGACCAGACACATGACAAATAACATGACAAACAACAACAAGTAACACAGATGGATGAAATAGTGGTGGTGCACACCTTTAATTCCAACTGGGAGGCAGGGGCAGGCAGATTTCTGAGTTCGAGACCAGCCTGGTCTACAGAGTGAGTTCCAGGACAGCCAGGACTACACAGAGAAACCCTGTTTCAAAAAAGCAAACAAACAGACAAAAACAAAAAGTCAACTTAGATGGTGCTAAGGAGAAAAACCAAGTCTAAATGCAAATGCAAGGCTTCGGCAAATTGACTCTGCAATTAACACCCAGGGACTGACGGTTGAATTATGCAGGAATCTGGAGAAATAGTTGTCGAGGTCCCAAAGAATTTCAACCTCTGTGGACAGGTGGGGGAGGGCTGGGCCCTGGCAAAAATCCCTCCAAAAGCCACCCAAGGAAGGAACACCTAGGTTAGGTTTCCATTGCACAATGGAAGTGTGTCGATCCAGTGTTAGGAACAAAAGCAGAGTCTTCACAAACTACACCCAGTAAATGGGAGACATTTTCTGTCGGGATCATTTTCCAGCTTATGGTTTTTTTTTTTCTTAGAAGACTATTTTTATAAATTACAGATCATAGCATAGTCTGAGCCCTTAGCAACCATCTGGTGCTCATGGTTAACAAATGTGGTAGATGATTAAAGAATCCTCTGAGCTGCTGGGATTAAAGATACTGACTCCAGCCTGGCCTGGTGGTGCACACCCATAATCCTAGCTCCTTAGGATGCCAAGGGGAGAGATGTTACGTTAAAGGCTCACCTGGACAACAACATGGTGAGACTCTTTCAATGAATAACTATAAAAACGGTTGTCAGAGTGCTTGACCTGGCAAGCATGCAGCCTCAGTACTGAGTCCGCCGTACCAAAGTAGGAAAGAAACCATATAGACTCCACATCAGACCTGGGCACATGCTTGTGATCCCAGCTCTTGGCGGAGGTGGGGGTGGGTTGAGGCAGAAAGATTGTGAGCTCAAAACCACCCTGGGCTAGATTCTGTCTCCAAAGACTAGAAAGAAACCAAACAAACCCAGATTCTAGCCTTTACCCCACCCCTGCCCCCCACCCAGGGCTCTGGAGTTTGTGTGTTTAGCCAGCACACTAGTGATTGATTCCACACCAGGCGGGTTTAGGAGGCTCAGAGAGTGTTCACAAAAAGGAAATGGAGGCCTGGTGAGAGGCATGTCTTGCCCAAGGGAGAACATGTCAGTCAGTGAGAACCAGGAGCAATACTTCAATTTTCCAGCTCCCTCAGGTCTGTGATATCGGAACAGACGCTAGGCCAGGCATTTACTAAGATCTGCCATTAATAAAGGACATATCGATTGCTACCTTTGAGAACTGAGTGCCCTAGTAAGCAGTCTGTAAGGGAGGGGGCTGGGTCACTCGATTTATGGGGCCCAATAAAATGATAGATAAATATTGAATAAGTGAGCTGCCTTATTTAGTAAGAAAATTTTTTTTCTCTCACAAATTTTAGTTTTGTTTGTTTTGGGTTTTGTTTTGTTTTGTTTTTCAAGAAAGGGTTTCTCTGTATAGCCCTGATTCTCCTTCCTGGAACTCGATCCGTAGACCAGTCTACCCTCAAATTCAGAGGTCGATGCCTCTGTCTCCTTAGCACTGTGATCAAAGGTGTACCCTACCACCACCCACCCTTTTATTTGTGATTTATTTTTATTATTTTTATTTACATATGTGTTTGTGTGTGTGTGTGTGTGTGTGTGTGCGCGCGCGCTACATGTGTGTGCCCACAGAAACCAAACATGGGCATTGGATGTTGATATCAGGCTCCAAACCGACACACATTCCCAGAATCCACTTGGCTCACCTCCCACCTTTCCCTGTGAGAGGCAATGTCACTATCCATATAAATAGGCAGACCTCCGTGACACCTCTCCCCCCCCCCTTTTTCTTCCCCCTCTTCCTGACACCACCTTGGCCCTTATCTCCTGAATAAAGCTTACGTGGAACTGTTGGTCTGGTGTGGTCTGGTGTGAGCCATTCGTCCAACAACATTGGATACCTGGAATTGGAGCTAGAGATGGTGTGAACTGTCACATGAGTGCAGGGAATCTAATCTGGGTCCTCTGGAAGATCAGCCAGGGCTCTTTTTTTTTTTTTTTTTTTAAGATTTTATTTTATTATTACATTTGTATCTTGTGTGTGAGAGTATTTTACTTACATATATGTTTGTGTACATATATTCCTGGTGTTCTCGAGTCCAGAAGAGGATGTTGGATCCTCCATGACTAAGGTTACCTTGTTGGAACTGGGAATGGACCCTAGACCATTTTAAATTACATTTTATTCATTGTGTGTGTCTGTGTGTGTGTGTGTGTGTGTGTGTGTGTGTGCTTGCTAGTTTTTATATCAACTCGACACAAACTAACATCATTTGAAAAGAATCTTAGCCAAGAAAATGCCTCTATAGGATAGACCTGTGAGCAAACCTGTGATGAGTTTCTTGATTGATGACTGATATGGGAGAGCCCCGCCCACTGTGGATGAGGTCACCCCTGGCTGGTGTTCCTGCGTGCTGTACGATAGCAAGCTGAGCAAGCCATGGAGAGCAAGCCAGTAGGCAGTACTCCTCCATTGGCTCTGCATCAGCTCCGTGACTTCCCTGGATGATGGATTAAACGCTGTCCTTTCCTCCCCAGGTTGCTTTTGGTCATGGTGTTTCATCACAATGATAGAAACCATAACTAAGACAGCATGGATGAGTACATGCATGCCCACAGCGTGTGTACGGAGGTCAGAGGACAATGGGGTGGGGTGGTTATCTCCTTCCACCATTTGGGTCCTGTTGTCATGCTTGGTTACTGAGACAGTCTCGGACATATTGTAAAACTCTGCCAACACCCAGTCTCACAGCAATTACCAGAGAAGGGGAAGAGAAGGGTGAAGCAAAGGGCCAGAGGAGACCCTCCCTCCCCAGCTTCAGTGACTTCTGAGTAATTTTGCTGCTGTGGAGGCCTAGAGACCACGACTGGAATGGATTTGAAGGGATCCTGGGAGGGGCTTGTGAGACAGATCTTTTCTTCAATGCTGCCTGGCACTTTATTGTATGTCTCTGTGTGTTGTTTATGTGTTGTTTGTGTGTTTATTTGAGCTGTCAGAAATAAACTCAAGACTTTGCTTCCTAAGCAAGTGCTCTATCCCTGAACAACACCCTCAGACCTGCCTCACACTCTCATGGGTAGGTACTGTGAGGCTTGGTGTGACCCATTGCAAGTTGTAACTCACTCTGAGCTTAGGTTGCCCCCAGGGAAAATGGAGTAACAAGCAAGATTCATCTCCTGAAGGGCTGACTGACAGCCTTTCCACACCCTTAAAGCCCTAGCTGCTGTGACTGTCCCAATAGCTGGGCAAGAACAGTTGGGGTGTGTGTGTGTGTGTGTGTGTGTGTGTGTGTGTGTGTGTGTGTGTTAGGCATGTGATAGCAGCCACATGTGTGGGAACCCAGAAGTCACCCTCCTCCTGATCCTGTTTGACCACAACAGTGCCAAAGCCGACAGACAGGCCAAGCTGGACTCCTCAGGCAAAAGCCTACACCTCACAATAGGCCTTTGTTGTTTGTTCTCCTCGTGTGGGGACAAAAGCCCTTTCAGACGCTGTGGAATGTGCCAGACGTGTCATGAGAAGGGTTTCCTGGGCCTTTGCCTAGAATCCTGTAAATCAGTGCAGGGAGCTTGCTTGGCCCTTCTGGCTGAAGCTCCAGGTCCTGCCATAATTTCTGGCAGGAATCCTTGCCTCCTGTACCTTTACTGGCAACTGCAACCCAGTCCTCACCATGGCCTGTAGAGGCCAGTCTGGGGTAGGTAGCCTGGGAACCTGCAGCCTGTGGAGGCCAGCCTGGGGTAGGTAGTCTGGGAACCTGCAGTCTGAGAAGGCCAACCTGGGGTAGGTTGCCTGGGAATCTGCAACCTGAGAAGGCCAGCCTGGTGCAATGTACACCCTCATTTGACTTTCCCAGGTGAATGCAATATCACACAATATCACACTGCTGCTGCCTGACAGATCTGCACAGGGAAGCAGACCTGGGTGGACAGTTTTCTGTGGCACTTAAGGATCATGATAGCCGATGGCCCCACCCGTTATCATTGGGGCTAAACACTGTCATCCACAGTGCAAGCAAAGCAAACCAACTTTAGTGGTCCTGTGGACAGCCACCATGGATCTTCATACACTTTTTCTAGGCTATGTCCACCCTTGAGTATTTCCACTCATGTGGAATGCAACACAGAGAAGCCTTCCACCAGACTCCACGTGGCTGCAGGGAACACTTCCAGGTTGCTTCTGTCCACTTCTTTTCTGACTTGTCAGGCAACTTCCTGTTTTGAACCAGTATTGAACTTTACTCTGCTTTCAAAATGCAAATGAGCCAGTGCCATTTTATTTCAGGCACAGAGGTGAGGGAGGGCGGTGGGGGACACATGTGTCCTTGAGAGCAAGATGTTGGTGGAAGCAAGATGGAGTTCTAGCCCTGCAGCAGATGGCACACTCTCCAATCTTACAAACCGAAGGGGAGAAAGGGGAGGAAGGGGCGGAGTGGGGAGGGCCAAGGAGTGAAGGGTCTAAGGATCAGACTGGCTTTGTGTGTGATCTTGTTTAAACAAGCCTCTTATCGGAGCGTAATACTAAACTTTGCTCTTTCTTATTACCCCAGCTCCCTGGAGAATGGGTTTATGACTTTTGGATTCCATGAAGGAGGATTAAATTGCTTCCTTACAGATAAGAGCCCCAAATAGCCAGATAGGCTGGTAGAAAAAAGTGAGAGAGGGGGGTATTCATGATTGTCCTGTGGGACAATGACTGCTCTGGCCACCTGTGTCATGTCCTCTGTTCACAAACTGTATGCTGAGTCCATGGTCAGGTGACATCTCACCACAGAGTGGCAACCTCTGCCTGACCCTAATGATAGGTGCCAAGGACAGGGTAGGATCACAAGATAGCTTGCCGGCAGACATAGTCCCTGGGTGGAGGGAGGTTGGTGGGGGTGGGGTGTACAGGAGACTGACTTCAAAAATCTATTGAATCATTATTATGGGCCTGTTGCTTTGTTTAGTTAGTGCTCTGGAAACACTTCAGAGAGTTGTCAAACATTAAATGCGTGTTTACTGTTTCCCCATTTCATAGGGCTTCTTAGAGAATGACCAACCACAGAAAGACAAAGGGAGAAGCATGGCTTAGAAACAGGGGCTCTGCTCCACATTCTAACCCACTTTGGGGCTAAAGACATGGCTGGGGTTGAGAGCACTTACTGCTCCAGCTGCAGAGGACCTGGGTTCAGTTCCCAGCACCCACATGGTGGCCCAGAGTTCTCACAATTGTCTGGGACTCCCTGGGATAGATGACTCGTCTGATCTTCTGGGCTCTTACACATATGCTCACACACACACACACACACACACACACACACACACACACACACACACACAGAGTAACAACAACAAAGGTTGGCCGAAACCTCTCAACACAGCCATGTACTGGCCAAATTACCTGCTTGTCTCTTCTGTTTTTCCACTATGGAAATGGAAATTAATTCTAAGATGCTGGTAATGTTTATAGATAAAATGTCTAGCCCACTGCCTGGAACACAGTAACACACAAACCATTATTATTTCCCGAGACTCCAGTTTTTGCCCTTCAGATGTTCCCACCATAAAGGAGAAATGAACATGACATATCCTAAAATACAACACCATCTTTCCTGGACATCACTAGAAGAAGTGACACTGATGTCAAAAACCCTTAAAGCAACAGTCATTAAAAAAGGACTCAAGCCAGACATGATGATTCATACTTTGTACTTCCTTGCACCGTGTCCTTGGCAAATTGGGAGGCCATGGCAGGCGACTCACCCCAACAGCTCAAGAGAATTACCCCTTACAGGTCAAGGGCCAGCTAACCTAGACTGTGCTGAGTGTCTCAATCAAGAAAGGCCCTATGTCAGAAACAAGGCAGAAAGCAAAAGTCGTAAGTCACTCTTTGACCTCCACGTGTGTGCTGTGCTACTCATGGGCACACATACAGTGTGCACATAAAATAATGCATTTTAAAAGGGAACTAGAAGCCGGGAGGTGGTGGCGCACGCCTTTAATCCCAGCACTTGGGAGGCAGAGGCAGGCGGATTTCTGAGTTTGAAGCCACCCTGGTCTACAGAGTGAGTTCCAGGACAGCCAGGGCTACACAGAGAAACCCTGTCTCGAAAAACCAAAAAAAAAAAAAAGGGGGGGGGACTAGAGAAATGGTTCAGGGGGCAAAGTGCTCGCTATACAAGCGTGGGAATTTGAGTTTAGATCCCCAACACCCACACAAAAGCCAGATGTGTTAGCCCATACCTATAACCCTATCACTGATGGGTAAAGACAGCTGGATCCTGGGGACACAGTGGTAGCCCTGCCTAGACAAAAGTGTGAGTGCAGGGTTCAGTGAGAGAACTTGTCTCAAAAATGGTAGGCCAGAGAAATGGCTCAGCAGTTAAAGGTGCTTACCATAGCAGCCTGAGTTCATTCCAGACCCCACAATGGAGAGAGAGAACCAGCTCTCAAAAGCTCTTCTCTGACTGTACATGTTCCATTGCTGATACATATGCTTTAAAACAATGTAATCCTTTGGGTGGGATAGATGGTTCAGCAGGACCTAAGTTAGGTTCCCAGCACCTACATGGTAGCTCACAACTACCCACCCATAACTACAGTTCCAGGAAATCTGATGCCCTCTTCTAATCTCTTCAGGGTTCTCTCTCTGTCTCAATCTCTGTCTCTCTCTGTTTCTCTCTCTCTCTCTCTCTCTCTCTCTCTCTCTCTCTCTCTCTCTCTCTGTCTCTCTCTCTGTCTCTCTCTCTCTCTCTCTCTCTGTGTGTGTGTGTGTGTGTGTGTGTGTGTGTGATCCTTTATGAAAGAGTGTGTGTGTTGGTGTGTCATCCTTTATAAAAATAGGTCCAGCCAGGCAGTGGTGTCACACTACTTTAATCCCAGTACTCAGGAGGCAGAGGCAAGCAGCTGGATCTCTAGGTTCAAGTCCAACCTGGTCTACAGAGAAAGTTTCAGGGCATCCAGGTCTACACAGAGAAGCCCTCTCAAATAAACAAACAAAATAAAATAGGCCCTATATAATCTTCCTCTAACATGATAAAACAGAATCTCAGAGACACTCAGCAGTAAGAAGCAGATGGATTTAAGTACACCTAGGTCTCTCAGCCTCAGCCAGCAAACTTTACTACTCCTTGCTTACATACTTTCAGAGAACAGGAAGCTCCTCCCAGAGTCCCAAAGCCCCAGTGTGGTAGTAGCTGCTTTCCACCCAGGAGCTCTCTCCTGGCAGTGCCTGGCCACACCTACTGTTACATCATCCTTGCTAGCTACAGCAGCAACACTTTGGCATGTAACCTTCTAGGGCTATTACAGAGCATGAATGAAGCCTGGGATCTCAAGGTGTTGACAGAAGACCCAGCGGTCTCAGCTTCTTAGACCTTGCAGGGTGACCTTGAACATCTATCTCTGACAGGAATAGTTGCGATCCCCGTGGTTCTACAAAAACCAAGGCACACAAGACCACTCACTCTGAATGACACATAACTCAGAAAAGAATGTCCCTGAACAAGGTAAAGGTGAGAATAAGCGGCATGTGACATGCTCACATGGTTTAAAGAGCATCTGATAACTTTAAGTCCTGGAGAACAGGGACTGCTATCAAACCATCTGATGACAGAAGTGCCCTAATAGTGCCTAATAGTCCGGAATAGGCAAATGTTTAGTGAGCAGAAAATTTACCTACTATGCAAACTCAGAGCAGGTAGTTTAGGTGTGGCAGTGGATAGGGACAAGCTGGAAGCCCCTGTGTGATTGAGAGTTGGAGTCAGGAGAGTCCCAGCCATGGGCAAAGTTCATGCTTACCTGATTCCCCTGGAACAGGTTGAGTTCCCAGCTCCTGGCCCCTCTGTTTTGGAGTATCTGGAGTGGGAAGACACCACATAGGTTCTGCCTAAGTGCTATTTACTCCCTTGGGAGTAGAAAGGTTGAATCAGGAAACTGGGAGGAGAGAGTAGGCTAAAGCTGCTCACTGCTCTTGGGATTCAGAACCCCAGTAGTGTCCAACAGATGTCCATGTCTGAGCATGGTCAACCCAACCAGTCCTCAGCCCGCAAAAGCAGCTGCTCACCATTCTGCTTGGGCTTTGCCTTGTCTGAAGCCCTGTAGTTTGAAACAGCAGGTTCCACATCTGAAAAAAGCAAGTCTCGGGCCCTGTTTCTTCTGTGCTTCCCTATGTTCCTGACAATGCTGTCTGAGTCAGATGACAGGACTCTGGAATGACCAGCCCATGCTTACAGCTTCTCCATCTCTGCCACCAACCATCAGCTAGTGTTCTAAAGATGTTACTACAGCAGGCTCAGCATTGGCTTCAACCTGTGGGGACAACCAGATGGTCATAACTCTGTTGCCAGTGTTAAGCATCTAGGAGTTACGGGGTATTTATTCACTTTTCAGAAATATAAGAGGAAAAAAAGAGGAAAGAGAAAAAAACATCTAGGAAATGCCTTCTTCTGTATCAGCTTGAGTGACATAATGTCCCTGTTTGCTGTGCCTGCAAGTATTTGCTCAAGGATAGCAGAACTGTGTAGAACATGCTGTCACATGGATTGGCCTTTGGAGGTCGTACTGTCCTATCCAAGCACGAGGGAAGGGAAGACAAGGAACACTACTAGTCCCTGGCTGTGTGCCACCTGCATGTTGGTGGCTCCTTCTCACCAACAGACTGGGGTGAGACAGCAGCACCTCTAGAATGGGCTGCAGCTCCAAGAAGGGCTGAAGAGCTGTGGCCTAGGTGCTTGTGAGCCAATGGGGAAGCAGAGAAGCAACAAAGCAGGTTGGGAGGGAGCTTCCCCCAGTGAAAGGCATTAGAGTGGATTCAACTGCAACCCTCCAGCAGCTGTAGCGGTGGAAGGACATGACATAATGAAAACCAGAGAGAGGAGTCCAGAAAGGCACATCTCTTGTCCCTCCTCTGTCCTTGCGCATACAGAAGAGAGGTCTCTGGGCTCCAGGCTGGCAGTTCAATAACCCATTTTACAATTTTAGATCCAAGCCAGTGGCCCCCAGTTTTAATTTAGATTATTGAAAGATGGCAAATTGGGTCAGCTGAGTGAGAGGCGCTTGCGGGGTGGGCACAGCACTGGCAGGTTGCTGCTAGGATAAGTTCAGTCATGACACTGAGGTTGGGAGAGCAGATCTAAGTCTGAATTTAGCTTAGCAGTTCACTCACTGGTCATGAGACACTGGACTTCTCATCTAAACGCTCTCATGTGCTTTTATTTCACCGTTGCAATATGTTTCATAGTGAAACGGTGTCTCATAGAACCAGAAACAACGAAAGAAATGCCTCACCGCCCCTCTCTCATGTGATCTTCTCCTGCTGTTTACAAAAGCCAGCACATTCTTGTCATTCAATAAATGCTAGCCAGTCTTCATCCGTGAGCCTGGTTGCATCACCAGCATGGCACCATCTGGTTCTTCCTTGTAGAGCAATACTGCCACTGAGTGGATGAATGTGGAATGGCAACTGGCAAAATATTCCCACCCCGCCTTTTATTCTACAAGGTCAGGGAAATTAAGAAGGCTCTTTTGTCCCTGGTACTAAAAAAACAAAACAAAAAACAAAACAAAAAATCTTCAATCACAATGAGTTTTGAACTTTGAGCTAAAGAAAAAACGCCACTTCTTTCTTTCTTTCTTTCTTTCTTTCTTTCTTTCTTTCTTTCTTTCTTTGAGACAGGTGTCATTTTAGAGCTCTGTCTGGCTTTAAACACTTAATCATCCTGCCTCTACTTCCCAAATGCTGGAATTAGGGTGTGTGCCACAACTTGTGGTGAAACTACTAGCCTGGGAACAACTTTCTAGACTTGGTCATGTCCTCCAGTGTCCCCCACCCCATGTACCACTAACAAGAACCATATGAGTTGAACATGAAATGCCAAGAACCAGGCATTCTACAGCAAACATAGAAGAGGGGCACATGACAAGCACCACTAAGAAACGTTTGGTGGGCACCACCAGGTCTCAGTTGGAAACACAATAACCCGAAAACAAACAAAAAAGCCCACCAACTATCTAGCTGGGGAAGAGGGAAGGACATTAGCCTTTAATGTCAGTACTCAGGAGGCAGAGGCAAGAGGGTCTCTGAGTCTGAGGCCAGCCTGGTCTACAGAGCAAGTTCCCAGACAGAGGCTACACAGAAAAACCCTGTCTTAAAACAACAAACAAACAAACAAAACAAATAAAGAAGGGAGGAAAGGATATTAACAAAATCACCTAAGAACATATTGCAGTCTATGTAGTAAGGACCAGAAGTCAAGGTTACAGGCGCTAACCCCACCCAGGACTAGATAAGCCACAGTCCTTGGTGCTCCCAGGAACCCCGGAGCCTTTGGGAGTCCATTTAAATGCTCACTGCTGCTGAAAGTAGATGAGATGACTCTCAGCTACAAACTCCTCCTCTTGGCAGTCAGACAGCAGGAAGGTTCCCAAACAGAAATGGGGTTCCCAAAAGTGGGAACAGCAGAGGGTCTCCAGGAAAGGCTCTTGTCACCTGAGGACCAGAGTCAGATGCCACAACCCACATGGAAAGAGAGGAGACCAACCAAGCAAGTCCTGCTAGGTGTCCTCAGACTTCACATGTGTGCTCTTTCATGCACACATGCACACACATGCACATGTGCACACACACGTAATTAGTGGATGTAATTTTAAATAAGCATTGTGTTGTTTTTAGCATTCTTGTTGGAGATGAAACTTGAGGAAAACACTGCTTCTGTAGGCAATTTTTACTTCTTCAGTTGTATTAAGCTCTCTCTCTCTCTCTCTCTCTCTCTCTCTCTCTCTCTCTCTTACTTTATTTTTTTTTTAGAAAGTGTATCTAATTATTTGTTCATTTCTTGTATCTGAAGTACCTTTCTATGACATCTTTGACCTGAGATTCTTTGCCATTGTCTCTAACCACTGCACAATTGCAGCCAACCTTTACAGAGTTTGCCCTCTCAGTTTTACAGAGGTCTACATATTTCCTTAGTCTCTTGGTGTCATTGACCTTAATTAGGGTGACTTGGTGCTTAGCCCAAATGGTCTCCACCATCTTGACATATGTAGGCTCATCACAGTTGGATACAAACACAGAAATGGGGCTGGCAATTGTTGAAGATTTTGCAGCTTTGAGGATTCCACACGCAAGGCCATTATGGATAAGTGTGGTTGTCTATGCCTCCTATAAAACAATGTGAACGTCTATCACACCTCCAGCAGATGCCTTCCTCAGTCACAGTGGTGGCTTATGGGTAAAGGCAAATCTTTGAATGCTATCTCCTTGCAACTTAGTGGCATTAGGGAGGTGGGGAGCGTGTTGAGCATGGTGGGTTGAATAGAAATGGCTCCTGTAAGTTCATAGTTGAGTGCGTTGTCATTAGGGGGTGGTCTTGTTGGAGGAAGTGTGCCACTGGGAGTGAGCTCAGGGGTTTCAAATGCTCAATCCAGGACCTTGAGTGTCTCTACTTCTCTGCCTGCTGCCTGTAGATCTGCTTGTAGAACTCTCAGCTACTATCCAACACCATGTCTGCCTGCCATAGTGATAATGGATTAAATCTCTGAAATGGTAAGTAAGCCCAATTAGACGCTTTCTTTTATAAGAGTTGTTGTGGTTATGGTGTTTCTTCACAGCAATAAAACACTGAGACAGAAGCTAGTGCCAGGAGTGGGGTGTTGCTGTGATAGGCCTGACCATGCCTTGGTTTGGAGAAATGTGGAATGCTTTGGGATTTTAGTCTAGAAAAGTGTTTGGACACTGAGCAGAGCTCAATGAGTTATCCTATGAGCGTGGAAGACAGTAGGGCTGAGGAAGATTTGAACTGTGGGCCCAGCTCAAGAAGCTTCAGAAGGGAAGAATATTAGTATGTGGCCTAGAGACCTTTCTTGTGGATATTTTGGAAAAGAATGTGGCAGGGGTTTGCCTTAGTCTGGAAAACCAACCTGTGGCAAAAATTGAAGAGTTTTGGATTAATGGCTTTGGCAGAAGAGATTTTACCACAGCACAGTATTTATTCTGTTGTGTGGTTATTGGTGATGGCTCTGATGCAGCTCTGTCATGAAGAAGAGCAAGCCGAGCAAGGAAAATACAGAATGAATAGTTTGAGGAGAAAAGGGAAGCCAAGAAGTGTAATGAAGTTAAGTCCTGTGCTCAAGGAGATAAACAGAGTAAAAGCCTGGTGCTAAATGAATAAAGGGAGTGCTGACCTCAGGGCCAGATGCCAGCCCACTAAGCTTCCTGATTTGTGAAATGGAATTAAAGAAAAGCCCAGGGCCAGTGTGGTGGCTCATGCCTTTAATCCCAGCACTCAGGAGGCAGAAGCAAGTCGGATCTCTGAGTTTGAGGCCAGACACCTGATCTACAAAGCAAGTTCCAGGACAGCCCAGCTTAGGCAGTGAAGAAACCAGGGAAAACAGAAAGCTGGTGAAGATGTATTTGAACTAGGGGCCATGTTCCCAGCCCCAGCTAGCAGCAGAACTAGGCAGGCTCAACCATATGGTTCTGGCTTAAGAATCAAGGACATAAGAAAGGAGTTGTAGAATCTCCCTCTATGGCTAAGAAAAGCTGCTGAGGCCAGTCTTGTACCACGGATGCCCTGCATAGAGGTCTAAGAAGTCCATTGTGTGAAGCAATGAAGATGTAGCCTGGATTGACTTGGAGACCCCAAGATGGTAGAGATGCCAGAGTAATGGGATGCCTGCCAAGGAGAGCTGCTAACAGAGAATGGAGCCAGCCCAAGAAAGAGAAGTGTGTCGCAGTCAACAGAGCGGAAAGGACTTAGAGATCTAAAGACTGCTTTGACATCAGACATAGAGATACAGAGTTTGGAGTTTGCCCAGGTGGTTTTCAGTCATGCTTTGGTCCAGTATTTTCTCCCTCTGCTCCCTTTCCTCCCTTTGGAATGGTCATGTATATCCTGTACCAGGATATACGTGTGTGTGTGTGTGTGTGTGTGTGTGTGTGTGTGTGTGTGTATGTATGTATATATGTGTGTATGTATATATATACATATATATATTGAATGTTGAAAGCATATGATCTGCTTTCTTATTTTGATTTTACAGGGGGTTATAGTTAAGAGATTGTCATGAGTCTCCTAAAAGACTTTGAATTTTGGACTTTTAAACCATGCTGAGACTGTAATAGACTATGGGGACTTTTGCAGTTGGACTGAATGCATTTTCACATTATGATATGACTACAAGTTTGTGGGGTAGGAAGTGGGAATGTACTGATTAGGAATGGCCCCCAGAGGGTCACAGATTTGAATGCTTGGTCATCTGGGAGTGTGGCCATGCTGGAGAAAGTGTGTTACTAAGGGTAGGCTGTGGGAGTTCAAATGTTCAAGCCTGTGAATATGAAGAACCCTCACTCTCCAGCATCCAGTCTGCCCGCATGCTGCCATGCCAATAATGGACTAAACCACTGAAACAGCTAGCGAGCTGTAACCGCATGCTTTTCTTTATAAGGGCTGCTGCTGCTGTGTCTTTATAGCAGCAGAACACTGACTAAGACATTGAGGATCCTTGACTCTTACAGAAAGAAAAAAAACTAGATCCCAGACTGAGGCCCCTCCCACTTTCATTTCTTCTTTCCATGGGACTGGAGTTCTGTATAATTGTGAGCCTGACTGTGAACGTCCCAATGAGTGGCTAAGATGCCACGGGTCCTCGGTAAGCACAGTGCCTGTTCTTTACTGCTGAGTATCTCTGCAGGTGTTTTTGAGATGGTTTCTCATATCCCAGGCTAGCCTTAAACACTATGTAGCCAAGGATAACCTTAAACTTCTGGTTCCTTTGCCCCTACCTTCAGAATGCTGAGATAGCAAGTGGGTGCCACCAAGCCCTGTTTATGCCCACACACTGAGGGTCAAACCCAGGGCTTCTCCAATGCTAGGCAAGCCCTGTACAAACTGAGCTGCATCCCCTCCCCTTTTTAATTTTTAAACAGTTAAATTATTTTCCTTTATTTTTATTTTATGTGTATAGGTAAATTGTCTGCATGTATTGCCTGCACCCTCATGCATTGTAGAACCTGAAAGGGCATTGGATTCCCTGGGATTTAAGTTACAGATAGCTGTGAGCTGCCATATTGGTGCTGGGAGCTGAACCTGGATCTTCTGGAAGAGCAGCCCTGAAAGCAGTCAGCTTAGTGTGGCTCCCCGTGTTTTCCTACACACACACACACACACACACACACACACACACACACACACACACACCTTGGTGCTTGCATGGGGCTGGGCAGAGAGGCCAGGAGCACACATGACTTTCATCCTTCCATTAACAACACAGATGCTGGAACCAGACTGTTAAGACTTATTCCTGGCTGTAGTGCTTTCTAGCCATAGATGAATCTTGGACAGATTGGTTTTGCCTCTCCTGCTCTGTTTCTTTATTCATATCGTACACATAACAGCAGAGGCACAGGGGTGAGCACACAGAAGCCTCAGCTATGCCAGCTACACTTATTTAATTATCTGTCCTTCTAGCTGGGCTCACCCATGACTCCTCTGCTTTTCCTCACCCACCTCTAAGGCCTGTCCACAGCTGCCTTAAGAGTCAGAAAGCATTGACTTCCCCTGGGAAAGGTCCTAGAACAGAAATGTATAGAGCTGTTCCTAGCCATTGGAGAGAAGAGGGTTTGTTGTTGTTGCTGCTGCTGCTGCTGCTATTTTGTCCTTGAGACAAGGTCTCACTGTTAGAGTCCAAGTGCTCTCCCACCCTGCCTTCAGCAATTCAGTGCCAGCAGCTACAACATCAAATGTTACAGACATGCCTTTTTTTTTTTTTTTTTTTTTTGCAGCTTTTGGGAACTTTATTTTCCTTCCACCTTTTTTCCCTTTGCTCAGGTGTCTGCAGAGCAGCTCAGGACCACTCAGTGGTGGCTCTAACCCACTCGGTGGCCTGAGCTGTGGGAGCTGCTGATCAGTCCTCAGTGGCTGTCTGCACACTCCAGTCTTCCGTGGGGAACTGCTGGATGGGCACAGAGGGTACCTGCACACCCTCAGACCAGTCAGCCACCTCAGGCTGAGCAGCAGTGAACTCAGGAGCTGGTGCGGTCCATTCGCCCTGGAATTCCTCCTTGGTCACAGCCTTCTCAGCAGCAGCCTGTTCCTCCTTCTCAATCTCCTCTGGGTCTCTGTAGAAGTAAAGATCAGGCATAACCTCCCATGGGTGCTCACGGGAGATGGTACCTCGCATGCGGAGTACTTCCCGGGCCAGCATCCACCACATCAGACCCACTGAATGAGCTCCCTTGTTGTTGCATGGGATGGCAATGTCCACATAGCGCAGGGGAGAATCTGTGTTACACAGAGCAACGGTGGGCAGGTTGACATAGGAGGCCTCTGTGAGGGGCTGGTGGTCAGCCCTGGGATCAGTCACCACCAGAAGCCGTGGCTCCCTGAAGGCCGCTTGGATCTGGTTAGTGAAGGTCCCAGGTGTGAAGCGGCCAGCAATTGGAGTGGCTCCTGTGGCAGCAGCAAACTTCAGCACAGCTCGCTGGCCAGTGTTCCTGGAGGAGATGACGCTGACGTCTGCAGGGTTCTCAATGGCAACAATGGCTCGAGCTGCGAGCAGCAGCTTCTCCCAGGTCCTCTTCAGATTTACGATGTAGACACCATCGCTTTTCCTCTTGTAGATGTACTGCTCCATCTGAAAGTCAAGGTTGGTGCCACCTAAGTGGGTTCCTGCAGCAAGGAATTTGAGGACATCCTCCTCCTTCATCTGCAGGACGTCAAGGGCTCCGGACATTGTGTAAGTTTCCCTTTTAAGTTACGACGGGAACCAAGAACAACGCCATATGGGCCCGTACCCGAGTAGCGCGGAAAGCCAGACATGCCCTTTAAAGGGTTCTGAAAGGGTTAAAAATTTTCAAAAACTCCTAGCAGCCTAAAACAGAACCAAGAGAGCAGGTCAGCTTGGTCGTGAGCTCTGTGTTTCAGGAACTTGGCTGACCACAAGATAGATGGTTGAGTACGAACAGGCTCTTTGAGAATAGCCTATACAGAATGTTCCCCATGACTGTTCCTTGGACCCTGTCACAAACTGACTAATGGGCTGGGACTTTCCACAGGTACTCTCCAATAACCCTCCTTCACTCCCCCTGGGTTGTCATCCCCACACCCCTGAGTTGTGGTTTTTGCCTTTAAATTCTCTCTGTCTCCAAAGCCCCGGGGTCAGACTCCATTGCCCCTGCGTGGGCTACAGGTCTTGACCTCAACATGTTGATTAAAATATACCTCTTGCTGATTGCATCAAGTTCCGTGTCTTGTGAGTTATTGGGTGGCTGCAAATTCCTGAGGCTTGGGTGAGGTCCTCCCTTCGTGGGGGCCTTACAGTCCTAGCCATCACAGACCACTGTCTTGCTTTGTCTTTGTTTCTGTCTCTGCCTCTGTCCCTGTCTCTGTTTCTCTCTATGTGCCTCTGTCTCTCTCTGTCTCTCTGTCTCTCTGTCTCTCTGTCTCTCTCTCTTGTCCCCACTCTGAAACTGCCTTTTCCCTCCCCTCCCCCATCCAATGCTTCTCTTGCATGAGATCTACTGTGTGTGTGATCTCTGTGGTATTCCTGGCTGCAATCAGCCAACATAGGTGCTTGTGACTCCGCAGACTCTTCTAGCACCTGTGCCTTCCCCTCTTGGGGGGATGGCTAGTCCAAACTGAAACCCCATTCCTTATCTCTCTCTGGTCCAGCTGGTCCTTCAATCCATCACCAGAAATTAGTGAATAATCCCTGAGTCTCTGGTGCTCTTGGAGGCAGAGGTAGTCCTTTCTGATCCCTTTCCTCTGGTGTGGGGTGGGGAGGCTTTGTTTTTATCTTGGTTTTCACCTTCTGGCTTTATTTGAAAGTCCTGGTACCAGGTGCCAGTCTTCTCGAGCTTCACAGCTTTGGCCCCTGTCCTGTGAGTGATAAGCCACTGATGCTTGTGCCTTCCTCATTTGGTCCCCTGGGTCCTAGAGACACCTTAGACTTCAGGCCTTGGACTTCCCTCATCCATGGAAACTGGGGCATCTGTACCTCCTTGCTATGGTTTTGGGTATGCTTCTCGGAGAACCTCTGACCTCTCTCTACCTAGCGCCCAACTTAAGAGCCTCTAAACATATCCACCTCTGCAGTCAAATATGGTCTCAATATCCCTTAGACAAGCAATCCGAATGTGTCTGAGCAAGCGATGGGGCTTGGGCACAGTGGGACAGGACAAAAAAGATTCCAGTTCCCATCCTTTTTTCTCCTCTCCAAGCCCTGCTCGTTTGTTAGCTAACACTGTGTAAATAAAGCCCTGTCATTCATTTGTTGCCAAGTGAGAGCCAGAGACCGAGCAGGGGTAGGATAAGGGGGTCAAAGAAGCAGCCCAGCTGCAGCGGGCACACACCTGCACACACCTGCTCCCCGCTGCAGAGAGCCAAGCTGCTGATCTAATCTGCCTAAGGTACATCCGGATCATTTGTTTGTGAATTTGATTCTCGCTGCTCCTCTGGCCACCAGCACCCACGTGGAAGTCCTCCCTCTGCTCTCTCCTGGGTCTCTCTGACTTCAGACTACAGTTCTGCAGCTTCATCTCTCTCTCCCGGAGCTTGCCGAAGCACACCTGTGCGGCGTTCCATTTTGTGACTCCCTCTCTCTTCCTCCACAGACTCAGATTTTATTACTACAGCTTGGCCTCCGTTTAGATCAATGGCCAAAAAATTAACGAACTTGGTTTCCAAATTCTCACAGATCATAACAACGGCTACTGCAGACAAATGATCCCCAAATGTCTTATATGTAAACGTACTGCGCCCTATGCTTTCTCTCATTCCCAGTCTTGTTTTTATTAATCAGTTTATTTACTCATTCAGTTTACATTCCAATCGCAGCCTCCCTCCCTCCTCTCCTCCCAGTCTCACCCTCACAAGCCCCTCCCCCTTACTCCCTCCTCCTCAGAGAAGGGGAAGCCCCCATGGGTACCAACCAGTCCTGGCACATCAAGTCCCAGCAGGACTAAGAGCATCCCCTCCCACTGAGGCCAGACAAGGCAGCCCAGTAGGAGAAGGGGATCCAAAGGCAGGCAACAGAAACAGCCCCCACCCCAATTATTAAGGGACCCACGTGAAGACCAAGTATTGGGTTCAAGGTGGAAGCTGAGGGAAATCATTTCAGTTTTGGAGGCTTAAAACTGAAGCTTTATTTTCTGAGCGCTCAGGGAAGTGATCAGCTCAGAATCAGCTCAGAATCCCTGAAGGGAGATTGCACATTTTTAAAGGATGGGAACACAACACAAGGGGGAAGCTGAGTGGAGCTGCAGTGTTACCAATTACATTTTGACATTATGGGTTAAGCAAGGGAGTATTATTCATTAGAGACTGGGCAATATCCAGGGCTTCAGGGTCCTTAATTCATTCTCCTAGACATCAATCAGGTCCAGAGCTCAGAGTGGTAAGGGGACAAAGGAGCGGGTCAGCTGCATGTGGTTAATTAGCACATAATAGGCAATTGGTTATATATTTTGGTTCAGATAACAGCAATTTCTATATTCTTTACTGGTTAACAGACAACTAAGAAAACACTTGGAGAAGTGGGAGAGGGGTTTGCTCCTAGGCCTGGGAACATGAGCTTGTTTGACCCTGCCAGCAAGATGGAGAAGTTGTCTCTGAGACATCTGGACTCAGACAACCGTCTCCTTTCAAGTTGTCCCTGAGATGTCTGGACTAGACAACTGTTTACTAGACAACTGTTTACAAGAGAAGCTGTTCAGCTATAGGGAAGTCCCCAGCTCCGTCCCCAGCTCCCCTAAGGCCTGGGACCTTGAATTTAGTTTCTCCCTGTGATTGATTGATGGAGTCTGAACACAAAATGGTAGTACTTAGAATAAGTTCGTTTTGCTTATTCCCAAAACAAGCTGCACATCTGCTACAGATGTGTAGGAGGCCCAGGTCCAGCCCCTGCTCCTAAGAATCTTCTATCTCTATAATTTCTCTGTGTTCTGCACTCAGAAAATCTCTTAAGAGTCTGCTGTAAACTCATGCTCAGGATTTGTAAACTCACTGGTTATGGTTTAAAAATCTATAAAATCTGAAAAAAAAAATTGGCTTTAAACATAACAAAAGACCTATAAATAAACTCTATACATGAATATACATATATAGATAGAGATGATTCAACTCTTATTTAGAATGTGTGTGTGTGTGTGTATGTAACATGAGTTATACATACATATAGAGTATATATACTCTATATGTATGTATATGTAACTTGGATTCAGTTTTAATTCATTTAATATATATATTATATTTATATATTTATTATACCTACATCATCATACTATATATTATATAATATATTATAGATACTGATAATATATAATACAAAATATTCCATACACATACATGCACACAGAGAGAGAGAGAGAGAGAGAGAGAGAGAGAGAAGTAGATATAGCAATCATGTGGCTCTCCTCCATCTTGGTCGATGACCTCGTCAGGATATAAGCAGCCACATAATTGGTAGCTATCTTTTACTAGGGTAAAAGAGTACATGCCATGTAATTTAACATCTATATATGTGATTCAACTCTGGTTTAAATATACTGCACATGATGGTAAAAAAAAATTTAAGGTTATAAAGGTCATTTGGATTATCAAAAGTTGGTATCTTAGTTATGGTCTTACTGCTGTGAAAAGACACCATGACCAAGGCAACTCTTATAAGGACAACATTTAATTGGAGCTGGCTTACAGGTTTGGAGGTTCAGTCCATTATCATCAAGGTGGGAGCAGGGCAGCATCCAGGCAGACATGGTACAGGAGGAGCTGAGAGTTCCACATCTTCACTCAAAGGCAACCAGGAGAAGACTGGCTTCCAGGCATCTAGGACGAGGGTATTAAAGCCACAACAACAGTGACACACCTACTCCAACAAGCCCACACCTCCTAATAGTGCCACTCCCTGGGCCAAATGTATTCAAACCACCACAGCTGGTTAAGATGTGTGTCAGTTTATGTCATTGTTAACTTTCACCACCATGCTGCCAGAAAATTTAGATCAGTAATAGTATATGTTTGATAAATGAGATATATTTGATAATCAAGATTTATAAATTCCTAAAGTCTGCACGGGTTCACAGCAACATTTGTCCAGCTTCTGTGCTCACTTTAAGCTTTAGCTTTAGCTATTCAGATAAACTAAGCCATACAAAGAACTATGGGTGTATGAGTGGTATATGAGTGTGATTGGAGTATGTGTGTGTGTATATGTGTATGTAAATGTGTGTGTGCTGTGTAGGTATATGTGTGTGTGACTGTGTGTGTATAAGTGTGAGTGTGTGTGTAAATGTATGTGAGTATTGAATGTGAGTGGCAGTGGAGGTGTGTGTATGATAGTGTGTATGTGATTGTATGTGTGAAAGTGTGTGATTATGGGTGTGTATGATGGGCATGAGTGTGTGTGTGTGTGTGTGTGTGTGTAGTTGGTGGGCCTGGTGCTGTTGTATTCTAATGCTAATACTGGTTCATCAAGATCTATTTGCTCAAGATAAGAGAGTTTGCACATAGACCCAAGTGACATTAAATGACGTTGCACCCAAGTTATTTCTGATTGGTGAATAAAGATGCCAACAGCCAGTAGCTGGGTAAAAGAGACATAGGCATAGGTTTAGGGTTCCCAGGCCTGGAGGATCAGAGGAGAATCATGGGGAACAAGGACAAGAAGGAGAAGGATGAGAGAGAAGCTGCCATGAGTTAGGTGAGTCATGAAATGTAGCCCTGGGAGCTGGCTAATTGGAGTTAATAGCAGCCCATTGGAACATACTAAGTAACAACTCAGGGTCATCGATAGAAAAATAGATTCTAATCGCAAGAGGGTAGATATCTCCCAGCTCTTGTGCTGTTTAAGGCTTATTGTAAATATATGGTTGTGTGTGGCTTTTATCCAGAAACTGAATGATCAAGGCAAGGTGAAAATCCCAGATTGGGATTAAAAATTTCTACAACAGCCAGGTAGTTTAATCCCAGAACTTGGGAGGCAGAGGCAGGCGGATTTTTGAGTTCAAGGCCAGCCTGGTCTACAGAGTGAGTTCCAGGACAGCCAGGGCTACACAGAGAAACCCTGTCTCGAAAAAAAACAAACAAAAAAAAAAAAAGATTTTTACGACATGTGTGAGTTTTCAGAGGAAACTTTTCTGGTTCCTAGAAAGCTTCACACAGCTTCAGAGACCCTTCTTGTAGAGATAGAGATGCTAAGAGCCTTTTCCCCAACTGGTTCTTGATGGATTAATAAAGATACCAGCAACCAATGACTGAGGATGGGGCAAGACACTTAGAGTTGTGTGGAAGGATGCAGAGAGAATCTGGAGAACTGGGGAAGAGGAAGGAGAGAGTAGCAGCAGGAGACAGAATCAACCAGCCATGTGAGTGTTCGGTTGGGATGGCCAATGCCACTCTATCCAATTATGCCTGGGGAACCAAGGGAGGTTTAGGAGTGCCCAGTCATTGAGTTAGCAAAGGCATTTTAAGATTACCTGGCATTTGTGTGTATGTATTTTTTTTAATCTGTGGATCCAAGGGAATCTAGGTGAGGGGCTGGTAGTATGGTCTGTCCAAAGCAGGGTAGAAAAAAAACTACACACTTTATACCTTCCACTGTTGTTGGATGTGAACTCAGCACTTTACCAAGAGGACTTTGCTGTGGGGACTGGAGAGATGACTTAGCGGTTGAGGGCACTTAGCCCTTGTACAGGATGTATGTTCAATTTCCAGTACCTACATGCCAGGTCTGCAACTCCAGTTCCAGGTGATCCAGTGCCCTCCTCTGGCTATCTCAGGCATCAATCACATAAGTGGTACATGCACATACATGTAGGCAAAACACTCATGCACATAAAGTAATGGTAGTGTATGCATTTAAGAATAGTAGTTGTGAGAAAGAGGCAGATGGATCTCTAAATTTGAGACAAGCCAGAAACCTTGTCTCAAAACACCAGCAAATGGCAGGGCAATGGTGGTGCACGCCTTTAATCCCAGCACTTGGGAGGCAGAGGCAGGTGGATTTCTGAGTTTGAGGCCAGCCTGGTCTACAGAGTGAGTTCCAGGACAGCCAGGGCTACACAGAGAAAACAAAAACAAAAACAAAAACAAAAACAAAAACAAAAACAAAAAAACACACACACACAAAAAGGTTGGCTGGCTAGTTGGTTAGTTAGTTGTTTAGTTGATTAGTTGTTTGGCTCATTGGTTAGTTGATTGGTTAGTTGATTGGCTGGTTGGTTAGTATTTGATTGGTTGATTTGGTTGGTTAGTCAGTTGACTGGTTGTTTGGTTGATTGATTGATTAGTTAATTGATTGGGTGGTTGATTGGTTGGTTAGTTGATTGATTGGTTGTTTGGCTGATTGATTAATTAGTTAATTGATTTGGGTGGTTGATTGGTTGGTTAGTTGGTTGACTGGTTGTTTGGTTGATTGATTAATTAGTTATTTTTCTATCACTGTGATAAAATATCATGACCAGAAGCAACTTAAGGATAAAAGTTTATTTTGATTTACAGTTCCAGAGGGTCAGAGTTCATAATGGCAGGAACAGCATGAAGTGGGTACTGGAGCAGGGACTTAGGAGCTCACATCGTCAACCACAAAGAAGCAGAGAGTGAGATGGGAATGGGGTGAGGCTCGCTATGAACTCTCATAGCACACCCCCAATGACACATTTCTTCCAGCAAAGCACTGCTTCCTAAAAGTTCCACAAGTTTTCAAGGCAGTCACAAACTGAGGGCTGAGTGTTCAAATGCCTGAGCCATGGTAGACATTTCTCATTCAAACTACCACTGTTGGGGATCAAACCCTGCTCTCTCACATCTGGGCCAGTGCTCTACCACTGAGCCACAGTCCCAGGCCAGCATTTCTCTTTATGTCCACTGTTGAATAATGGACATAATGGACATCTTCAGGCTTTTTTTTTGTTTAGTTGTTTGGTTGGTTTGGTTTGGTTTGGTTTGGTTTGGTTTTTTTCAAGACAGTGTTTCTTGGCTGTTGAGTTTGCTCTGTAGAACAGGCTGGTCTCAAACACACACACACACACATACACACAAATACACTCAGAACTCATTTAAGAGCCCTGCATTGCACTATGTTAGCCAGAATCTACTCTGTGCTGCCCCACAGACATCTAATGTCTTAGACATATTTGGCTTCTTTCCTCCATGGCTCATTTGGGATGCCAAGCTCTGCCCATTCACCCACTAGAAGCAGTTAACTGTCTAGAAAAGCAAGAGGAACATCCATGTTATTCAGCAACTGCAGTGGAGTGTGTCATGCTTAGAATGACTGAGGAGTCTGAGGTACTGGGGAAAGGGATTAGCAGACCAGACTGATGTAAACTTTTAATAAAGAATAGACAGTGTAGACACACAGAGAAAGGAAATGAGGTCCTTTCATAGTGGCTAAGACAAGTTAGCTGAGGCTGGAGAGGCAACTCAGCAGTTAAAAGCACTTGTTCTTGTGGAGGACCTGGGTTCCATTTCCAGCGCCCACATGGTAGCTCACAACCATCCATAACTCCAGCTCCAGAGAAGCTAGCTAATCCCTTCATCTGGCCTGGGCACCAGGCATGAATGTGGTAGACACATGCAGGCAAAACACATACACACACTATAAGATAAATAAACTTAAGAGAGAGGGGAGGGAGGATTTAGCTGGCAAGTTTCCTTCACTCTTTGGTGAGATCATAGTTTAATACAATTCAAAAGAGTGGCTCACTATCTTGAGGCAGTAATTTTTATGGCATTTTCTGGCCCGTTGGCCTTTAGGGGTGAGACACTAGGAACCCGTTGGGCTCTAATTATTTGTCTTGGGGGTCCCTGTGTCAGGCCTCCAGGGTTAGTAAGGGATTTGGGGTCTTATTCTGGCACTTTTCATTTTGTCCTTTTTGTGCAGACAGAGCATGTGACAGTGAGGCAGTCAGGGAAGGGGGGAGCAAGGTGCTGCCCTTGCTGTGAACTTTCCTCACCTCCTCCAAACTCTCTGATTCTGCTTCCTCTGTGGCCATGAAAGCCTGTGACGCTGAGCCAAATGCTACAACGTGCAGGAAGAGAACATGAGCTTCCCACCCTTTCAGCACAGGTTCAAGACAAGTGCCAATCAATCGGACTACCATAAACTACCCCACTGTGATTCTCCTCGGTTTGTTTGTTCTGTTTTTCATACATTCGTTTATGCATCAACGTATTGAGCAAATACTTGCTGATCAGATTTTACAGGCCCAGTCTCACTCTGACAATGGCTCCCTCTAAAGAAAGCTTTTTTGACTGCAGAAAATTTTGATAAACCAAAAGTTGATAAAAATCTTACTGTATTTTTAAAAAATCAAAGTGTCATAGATAGTATTAGGCTTCATTACTCTCTCTCTCTCTCTCTCTCTCTCTCTCTCTCTCTCTCTCTCTCTCTCTCTTTTGTTCTTTCTTTTTCTCAAGTTCCCACCACTTAACCCTTGCTGATCTAAAATTAAACACAAAGACCAAGCTGGCCTAAAACTCACAGAAATCTTCCTGCCTCTACCCCCTGAGTGCTGGCACTGAAGGTGTCAGCACACAGTCAGGCTCTTGGAATTGTTGAAGTTTGTGTTGATTCACCTCTCCTATCTTCTCCGCAAACCTGTAACCCACCCAGCACCCTTGAATGACCCTGTGACCTCCTTTGCATTTGTATACCAGGTGTGTCCTGTTGCCCTCCCCTCCCCCCACACACTTTTTTTTTCCATCATGGTCTTTTTACAGTTTCATACCTTATACCGACACTTGCCTCAATTCATAGATATGTTTTTTGTTTTGCTTTGGTTTGGGGTGGCTGTTTGGTTGGTTGGTTGGTTGGTTTTCTCTGTATAGCCCTGGCTCTCCTGAAACTCACTGTAGACTAGGTTGTCTTCAAACTGACAGCCATCTGCCTCTGCCTCCCAAGTGCTGGGATTAAATGTATATGTCACGACTGTCCTGCTGTATTATTTATTTATTTATGTAAATACGGGGGGGTGCTTTCATGGGCACATGCATGTGTACTACAACACAAATATGGAGGTCAGAGGACAATTGTAGGAGCTGGCTCTCACTTCCCACCATGTGTGTTCCAGGTGGTCAGATTTGGCCTGTACCCACAGAGCTGTCTCACTGGTCACCAATTTTATCCTATCTCAATTAACATACTATGTTTCAAATCTATGCATAACTATCCATTTTTTCTGCATTTTCCATTTTCTTTACAGCCAAGTAAACTGTCATTGTGTGTGTATATATACGTCACACCTTAGTGGTGCATTTATCCACTGATGGACCTCTAGGCTTGCTCCATTCCGTTGCTATTGTAAGTCATGCAGCAATAAATATGGATGTGCAGGTATCGGTGTGATAGATGCAGTTAAGTGTTATCTAGAAGTGGTGTGCCTGGAATGTCTATTCTTAAAAATCATTTATTTATTTATTTATTTATTTATTTATTTATTTATTATTTTATGTGCAGTGGCGTTTTGCCTGCATGTCTGTGTAGGGTGTTGGATCCCCTAGAACTGTAGTTTCAGACAGTTGTGAGCTGCCACGAGAGTGCTGGGAGTCGAACCCAAGTTCTCTGGAAGAGCAGCCAGTGCTCTTAATCGTTGAGCCATCTCTCCAGCTATTGAAGTCCTATTTCTCACTTTTGGAGAAACCTCTATTCTCGGTCTCATAAAGCCATGCAAACTTACATCCCACCTAGAGCAAAAAAAAAAGCTCTCTTAGCCCCACGGCCTCCCGAGCATTTGATGCCATTGGTTTTCTTCACAGAAGCCACTAGGGTGAGACGAGATCTCAGAACAGTACAGTCCTTCATAACAGCCTGGTACAAAGAGGACAAAATATCTTTAAGTAGAATCTGACAGAGCTGAGTGGTAGTGGCACTCAGGAGGCAGAGACAGGCAGATATCTATGAGTTCAAGGACAACTTGATCCCAGAGTGAGTTCCAGGACAGCTAGAGCTACACACACACACACACACACACACACACACACACACACACACAAAAGTCTAACAAGATGGCTCATTGGGTAAGGAGCTTGCTCTGAGTTTGATGACCTGAATTTGATCCATAGAGTCCATGGAATGGAAGGACAGAACCCACTCCACTAATTGTCTTCTGCCTTCCACAGCTGTGCCATGACACTCATACCACACCCCCATGTCCACACAAAACCCAAGTAAAAATTATTTTTAATTAAAAAAGAAGAAAAAAGGTCAGGGAATATAGTAAAGTGGGCTAAGTCCTCACCTAACATTCACAAGTCCCTGGGTTTTATCCCTAGTGTCCTGACCAGCAGGATATTAAACAGGGGTCTGGGGAAGTCACCTGAAAGAGAGCGGGGGTTGGGGGGCAGAACAGGCAAAGATGCAAAGAATCACGGCTTGTCTGTAGGCTAATCAAACCATAATTTTTACTTTTTTCACACAGGGATTATATACACAAAAAGGCAGGATGTGGGTAAGGGGATAACTCAGGAGCATAGGTATTCAGGGGGAGTACAGATATCTTCCAGAACAGAACGTCAGCTGGGTGAAGGTTCAGGGGACAGGCCACTATGACTCCACCTATTATTCACTTGTCCTTATCTAAGTTGGTACTATCCACCAAGGGTACCTATCTACAAGGTCTATGACTATTCAGGCTGGCAATTTTCCCCCAAAGCTGCTTATTTACAATAGCTTCTAGCCACCTGTTTCAGTGTTTTTCCACAGAGACCCAAAACTTTGTGTTAGCAGGCATGTATGTCAGGCCTATTGCTGGTTTTAGGCCTACGGTTGATTTTAGGCCTTCAGTTTATAAGCAGGACTGCCCCTGACACCTATTATCACATAACCCTGCATGCTGGTGCACACCTGGAATCCCAGTATTTGGAAGTGGAGGCAAGAGCAGAAGGATCAGAATGACCACAAGGTGAGAGGCCAGCCAGGGCTACACAGTGAGACCCAGTATAATAAATAAATCAATAAATAGTCATGTATACCTCTGAGGTGAAAGTATCATGTGATGCAGACTCGAGGGGTATGTTGCTAAGACAGACTCACGTGTATTTTAAAAGGTCACATGATGTAGTATAACTAGGACTGATGGCATCCTTGCATAGCTGGCTTCTCAATGCTTCCTTGGTCTCATGTCTTCATCTTCACTGAGCTTTGCTGCATTGAGAGGCATAGCAGAGAACTTCTCCTGGCACTCTAGCCGGTTCTGGTCACTCCTGCTGACTCACGCCAATTTGGTGGAGGCCTGGCAGTTTCTGCTGGATCAGGCCACCACTGCCGATTCGTGTTTGGTATCCTGACACTACTGAACTGGACTGCTGGTGTCCTGACAAATGGAGATTGGAATCATCCCCAAAGAACTACTTCTAAATAGGTCCACATCCCATTGTCCGATTAGCCATCTTTCTCTCCTACCTTTGAATGGTGGCCTAGAGGGGGGCTCAAAGTGTTTGAGAACCCTTTTTTAAAGCTGGTTTTTAAAAAAAATCTAAGCCTACAGGTAGCACCCAATGTTACTTAGGCAGAATAGGTAGTTCTCTTTGAATGTGGCAGAGGAAAGGTCAGGTTATGAGGAGTTAGCAATAATGTTCATTAAGGAGATTGGTAAATAGCAACTACAGCCTCTGGGTGGTCTCCTACCTTGCTCCTGGGCAGGAGTGGGGAGATGGTGGCTGGAAAGCAAAAAGAGCAAGTGGGAGGAGAAAACCACACTTCAGGAGTGGTGTCTGAGGCCAGGAATGTACTGCATGATGAAAAGCAGAAGCAAAACGGGTGGGAAGGCAAACTGCTACCTCACCCTGCTCAATGCACTTTTGCTGTCCAGAGCACCTTTGTGAAATGAAGGGCCAGGAAGAGGAGGAAATGGTAGAGATGCAACAGGACAGTGTCAGCTGAGTGCAGCACCAGAGGCTTCGCTTGGGCCTACACAGGCACCTTCAACCTCCCCAGCCCTTGTGCAGCGTAAGCCTACTAATGATGGTATTCCTGCCTATAATGAACTGACCTGGCATCCAATAGAAATACTAGATCTAAAGCATCTTAAAGAAGCTGTTGTATTGCATGGCTTTAACTCTCCATTTGTTAAAAAACTGTTAAATGCTTGGGCCAGGCAGAATAGGTTAGCCCCCAGTATTGGAAAGGATTGGTGTCAGCTGTTCTAGAAGCTGGACAACAGTTATAATGGTGAGTCTCCCCGCACCCGCCCTCGCCACCCCCCCCCCCAAGCTTTTCATCCGCCATACTTCAACATAGCCAGCAGGGGGCAGCACTACATTTCAGAATGGCAGAGAACCAGCGTTAAAATAAGAATTGAAACCTTTGAAGCCACTCTCTGGTTTCATAATATTGTCTAGGGGGAAAGCCCTTACCTTCTTCTGCTGCCTAAGCCTAGAAACCTAAAGTTAGTTGGAAATGATTCTGCTGCTTTTTGTGATAGAGGAAGCTGATTTATTTTCTCATACGCATGGCCATGAGCAAAACCTGACCACCCTACAAGAAGCGCCACACACACACACACACACACACACACACACACACACTTCCTATGTCTAGAGTTTCTCTTCCCATGCCATTTTAAGTTTGCCCTGTAACGCAAGTCTTGGTTCCCTGTTAAAGGAATGCTAGGCATCAGTGAGTAGGGGAGGGAAAACATTTTCAGGACGTGCCCAGCCTTCCCAACATACCTACTGTCAATCCTACCTTAAAGGCAGGTTAAGCCAGTATTTGATTTCTGAGTTCCTGGTCTTAGAAATGCAAGCAGCTCTAACTGCAGGCCCAGTCTCTCTGCCTGGATTCCCAGACCCCACATCTGAGCTCTCACCCTTCCCAGTACTAACTGTAGAGACTTGTTCCGGCCTGTAGCCAGAGAGCCCGGTGTGACTGTCCCACATAAGTGCCAGAGAAGTCCCTGTGTGGGATGCTTTCCTTTGCACTGCCCCATGCCACCTTTGGGCACGGCCAAGTTGCTGTTTGGAGACTGTGAGTTCACCCTGGCCCTCCCTTCTGGAGCCTGTGGCTTTTCGCTGGTTCCTGGTTGGTTTAAGGGCATTTCCATTCAGCCGGCTTTCAGCTTTCCTCGCAGTTGGCTTCTGCATCTCAGGTGGCAGGCTGTGCTCCCAACTAGAAGCCTGAATGAAAAGGAAGATAAAAAAGAGAAAATAAATGAAATGAAATCCCATTTACCATTCATGACGAACCCACATGTGAATGTGACCAATCACAATTTAGCAAGGGGAACCACCCCCGAACCTCCAAGGCATTGAAGGTGGATTCCAGCTTTCAGCCCAGCCGGCCAGGTGTGGTAGGCAGCCCTCTGCCAACCACCGTTTCCTTCACAGCTCACTCATGGTGACCTCACTCTCTAGTCTGTTCCCAGACTCTCCCACGAAGCCTTTGCCGTTCATCAGCTTTGCCTCAGCAGTTCCCAGTCTACACTGGACTGAGCTCCGTGAGCTTACCTCAGCTCTGGTTTTCTCTATCTCCATAGGCGTGGGGCCCAAGGCCATGATACCTCACTTTTATGGTGCAGACCACACCTTTGGCCTAGAACCTTCTGGTCCCACCCACTCCTTCCTGTTCCTCTCCATGTTTTTCTCGGGGACATGAATGGACTCCATTGAGCAACACTGCATGCCGGGAAGGATCATGTCACACTTTATGTGTGTTCCTGCTATAAACTTCTCAGTGTGATATTTATATAAGCACAGACTCTCACCAGGAACTCCAAGCCATTTATGGACCCATCTCTTTTAGCTTTCACAGGTAGCTCTGAGGTAGGAGGAAAGGCTTGTCATTCTGTAAAAGGGCAAGCTGAAAGAATATTGAGGCCTTCTCCACAGAAGAAATAACCTGTCCAGTATTCACTCCTGGGCTTCTGTCTGTGCTTGATAAGGGGCATTCCAGTTTGACAATCCGGAGGCCTTACCAAGAAAACTACAGTCTGTGATTATAAGCTTGCTTCAATCAATGCGTTTGAGGCCAGCCTGATCTACATGAGACCCTATCTCACAAAAACAGAGAGAGGTTTTGAATGTTCAGAACCCAGGGAAAGGAAGATGTCTGCCTGGATGAGAGATATGCTAACTGCCCTGATCTGATCATTATCTGGTTTTGATTTGTTTGTTTGTTTTAAATAGCGTCTCATTTAGCCCAAGCTGGCCTTAAACTCACCAAGTAGTTGAAGCTGTCCTTGAACTCCTGACTCTCCAGCCTTTGCCTTATGAGTTCATAGAACATGTACCACTGTCACTACCATCCTATAGAAGAATTAAAATGTCACCCTGTGTTCTTTACACAAGTACAGCTATGTGTCAGCTAGCAAACATAGGCATTGAAGACCCTCCCTATGTGGAGGGTTGATGCAGGGGCTGGAGCTCAGATTCAAGAGGACCAGAGTTCAATGCCTAGCACACACAGCCACCTGTGGCTCCAGTTCCAAGGATCCAGTTTCTTCTTCTGCACTCCACAGATATCCATGACAAACACACATACATGTACAATAAAAAATAAATAAAATAAACTTTAAGAAAAAATCCACTAGGATTGGGAATATGGCTCAGAAGTAGGGTGCATCTGTGAGATCTTCAGTTTGAATCCAGTACATAGAAAGAAGAAGAAAAAAAAGATTAAAGGGTACTGGAAATTTTGTAACTGCTTAGAAGATATTTTATTTTATTTTATTTTATTTTATTTCATTGAGAACAGAGTAAGGCAGTTCTCTTTGTAGCTCTGGCTGTCCTAGGATTTACACTCTGAAGTAGACCTGCCTCTGCCTCCTGAGTGCTGGGATAAAAAAAAAAAAAAAAAAAAAAAAAAAAGCCGGGCGGTGGTGGCCACGCCTTTAATCCCAGCACTTGGGAGGCAGAGGCAGGCAGATTTCTGAGTTCAAGGCCAGCCTGGTCTACAGAGTGAGCTCCAGGACAGCCAGAGAAACCCTGTCTCGAAAAACCAAAAAAAAAAAAAAAAAAAAAAAAAAGACAAGCCAAATATATAGAGAATATAAAAGAAGACAGAAGCAGACAAATCTCTGTGAGTTCTAGTTCAACCTAGTCTACTAAGAAAGTTCCAGGCCAGCCAGGTTACACAGTGAGACCTTGTTTCAAAAAGAAAACCACAAAACAAACAATACACACACACACACACACACACACACACACACACACACCTTAAAAAGGGAAAAAAAGAAAGAATTTGTCAATGCATCTGTGGTGTCGAACATCGAACAGCACTGTTAGGAGGTGTGGCCTTGCTGGAGGAAGTGCATCACTGTGGGGGTGGGCTTTGAGAGAGCTTATTCCTAAACGGCCTGAGGAACCAGTCTTCTGTTTGCCTTCAGAACAAGATGTAGAACTCTCAGTTCCTTCTCCAGGGCCAGGCCTGCCTGGATGTTGCTATGCTTCCCACCATGATGATAATGGATTGAACCTCAGAACCTGTATGTCATCCTCAATTAAATGTTCTTTATAAGAGCTGCCTTGGTCATGATGTCTCTTCATAGCAATAAAAACCTAAGACAGCAACCAAATCAATCTGGGTTAAGGCAATGGCTTACGTGCCCTTAGAAAAACAAGGAAAATACCTGTTTTCCTGTCTACCAGGGAGTCTGGGGCTGGAGGGTCACCTGAATGAAGAAGGAGTTCACACCAAACCGGAGCAAATAGTGAGACTTCATCGTACTTATTAATAATATGGAGGCCGAAAGGCAACCAGGGACTGACAGGATGGCTCTTGCTGTTAAGCCATGTGTGATCCTTGAACCCCACATGGTAGATGGAGAGAAGTGACTGGCATAAGTTGTCCTCTGACCTACACACACACACACACACACACACACACACACACATCTAAAAAAGAAAAGTTTTTCTTTGTAGTTTTGTGTGGTGGTTTGCCCTAGTGCTGTTTGTATTTTAATGTTACTTCTGCTTCCTCAAAAGGGTTAGATCATGTGCTCAGGTGATCTCACTGAACCTTCTCCCCATTCTGACTGGTCAAATAAAGGCTCCATCTGATGATTGGGCAGGGGAAGGAAAAGGTAGAACAGGAGGTTGGTGGAAGAACAGAGGAAGAGGAGGTGGAAGGAAGACAGAGCAGAAGTGGCCTGGAGAAGCCGCAAGTAGCAAGGGCTATCCTAGGCGGGGAATAGAGTAAGTAGGGTAGTGATAGATCTGCCCAATGTAGGCATGCAGCTTAAAAATACTGCAACTGAGTTGTGTGGTTTTTTTAATATGGGCTTAAGAAATTACCACAACAATTTAAAAAAAAAATATGGAACTCTTCACAAATTTGTGTGTCATCCTTGTGCAGGGGCCATGATAATCTGTGTATTATTTCAATTTTACTCTAAGTGCTGCTGAAGCAAGCACAACAATTTTTTTTTAGCATGAAAATCAGAAAAAAGGAGTTTTGTTCAATGTGGCTGCACTGGGGAGAGGTACAGAGAGGGCCAGGGAACCCTGAAAATTCACCTTCCTTTTAAACAAATGTTTAGAGAGTTGAGGGGACTCACTCGGTGTTAGCCTGAGATACACATTGTCCTTGCTTCAATTTGCAGCATTGCTGCAAAGAGTTTTAACAGGGGTAATAAACAGAGAGCGCTGGAGAGCTGTCTCCATAGCTAAGAGTGCTGGCTGGTCTTCCAGAGGACCTGGATTCAGTTCCCAGCAACCACACGACAGCTCACAACTGTGTGTAACTCCAAGATCGGACACTCTCACACAGACATACATGCAGAAAAAAATGCCAATGCATATTTAAAAATGTTTTTTTAAAAAAATGGAAGAGGAGCTAGAGCAATGACTCAGCAGTTGAGAGCACTGCCTGTTCCTAACCAAAGGACCTGAGTTCAATCCCTAGCACCCACATGCCAGCTCACAACTGTCTGTAATTCCAGTTCCAGGGGACCTGACACCCTCACACAAACATACATCCAGGCAAAATACCAATATACATAAAATAAAAATAAATAAATAATTTTTTAAAAATGGAAGGAAGTTTGGATATACAGAAGACATATAGGGAAATGTCATATGATGACCGACAAGCCAAGAAAAAGGCATGGGCTTCTGGCCTTCTGAACCATAAGAGAGAAAATTCCTATTGTTAATTAATTTTTACGGGTTTTTTTTGGAGACAAGTTTCTCCTTTAGCCCTTGCTCCTGGAACTCACTCTGTAGACCAGACTGACCTTGAACTCTTAGATCTTCCTGCCTCGGCCTCCAGAAGAAAAGGAGTAAAGGGGTGTGCCACCCACTGCCCGGCATTTCCTCCTTCTTAATGATCAATACTCTTACTATGTACACTACCTGGCCTTGAACACATGGGGATCTTCCTGAGTGTTGGGAATAAAGGCATGTGAGTACCCAGTCTTATCACCAGTGCCCTTTCGTATATTCTGTTTAGTGCTGCACAATCAGCAGAGTCCATTCTATGCCAGGCCTGGCATAGAATTTGCTCACTGCTGCAAGGGCAGCAAATCTGCTTATTGGAGAAACCAACTGCTTTCTAACTGGAATCCAGGCCAACTCCACAGAGGGAATTTACATCTAATATTGTAAACCAGGTCAAAAGCCTATGGCTGTGGGGTCATACCCTCTAGTGGAAAAGCTTCACATGTTTTGCTAAATGGGCATGATGTGCCAGTCAAAGCATCTTCCAAATAATGATGTCTATCCCCATGGGTTAGTCCTACTGTCAGCTTTTTAAAAAAAACTGTATTTACTTACTGATTTTTAAACATTTTTATTGGTTATTTTATTTATTTACATTTCATATGTTATCCTCCTTCCTGGTTTCCCCTCCAAAAACCCATCCCACCCCTAGCCCCCTGCTTCTCTGAGGGTGCTCCCCCAAACACCCACTTACTCTCACCTCACTACCCTAGCATTCCCCTATGCTGGGGCATCCAGCCTTCACAGGCCTCTCCTCCCATTGATGCCCAGACAAGGCCATCCTCTGCTACATATGCAGCTGGAGCCAAGGATCTCCATGTGTATTCTTTGGTTAGTGGATTAGTCCCTGGGAGCTCTGGGAGGGTCTGGTTGGTTGATAATGTTGTTCTTCCTATGGGGTTGCAAACCACTTCAGCTCCTGAAGTCGTTTCTCTAACTCCTCCATTGGAATCCCCTGCTCAGTCCGATGGGTTGGCTTCGAGCATCCAAGCATCCGCATCTGTGTGGCACACACCTTTAATCCCAGCACTCGGGAGGCAGAAGCAGGTAGATCTCTGTGAGTCTAAAGCCATCCAGATCTACAAAAACAAAAAGCAAAACCAGCCTCTATTTGCAGTAGGAAGCTGTAACTGCAGAGACCACAAACAAGATGTCTATGTAACCCCTCCAAGGTAACTTGTTAAAGAGCAAACTGAAAAAACACAGGAGCTGAAGCATGAGGGGACTGCTGTAGAGCTCAGTTTCCAGGTCACAGGCCACAGCCCACCATCGGCACCCTGTGGTGGAGCAGGGAGAAGCTCAGGTGGCTGCCACCCACCCTGAGGAGCTGTAGGTTGCTGGAAGAGAGATTTTCTTTAGTGATGTAGCCATAAGGTGGCCATACTCAGGTAAATAAGCTGTCATCCATGCTCCTGTAAGTGACCCAGACGGAGCTCATTGAGCACTGGGGGACACACACCACCACAGTGATTAGCTAGAACAAGGAAAGGGACCGGCTACCACAGGAGGGCAAGAAGAGAGCTCGATGGAGAATGAATATAATCAAAATACTTTTTATGTATCTATAAAAATGTCATAATGCAACCATTGTAATTAACATATACTAATAAAATATATTTTTTTTAAGATTTATTTATTTTATGTATATGAGTACACTGTTGCTGTCTTCTGACACACCAGAAGAGGGCATTGGATCCTATTACAAATGGTTGTGAGCCACCGTGTGGTTGCTGGGAATTGAACTCAGGACCTCTGGAAGAGCAGTCAGTGCTCTTAACCACTGAGCCATCTCTCCAGCCCTAATAAAATATTTTTTTTTTAAAAATTTTTTTCCAAATGTTCCCAGTCTTTGCCAGGTTATAGTCACATGACATGAGGGGCTGGCAGACATGTTGACAAAACGATTGACTCAGGCATTAACCAAGGAAAAAGCTTGCAGGGTGCAACTGGTTGGACTAGTTTCCTCACAGACCTCAGTAACTTAATCCCTAAGAGACTGAATTTTAAAAGTAATTGATTCAGTGAAGGGTGCTGAGCAGCAGCCTCCTGAGGCTGGTCTTGCTCTCCTGGGAAAGCCAGATGAGTCAGCCACCTTCTGCCTTGCCCAGGAGGGACCATTTCTACACTACACCTGTGCAAGGTGTCATAGGTCAGAAATTAGCCACTATGTGAGTAACAGGCTGTGAGGGTTCAAAATCAAGAGAGTGATTCATTCCATCTGGGGAGAGTATCTGGGGAGAGTATCGGGCCACTTTGCGGTGGGGGCGATGTCTCACAAGCAATGTCTGGCCAGAGTCCTCGGCACTGAGAAGGCAGCATTGTGTGTCATATAGAGACAAACACCTATCAGGAATGTTTGAGTTTTCCCCAGGAGTGTTTCACTGATAATAGACTAGTGCTCTCTCCTGGGTGGGGACAAACAAAGCCCTCCATTCTTGGCATGCACAGAGGGTTTTCAGACTCTTGATCCTCTGGCATCCACTTGGGGACAGAACTCACTTTTTCACAGTTGAGAAAAACAACATGAAATGTACATAGAAGATGTGGACCTGCTGATAGTCTCTTCTCAAACACATTCTTTTAAAATAAAAGATTTATTTTATATCTATTGGTATAGTGCCTGCATGTATGTCTGTACAGCCCATGTGTGAGGCATCCTCAGAGGCCAAAAGAGGGTGTGGGATCCCCTAGAATTAGAATTGCAGGTAGCTGTTAGCTATTATGTAGGTGCTGGGAATGGAATCCAGACCCTCTGGAAGAGCAGCCAGTGTTTTTAACCGCTGAGCCATCTCTCCAGCCCCCTCAACTACATTTGTTAGATGGCTTAGGGTGAGGGACAGGCCTTTGTCTAACACTGTCAGAATATGCCTAGCACGTTTATGCTCCATCACACCACCAAAAGAGCAGTAACAACAAACACTAGCACCTAGTGACCCCATTTGGGCCTTCCTTGAGGCATAGCCCACAATCAAGAGTGGTAACACAAAGAGAAGGCCATGAAAGCCCTGAAAACAGACTTGATTCTTTGGTGCATGTGAGGAGCTCTTGTGTCTAGAAGATGGTCTAGAGAAAGGGTGTAGACTGCAGTAGGCGTGGTCCTGTCAAATGCCCCCAAGAGAAGGAGCGTAGCTAGAGCGAGCACAGAGCAGACTCTCTGTAGAGTCTGCAGGCTGGGGCCCCAAAGGAGACCCCGTTTTCCCAAGTCATAGAATTGCAAGGAAGCAGAGCCGGGCTCCACAGAAGCTGGTGTCAGTCCCTTGTTCTGTCCTGACCAATGCCGATCACACAGCTACCCAGCGTAGAGAATTCCCGGAGAAGGAGTCTGAGGCATGACTTCTCAATGGAGGGACATCTGGGGATGTATAGAGACATTTCAGTCACAAAGAAAACATAAGGCTAGCAGAATGACTCAGAAATAAAAGCACTTGACACCAGGCTGACATGACCTCAATTCCATCCCTAGAATCCACATGGTAGAGGGAAAGAACTAACTCCACAGACTGACCTCTGACCTCTACATACATGCTGTGGTACTCACATACCCCCCTACATACACATATAAATAAACAAATGTGTACAGAAAAGATGTAGTAGGTGGTAGTCAGGGGAAAATACCCTAAGATACACATGCAGTCCTACACGGAAGTCCCCACGGTGAGTTTGTTCCTGGGAATGCGAGCAAAGTAGAAGGAAAGAAAAGGAGGTCTACTGAAAAGTGCACCAGCATCCACAGCTATGCCTGGCAGGTGCTGCAGGCCTGTCATCCCAGCACAAGGGGGAGGGGGAGGGAAGGGTTAAAGGTCATCCTCAGCTGGAGTCCGTTGAGTTCTAGGCTAGTCTGGGCTTCATGGAGAGCCTACCTAAAAAAAAAAAAAAAAAAAAAAAAAAAAAAAAAGGCAATAAACCAACCCAATGGTGAGCCTGGGCCCAGCCATGGCCTGTTACAAGCTCCCAAAGCCTAGCCAGTCTAGAATTTTCCATCCCCTTTCTTATACAACTCTGCCACCCACCACACCTACACAGACTAAACCCCAATTGATTGGTTTGTTTATTGATTGATTTTTGCAGTGATGGAGATGAACCCAGGACTTCTTACACACTAGGCAAACACCAACCACTAAGCTATACCCCCCAAGGGGATGGGAAAGAATGTTTTTCAGTGAAGTAGAGTTGGAAGAGGTTATTAACACAGACGGAAGTACAGGGGTTATGAGGGTAGTCTTGTCCTGAGTTGGTTTGGTTAGATTTTTGGTAGGCTGTCAGGCTGACTCTTGATTCTTCTGCCTCCACCTGGCCAGTGCTGTGGTGACAAGCATGTGCCACCACGTCCTACTCCTAACAACACAGTAAGAAAGCTCACCATTCTAGTTCTCTTTAGAATACAACATTCACCTGGCTTTGTACCATCTACTTTTTAAAAGTTATACTATGCATATAGGTGTTTCACTTGCATAAATTATCAGCACACTACTTGGCATAGAGGTGCCTGCAGGGAGAGAAGAGGTCAACAGATGTCCTGCAACTCAAATCACAGAGGGTTGTGAGCTGGAGTCGGTGCTGGAGACTAAATCCAGGCGCCCTGGAAGAGCAGCCAGTGTTCTTAACTGCTCAGCCATCTCTCCAGCCCGAAACTATCTTTCCCAGGTTGTACTATATGTTAAACAGGGGAAATTTTACACTTAGGCTGCCTGATTTGCCATGTTCAAGGTCTGGGATGTACATTTTGAATATTTTACCAAGTGTTAAGACCTCCCTCTGGCCTATGCCAAAGATGGGTGTTCTAAACATGAGTCCTCTCTCTCTGCCAATCCCCAAGTGCATATTTGACTTTGGTTGGTTGGCTGGTTGGTTGGTTGGTTTGAGACAGGGTTTCTCTGTGTAGCCCTGGCTATCCTGGAACTCACTCTGTAGACCAGGCTGGCCTCAAACTCAGAAATCCGCCTGCCTCTGCCTCCTAAGTGCTGGGATTAAAGGCATGTGCCACCACTGCCCTGGCACATATTTGAAGCTGAGCATATTACAGACACTTAATTCTTCCAGGCTTAAAAATAACCACTAGCCGCGACCTACTCTCAGCCTGTGCCCTGTCACTAGTGTGGAAGTCACAGGACAACGTACAGGAGCCAGTTCTCACCGTCCACCATTCGGCTTCTGGGTTTCTAACTCAGGTTCAGGTTGTCAGACTTGGTAGCACCTGCCAGAATGCCCTGAGCCATGTCACCACCTCCGGCCTTAATGAAATAGTCAGGCCAGGGCGGTGGCTCTTGCCCAGAATCCACCCCAGCACTCTGCAGGCTACAGAGTGAATTCCAGCCTCAGGAAAAAGAAAAGAAAAAAGCACAAGTCGATGTAGAAAGAAGGGAATGCTACAAGCACTGGATTGGGGCATTTCCTAAAATATTCCTAAACAATGCTCGCTCTTTTAACATCTGGGAATTACAAGGCACGGGTGCAAGCTTTACAAAGAACTGGGACAAAGCCGCTTTCAAGTAAGAATTTATTAGCTTAGCTCTGCTTTTTAAAAAGTTTCCAGCCGGGCGGTGGTGGCGCACACCTTTAATCCCAGCACTTGGGAGGCAGAGGCAGGCGGATTTCTGAGTTCAAGGCCAGCCTGGTCTACAGAGTGAGTTCCAGGACAGCCAGGGCTATACAGAGAAACCCTGTCTCGAAAAACCAAAAAAAAAAAAAAAAAAAAAAAATTTTCCACTGATCTTAAAACAGGGATATCTAAGGAACTGGCGTTTGGAGTTAGAGGGGAAAAAAAAAAAAAAAAAACCACCCCAGGGCTGCGGTCACATAGTAACCAAGTACAAAGTAACCAAGACAAAGGGGAAATGACAAGAAATGCAGCCGCCAGACACTCTCATCCTGGTACCCAACTCAGAGCCCAGGAATCGCCAGGAGCTCCGCCCCCTCCTGCCACGTGATCATTCTCCGGCCTTCCTCCCAGACAAAGAAGAGGGGAGGAGACTCGGGAACAAAGAGCGCGAGCTGTAGACACTAGACCGGGCGGGATCGGTTGTTACCGTTGCCGGCACTCCTGTCTTCCTCTTTTACCTTACCCAAAGAATATTAAAAATTAACCCGAGCTGCCAAAGGAGCCGAGACACCTGACCATCTCAGCCTAACCTAGAGGAGAGGGAGGCTTGTTCCTCCTTTTGGGTGTTGCCTCCTCCTTCTGGACAGATCTGCGTTAACTTTGTTCCCTTCTTCCTCCCCCTCCCCCCTTCCCCGTTAAGTATATGCGTATTTGGAGAAAACTGCCCTCTGACAAATGACTGTCGCCAACGGACAAACTTGGGAAAGGGCTTACTTCTGCTATTTAATGTTGTTTAGGAAAATGCAAACAGAATTATGATGCCTCTCTAGAAGACAGTTGCAGACTGGCGGGAGAATCAGGACCCCGCCCCAGCAGAGACAGACAGTGAGGCAGAGTCAGACAGAAACAGTGTGAATGAATATTAACGAATCGGCCTGCGTTCACTCAGAGACCCCGCACTCTACTGCCTCTGACTTCACAAATATGATTTCCATTATGTAGTGTATTTGTGACTGTCTTAACATACAGGCCCACATTTACAAATAGATGGAATTTATAAATAATCTGTTGAGCAGACTGTGAATCTAATTTTTTCAGAAAAGGAATGAAATCTCACTTCTACAATTCAGTGTTGTGTTTAATCTGCTTTGTCATTTGCTTTTTAGATTTGTTTATGGAGATGAGTGTTTGGTGCGTGTGCGTGTGCGTGTGCGTGTGCGTGTGCGTGTGCGTGTGCGTGTGCGTGTGTGTGTGTACTGCTTGCATGTTTGGTGCTGGTTGGAGTCAGAGAGAGCCTGGGATCCCCTGGAACTGGAGTAAAGTATGGTTGTCAGCCACTATGGAGGTGCTGGGATCTGAACTTGGGTCCTAAATGTTCTGAGCCATCTCTCTAGCCTCTTGGCCTTTCTTCTTCTTCAGAGATTTGCCTTCAGCTTGACTCTGCTCTGGCTGCCCTGTGTTCTCCTCTGGCTGCTAGAGACCCATCTTGAAGGGGTAAAGTCTTTCCATACTCCTAGCACGTCTAACACACCTGTCAGCATTACACACACACAGCCAGTTCTTATCCATGACCAGCCTGGGGGACTGCAAAGATAGCTCGGAGTTTGAGTGATGGCTATTCTTCTAGAAGACCTGAGTTTAATTCATAGCACATACAAGGTAGCTTAACAACTATCCACAGCTCCAATACCCAGGGATCTGAAGACTTCTGACCTCTGTAGACACTGTGTACAAAGACATACATGTAGGCAAAACACTTATACACACAAAATAGATGTAATTTTTTTAAATGACTCACCTGAGCCAGACATGGTTGCTCACGCCTTTAGTCCTGCCTTGCACTTGAGAGGCAGAAGCAGGCAGATCTCTGTGAGTTCAAGTTCAGCCCTGTCTAAAAATAAATGAATTCTAGGACAGTTAGGGCCACACGGTGAGACCTCATCTCAAAACAAAACAATGAAGCTGGGTGTGGTTCATGCCTACAACCCCAGTACTTGGGTCAGTGAGGCAGAAAGATCACTGCAAGTTCAAGGCCATCTTGTGTTACATGAGTCAAGGCCATCTTGTGTTACATGATACCCTATCCCCAAAACAAGAACACTTCTCTAATATATGCAAGGCCCTAGGTTCTATACAAACGGTCCCGTACCCGATCACCTCCCTCAGAAGGAAGCTGAACAAACACAAGACCTACACAATGCAGTTCTTGCTCTCCCAGTTATTTATTACCCCGTCACCTTGATTGATTGATTGATTGTTACTGTTATTGTTTCCTTTGAGACAGGATCTTGCTGTGTAGGTAGCCCTGGTGTTCTGGAGCTCACTGTGTAACCAGGTTGGCTTTGGACTCATAGAGATCCTCTTGCCTCTGCCTCCCCAGGAGGCATGTACCAACACAGCCTTGATTTTTTTTTTTTAATGCTTTTTATTTGTTTTGTTGAGATAGAGTCTGATCGTGTGGCTCAGGCTCGCTTTGAATGTTTGACTCTCGCTTTAGCTTCCAGAGTGTGGGAAGCACAGGTGTGTACCAAACCCAACTTGAAGGTACTCTAAATATATATATATATATATATATATATATATATATATATATATATATATATATATTTAGGGCTGGAGAGATGGCTCAGTGGTTAAGAGCACTGACTGCTCTTCCAGAGGTCCTGAGTTCAATTCCCAGCACCCACATGGTGACTCACAACCATCTGTAACAGCTATAGTGTACTCGTGTATATATAATAAATAAATCTTTTAAAAAATATTTACTTTTTAATTGGTGGCACGTGCACACACACACACACGGGCACACACACACACACACGAGAGCAGTTACTCTTGTAGTTTAGTGAAAGGGCATCACCCATCACGAGTGCTAGGAACCAAACTGGAGTCCTCTGCAAGAACAATACTTGCTCTTAACTCCTGAGCAATCTCTCCAGCCCAAAGTACTTTTGATAAAACTCCCAGCAAGTTTTTTTTTTTTTTTCTTTTTTTTTTTTTTTTTTGGTTTTTCGAGACACGGTTTCTCTGTGTAGTCCTGGCTGTCCTGGAACTCACTCTGTAGACCAGGCTGGCCTCGAACTCAGAAATCCGCCTGCCTCTGCCTCCTAAGTGCTGGGATTAAAGGCATGTGCCACCACTGCCTGGCTCCCAGCAAGTTTTTAAGTCCTGTGTGCAGTATCTGTTTCTAAGCACTGGTTCGTGTGGAGGGGATAGAGTAACTCTCTGCTAGGTTAACTGAGCTAAGTGGCAACAAAGTGTCCCAGAACTCCATCCCTGTATATGCTAAGTTAGTTAGTGTCATCCTGTGGTGTTTGGAAGACACAAGTGAAGTAATAACCAGACTTTTGAATGCTCTGAAGGTAAGCTATAGGCAGTAGGTCCCAGGGCTACACATGAACCTTGCTCCTGGGATGTGACCCTGCCCTGTAAGAATGTGACAACACCAGGCCCACAGCTCCTCCACCTTTCCAAGGTCTGGGCCAAGCACATACTAGCCGAAGGAGGTCTGCATCTACTGCAAGACACCTCCAGCAGCAGGTTCTGAGGGAACCAGAATCAGAGCTGGCCTTGAATCAGTCCTCATCTGGTTGTCCCCGTGAACTCCCATATGGCCTTGCTCGCATCCGTGTCTGACTGTCTTGGCTACCGTGACTTCAGGCTAAACAGAAACACCACCTCTCATTTTCCAGCAGCTCCCCTAGTGCTGTGATGCTACATAATCTGACAAGTCCTCCAGTCTCTGCTCACCATGGCTCTGCTTCTCCAATCATTGCAAATGACTCAAGTGGCAGAAGCCAGCAGCCATGTGTGGACAGTGCATAGCTCCCTAGGTGGAAAACCACAGCTTAACCACACCCGAGGCTCTGGGAACTCTCAGGACTGCGACACTTCAGCTTCTCCCACACAGAATCTTGTTCCTCCTGTTTCCTTCCTCCCTGGACTACATCTGGCCTCCGCTTCTCCTTTATACCCCATTTCTTGAACCTCGTCTGGCTTCCCCTCTCCTCTCCAGCATACACCCAGAGACTATCACCTCCGCTTTCCTGCAGTCTCAGCGCTGTAAAGAAAACTAACCCAAAACGGGAAAACAGAGTGACTGCATACCTTCCTTCTCAATGTGGGTTAGCCTGGTTGAGCAGGCTTGCCAGGGGCGATTTCATATCTAGAACAAAGAATCTAGTGTGACTTTGCTATATCCTGTGATTATAGCCCAGATACAATGTTACATGTTAAATTTCAGGTTGTTGTCCAATAGAAAAACTTAAAAAAAAAAAAAAAAAAAAAAAAAAAAAAGACAGCCTTACTCTGTAGTTGAGTCTGGCCTAGAACTTACTATACTTGTCCAGGCTAGCCTCGAACTCTCAATCTTACTTCGGCCTTTTCCGTTCTGGAATTTCAGGCATACATGTATCACTATGCCCAGTAAGATATAAATAACTTCTATCTGGTGGAAATATAAGCGCTGTTTCTACTGCTCTACAGGACACTGGCCAATTTTATATCTAACTTAGCAAATGCACTGTGCCATTCTAAATACCCAGTTTCTTAGTGTCTTGTAACTAGCTTTACCATCTTTCTGGTTCACTCACTAGTAGGAAAATTGAATGAAAATAGGTTCTCAGCCTTTTGGCTAAGGTCGTGTGGAAAGTTTGGACATATGGAACCATACTTTTTGGCTACTTTATTGGGTTCTCATATCTACCTCCCCACTCCACCCTTATCCCTTTCAACGCCCAACACTAGGTAGGAGAGAGAAGTACAGAAGGAAAGGGGGTGCCAATCTCATCTGACTACTTCCTGCTGAATAGGGGCATCCAGTTCCTGGGACAAGTCTGATCTTCATCTTCAGGATATCCAATGTCCTCTTCTAGTCTCTTTGCTCACGGTCACTTGACAAATCTAAGCAGCAGGAACCAGCAGCTGCTGGGGCAGCAGCAGCTTCCATAGGCACTCAGGCCTCTGGCATTTTTATATCCTCTCAAGAGTTCCCAGAATTCCAAATGTAAACTTTCTTCAGCTGGCAAAATCACACACCTGGAGGCTGGAGAGGTGGCTCAGTGGGCAAGCGCACTGGCAGAGGTCCTGAGTTCAATTCCCAGACTCACACCATGGCTCACAACCATCTGTAATGGGAACAGATACCCTCTTCTGGTGTGGAAATGTACATGTGGGCGAAACACCCGTATACATAAATAAATAAATTAAAAAAAAAAATCAAGCCCCTGCCAGAGCACAAGACAGATCATAGTTAGCTGCTGTGAACCAGCTGAAGTAGCCCCATATCCCACACCTGGGATTAAAACAAAAATATATTCACATATTATAACTGGGTTTTTTAAGAAACCAAAATCTTGGGCTGGAGAGATGTCTTAGTGGTTAACAGCACTGTCTGCTCTTCCAGAGGTCCTGAGTTCAGTTCCCAGCAACCACGTGGTGGCTCACAACCATCTGTAATGGGATCCGATGCCCTCTTCTAGTGTCTGAAAACAATGTACTCACAGACATAAAATAAATAAATCTTAAAAAAAAAAAAAATCTCACTGTAGACAGATACTTTGTGCTTGAATCAGAATTGCATTGAGAACTTCTTGAGAATTGTACTTTGAAAATATTTCCCTTCCATGTCCATTTGGAAAGTCAGCTGCCAATCACCAGCCCTGTTTGTTTCTCTTCACCTGGGTTTCCTCCTCCTGGTCTAGACAGGCGGAATGTGTGGATAAGGTTTCTCTGCAGTAGCCTCACTGACTGCCCTCCTTTTCCTGTATCTTTACTTTTTCTTCCCAAACTCTTCCTCTCAGTGTACAACTCTGCTAAGATGTTGCCCTCCTTGAGGAAAAATCACATGCTTTACCTGAGAACACCCATGTCCAGGGTCAAGTACTGTCATTCTGCTGGAATTGTCACTGTCTTAAAGGTTTGTTTGTTTTTTATTGCATTTACTTATTTATTTTTATTTATTTGGTGTGTGTGTGTGTGTATATACCCATGCCACAGTGTACAAGTGGAGGTCAGAGGAGAACTTATATGAGTTGGTTCTCTTCTCCTACCCATACATAGTCTGGATATTGAAAAAGTCAGGTAATGTCTCCTTAGTAGACTTCACGGGTCCTGTCCTTCTAGGGAAGTCACCTTTACCTCAGAGCCACACGTCATTTGTGTCATCAGTTCAGGGCAGTATCTTAGGTCTCTGAACAACTGTTTTCAGGAATGGAGGACAGTAAGGATAAACGAGAACCGATTTGAGGAGCGCTTCCGGACACACCAAGAATAGTATCCATGAACTGTGCCCAACAGACGCTTTAGTGTCTCCTCCCAGCCAGCTTTCAACTTGAAATCTTTTCGTTTCCTTTGTTTTTTTTTTTTTTTTTTTTTTTTGGTTTTTTCAATACAGGGTTTCTCTGTGTAGTCCTGGCTGTCCTGGAACTCACTCTGTAGACCAGGCTGGCCTGGAACTCAGAAATCCACCTGCCTCTGCCTCCCAAGTGCTGGGATTAAAGGCTTGGGCCACCGCTGCCCGGCTTTCTTTTACTTTTGTAATTTAAAAAAAAAAAAATCAGAAAAAGAATGAACCAGTGCTGGTGAGACAGCGCATTAAGTGTACTGCTTAGATTTTTTTTTTTCAACTTGACACAAACTGGGTCACCTGGGAAGAGTCATACAACACCTGTAGAATGCCGAGGCGTTGCCTGTGGGCTAGGCCATGAGCGTTTTCTACATTAAGACTGATGTGGAAGGGCCAAGCCCATTGTGGGTGGTGCCGCCTCTCAGTAGGTGGTCCTGAGAGAAATAACAAAGTAATTGACCATGAGCCTGAGAAGCAACCCAAAAAGCAGCCACCCTCCCGTGTTCCTGCCTTGGCTTCCCTTAGTGACAGACTCTGTAAGTTGTTTTCTATCATGGTGTTTATCACAGCAATAGACAACAGTTAAAGGCCACGCGAGCTCCTGTGGTAGAAGGAGAGCGCCAACTACATCAACTTGCCCTCTGACCTCTGTACAGGAACCATGGGGTGTGTGCATACACACAAAATAAATAAATGAAATAATTTATTTATTTATTTATTTTGTTTTTTTGAGACAGGGTTTCTGTGTAGCCCTGGCTGTCCTGGAACTCACTCTGTAGACCAGGCTAGCCTCAAACTCAGAAATCCGCCTGCCTCTGCCTCCCAAGTGCTGGGATTAAAGGTGTGCGCCACCACTGCCCAGCATAAATGGAATAATTTTTAATCAATGAATGTTTATTACTTAAGGTATATTCATTTTCTTTGTTAGTGATTTTAAGTTTGGGATTGGCTCAAAAAAATTTAAAGACTATTGAATGAGATGCTGCATAATTAGAATTTTTTGCATTTATTTGGAGACAGTATGAGTATGTATGTATGTGAGTGTGTGTATGTGAGTGCATGTATGTGTACGTGTATGTGTGTGTGTATGTGTGTGAGAGTGTGTGAGTGTGTGTGTGAGTGTGTGTGAGTGTGTGTGAGTGTGTGTGAGTGTGTGAGTGTGTGTGAGTGTATATATGGATGTGAATGAGTGCGTGTGAGTGCGTGTGTGTATGTGTGTGTATGTGAGTGTGTGTATGTGAGTGCATGTATGTGTATGTGTATGTGAGTGTGTGTATGTGTGTGAGAGTGTGTGAGTGTGTGTGTGAGTGTGTGTGTGTGTGTGTGAGTGTATATATGGATGTGAATGAGTGCGTGTGAGTGTGTATGTATGTGTGTATGTGTGTATGTGTGTGAGTATATGAGCGTGTGTGTATGTGTGTATATGTGAGTGTGTGTATGTGTGTGTATGTGAGTGTGTATATGTGTGTGAGTGTATGTGTGTGTATGTGAGTGTGTGTGTATGTGTGTGTGTATGTGAGTGTGTGTGTGTATGTGTGTATGTGAGTGAATGTGTGTGAGTGTGTGTGGGGCAGGTGAGAGGACATCCAGTGGGGGTTGGTTCTCTTATTTCACCACATGGGCTCCAGCAATCAAACTCAGGATGTCAGCCTTGACAGTAAGCATCTTTGCCCTCGGAGCCGTCTGAGCAGCCCCGTAATTATAATTATTAGATGAGGAGGTTTTGTTTTGCTTACTTGTTGTAGCAGATACCGGACAAATTATACACTGACACCTCTACTGCCCTCAATCAGCTTTCCTTAGTGTTTCTGTGTTTGATGTGTGGCTGGCTCAAGACAATGCCACTTTGTCCAAGGTGGCCAGAGAAGCTAATGTGTTGGGTGTTGAGAATTAGGGCTTTCCTCCTGAGCTCAGTGGGAAGCTTCCACAGTGAGAATGACTTCACCATACTTCCCTCTGGTCGCTGTACCAAGAATGAGCTAGTAGGTCCAGGAGCAGAGGAGGAAGAGGTAGGTAGTGGCCACGGGTGAGGTGTCACAGATACGAGACCAAATGTGACTTTATCTACACCGTTGACTCCCCCATCCAACCCTCTCCCTCTGAGCTTAAGTTTTAGTCTGTTATTGTCTGTTTTATCTGTTGAACTGTCAAGGGCAGATTATTGTGTGGTTTTTGTTTTGCTTTTTTTTTTTGTTTGTTTGTTTGTTTCATTTTACTTGTGGGGTTTTGGGTATATGTGTATGGGGGTTCCTTTTAGATTTATTGATTTTTAAATTTTACATGTATGAGTGTTTGGCATGTGTGCTGTGTGTGTGTGTGTGTGTGTGTGTGTGTCTCACATGCATGGCTGCTGTGGTGGAAACCAGAAGAAGCCATTAGATCCTCTGGAACTGGCGTTTCAGGGGGTTGTGAGCCTGCTTGTAGGTATTGGGAACTGGGTCCAGTGCTCTTAGTTGATAAGCCATCTCTCCAGCTCCTGCTTCTTTGTTGTTGTTAAGCCAAAGTCTCGAATAGCTCAGCCCACCCTCTAACTCACCATCACAACTCATTATCTTCCTCCCTCAGCCTCCTAAGTACTGGAATTTATAGCACAAGCCACACCCAGATAAGAAGTACTTCTCTTTTTATTTATATCTTTATTACTTTTGATTATTTTATGGTGTATGTATGTGTGTCCATGTTTATGTGTTTCTGTGTGTGTGCATAAATGCATGTGCCATGGTGTGTGTAATGAGACAGATGACATCGTGCAGAGTCTGTTCTCTGCTCTGACCACATGGGTTCTGGAGATGAGTGAGGTCATCAGCTTACAGCAGGTACCTTTCGGAACCGCTGAGCTATCACCATAGAGCTTCCTTGTTATTTTTTAACTCTCCTGTTTGGAAATTTCTGAATTTGTTGCCTTACCCAACTCTCTTTAGATATATTAGTTTTCTATGTTTTTTCTTTTGCTTTGTTTGTTTGTTTGTTTGTTTGTAGACAGGGTCTCATGCAGCCCAGGCTGGCTTTGAACTCACTATTTATCAGAGAATAGCCTTGACCTCCTGATCCTCTTGTTTTTCTTGTTTGTTTGGTTTTTTTTGTTTGGTTGTTGTTGTTGTTGTTGTTGTTGTTGTTGTTGTTGTTGTTGTTGTTTTCGAGACCGGGATCCTTTGTGTAGCTCTGGCTGTCCTGGAATTCACTCTGTAGACCAGAGTTGGCCTAGAACTCAGAAATCCACCTGCCTCTGCCTCCCAAGTGCTGGGATTAAAGGCGTGCGCCACCACTGCTCGGCTGTTTTTTCCTCTTTCTTTCTTTCTTTCTTTCTTTCTTTCTTTTTTTCTTTTCTTTTTTTTTTTTTTTTTTTTTTAGATTTATTTATTTAGTGTATGTGAGTACATAGTCATTCTGTTCAGACACACAGAAGAGGGCATAAGAGCCCATTACAGATGGTTGTGAGCCACCATGTGGCTGCTGGGAATTGAACTCAGGACCTCTGAGAGAGCAGTCAGTGCTCTTAACCGTTGAGCCATTCCTCCAGCCCTTTTGGTTCTATAATAAGATTAGAGACCTGTGTCACCACACCTGCCCTGCTTATTTGTAGGAGTTTCACTTTGTTTTTTTCTAGATTTATTTTCATTTACGTATACATGTATGTTTGTGTGAATTTATACCACATGTGTGTGGGTACCCATGGGGACCAGAAGAGGGCATCAAAGCCCCTGGAGCTGGAGCTACAAGTGGTTGTGAGCCACCCAACTAGCTCTAGAAACTGAACTGAACATAGGTCCTTCGGGAGAGCAGGAAGCACCCTTGACCTTGGCCATCTCTCCAGCCCCTTTTATTTGCATTTTTATAAAGCAAGGTCTCAATGTAAATCCCAGACTGGCCTGCAACTCATTCTACAGTACAGGCTGACCCTAAACTCATAATGATCCTCCTGACCCATCCTCCCAAGTGCTAAGATTAGAGGAATGAGTCACCTCACCTAGCTTTCTCAAAGGTTTTCATCCGGTCTAGAATGATCTTTCTTTTCTTCAAACTTTAGAGTTCTCAGAAATCCTTCTCTTTTTAGGCAATTAATTCATACAAGCTTGAATCATCAACCACAATCTTACATATTAATGACTGCTACATCTGTCTATGTATCTATGTAAGTATCTATGTATCTATCACATATGTATCTATCTATCTCTTACAATATTCCTAAACTTCCTCCTGAGCACCAGATGAAATGTTTTTTTTTTTTTAACAGCGCACCAATATTTGTACCCCAGCATCGATCAGCGGCCTCATGCTCAGCTGTGCTCACTCTAGGAATCTGTAGCCAAACTCCACTCCAGTCCCCACTTTCTGTCTTTGTGAATGGGACAATCTGCAGTTCCACCAGATTTGAAAAGTAGGGATCAACTCTAATTGCTCTTCTCTGTGCTCTACATTCTTCGGCCATATTCCCACACACCTCTTGTGCCTGTCCCCCGTTTCCATGACCATCTCACTACCATGTTTAGCTCAGGCCCTGTGCGATTTTTCCTGTCACATGGTCTCTGGGTCTCCTCCTCTGGCCCTAAAGCAATCTTTCATATTGCTACCAAAGGGATTTCTCCATCCATCTGACCACTCACAATCACAGCAAGGTTAGTCATCAGCAAGATAATATCCAAACTTATCCAGAGTGATAACGATTACTTGCCCTCTACTGTCAGATCCGCCATCTTCCCTACACTATAATTATTAGCCATAGCCAACTATGTTTAGCTTCCCAAACTTGTCATAGAGTTGACCTAGCTTTTGGTTTTGTTTTTTCTTTTCTTTTCTTTTTTTTTTTTTTTTGAGACACAGTATTGCTGAGTGGCAGAGTCTGGTTTCTACCTTGAGATCTGTAGTAAATTGCTTGTGCCTGGCACCATGGCTGATCCTGTGAGTGATTGGGCCAGCCCTGGTGGATCACACCCATAATTAAGAGTGGAGGTGGAGGAAACAGGCCAACCCCGGGTTACCTAGCAAGACCTTGCTTAAGAAACAAACAAACAATAAAGATAGAGGGCTTGGTTAAGTTTAAAAAAAAAAAAAGCTTAATCAAGAAATGTATGGTTTTTTTTGTTTAGCACAATGGCACATTCTTTTTAATCTCAGCACTTGGGAGGCAGAGGGTCTCTGAGTTCAAGGACAGCCTGGTCTACCTAGTGAGTTCCAGGTCAGCCAGAGCTGAGTAGAGAGACCCTGTCTCAACACTCCTATAAACACACACACACACACACACACACACACACACTATGTTTTGGTTTGCTTGAGACAGGGTCTTCCCAAGGCTGACCTGGAACTCACTTTGTAAACTAGGCTGGCTTCAAATTTGAGAAAATCCTTCTGCCTCAGGTTCCAGAACACTGAGATAACAGGCGTGAGCCCTGTGCCCACTTTTAGAAACTTACTACAAAGCAAAATTAACCTATAAATAAAAAAAAGAAACATACAGCTAAGTCCTAACAAGCATAAAGTAATAAAATGTCATCAGACTAAGACCACAGCTTCTTACCTAGACAGGCTTCTCATAAAAATCACATTTATTTAATTGGTACACGGAAAGATTATAAGCAATCATATTATCTGCTAACATTTTAATTGTATTATATTTATTTAGTGTGTGTGTGTGTGTGTGTGTGTGTGTGTGTGTGTGTGAGTGAGCCTGTGACTGTGCACATGTGGAGGTCAACGGACAATGTGCAGGGATGGATTCTTGCCTTCCACCATGTGGGGCCTTGGGACCAAACTCAGGCCCCTCTGGTTTGGTGGAAGTACCCTTACCTGCTGCACCATCTTGCTAGCCCCCATGTGATATTTTGATACATGTAAATATTACATAATGTTTGAATCAGGTTAAACATATTTACCTCCTCAAACATTCTCATTTACTTGTGGCAAACAAACCAACCAACAAACAAAACCTAACATTTAAAAGCCTTCCAGGGGCTGGACAGATGGCTCAGTGGTTCAGAACACTGGCTGTTCTTTCAGAGGACTTGGGTGCAGTTCCCAGCATCTACATGGTGGCTCCTAACTTTTTGACTCCAGTTCTAGAGGATCTGATACCTTTATCTGGAGTCTACTGACAGATACACAAGTACTGTACAGACACACCCACAGGCAAAATACCCATATGTATAAAAAATAAAACAAAGTGACTTTTTCTCACTTTAAAATTATAGAGAATAAACTTATAAACCTGGCACTCCAGAGTTTAGGAGCTGAAGGTAAGAGGATCAGAAATTCAAGGTCAACCACAACTACAGAGTGATTGAAAAGCTGGCCTAAACTAAATGAGACCCTAACTTTAAAAAAAAAAATGTGGAGTGGGGTTTCTTGAGACATGGCTCAGTGGTTAAAAGAGCTTGCTGCTCTTGCAGACGACCTGGGAACGGTTCCCAGCACCTGCATGGTGGATCACAACCTCTGTAACTAAGTCTGAGGGGAGGCAGCCAGCTTTGTAATACACATACATGCATGGAGGCAGAACACATATGCACATACCATTAGATAAAGAAACCTAGCAACAGCATATCACCCTTGCCCATATTACTATGTAGTGAAACATCAGAAGTTAGGTCATTCCATGTTAGCATTACTTCCTGCGGGGTCTGGGGAGGAATCCCAAGGCCTTCTGCACACACTGAGTATGCTCTGTACCACTGACTACACTCTTCAACCCATTCAGTTCTCATTCGTGTGTGTGTGTGTGTGTGTGTGTGTGTGTGTGTGTACACAGTTTGTGTGGAGGCTAGAGACAAGCTGTGGGAGTCAGTTCTCTCCTACCACGTGGGGTCTGGAGATCATCCGCCTTGACAGCAAGCACCTTTACCTGATGAGCCATCTAGCCAGCCTTTAAATATTTTTTTTTCCTTTATTTGCTTTTTGAGACAGGATTGAGCCGGGACCTCATGAAAACTTGACAAACACTCTACACATAGAGCTGCATTACCCACCCCACCCCCATCATTCATTTTTTGTTTGTTTGTTTGTTTGTTTGTTTTTTCGAGACAGGGTTTCTCCGTGTAGCCCTGGCTGTCCTGGAACTCACTCTGTAGACCAGGCTGGCCTCGAACTCAGAAATCCACCTGCCTCTGCCTCCCAAGTGCTGGGATTAAAGGCGTGCGCCACCACCGCCCGGCCCATCATTCATTTTTTGAAGCTTATTTTATTTTGTTATTATTGTGGGTGTAGGGTGGAATGTATGACTTGTATGTATGTGGGTGAGCTTGCCATGGTTGGAGGAGAGCTTTGTGGGGTTGGTTCTCTTCTTTCATCTTTACGTGGGTTCTGACAGAGCTCCGATAGCCAGGCTTGTGTGACAAGTACCTTTACCTGCAAGGCATTTTAAAAAGTTTTTAGATGCTTTTACATGAAAAACTTTTTGTACATTAATTACCGGTTTGTTGTCTTAAAATACAATTTTACACAATTTTAAAGATTTGCTTTATTTTTAGTCTTTAAGATTTATTAATTATATGTATTTTTGCCTGCATGTAGATATGTACATCATATTCATGCCTGGTGACTGCCCACAGAGGTCAGAGGGCAGCATAAGATCCCTTGGAGTTACTGATGGCTGTGAGTCACCATGTAGGGTGCTGGGAACCGAACCCAGCTCCTCTGTAAGGACAAACATTCTCAACTCCTGAGCCATCTCTTCAGCCCCATATTTTATTTTGTGTGTGTGTGTGTGTGTGTGTGTGTGTGTGTGTGTGTGCACATTTGTACGTGAATGTCCTCAGAAGCCAGAAAAGGCTATTGGATCCTCTGGAGTTACAAGCGGGTTCTAAGAAACCAGCTCCATTGCTCTGCAAGACCAGCAAGCCCTCTTTACCTCTGAGCCATCTCTCCTGCCTTATTTTATGTTTGATTTACTGATTAACTTTTTTTTTTTTTTTACAACCAGTTAGGTTCATCAGACCTTGAATCACTTTCATATGTAGATGATTTCCAAGCCCCACAGGCTCTCACCATGTAGCCCTGACTGGCCTGGAAGTCACTATGCAGAGCAGGTTGGCCTACTGTGTGGTTTGTTGTTGTTCACTTGCTTGCTTACTTGTTTATTTTTATCTTAATTTTTTAACAGCTTTCTACCAGGAAGTTAGGATGAGGATTGTGTTAGGGAATGAGCTAGAGAAAGTCAAGCCCCACTTTGGGGATGGTGATGCTAAAGGAATTTAGTCCCAGCATCTTTGTCAGGGGTCTCACAACTGCCTATAACCACTTAACACCTTCTTCAGGACTCATAGGCACCTGCTTGCGCTCTCTCTCTCTCTCTCTCTCTCTCTCTCACACCATTTTTTTTCCTTAAGAAAAAAAAAGATTGCCGATGGATAGCAGTGGCACATGCCTTTAGTCCCAGCACTCAAGAAGTGAAGGCAGGAGGATTATTTGAGTCCTGGGGTTTGAGACCAGCCTAGGCAATTCAAAGAGATCTTTTCTCAAGAAAGAAAAAGACAAGGAATCATGTGGGAAGTGGTTTAAAGGCGTGCCCTTTGACCCAAGTAGTGCCTCTGTCTCAATCAGACGAATACTCAAACACACCCATGCCTGCCTGTGTGTTACATGCTAAGGGCCTCCATGTTCCCAGCTTCCCTGTATTTTTCTAAGAATCGCCATCTAGGGTGAATTGAAGCCAGAAGTTAGCAGCCAACCAAAGTGTGTGGGTGTATGCAGGCCACCAGGCAGGATCCTCTCTCCTCCCACAGCTCTTGGCAGGAAGCAGACAGGAAAAGTTCCTATGGCTACAAGGTCTATTCTGCTTTATTGCTTTCATTCTGATGAGTGTTTTTTTTTTTTTTTTCTCAAGATGTAAGCTACAAAGTACAACTATTTTATAGCCATGTGGATAGAAAAACTGATATTTGATACCTGTGTGTAAGAATAAAGGATCTCTGTAAAGCTGAGCCCTGATCCACAAGCCCCTGTGGGGTTCAGCTGGAGGGTGGGAACTGGTCAGTGGGGTTACCTAAGTAAGGGTGAGGTGAGCCTGGCCTACATAGCTTGTTCCTGGCCACCTTGAACTACAGGGTAAGGACCCTGTCTCAAAAATCGACAGGATAAAACAAGATTTCTTTCCAGACTCCCAGAAGTTCCCTTTCTTTTTACAAACAGAACCAACAAAAGCAGGGTACCTCCACACCCCCATTCTTGATTTTCTTCTTTCTCTTCTGTCTTTAATTCTCTATACTCTTCCCCAGTCTTGATGACTGCCAATCAGTGCTACAGGGTGGTGACAGGCAGGCTCCCGGGGACACTGTCAAGCTGGGCACATTTGGAGTCTGTGATGATGTTTGTGTGGTTCATCTGGTGTATAGCTCAGCCTACTGAGGAGCACTGCAAACTCAGGTTTGTGACATTTATTCTTTCCAAACATGTTGATTTATAGGAATGCCCAAGAGATGGGACAGATCATTCCAGGAAGGACAGTCATCGAAGCATGAGTTTTATTTTTCTTGTCTTTTCTTCATGGATTGTAAACAGTGAGTGTATTCTCAGCCAGCTTCATGAGAAACCATAGCGATAGAGTGGTCTGCTGCTGCATGGCTACCTAGAGAGGCAACTTCCTTGTAGTTACCTATATATGACTGGCAGTGAGGTCATTAAACATGAAAGCTGCCATGTCTGAGGAGTGTCAGGTTTCTTCAGGGTACACACTGTTAAGGAGCCTCATAAAGACCCACCCTCGCTGATCCTGATAAGACAAAGGTGAAGGTCCAGTTCTGTCTATTCTTATTTCCTTCTCTCTACGTTAGAGCAGGATCTGGAACCAACTGTTTCAGCTGGCTCAAAGGACTAAATCTTTTTATTTTCTTAAGATGTATTTATTTATTTTTTGTGTATGAGTGCTTTGCCTGCACATATGTATGTGCCCCATGTGTGTACCTGGTGCCCACAGAGGTCAGAACCCGGGTTTTTGATGGTGGTGAATCACCATGCAGGTCTTAGGAACTTGGATCCTCTGGAAGGGCAACACGTTCTCTCAGCAGTTGTTCCAGCCTCTCGCTATCTTTCCTCAAACCCTGTATCAAAGAGTTAAATTATACAAGTAAATGCTCAATAAGTAATTCTTTGTTTTGTTATTTTGAAACAGGATCTTACTGTGTAGCCCTGGCTGGTCTAAAACTCAGAGATCTACTCAGAGGTCCAGCTGTTTCTGCCTCTTAAGTGTAGAGAAGCTTAAAGGCTTGCTCTGCGACATCTGGCTTTAATAAATCTTTTTTTTTTTTTTTTATTTCTTCAGAGCCATTGGTAACCCCAGGTCCTTCACCACCATACTTACCTAACCCAAGATAGGAAAGTTGCTTCGAAGCTTTTTTCTGATACCACAGGCACCACAAACCAGAGGCTATTCTTTTCTTCCTCCTCTTCTTCTTCCTCCTCTTTTGTCTCCTCTTCCTTCTTTTTGAGATATGGTCTGCCATGTATCCCAAGCTGGTCTTGAACTCAAGGTAACCCTCCTGCCTCAGCCTCCTAAATGTTGGGATTATAGTTGTGTCACCTCTCCCAGCTATGGAAAATTTTCTGCTTACTATTTCCAAAAGATTTCTTTACTTTCCCTGTTAAATACAAATGCAAAATTCCTTTGCAGCCCCCTGGGATCACTTCTCAAAAGAACCCACTAGCAGGGGATGAGGGCCCAGGCCTGTGATCCCAGCCGTAGGAGGCAGAGGCAGCAGGATTGATTCAAACTTCATCGGGGCCATGGTGAGTTCCAGGCCAACCTCGGCTACAGAGCAAAACCTTGATTCAGTAAAACAAAATAAATCAGACAGCTCTGCCATCATCCATCAACCTTTTCCTCCAACTGATGGACTCTGGTATCTTCACGTATGACTCCGCCTACATTCTAAGGGCCAGTCTTCCATCTTGCTTTTCCCAAAATCTCCCTTAACTACCTTTACCTTCCTTTTCTGTTCTATTGATCCCTTGATATGGACGATGTCCCACTAAACCTGAATCCAAGTTTATGCCTAGTCACAGGTGCACCTAAGCAGCTGTTAGTGTCACCTGCATGTGTGGGTGACAGATTTTCCTTGGAAGTGGAAACGCTGTGGCAGCTGACACTACCACCATATTTCTCCTGTTTACCTCCCAGTCTGAAGTGAATGCTGCTCACACATACCCCAGCACCTTCCATACTACAAATCTTTAAGGAATAACAGGGTTTATTAGCTCCCCAAAATTTATTAGCCTCAAAAATTTCCACCAGTGGGGACTGGTAACATGTCAGTGACTCAGAGCACAGGCTGCCTTGCTGATTTCTAAATCTAAGGAATCCAGTGTCTATTCTGGCCTTGGGGGACACTGCACATTCATGTGGCACATTTATTTATATGCAGGCAAAACTCATACACATAAAATACAATCTTGAAAGATCTGCAAATTATATATAATTCTGATGTGTATAACACTCATACACATAAAATAAAAATAAGTCTTAAAAAAGAAAGATTTTAAGGGTTTAAAGATTGCAGGGTATTTATAAATCTAGTGGTTTTAACATACACAGTTCTTTGAGTGTGCTGGAGGACAATCTTGAGAATTGTTTCTCTTCAGGCATCTTGTTTAAATGGCCTTAATTTCCAGAGCTATATATGTACGTACGTATGTATGTATGTATGTTGTATGTATGTATGTATGTATGTTGTATGTATGTTGTATGTATGTATGTATCTATCTATCTATCATCTATCTATCTATCTATCTATCCTTTGTTTGTTTTGAGACAGGGTCTCACTGTGTAGCCCAGCATGGCCTGGAACTCCCTCTGTAGACCAGGTTGGCTCCTCAAATTCACAGATCCTTCTCCCTCTACCTCCCAAGAGTTGGGATTGAAGGATTAATGCACCACGACCACAGCTCACTTATTTATTTTTTCTTTATGTACATATATGTGTGCCTAAATGAGTTTATGAACAAAATGTGCATGTAGGTGTCCTTGGCAGCTCTAAGAGGTTTCATCCCTTGATTCTGGATTTATAGGCAGGTATCAGCCCTGCCGTGGGTGATGGGAACCAAAGCCAGGGTAAGCGTAAGCACTCAGAACTGCTCTAGGTTCTGTCTTGCTTTTAAAAAATAGGGTGTCTTGCTGGGGCCTGGTGCTCACCTGTTGGGCCAGGTTGGCTGGCCGGACAGTGCAGATCCTTCCTGTCCCCACTGCTGCTCAGTGCTGGGATTCCAAGCGTCTGCTTCCACATTTGCTTTTTATGGATGTTGGGGAGGGACCCAAAGCCCCCACACACTGCAAGCCCTTTACCAGCTCAGCTCTCTCTCCAGCCTCCCTCACTTAATTTTAATACCTCTCCCTTCAACACACTGTTGTTTAATTTCCCTCCTCTCAGGTTACACTTGTGACTCATTTCTTTGTGTGTGGAGTATGTATGTGCTGCTGGGGAAAAAAACCCAAAAAAAACAAAAACAAAAACCCAGGGCCTGGCACATGCACTAGACTAGTGTTACACTCCAGTCCATAATTATTCCTTCTCTGCCTTTTCTCCCTCCTCTTCCTCTTTCTTTTCCTTCTTTTCTATTCTGAGGTCTCAGAACATTGGTTCAGAGTGGGTCCTTCCCATGGAAATCTTCAGTAAAAGACGATAGATTTACACAGTCTGATGAGGACCAGAGTATACGAGTATATGAGAGTATACTGAATATGGGGAAAAAATGAAGCTTGAGAATCCTGGGAGACCCCAGTTTGTCCGAGTGTCCAGGGTGAGCATCATCAGTAATAAACTGTAAATGAGGCCACACACCATCGGATACAGCATGACAGCTCTGTGCGTCTCCCACACCTCATCCCAAGATTCCACTGCTGAGGAGACACGAGACAGTTGAGGAACAGTATCTGAAACACCTGACCAGCACTGTTCCAAATCGTCAAGATCAGGAAAGGGTAGAGAAAGACTGAGCTGGACTCGCATGGATTGAGGATGGTGGCGATCTAATGACTAATATATAACATAGGTAGAGCACTTGTGTAGCATTGCAAAGCCGTGGGTTCACTCTCTAGCCCCTTCCTCCAGCCACGGGGGTGGGGGGGTGGGGGGTGGTGGTGGTGGTGGTGCAGGAGGATGGGGGAAGGCATGGTGGTTCCTGCTTTTTTGTTTGTTTGTTTTCTTGTTTTGAGACAGGGTTTCTTTGTGTAGCCCTGGCTGTCTTGGAACTCTGTAAACCAGGCTGGCCTTGAACTCACAGAGATGTGTCTGCCTCTGCTTTTCAAGTGCTGGGTCTAAAGGCGTGCGGCACCACAGCTCAGTTGTGGTTCATGCTTTTAATGATAACAATTCGGATGCTGAGGTAGGAAGATTGCCAGGAGTTGAGTCCAATCTGGTACAGTGAGACCCCCTCCTCAAAACAACAACAACAACAAACAAACAAAACCTTAGGTCAGGCATGATGTCTTATGCCTGTAGTCTCAGCACTTTCCAGCCAGAGGCAAGAGAATCAAGAGTTCAAGGCTATGCTTAGCTACAAAGTGAGTTTATGTCAGTGAGTGCTTCCTAAGACCTGTCTCGAAAAACAAACGACAACGAAATATGGGATTCCAGATTGGTCTTGGTGATACAGGGGAAACTGGGGTCCCTTCATGGGGTTCTTGGACTCATTAATCAAAGAACATAAAAAAGGACTCAATCAGAAGCTCAACACCTTTATTAGAGGTTAAAAGAAAACACTCAGGGCAGATAAGGTTTACATCGCAGAAGCTTTGCAGAGGAGACAGGAGAGGTGGGAAAAGTTGTGCCCTTGAGTCAAGCCAGTGGAGAAGTCAGCTACAGGGCAGCAGGCAGCCACCAGGGAGGACAGGGCCTCAGAAGAAAGAACAAGGAAGCCTCAAGAATCATAAAAAGCAAAGTTAGGCTCCAGCCAGCACCAAAAAGAAAGAGAGAAAGAAGAAAAAGGAAGAATGGCACTTTGACCAGGCAGAATCTCATGCTGCTTGGTGGGTAAGGACCGCACTGTGGGTAGGGAGAGTACAGTATCTCATGAAAGGACTAATTATTCCACCTCTCTGCTTTACAAGGCTTAAGATGAACCAACTTCCTAAGGGTGATCCCTCGGCCATGTGACTGACCCAGTCCCAGGCCACTGATTCTCGAGACCAGAAGTTTCCCCTAAATAGGCCTTTAGTGCTACGCTAACACTGCGATATGGGAAACAGTAGTTAAAAAAACAAAAACAGAAACAAAAAATGAGCTGGGGATTGTAAGTAAGATCTGCCGTTTAGTGACACGGACCCAGTGGTAACTAATGTCTTCGTCCTGACAAAGTCCTATTTCGTAAGATACCAACGATGGGAGTCACTGCATAAACACAGAGACCTTTCAGTTCTAGTCTTGTGTCTCTGCTGGTCACATAAGCAACGTCCATTCCTCCTCATCCCGATGCCGTCTTCTCAGCTGGGAAATACCTCAAAACACAGGGCATCGTGCAAGGCATCGTGTGGCACATGCCGACATCCCAGAACCTGGGAGGAAGAGGGGAGGGCCACATACTGAGTTTGAGTCCAGTCTGGGCTACTTAAGACAGCTTGGTGGCTCAGTGACTAAGAGCACTGGCTGCTCTTAGAAGACCAGGGTTCAGCTTCTGACACCCACGTGGCAGTTTACAACTGTCCATAACTCCCGCTTCAGACGATCAATGCTCTCTTTGGCCTGTATGGGCACAGGCATACATGCAGGCAAAACACGTATACATATAAAATAAAAATAGATAAAAATGTTTTTAAAAAACGATACTATCTTTAAAAAAAAAAAAAAAAAAAAAGCAAACCATCACCCATTCGATCCTCTTTCTTGCATCAGTGACGAAACAGCGGTGAACACAAAATTCTTCAAGGAAGGAACAGTTGTGGCAGCCATGGAGGTTGAGTCAAGGTCTCAGGTAGCCCAGGCTGGATGGCAGAACTAGCTGAGGATGACCTTCTACTTCTGATTTTCTGCTTCCACCTTCCCAGTGCCGGTATAACAGGCCTGTGCCACCAAGCCCAGTTTAGGAAATGTTGGAGATCAAACCAGATTTTCTTTTTTTCCTTTCCTTTTCTTCTTCTTCTTCTTTTTTTTTTTTTTTTTCCGAGATAGGCTGTCCTGGAACTCACTCTGTAGACCAGGCTAGCCTCGAAGTCAGAAATCGCCTGCCTCTGCCTACCAAGTGCTGGGATTAAAGGCGTGCACCACCACTGCCTAGCCAAACCAGGTTTTCAAGTATGCTCAACAAACACCCTTCTTACTGATCCACATCCCCAGGCCTGGAAATGTGGGCAACTTCTTCTGAGTTGTCAGTTGACCCAGAGATTGGGGCTATTCTCCTTGAAATGCTATAAAGAATATTTTATCCAAAATTCTATCTGTGCTCTGTGTAGAGATATGTAGATAATGCGTTCTGTAACCCGCTCCCCATGTCTAGTGGGGAGTGTCTAGTGGGAGTTGAATCTGTCCTTCCACCCTGTGGGTTCGAGGGACTGAATTTAGGTCACCAGGTTCTCAGTGAGGAACTAGGGGTTAGAAGATCCCTAACAGGCAGACATTTAGGATGAGGGCAACAAAAATAGCTGATGAAGATGGCAAACTTCCAGCTTCTCCCTCACCCTCCTGACTAGAGACAAAAGCCTGGCAGCTTAAAGAGAAGGCCTGGACTACTTTTCCTCCTGCCAGTAGGGCCCATTCGCTGGAGGACCGGTCTGACAACTTTTAAGACTTGATGAGAAACTGTTTACCCCGATGGTATGGCCTATCGGCTGCAGCGTCTTTGTTCAAACTGACCAACCCAAACTGGGGGCTGAACAGTGTGTCCGCCCCACCCCACCCCTCCAAAGACACATTAAACCCAGCTCTGGAAAAGAAACAGCACCTTTTCCCCGCTCTGGCTGACTTGTGGTGTGTGAAGCCTTCTGCTGTTGCTTCACGTTTCACTAGTGGTCTTTCCTTGCTTTTTTGTTTGTTTTTGTTTTATTTCACGTTTCACTAGTGGTCTTTCCCTGCTTTTTTTGTTTTGTTTTGTTTTTGTTTTATTTTCCGAGACGCTGTTTCTTTTGTACAGGCCTGACTGAACTCGAACTCACAGAAATCCTCCTGCCTCTCCTTCTGTAGTGCTAGGATTAAAGGTGTGTGCCACTACGCCTGTCCTTTTCCTGTCTTTTAAATCTTTGTTTCTAAGACTTCCCTAAACTTTCGAAAAAATTTGTTTTATCAACACTATTTAATATATGGATCAGGATTCCCTGTATCTGGAAGAGAACAGGGAGGGATATATGGTAGAGTTTGAGGGAGGGAAGTGGGGAATTAATGTAATTCTATCATAATCTCAAAAAAAATAAAATAATTAAAATATATAATAATTACAAGCATTTTAGTTTTTTTTTTTTTTTTTTTTTTTTTTTTTAAAAAACGTACTATCCGGGCTGAAGACGGCTCAGCGGTTAAGAGTACTTGGTACTAGTGTTTTCTCAATCTGTGTCAATCGCCTATGCACATCGGAAAACAGGAGTGTTTACATTACGATTCATAACAGCAAATTACAGTTATGAAGTAGCAATGAAAAGTAATTGTATAGTGTGTGTGTGGAGGTCACCACAACCACAGCGTAAGGAAGGTTGAGAATCACTGCTCTAGAAGATGACAGGGGTTCATTCCCAGCACTCGTAAGGTAGCTCTTGCCCAGGGGACCCAAAGCAGTCTTCTGACTAATGCGGGGACCAGGCATGCAGGCGGTGCACACGCACGCAGGCAAAATGTAGATAATAATTTTAAAAGTTTGAAAAGGTATTGGAAAGTAAACTGCCAGTCGCAGCGCAAAGACAAGTACTCTCTATTGTCTTTCCTCCCGGAAGTTCTCGGTTTGACTTCGTATCCCTTTCGGCTATCACGTCTAGTCCCGTCCTGGTGTCCGTGGCACCCGGTCCTTCCGGGAGACTGTAGTCCCCGCCTCAAGTCCCAGGCAGCCCGCACCTGGAGAGGGGGCGGGGCGGGCGGGCGCGTGGGGCAGGTGACTCACCGCGGGGAGGGGGGCAGGAGGGCGGGCGAGCGGCGGTGAGGGCGGGGAGGGCCGAGGGGCGTGGCCGCCGGGGCCGCAGGTCCGCAGGTCGGCTCCCGCCTCGCCGCGCGCAGAGCGCTCAGTCCGTCGGCCGCCGCACAGCGCGTCTGTTCCGGGAGCCGTCCCGCGCCGCACCCCCGCGAGTCCTCGCCGCTCCGCGCGCAGCATGGCGCCCCCCCAGGCCCTCGCGTTCGGGCTCCTGCTTGCGGTGGTCACGTTGACGCTGGCCGCGGCTCAGAAAGGTGAGGCGTGGAGCTGGGGCGGAGGTGTGGGGTCGTGTCGGGCCAGTGATGGGGCGCGGACCGCAGGGCTGCGCTCTCTGGCCCCGAGACCCGACGGTGCGGGCCGGACGCACGCCCGGACGAGGCGGCGGTGTGCTGTGACAGGCGGGGTCGTGGGGCTAGGGTGCGTGAGCAGCCACCGCCCGGGGTCTGGCGGCTCCAGCTTGGTTCCAAGTCCCAAAGCGCGGGCCTCCGTCGCTGCGACCTGCCCGTCAGTCTCCCCCCTCCCTCCGTACCTGCCCTGGTCCCCGGATGTGGGCCCCGGGAGGGGACAGGTAGCTCCCCGAGGCCGCTATGCACCTGCGCGTCGGAGGCGGGCCTTCTGGGACTAACCGGTCGGAGGTGTGTTTTCCCTTTTCTAAGAATCTGACTAATGCAGTGTTTATTGTAGGGAGGACAGATACAAAGATAAACTGTAAGGACCTTTCTAAAAATCGCATAATCATTCCACTCTTAAGAATAACCTGATTAAAAATTGTGCATATTTGTGTTTCGGAATACAAGTATATTTATATAGCTAGCTTTCCAACATTTCATGAAGGAACTTTTCTACTTCCTTTAATCATGTATCTTTAAAACTGTGTTTGCATGGAGTCGGACTACTTGTGGAAGTCAGTTCTGGGGATCGAACTCACGGGCCTTTATCCCTACAGCCACTTTCTCGTCTCCACCGAGTTCGATCCTAGTCGTTCTTATTGTCGAGTTCGCTCCGACTTTTGGTTTCCTTCCAAGATGGTGTCTGAAAGTGGAGAATTGAACAAAACAGTCTGGAGAGAATTTCTTTTCCTTTTGTTTCTTTCTCAGTTTTTAAGCTAAATATAATTTAGTTTTGTTTTCTGGGAAGGATTTCATTCTCTACTAGGAGACATGGCCCATATTAATTAATTACACTTTAATACAGTTTAATCAAGTTATAGTTTTCTGATATCTTGGTCTAATTTGTAAATCGAGGGCTGGGATATAGAGGGCTTGCTTCCCTAGCACCCCATTAACAAGGTACCTGTGACTCCAAACCTTGGGAAGTGGAACCCGTAGGGTTGGCAATTCAAGGTCATCTTGCATTGGTGTAGCCATGGAGGGCAGCCTGGGCTAAAGGAACCCTGTTTAATGAAGAAAAGCTTGGATACCTACTGGGCCCCACATAGGAAGACTGGGTAAGGAAGGAGACAGGGGAGGACCCACAGATTGCAGAATTGGAGTTGTTGACTTTTGGGGGAAAAGATAGAATACTTGTAGACAAGTGTGTAATTGTAGGTAAAGAGGAAACACTGGAAAGAAGGGAGCAGCCAGGTGTAGGAGCACTCCGGCTCAGGCAGGAGGGCTGTTATGAGCATGGGCTGTAAAATCCAGAAACATCCAGAAAGGGAAGGAAGGACACAGAGAGGGAGGGACGCAGAGAAGAAGGAAAGGGAAAAGGTTTTTTTGTTTTGTTTTGTTTTGTTTTTTGAATGACAGGGCCATTACTGTCTCAGTGGGTAAAATTACTCCTAAGTTTAACTCCCAAAGCCCACTGGCAGAAGGGGAGAATGACTCCTCTGACATTTAAAAAATGTTAACTTTAAGAAGGAAAGCCTAGTAGTGCAGCCACAAGGCTTGATAAGATCTTTAGAGGGCTGGTTTTAAAACTTTCTGGCTGGGCTGGTGGTGCAAGCCTCCTAGCACTCTGTCTGAAGATCTGGCAGGTAGATCTCTAGTTGAAGAAGGCCTGGTCTACATAGAGCCAGGTCAGCTGGGGCTACATAGTTACGTATGTAGCTGTGTGTCTGTGATTCCAGTCCTTAGAATTGTGAGCTGGAGGCTAACCTGGATTACATAGCAAGACCCTGCTTCAGAAAGTAATTAAAGATTAAAACCAAAGCCAGCAACAACAAAATTGTCCATGGGTAGTAATCCACACCCCTGAGCCTGGCACCCAGGAGAACAAGGGCAAAGAATCTCTAGTTTGGGGCTAGAGAAATGAGTGGCTCAGTGGCTGAAGGTTCTTGTGAATCACTAGGCTTAGTGACCAGAGTTTGATTACAAGGACCAAGGTAATTCGACAAGAGAAGCTGTACAAGTTAGTTTACCCTCTGACCTCTGTACTTATACCTCAGAGTTCCCTGCTCCAGTTAGTGAATAAATGTAATACATTTAAAAAGAAAGAGCCTGCTGACAAGGAAGAGATGCCAAGGGCGTGCTAACCTCTCCTGAGTACAGCCCAAGGTTCTGTCCTTGGCACTGCTGAGAAACCCCGAGTCTTCTTCCCTTGGCACTCCCACCCTGCAGAGTTCTTAGCCACATTTCCTTAACAATTTTTGATTCACTCTGCTTAGAACAAAGTTCTCCCCTGAAAAATTAACAACTTACAGGAAAGTGGAAGTGGAAAATCGCAAAGATTAGACTGTATGATGCCACAAAATGGCCAGTGTGAGACGACTCACACTTAAATAAAAATATTCAGGGTTACATTTTTTGGTCTTACTTTTTAAATTATTTATTTTGATTATTTAAGAGACATGGTTTTGGCTGTCCTGGAACTTACTGTGTAGGCCAGGCTGTCTCTGAACTCACAGAGATCCACCAGCTTCTGCTTCTAGTGTGTACTGTTATACCCCAGTATATTTATTTTTTGAGAGATGTCATTTGTATGGCAAGGCACATGGGTGGAGAATAACTTTTTTTTTTTTCCCAAGATGGGGGAACTCTATGCTCTGGCCTCCCAAGTGCTAGGGCTAAAGGCACGAGCCAGCATGTCTGGCCCAGGACCACTTCTCTTTTTTTTTTTTTTTTAAATTATTTTTTTATTGTATATGGTACACTGACACTCTTCAGAGACACCAGAAGAGGGCATCAGATCATTACTATGTGGTTGCTGGGAACTGAACTCAGGACCTCTGGAAGAGCAGTCAGTGCTCTTAACCACTGAGCCATCTCTCCAGCCCCCAGGACCACTTCTCAAAGGCACAATTGACAGAATGAGTTGAAAGTTGGAGCTACATTTTAAACTAATTTTTTTTTTTTTTTTTTTTTTTTTTTTTTTTTTTTTACAATTTTCTAGACTGTGTGTGTGACAACTACAAGCTGGCGACAAGTTGCTCTCAGAATGAAAATGGTGAATGCCAGTGTACTTCTTATGGTACACAAAATACTGTCATCTGCTCCAAACGTGAGTAAAGATTCTTATTGCCTGGAAGTTTAATCTTGATAATACTTTTCAAATTGAGACTCCTGGAGTTGAGTTTTGTTGGCTCTAATCTGTGTTATTTTGTAGAAATTACCTTCAAGTAACTAAATATGGGGAAATGGAATGGCTTGGGATGAGAGCAGATTAAAAGTTCTGCCCTAGGCACGTGAAGCTGTGGTTATTTTCATTTGGCTTTTCCGTCGTCGTCTTTGTAGTGGCATCCAAATGTTTGGTGATGAAGGCGGAGATGACTCACAGCAAGTCTGGGAGGAGGATGAAGCCGGAAGGGGCCATCCAGAACAACGACGGTCTGTATGATCCCGAGTGTGACGAGCAAGGGCTCTTCAAAGCCAAGCAGTGCAATGGCACCGCCACATGCTGGTGTGTGAACACTGCTGGAGTCCGCAGAACGGACAAGGACACCGAGATAACGTGCTCTGAGAGAGTGAGGACCTAGTGAGTGAACCTTCTCTCTCGTGTGTGTTTAAGTTTAGCTTGGAATACCAAATAAGATTTTGTGCTTCGGAATTCAAAAACCAGGAAGAACTGGGCGTGGGAGTTCAAGGCCAGCCTTGTCTACACAGTGAGTTTGAGACCAGCCTGGGCTACTTGAGATCCTCTTTGGAGTGACAAGTGTCTATCCTGCCTCTCTGCCTCATAAAACACCTTTATTTGAGTTGGGCTTTATTGGCCTTAACCCAGTTACATTTGTTTTCTTGGCTCTAATCCAACTGTGTTGTTTTGTGGAAATTATCTGGCTCCTGAAGCTTTTTCTCTTCGGCAAGTGATTAAGTGTGGGAAATGGAAGGAGGCCTGGAATGATCTTTGGCCTGGGGTTGTGATGTTTCCAGAGCTGGCTTATGAATTTCCTGTATAGATAGGCTGGGTCTTAGGATTTACGGAAACGGTAGTGGTTGTGACATCGCTCCCTTTATTTCACTGAAGTTGGATTAATGTGAAGTGAGTATGAATGACTTAGACTGTATGTACTCATTTATTGGGTTCTAAAGCTGAGCTGTTTGTGCTGGAGACAAGTGGTGGAGAAGCTGGGCCTCTACACAGAGGGTGGAGAGGTTGATAAAAAGACACAAGGCCTGTCAAGCAGAAGCTACTGTCGGAAGGGAAGAACCTGGGAAGGAGTGGGCCAAGGCTTGGAATTGCTGGCTCTGACTTTTGGTCAATTGTTGCTCTCTGTGCTCTACCCCCCCCCCCCCCATTTCTTTCTGACATGGTTTTGTGCTAGAATCCTGGCTTGCCTTCTCCTGCCTCTGCCTCTGTAGTGTGTGTTTGCAATGCTACGCCCCCTGGAACAGCACAGCCAGCCTGGCCTTGACTCCAGTCGGCCTCATGTGCTGTAACTGTAGCAGCAGTCAGTGTCAGAGAAGGCTTTCCCTTCTGGGTGTGCTCTCGGCAGGATATGTGAGGTGTGTTTACCACACTTACAGGTTCTGTGAGCTCTAATCCCTCCTGGAAAACAGCATAAAAGAGTTATACAGTTGACACCATCTTGTCTTACAGTTGGATCATCATTGAACTAAAACATAAAGAAAGACAAAACCCTTATGACCTTCAGAGTTTGCAGACGTAAGTGTGATTACACATACACTCTGTATTTATGCACTGGGTGTGACAGGAAAACTACACAAGTGATCATGTGCCTTTCCCTCAGATCACATCATGATGGGCTTTGTCTGCCAGGTTTCTCTATTGTGAAGTTACCATTTTCCCTTTTGGAATTTCTGAATAGTCCATTGACAGATACATGGGTACTGTGTAAGTGTTCTACTTCTAGTCAGACTGACACAACAGCTCTAGGATCAATGGCTGATGCTGGCTTGAACCACTTACTATGATTTTAAATTACATTAATTAAATTATATACATATATATGTATTATAACTAAAATTATACAGTCTAGCCACCATTGTACACTTAATTCCCAAGTCAGCTAGGGCTAGCTACATAGTGAGCCCCTTTCTTTTAAAAAATAAAATTAAATATATATATATATATATATATATATATAATTATAACAACTAAGTCCTTGAGCTATCTGCTTGAAAGAGATTCTATGAGATTCTATTCTATTATGGTACAATTCAAAAAACAAAACTTGTAAATTATTTGCAGTGCACTTCAGGACACGTTTACATCTCGATATAAACTGAATCAGAAATTTATCAAAAACATTATGGTAAGTTTTTTTGTTTGTTTGTTTGGCTTTTTGTAAGTGAGCTAGTTTTAGTAGCAAGTTGGTAGGGGAGATTGGTTTAAGTATAAATGGCAGCCACTGTTGCTCTCTCCCAGTCCCAGACAGGGTTTCTCTGTGTAGCCCTGGCTGTCCTTGAACTCACTCTGTAGACCAGGCTAGCCTAGAATTCAGAGATCAGCTTGCCTCTGTCTCTCAAGTGCTGGGCTTAAAGGCATGCTCCATTACTGCCCAGGTGGACAGCCAGTGATTTTTAATGGTAGCTAAATGAATTTTCATAACAGTTTAAATCCTGGGCACTTAATATGGAATCCAAGTAGTTTTCCTTCCATTAACTTTACAGGTTCCAGTGTGCCCTTGAGGACATGTAAAGGACATGTATCTCTTACTGTGCTGAAGCTGCTGCTTTTACCTTGCAGGCTCTCTGTTACTGCCTTCAGCACGTCTGCCACAGGCTATCTTTACCTAGCGTTTTGGTTTCCTTTCCTGCTGCTGTGATAAGGTGCCCTGAAGAAAGCAAGTTAGGGGAGAGAGGGTTTATTGATTGTATTTTTAAGGTTATATTACTTGTATGAGTGTTTTGTCTGCATGTGTATATGTATACCATGTTTTTGCTTGGTGCTCCAGGAGTTCAGAGAAGGGCATTGGATGGACTTGCTAGTGTTACAGATGGTTAACAGCTAGGAATTGAACCCCTGTCCTCAAGAGCAGCATGTGCTATAAACTCCGGAGCTGTGTCTTCAGCCCCCACGGTGTTTACAGATTTACAGTTTTAGCTTACAGTTCCAGATTAGAGCCTCATTGTGGGGAAGTCACTGCAGCAGGAACTTACTGCCTGGTGGCCAGAAAGCGGCTAGCAACAGCCACGGTCAAGAGCAGAGGATGGATGTATGCATGCCTTGTCCAGCTTTCTGTCTTTCCTTTTAGTCCAGGCCCCAGCCTAGGAAGTCATGTAGACCATAATCCTTGTGGGTCTTCCCACCTCAATTAACATAATAGAGTTCATCCTTACAGACTTGTCTGTAGGTCAACCCAGTATAGACAGCCCTCATTGAGACTCAAATGATTTTATCATACCTAGTTAGCCCTTTTCTTAACTCTTTAAAATAAACGGTTTGCATTGGCTATTTTATTCTTAAAGTCCTCTCAAAGATTTTTCAATTCCTAGTGATAAATTATTCATTAATGTGGATGGATGTAGACGACAGAAAATAAGATTCTATATATTCTGACTGTTGAACAAACTTTTCATATATTTTAATTATATTAATTTGTATTTTCACTTTTTTCCCCCCAGTATGAGAATAACGTTATCACTATTGATTTGATGCAAAACTCTTCTCAGAAAGCGCGAGACGATGTGGACATAGCTGATGTGGCCTACTATTTTGAAAAAGATGTAAGTATGAACTGTGGAATTTTTAAAGCTTATTTTTTTATTATTATTATTATTTTTTGAGACAGGATCTCAATACACACATCCCTGGCTGTCCCTGCAGCACACAGATAGATCTTCCTGTCTCTGCCTCCTGAGTGCCGGGTCAAAGATACGCGCAACCATGCCAAGGGTTTGTTCCTTTTTGAGGCAGGTTTTTATAGCTGGCCTTGGACTCCTGCTCCTCCTGCCTCCATCCTTCCAAGTGTTAGGCCTTATTTATAAAGAGAGAGTAGTAGTTTGGGAAAGGAGATGCTATGAAATTACCCTTCTAAAGATGAGCTTTACAAGGAGAGAGGGCCTTGCAGTCATAGGGGCTGTGGTTGGGCCATGGGTAGGAGGGCTTTATGAGGGAAGGTGCATCATTCCAGAAGCCATGGGGGTTGAGGGGAGAACATTATATATACACTTTGGTGTAAAGTGGGGCAGGTTTAGCAGAGTGGAGAGCATGTCCTGTTCTTTCAGAGGACCTGTGTGTGGTTCCCAGCAAGCACACCAGGCAGCTGTCAACTGAGATTAAGAATAATAGATGGGCCGGGCGGTGGTGGCGCACACCTTTAATCCCAGCACTTGGGAGGCAGAGGCAGGTGGATTTCTGAGTTCGAGGCCAGCCTGGTCTACAGAGTGAGTTCCAGGACAGCCAGGGCTACACAGAGAAACCCTGTCTCAAAAAAAAAAAAAAAAAAAAGAATAATAGATGGGTGGTGGATGGCATTGCCATATGGAAAATGGAGCCTGGTAGATATGAGTTTGAGGCTGTCCTGGTCGACAGAGTGAGTTCGAGGCCAGCCAGGGCTGCACAGAGAAACCCTGTCTCGAAACACAAAAACCAAACAACACTTAAAGATAATAAAAATGGATCTAAAGCAAAGAAAAATGTAAAATGAAAGAATAGAGATATTTTCCATGGCAGGGGACAGGGAGCAGGCTGGTGAGAGAGCCAGAGGAGCCCTTTCGTAGCTTTCTCAGGCTGGGAGCCTGGCCATAGTGAAGCATGTTTGGGAGGGTGTTCAGGTGTCAGCATTTGTTTGTTAGGAGCAGAGAGATGAGGAAGCACAAATCTTGTAAGCAGGCAATACAGAAACCATAGCTGCTGGGAAATGCATGGCCTGCTATCTTAGGAGAAGGAGGGACAGGTAGGGGTCTGTGATGTAATAGTCTCAAGTGCTAGACTACAAGTGTGTGTCACTATGACTAGCTTATACCATACTGAGGACTGGACCCTGACCCCTGGCTATGCTAGGTAAGCATTCTGCCAGCCTAGGCCCTCTGACGCCCGTTTTAATCTTTGCTGTGTTAGGAATTGAGCCTAGTATGTATTCCAGTATGCTGGGATGCTGGGAACAGTCTGCTACTAAGCTGTGTACACCTAGCTTTCTCGTGTGTGTGTGTGTGTGTGTGTGTGTGTGTGTGTGCGTGTGCGTGTGCGTGTGTGCGTGTGTGTGCGCGCTCCTGTGTATCTACATGCATGTTAGTGCAGGAGCCTTGAGACCAGAGGCTGAATGCATCCCGGGACCTGGATTACAGTTTATTGTGAGCTGCCTGATGTGGGTTCTGGGACCCAAACTCAAGTCCTCCTAATTGCTGAGAAGTCAAGTCAGTCTCTGTTTTGTCTTTCTTTTTCCCGTGACAGGGTTTCTCTGTGTAACCCTGGCTCTCCTGGAACTTGCTCTGTAGACCAGGCTGGCCTAAAATTTATAGAGATTCACCTGCTTCTCCCTCCCAAGTGCTGGGATTAAAGGGGTGCTCCACCACTGCCCAGTTTCCATTTTAAAAACATGTGAGCCCCAGAGGTGGTAGGATAAATACACTGTAATTCTGACACTCTGAAGGCTGAGGCAGGGGGACTGAGTTCAAAGACAACTTTGTATATGAGTATATTTTTTTTTTATTGTTTGTTCTTTATTATTCCTGCTTGTTTTGAGACAGTCTTTACATTAGTCCAGGTTGACCTAGAATTCATGGTAGAGGGTAGGCTTCAGTCTTCTCAGATGGTAGGGTTACAGATGGAAGATCCGCACCTGGCTGAACTTGTGTTTATTACAGTGAGGTATTTCTTCTGAGAGGTACTTCAGAGTATTTGGGCATGGGAGATGAAGGGTTAAAAGACAGAATGAGACTAAATTGGCTGAGTAGTTTGTTGTAGTCTGCAGGGTAGGTCCATGGACTTCATTCCTCCTTCTGTGGATGGCATTTTCCTGTAATAAATCATGCCTTGAGGTTTCCCTGGATCAGATTGTCATGGAAACTGAAGATTCTTGGCAGCTTTCTTCAGGCCTACAGTTGGTGTGTAGGTGCTGACTGGTGCCCGTGCTGACTGTCTGGAACAGTTTTTACTGTTCTTCTCCTTTGTAGGTGAAGGGGGAATCCTTGTTCCATTCTTCTAAGAACATGGACCTGAGAGTGAATGGAGAGCCACTTGATCTGGACCCCGGGCAGACTCTGATTTACTACGTTGATGAAAAGGCACCCGAGTTTTCCATGCAGGGCCTCACGGCTGGGATCATTGCCGTCATTGTGGTGGTGACATTAGCAGTCATCGCGGGGATTGTTGTCCTGGTGAGTACAGGATGAGTCAGTGCTCACTAAAACATGCATTCTTAGATTATCCTTAAAAACTACTCATGTTTGAGAACTTGAGAGAAGGACTATAGTGTATTTCTGGTTCCTCTTTACAAAGTTGTCACTTCCTAATGCTGGAGAACGTTGATCACTCGTGAGGAAACACCTCGGCTGCATACCACAGCCCAGCTCCCTGCAGGAATTCAGTGCTCCTGCCAGAGCACAGCAGACCTCCCAGACACAGAGAACTCCCAGACCGGTCACTGAGATGCACAGCACAACACTTACAGTTTGTTTGGTTTTGGTGGTGCTGTAAACTGAGCTCTGGCTCCAAAACAACACAGAGCTTAAGTTAGCAAGAAAACAGTGAAAAATATCCGTGTAGCAATGATTCTAAATCAATAACAAACTGTGCTGTGTACAATGGTACGTACTCCTAATCCCCGCACTTGGGAGGTAAAGGTAGAAGTCTGCTTTATCCTAGGACCTTAAGGGTGATATCAGGTAGTCTCACCAATATGTCAAAATTCAGAAATATATTCTAGCAGGGTACGATCTGTATTCCAAGCCCTTGAGAAGCTCAGCAGGAGGATCTAGACTTTAAAGCCAGGGCCAGGAGAGATGACTTAGGTGGTTAGGAGCACTTCTTGTTCTTGGAGAGGTCCTGGATTCAGCTCCCAGAACCCTCAGGGAGTTCACAACCATCTGTAGCTCAGTTCCAAGGGATCTAACTTCTGACCTTCATAGGTCCGAGGTACTAGGCACCAAGTACACATAAACATAAAATAAAATAAAATAAATAATAATAAAAATAAAAATAAAATAAAATAAATAGAAATCTTGGAGGGGGTAAAAATAAAACCGACTTTAAGGCCAGCTAGAGTTACACAGCAAGACCTTATCTCAGAAAGCCCAAATAAAGCTACATTTGAAGGTGTGTGGTGACTTGATTTTTAGTCCAGCATGGTTACCACACTTGGTTCCCATCCCATAAAAGCAAATATTGAGTTCCTGTTTTACACTGTCAGGGCTGTCATGTTATCCAGGTGCTTGGGGCAGGCACGTCAGGGCATGAGGACATAAGAGTTGGGCAGCTCACTTTTGTTGGTGCCCAAGAAGGTAATGTCGGAAGGAAGTTAGCATAAGGAATGCTGACATTCTGCAGTAAAGAAACCATGTGATGATGCAAGAGACTTAACATCTTTAAAGGGATATAGTAATACATAAGTCCAGCTTTGTTTTTTGGCACTAGGGTTAGATATTAGGGTTCTCCCATATGCTCGGCAAGTGCTTTACCACTGGGCTGTCCAAGCATCCTCAACTATCTTACTTTTCCATTGGTGTGACAAAACACTGTGACCTAGTCAGCTTATAGAAAGCAAGAGTTATTTGGGAGCGCTTGCCAGAGAGTCAGTGACCACCACTAGGAGGAAGATGGAGGAAGTGGGGGCAGGCGCCAGCCAGCGAGCTCTGGAGAATTTGTCAAGTCTACATCCCAACACTAGGCTTGCAGACACACATGGCTACATGTGGCCTTTTACAGAGACACAGGGTGGAATTTGGGTCCTTGTGTTTGTGTAAGAAGTACTTTCCTACTAAGCCATCTCTTCAACCTCGAGTGAGTGAGTGCCTGCGTGCGTGCATGCATGCTTGTGTGTCTTCCCCTGCCTGTGGAGTCTACCCAGGCTGGTGTTGGATTCCTGGGTTCAACTGATCATCTCACTCTGCAGGGACACTAGGCATGTGCCATTATACCCAACTAAAATTCAGTATTTTACCATTTGGTGCTGGGCTTAGTGCTCACACCTGCAGGCCTAACCCTCAGGAGGCTGAGCTCAGCAAGAAGACTGAGAATTTCAAGTTGCCTTAGGTTTCTACCAAGAGAAAAAAAAAATGTATTTTCATGGCAAATTTCATGTAAAGCAAAAAAAAAAAAAAAAAAAAAAAAAAAAAAAAAAAAAAAAAAAAAAATGTAAATAAGCTAGGGAAATATTTATGATGTGTAAAATAAAAATAGATGTTCTACATAACATATAATGAATTTTTACAAGTAGGTGAGGAACCTACAGAAAGAATGGCAGCAGCTGGCAGGTAGAGGCCTTGTGCTCAGGCCTGGTTGAGGGGACCCTAGCCAGCTGAGTGTGGTCAGTACCCAAGTGAGCATGGCAAGCTGGCGGGCTTCCCCCCCTCAGTTCCCTCTGTACAAACTGTTAGCTTATGTACCTGAAGCTAGCCCCAAGGCCTGTGCCCCTGTTTATGTACCTGAAGCTAGCCCCAAGGCCTATGCCCCTGTTTATGTACCTGAAGCTAGCCCCAAGGCCTATGCCCCTGTTCATCCACTTCTCCTGAGGCTGACTACCAAAGTCCAGTAATCAAAAAGTATTGAAGTCTAGCAATCAAAATCCCCCTTTGGCTCATTTAATTAACATGCCCAATTGAAATTAAACACCTCGTTGTAGCACAAGGTTTTCCCATTGCACCTCTATAAACCAGCATTTGTCTATGAGGCACTTCTGTCTCTTCTCTATCCAGAGGGCAGTCTCCTTGTCCCTGTGGGCCAAATACCCTCCTCTTCTTCCTTACCTGCTTTTTTCCTTATCCCTTGTTCCCTTCCCCTTCTCCCTCTTGCTCTGTCTGCTGTCTTTGCCTTTACCCTGCCCTCTGGCCGTCTGGACAAATACATCTCCTTTGTACTTGGTCTTGGGGGTTCTGAGCTGATTATTTTTCCCTACACTGGTGACAGTTAAATCCTGATCTCACAAGGTGGTGAGAACTAGTTCCTGAGACTTGATCTCCTGCCTCCACACACATGTAGGCATGAGCACACCACTCATACACACAAAATAGAAATATATGCAGCAAAGCTAGACACGATGGCATGTACCCAAGGTGGCTGAGGCAGGAGGATTGTGATATCAAGGCTCAAGGCTAGCCTAAGCTACATAGTAGAGTCCTACTTTTTTTTTTTTAAAGATTTATTTATTTTATGCATATGAGTACACTGTTGCTGTCTTCAGACACACCAGAAGAGGGCATTAGATCCCACTACAGATAGTTGTGAGCCACCATGTGATTGCTGGGAATTGAACCCGGCACCTCTGGAAGAGCAGTCAGTGTTCTTAACCACTGAGTCATCTCTCCAGCCATCTTAAAACAGCGACGACCCCTCCCCTCAATACAAGATGATTAGTAAGTAGGGATAGATGGTTTATAAAAGAGGGACTTTAGCTGGCAAACAAGCACACAGAACAGACAGAAATCTAATTGTCACATAGAAACCCAAGTAAGAGCTCAGGAAAGAAGCCTGACTGAGGGTGAACACTCAACTCCAGTGCTTAAGGAGGCAGAGGAGAGCTCGGGGTCAGCCTGGTCTCCTTAGAGAGTTCCAGGCTAGCTAGGGCTACGTATGCAATGAGAGCCAATCAACCAACCCAAAATCAAGAAGCACATTCAGGGTCATGTGTTGATGTTGTCTGTGAGGGTAACCTAGAGAACAGTCTAAGGATTCATTGTCTGTGGATGGGTGGTACGTGAATGTGTGATTGCGTTCAGTTAACGACTTTTTTGCTCCAGCAAGGTACCTCTGGTATTGATATAGCTGTTCAGAGAATTGGTACTGTGGGACCAGTTTTTAGACCCCCAAACTTGTACACACATGCTTAGGCAAAGCACATATGTTAATTTTGTCACTTTTGTTTGAGTAGTACCAGTAATGGTTTTTCTTCCAGGTTATATCTACAAGGAAGAAATCCGCCAAATATGAGAAGGCTGAGGTAAGTGGGTAAAGGGTGTGCCGAGTGTCTTATTCCAAGGAATCAGCATTCCTTTCACGACACTGGCGGAGCACAGTTACATAGAAGTCCTTCACACTGTAGACGCTACAGTCTTAGGGGCAGCCTTGAAATGAGCTCTTACCTAACTGAGTTCTGTGACAGGCCACTTTATGCTGCTTTTTTGTTCCTTGACAAGTGCAGAAGCCTCTGGCTTTAGCTCTTGGAGTCTTGTGGAGGCATATTCCAGTGAAGCTATGTTACAGAAACCCTGGATGACTGCTGACCTGATTTCCTGTGTCTCTACAAGTTTATAAGAATCATTTGAGTTGGGCATAGGATGCACTTCTAATCCCAGTACTAGGGAGGCAAAGGCCAGCCAGGGCTACACAGAGAAATGATAAACTCTGTTTTGAAAACCTTAAATATTATATATATTTATATATATATTATATATATATTATATATAAATATTATATAATATTATATATAATATAAAATATATATAAAATATATATATATATAATATATAAAATATATATTATATATATATATGAATATGAATATGATGGATAGATAGGTAGGTAGGTAGGTAGATAGATAGATAGATAGATAGATAGATAGGTAGGTAGGTAGAGCCAGCATCCTTTACATAACCCTGCCTGGAACTCACTCTGTAGACCACGCTGGCCTCAAACTTAGAGACCGCCTTCCCTCCCCCCCCTCCCCGCCCCCCAGCCTCTGCCTCCTGAGTACTGAGATTTCAGGTGTTAGCCACCACATCCAGCTGAAAAAGTAACTTTAAGACTCAAAACATTGGGTGGTAGTGGTGCTTGCCTCTAATCCCAGCCCTCAGGAGGCAGAGGCAGGGTATCCCTGAGTTCAAGGCCAGCTTGGTCTACTTGGTGAGTTCTAGAAGCCCTGTTTCCTTGCATGTTCCTCCTCTGTTGCAGATAAAGGAGATGGGTGAGATACACAGAGAGCTCAATGCCTAACCGTGCTGAGTGCTGAGCTGAGGAGGGAGCCACCTGACAGGAAGTGGCAGAAGAACTCGGATTACAAATGTATAAACCTGGGGAAGATGAAGACCTTTCAAGGGTCACAGCTTTGATAGTTATCACCACACATTTGGAATAGTGAAATGTGTACTTATAAATACAAGCATCTTGATGTTGGCATTACCAATCTTAAAATTAGATGGATGTCTTATATGTGCAGGTCTAGTGTGGAACTCAGAACTTAGCCTGCCAAGTAAAGATAGTTTATGCTTATTATTGAAGAGTGTGCGTCACAAACATTCCACAGTAGAATATGACTAGTCTCATTTTTTTGTGATTAAAGCTGCCCTTCTATGTACCTGAGTCTTGTACATAATAAACTTTTTTTTTAATGAAATAAAACATTTTTAAACTGAGTTTCTAAGTTTGTTTGAATCAAATGTCCTAGTATATGCATATATAAGATAACAGGTCTTTAAGTGCTCTGGCACTGCTTAGTAGTACAAACCTGTAATTCCTGAACTTGGGCTTGCAGGGTATCTGCTATGTATGTAATTAAGTACTGGCTGGCCTTGGCTATCCAACATCCTATCTGAAAGAAATAAGAAACAAACTTAAAAAACTTGGATAAGTCTTGTGCTGTGGGGGGTTGGGGTAACGTAGGGTGGTTGGGGAGGGGTGTTCAGTGGTAGTATGTGTTTAGCATGTGAGAGGCCCTGGGTTCAATTTGCACTACTAGGAAACACACTACACTCCTTGTATAAACTGGAGCTTTTCGTGAGTACTTAACACATACACGATGTGAAACAGCCCTTTATGTAGAACTTCACAGAGAACTTACTGTGAATATGCACACACAGAAAGTGGACAGGGCAGCAGCATCATGGCGGCTGGACTTTTGACCCTTCCCTCTGTAAGTTGCTTTCCTCAGGTAGTTTTGTTGTAGCAATGGGGAAAGTGAGTAACACTTTTGTGTTTTTAAATTCAGGAGAACTCCCAGGAGGATGTGAAAACTATGAAGTACAGACAGAGCTACGGAACACTGTTCCTATGGAACATAGCTGTGTGATAGATACAGCTGCGGAGTTAAATGATAACAGCCTTTACGGGAGAAAGCATTCACAGGGAGCATCTTAGGGTTTCCATTGCTGTGAAGAGACACCATGACCAAGGCAACTCTTTCGAAAGACAACATTTATTATCACATTTATTATTCAGAGGTTCAGTCCATTATCATCAAGGAGGGAGCATGGCAGCCATATTTAAACCACGAGTACTTTCTTCAGACTTGGTCTTTGATCCTAGTATTTGGGAAACAGGCAGGTAGATCTAAGGGAGTTTGAGGCCAGCCTCATCTACTTATGACACAATGAGTTCCACACCAGGCAGAGAGCTACTCTTTCCCATAGATCCTTTCTCAAAAAAAAAAAGGGGGGGGGCATTCTATAGAATTGCAGAAGCAGGTGTGTTGGTGGTCCTTGTAGAAGCTGGAGCCTGTGAGAAGCCACCCATTCTGCAGCAGCTGGATGGTGCAGTAGCCTCAAGCATCTATCAGAGCTAGAGAACAACTTGCTCTTGCTGGGCCTCTCTACCGCCCTCTGCTGATACCACTTCATATCTACATGCACTAACATGGCAAATTTGGAATTGGTACATTTAACACATCGAGTTCTACTCTGAAGCTACCCCTGCTAAGGTGTGTGCCTATGCATGGCCAATACATTCTCTCCAAAGCCTGTCATGGTGATATTGCTCCCCCTGAGTGGAGCTGGAGAGATGGTTCAGTGGTTAAGAGCACTGGTTGCTCGTCCAGAGGTCCTGAGTTCAATTCCCAGTATCCACATGGTGGTTCACAACTATCTGTAATGGGATCTGATGCCCTTTTCTGGTGTGTCTGAAGACAGCAATAGTGTACTGATATACATAAATAAATAAATCTTTAAAAAAAAAGAAAAGGTCTCTGTGAAGTTACAGCCCCTTTGATACTTGTTGTGAACTTCAGGGCTACCTAGTGAGACTCACCTCAGACAGTAAAACCTAGCAAAACAAAATCAAATATGTATTGCTTGCTTCACCAAGCATCAAGCCCCAAATAGTCCATGACTTACATTATTTTCAGTCACTAGATCCATTCTTTATCAGGAACACATGTTCCTTTAATCTGTCTTCACTGGTCACTTTGCAACCAATGTATATTCTCTCCCCCAAATTCCACATTGGCACCAAACTCATTTTCTTAAACTTTATCATACCGTCTTTTGGGGTGCTTTGTATTGAAACCAGAGTTTCATGAATGTTAGGTGAAGAGTCTACCACTGGCCTGTATCCCTTCTCCTTGTCAGTGGCTTTTTTTTGTTTTTTTTGTTTTTTCGAGACAGGGTTTCTCTGTGTAGTCCTGGCTGTCCTGGAACTCACTCTGTAGACCAGGCTGACCTCGAACTCAGAAATCCACCTGCCTCTGCCTCCCAAGTGCTGGGATTAAAGGTGTGCGCCACCACCACCCGGCAGTTATTTTTTATTATGTGTTTTAGAGACAGGGTCTGACTATGTATCCCTAGCTGGCCTAAAACTCATTCTGTGGGCCAAGTCACTCTGTGGACTCAGAGGTCTGCCTGCCTCTGCCTCCTGAGTGCTGGTCACTTATTTTAGAAATTTATATCCTTGGCCCTTTTCCTTCTATTTTTGAGACAGAATCTTACTAAGTTGCACAGGCAAATTACAGTCCTCTAGCCTCAGCTTTCAGGTGTTCGCCACCAGACCTGATTTACCTATGCTATCCCATGCTGTGTACTTGACCTAGCTCAATGTCTAGTCTGGATCTCTTCTTATTAGTTTGCATTGAGATAGGGACAGAATGTCTGCAAGCAGGAAATGGTTGTATATAACTAAAGTGACTGCCACAGACAACTTTCTACTCATAATCCTACCTGCATGTTAAGTGACATGCCCCCAAGTGTACCAGGACAGCTGAAGACAGCCTTGGCTGGGCCAGAAAGACCTGTGTAAAAAGAGGTGGTGTTCAATTCATCTGTCTTTGCTTCCAGAGCAATAAGGCTGTGGGCCACTTGCTATTTGTAGGTTTTACTTTTTTTTTTTTTTTTGAGACAGGAGCTCATGTACAGCCCAGACTTTCCTCAAACTAACACGCCTGCCTCAGTCTCTGCAGGGGGCTGCATGCTCAGCTTTTCCTTATCCTGTATCTATAAGCTCCCAGCTGATTGAGAATCTGGTTTGAGAGTTTTTTCCTGCATTATTCTTGGGTTTCTGTTTTGTTTGTTTTGAGATAGGGTCTCTTGTTGCCCAAGCTGGGCACAGGTTTGATGTGTGGCTAAGGTTAGCCTTGAACTCCTGCTCCACCTGCCCCCTCCTCCCAAGTGCTGGGGTTATTTCCTGTGTCACCATGCCCACCTGCCTTGGTGTGGATAAGCAACAGTTAGATAAGGATATTCCTGTTCAAGAATAAAAGGCACGTTCACTGTTCAACTGCGACTGTCATGTAGTGATTCCACAGCTTCATGGGGAAAAAGAACCCAGCTCGAGTTAAAACTGGTAACGATTTACAAAGGAGTTTATCAGCCATCAATACATACATATCACCAGCAAGAGAAAAAATGTTAAAACAACCTCTCAAAACAGACACATGGCTGTAATCCCAACACTTCAGAAAGGAGGCAACAGGGCAGGAGGTGAGGCCTGGCTATATATGGAGTCTGAGGCTAGCCTGGGCTGCTGTGAAGACTGGCCACTCTTCTTTGCCAAGGCTGACAGCCAGCTCATCTTCATCTTACGTCCATTAACTTCAGAAATGGTAATAAAAAGTCCCCGAACAGTAGCCATATGTGAAGTTAAAAACCTGCCAGACAAACTGGTAAATATTTGTTAGTCAATATTATTATGAATAAATGCATGAGTATTCACCCCAGCCCTTTTCAGATGTGTGGTAAAAGAGACATGTACTCAGACTCCTGAAACCAGAGTGGTAAACGCGATGCAGTGGAACCTCGTAAGAAGTGCACCTAGCTACAACTGGGGGAACTGAGCAGGCTTTCCTGCGAATGGATTTGGACTGAGGATTGAAAGATGACCAGACATTTCCAACAGAAAGGTCAAAAGAGGGCCATTCCAGAGCAAAAGGTCAAGTGTGTACAGAAGCCTCAGGTTGCAAGACAAACTAAGTTCATAGTCCCAGATCAGTGTCAGGGAAATAGGCAGGCATGTTCAAGCTTCAGGAAATGTTGGCTGGGGAGGGTAGTCTGCAGTTAGAGTATGTATATTTCTTCGTTTTCCAAGTATGTAGATATTAGCCTGTGTGCTAGTGGTGTCTAAATTTGGCTGTTGGAAATACCCTGGAAACTCCTTAAAGACACTGGGAAAGAGGCTGGAGAGATGGCTCAGCGGTTAAGAGCACCACTGCTCTTCCAGAGGACCTGAGTTCAATTCCCAGCAACTACATGGTGGCTCACAACCATCTGTAATGGGGTCTGGTGCCCTCTTCTGGTGTGTCTGAAGACAGCAATGGTGGTGTAGTCATATGCATAAAATAAATAAATCAAAGAAAAAAATGACACTGGGAAAGACCAGGTATGATGATAGTTCATGCCTCTAATTCCAGTTAATGATCATTCTCAGCTATGTACTGAATTTGAGGTCATCCAGAGCTAAACATAGTCTTGTATAAACAAAATAACAATAACAAAACCCCAAAACCTACAGAGTAATTTTTCTACAGAATGGGGTAGGGGGTGTCAAGCACAGTGGACCCTGACCTCCTTAAGGTCTTTATCCTATAGAATTTAAGCCATATATCAATACAAAACACAGCCCTCACTTCATAGGGACTAAGAGATGTTTATTTTGGTATTGAATACAGGCAACCATGGCCTAGAAACAGTTGGCATTTAGTCAAGGCTCCGCCCCACAGTTACCTGGCAACAGCCAGGTGTGCCTGACTCACTATAAAAGGGGCTGCTTGCTCCTGCTCCCCCTCTGTTCCTGTTCCCCTCCCCCTCTCCACATGCTCATGGCCAGCCTCTACTCCTCTATTCTCATTCTGTCTGTCTCTCTGTCTCTCTCTCTGCCTTTTTCAGTCTCTACTCCCTCAACTCCCCTCCCCATGCCCTGAATAAACTCTATACTATACTGTTGTGTGGCTGGTCCCTCAGGGGAAGGGGTATCTCAGCATGGGCCCGAAAAAGGCACTCCCTTCCCCCACACCTTACCAGACCTACACCAAACACATTCCTTCTCTCCTTATCTTTTTTATGAAATACAACAAACACACTCTAGGTTATTCCAAATACCATGTTCCAACATGATACCAGTTTCATGAAGTTGCTTTGTTATTTATTAAATTAACTATTTGTGTTTTGTGCGTATCTGTGCTCACATCCATAAGTACTTGAGTCCCATTGCATGGGGGTGTGAAGTCTGAGGATGACTTTCGGGAGTTGGTTCTCTGTACTTGTGGGTCTGTAACAGGCCTCCAGACCTTAGCACAACTTAACCTTTGCACAACTAACTCCATGATGGAAGTACCATTCAGTCTGTAAATTCAGCACATAGCATCACCTGACAAAACTAAAACAAAGGCCTGATTCATCAAAGTCCATAATTCTGGGAAAGGCTCTAAATGTACTAACATTGCCTTTTGGCTTAGATAGTCCCACTTCTGGCTAACTGTTCTTGTTAACTGAAGTATGACAACCCAGGATTTATTTTTATATGCTTAAAAGCTTACCCCAAGAAAAGTTCAGTGCCACACGGGGATCCTGAACACCCAGAGTAGTTACTGGTTAACTAACAAAGCTGCCCTATTAGCTTAAACCTGTGTACAAGTTGTCTTCTCTGATGAGTACCACACAATAGGTCCAGGCATGGAATTCAGGTCATCAGGCTTGGTACAAGTGCCTTTACCCAGAGCCATCTCAGTGGCCCTCAAGAAATTTTATAGTAACAGAACAAAGACAGTTTTAAATCAAGGCTGTACACACTAAGGGGTCTGTACAAAGACTTTACTTGATAATCAATCACAAGGCTGTTGTTAAGGTAAACAATAAGCAGTTCTTTAGGGACTAAAATTAGCTCAGGCTAATTTGGCTCAGGGCTTGCAGTATTTCAGCTCCACAATCACATCTTAATCAGTTAATTAGCCCTAATGAATATTTATAACCCTGTAGTTTTTCCTGTCAGTTTATACTTCTCCATCTGTGTGTATACCTACTTCTAAAACAGTGTGCTGTCTGTGGTCACTCACTAGCACGTAAGTAAAATGAGGTGCAGCCTCTCCCTCTTTCCCTCTTTATTGAAACAGGGTCTTACTACATAGAAATCTAAAACAGGAAGTTTATTTATTTAGAACTCCAAAGCAGGATATTTATTTATTTATTTATTTTGGATGTCGTCTCCTGTAGCCCAAACTGGCCTTCAACTGCATAGCCAAGGATAATATTGTATTGAGCTTCTCACCAGCCCCACCTTGAACTTTTGGTTCATCCGACCTCACCTCCTGAGAGCTGGGGTTTCAAGTGTGTGCCACCATACTCATTTCCAAATTAGATTTTTTATTTAAATTTAGAAAAAAATTATTGTGTGTGTTTGTTTTTTTTTTTGAGTGCAAGTGTCTGTATCTGACTTCCTCGACTCACACGGAGAATCTGGAGTTACCAGTTATGGTGAGCTGCGCGGGTGCTGGGGACTGAACTCAAGGTAAGCAACTGTGAAAACATTAGGAAGCTAAGAAACTACTGAGCCTTGCCAGGCAGTGGTGGCGCACGCCTTTAATCCCAGCACTTGGGAGGCAGAGGCAGGCAGATTTCTGAGTTCGAGGCCAGCCTGGTCTACAGAGTGAGTTCCAGGACAGCCAGGGCTACACAGAGAAACCCTGTCTCGAAATGTAAGAATAAATTGTAAAAATGAAATTTTAGGTCTCAACGTGAGAGTTTCTTAGGTTCAGAGTTTCAATTTACACTCAAGTGTTAGCTGCCCCTGGGGTGCATTCCAAGGGCTTGAATAAACATTTCAAAGGCACAAAAGACCCAAGATAGAGGCAATAAAACACCTGGGTAAACGGAAGTCACTTGAAAGGAATTCTCCCAGGAGCAAGATACAGATGTAAATTAGGATAACTGGGATGGGGGCTAGATGGAAACCAGGCTTGGGAACGGATGTTTGATATATCCAATCATATGTAACCGCGCCAAACTTTCCCGCTCTCCCCAACCCCTACCCATAAATATCCCAAGTTTCCTGGGCTTGGGGTCGGAATCTCTATCTCTTGCGTGAGATATATTCCGGCCCGAGGGCCCTCGTCATTAAACCTCCTCTGCAGTTGCATCAAGAAGGTTTCTCGTGTGTCCTTGGGTTCGTGCAGGTCCGGACTTGGGTGAGAGTCCCCTTTTGGGGTCTTACAGAAAAACCAAAAAAAAAAAAAAAAAAAAAAAAAAAAAAAAAAAAAATTGCCGAGCCATCTCCTCAGCCCCCAACGTGTCCTTCATTGTTTATTTTTTCCAGACAGGGTTTTTCTGTGTAGTCCTGACTATCCTGTAACTCGATTGGTAGACTAGGCTGGCCTCAAAGGCCTCCCGAGTGCTGGGATTAAGGGCATGCGCCACCACACTTGGCTTGCAAAGTGTCTTTTGGATGAATTGTCCACCGATGGGCGAAATGCGAAACTGAGTCAGTAGGAGACTGTGCACAACAAACCCGAAATCTTACCCAGGCAGTTTGCACGGCAAACGCACGTCCGGCACTCAAGGCTGGGTGGAGGGAAAAAGAGAGTTCTTTGTTTACAAGTTCTTTGGTACTTCACTCACGTTTCCGGTCATTTGATACACAAATACAGCTGACTCCGCCCACTCTTGCTACCCGCTCACCTGGCAACGGGCTGTGCGGACCTGAAGCGTAGCCTCGGGAGGGGTTGTGCGCCCGCGGTTGGCGTGAGGGCAAGCCGGACGCATGCGCAATAGCTAGAGTCGCGTTCGCGGGAAGCTGGGGCCTTGCTCGCTTATGATTGGCTATCGCGGTAGACTCACCCACCGGGGCGCAACTCTGTATGCTGATTGGACGAACTCATCGAGGCCGGACGCGGTTTCGGGGCGAGGTTGGGGAGGCGGGAAAGGACCCGGCTAGCGCGGGGTCGCGCTGTACTCTCTGGTGTTGTGTGGAGCGGTTCGGAAATGGCGGTGCAGCCTAAGGAGACGCTGCAGTTAGAGGGCGCGGCCGAGGTGGGCTTCGTGCGCTTCTTTGAGGGCATGCCGGAGAAGCCGAGCACGACTGTGCGCCTCTTCGATCGCGGCGACTTCTACACCACGCACGGCGAGGATGCGCTGCTGGCGGCCCGTGAGGTGTTCAAGACCCAAGGCGTGATCAAGTACATGGGGCCGGCAGGTGAGGGCAACCGCGACGGGCAGCGTTGCAGCGCCGGGGCCGGAAACCTGGGAGCATCCAGCAGCGGGGCAGTGGCGCTGCTCCCCCGGGCCCGAGAGGTGCCTCCTGGGGTCACGCGTTTAGCGTATTGTTTTGGTTCGCATCCGCTGTGTGCTGGGCTTGTCTAGGCTCAGTAGAGCTCGTGACAATACACCGCCAGTCCAGGCTGTCCTCGAACGCCCGATAGTCGAGCTTCAGCCTCCCAAAATGATAGAATTAAAGTCGTGTGTCACCCTGCATAGCTCTAAATCTGTAACAGCCCGCAGTCTATAGGAGTGAGGAATAGAGGGCACCCTCATTTACCAAAATAACGTGGTTTTCTGTTTTGGGGTTTTGTTTGTTTTAAACCGTCCTGCTTTTGAACTCGTGATGAAGGGCAGTGTTGTCAAGTGGTCAAGACCTGGGATCTGTCCTGCAGCTGAACTGCTCGGATTTCAGTTGCTGAGTGCGGTTGAGCTAGTTGGAAGGCTGTCCTCAGCATTCATTTTTCCTCTGATGCCTGGCTCTCACCACTCAGCATCATCTTTCCCTAAAAGGCTTCAGACCTCATTTGTGGCCCACGGAGATTTGAACCCCATAATCAACACCACCCTCCCCTTTGCTTTCTCCTTCAATTACAATGAACGCCCATTCTTGCATACTTTGGAGTTGAGGGTTCTAATTCTTATGCTGTTATATGCAAATGGGATGTTACAGACAAGAGATAGCTCCTATTTCTACCTGGCCTGTGCTGGACGGTAGTCTGCTACCTCTACATCCAGTTGTATTTGTTTTTGTTAGACAGCTATTCCTTATCTTGAGTTAGAGAGTGAGACAGACACACAAACACACACACACAAGAAATCTTGTGTCATTCATTATTACTCTCCCTCCCAGACTTCCCAGCCCTTGCCAGTAGTTTACATTCCTTCTTTAGATATTCTAGGATGTAACATGTAGATGATGTCATATTCGTTCTTTGTTTCAAGGCTTATCTGTGTTATCAGCATTTCATTGCTTTTGGTTGCTAAATAATTGTATGGATATCCCACATTAACTTAGCTCTTTGTTAGTGGAATTTGTGAGCTCACTAGGTTTGTCTACCAGCGTGTCTTAGAGCCTTCTACTGCCCCTGCCTTGGCTGCAGGCTTTCAGCTTTGCGCCCAGCTGAGCTTGTTACTTGAACCTACACTTCCGTTTGCATTTGTACCCATTTCTTCCCAACAGTGCAGTGAATAAATAGTAAGTTCTTTGCAGCTTTCTGGAAACCATCCCATGGGCTCAGTTAGGATTTTGTTGATTTTTCATAGTTCTCTGGAGCTCTCATCTGGTATCCCTTTACTGACATGTTACCTGCTTGATTGTGATCATGTAATGATCCATTATTCTAAGGCCCAGTGATGAGGGAAAGCCTCCTGCTTCAGCCTCCCAGGTTCAAATGCTGTACGTGTATCATCATATTACAGGATCTAACCCAATTCTTTTATGTCTGTCTACCTGGCACAATTGAATGCAAATAAGGGTTATACATCATTCTTGAGACTCTTGTACAAACGTGAGTATATTCTGTGGAGCACGGGTAAGTTTCAATTCTGCTCGTTTTGTTTCACAGCAGAAAAATCCTGTTTTCTTTTTATAGGTTGGTTCTTCAGGAATTTAGAGTATACACAGACAAGGCCCTCAGATGCTTGTCCTTAAGTGTGCACTGCCTCTCACTGTGTCACACAATCTCTGCCTTCTAGAGAAATGGCTTCTTCAGAGGATAACTGGCGAACTTTTTTTGAGATGTGGTCTCTATGGTGAAGCACAGGATGGCCTCTGGCTTCAGACCTGTTGCCTCAGCCTCCCTGGTGGGCACCACTTTGCCTGGGAAGTCTGTGTATCTCTGCTGTGCTAGGATTAGGGAAGGGGACTCTCCTCATTTACCTCTTCGCTCACATGTCTTAGACATCAACACATTTAACAATGAGTTCCTGTTAGTAAAAAGACCAGGAAACAATTCTCTGGGTTCTAGCTAGTGGCAGGTAGATACCACTGCTGTGTACTGTAGTTAGGTATAAGAACAGAGAAGCCAGGCATAGTGGCGAATAATCCCAGCACAGGGGCAGGCAGATACCCGGTCTACATACAAGGTCTGCCCGGTCTACATAGGGTTTAGGACAGCCAGAGCTATATAGAGAAACCCTGTTCCCCCCCTCCCCCAACCCTCCTCCCCAATCCCTTCTCCAAATTGAAAAACATTAGCTACAAAAAATGATGAGCTGCTTGTACATCTGAGGGCTTTGTCAAGTGAAGGGCCTTTAATGCAGCGCATCAGCAGCCCTGTCCTGACTGGATGCTTCTGGCACATGTTGTGGGTTGTTCAGCTGCTGTCCCAGAATTAATCCAGACATAATATTTTTGCCAAATAAGACTTTGCATTTTAGTTTCTAAATTGAGAGCTGACATATTTTTATTTATTTATTTTTTATTTTTTTGCTTTCAGACAGTGCCTTAGTGTGTAGCCTTGGCTGGCTTGGAACTTACCGTGACTCAGAGATCCACCTGCCTCTGTTTTCCCAGTGTTAGGGCATTCTCCCTCAGACTAGCGTCTTAGACATTTAGGTACTGGATTTTATTATATGTATGTGTTTTGTCTTCGTGTCTGTGCATCATGTGTATGCCTGGTGCCTGAGGAGCCAGAAGAGAGCATCAGATTTCTTGGAATTAGAGTTAAAAATAGTTGTAATAAGCCATGTGGGTGCTAGGAAAATCGAGTCTTTATTCCAGTGTGGTGATTTTATTTGTGTTGCATGTTGTCGTGTGTATGTGCATGTGTTTATGTGTGTATTGAAGATTTTATGTGTATGAATATCTTGTCTGCATGCTTGTCTGCACCGTGTGCATAAATCTAGAAGAAAGCATTGGATTCCCTGGAACTGAAATACTTACTTTCCACTAAGACAGGGTCTCATCCTTGGTACTTACATTTTGAAGATTAAATAATTCATTTATTGCTAGAAGCTATTCTGTTCTAATGTTAATAGCTTCCTGCTCCTGTCCACTAGATTTCAAAGTGCTTTTGTTCCCTTGTAACAACCTAATGTTTCCCCAGATTATTTTATGTTCTCCCAGAGGAGCAGAATTACTCCCAGTTGAGATACCGATGAGAAAGTTTGAAAATTTAAAAAAAAAAAAAAATGTATGTATCTGGCTGTTTTGTCTGCATGTATGTATATGTATTGTATGTGTGCTTGGTGCCCATAAAGGTCAGAAGAGATCCCCTAAGACCAGACCTACAGATGGTTGTGAGCTACCATGTTGGTGCTGGGAACTGAGCTTAGGACCTCTGCAAGTGCAGCCAGTGTTCTTAACCACTAAGTCATCCCTCCAGCCCCTGAAACCTTTTGTTTTATTACGGTGGTTTTTTGTGTGTGAAACAGTCTGGCTGTGTAGACTTGTGTAGATCCCAGGACCTGGCCAGGGATCTGGTCTAAACCACCTTGGCCTTTCACTCAGAGGTCTTGCCTATCTGTTCTTTGACTGCAAAGACACCCAGCTTCCTGAGAATTCTGTTGACTGTAGGAAAGTAGATTACACAAAACCAGAGGAGGGATGCAGTCTGGCAGTTTATTAAAATCGCACATGTGATCGAATTTGGTTTTAGAATCTTGTCATGTTGTGCGTTGGGAGCCTGGAGCCTTTACTGGGTTCTTTGTGAAGCATGACAGTGCTGAAGAGATTGACTAGATCACTAGACACATTTCCCAGTACACAGAAGCCAGTTCTGTGTGGTTGGAGCAAGCTCCACGGTGATATGGAACAGTGTGTGTGCAGTGTGAGTATATAAAGGGAAATGTAATGACTGAAACTCCAGCCTGTAACTGGTAAGCTGCCGGGTAGTTTGAATCTTGAGTTCTGTGATTGATTAGGTGTTGTTTTGTGTTATGTTGCTAAGAAGCCAACCCAGGATGTCCTCCTGCCTGCTAGGAAAGTACCTCAATGCTGAGCACAGCCCCAGCCCTGCAGTCTCATTCTCAGGAGCTCCAAAGGCCTTTGTAAATGTACTTACTTTGTTTTTGTGTTTTTTGAGACAGGATTTCTCTGTGTAGCACTGGCCATCCTGGAACTCAGTCTATAGACAAGGCTGGCCTTGAACTCAGAAATCGACTGCCTCTGCCTCCTGAGTGCTAGGATTAAAGCAGTGCACCACCACCACCGCCCAGCAAAGGAATTTGCTTTTGTTTTTTTGTTTTTGTTTTGTTTTGTTTTGTTTTTCCTGAGACTGGTTTTCTCTTTGTAACATTGCTGGCTGTCCTGGAAATCACAGAGAGATTCTCCTGCCTCTGCCTCCAGAGGGCCACCACACCCATCTCATAAATTAATTTATTTTTACTCATCTCTTTTGTGTGTTATGTGTATGAGTGAACACAATGCAATAGGTATGCAGGAATCAGGTTTTTCCTTCTACCCCAAGGGTCCCATTGATTGAACTTAGATTACCAAGCTTTAACTCATAGAGTTATTGATAACTCCATGCTTATTTGTTTTGAGACCATACCTTGCTGCCCTCAAACTCCTCCTGATGTGAAGTTATCTCCCTGCCTCAGACTTGCAGGTGGCTAGAGCTGTGGCTGTGTTCCATTGTGCATCCGAAGTGTTTCTTACCAGCGGTTTGTTGAAAGGTTGACTTGCTGAGGGGATACAAGGCTGGGCTAAAGTGTGAAGTGCTCAAACATGCATTACCTCAAATCCTCATCTTTAACACTTAATTTTGTTTATTTGTTGTTTATTTTAGGGACAAAGACACTGCAAAGTGTTGTGCTTAGCAAGATGAATTTCGAGTCTTTTGTGAAAGATCTTCTTCTGGTTCGTCAGTATCGAGTTGAGGTTTATAAGAATAAAGCTGGGAATAAGGCGTCTAAGGAGAATGATTGGTATTTGGCATTTAAGGTGATTATCCTCCTTTTGAATGTTTGTTGTAGAAAATTAAATTCAGTGCATGTTTTACTATGTTAACTAGGTTGTGATAGCAAAATGCTTTGAGAAATTTTGATATAGTGTTGGGTTTTTAAAAGCTACAGTTTAATCACAATTTAGAAATTCAATAGTCTTTATAAAATGTTTCTAAACACACTGAATCTTGTCTCTTACTGTTCCTAAAATAAAACATAACTGGATGATAACCTGGACATAAATATTATCATTAAAAAAAATTAGTTTTGCCAGGCAGTGGTGGTGCACACCCTTAATCCCAGCACTTGGGAGGCAGAGGCAGGTGGATTTCTGAGTTCCAGGCCAGCCTGGTCTACAGATGGTCTATAGCTTCCCAATTTGAGGGATTAAAGGAATCTTTGTATTTTTTTTTAGAACAGGCTCAGTCTGGTGTCATTGATCATCGTGCCTCTGCTTCTCCAGCGCTGCTGTGATTGCAGACATGCTCCGCCACACCTGCCTTTGCCTTTCTATGTCTGAAGTATTGCAGACAGGTTCTATTGTCCCTAATGTCTCACGTATAAGACATTGGAGACTGTGTGCACATTTCTTAGTCCACACCTTTAATGAGTGGTGTAGAGTCATACAAGCCTGGAGGGTGCTTTGGTTTTTGAGATGGCATCTTCCTGTGGCCCAGGCTGGCCTTGATTGAACTCTGTCATTCTGCCTCAGTCTCTCTTTTGCTGGGAATCTTGAAAATCAGTTTGGCAGAATAATTTCTCTGTATGTTCCTGGCTGTCTGGGAACTCATTTTGTGGACCAGGCTGGCCTCAAACTCAGATCACACGTACCATCACCACCCGGCGGCAGAATGGCTTTTAGATGTGTTTAAGTGTTACAGAAACAACCACAGCCAGGCATGGTGATGTATGCCTGTAATCCTAGCGCTCAGGAAGCTATAGTAGCACACTGTGATTATCCTCGTTTGGCTAAGCTTTAAGAGAAGCCTGTGTCTGTAGAAATTGGTATCAGCAAAAGGAAGAGAGGGTCTTTATAGCACATGTAATAATAATCGAAAATACACTGAGCAGCATGTTTTTGTAAGAAAATACAAAATTGGGGCTGGAGAGATGCTCAGCAGTTAAGAGCAGTGACTGCTCTTCCAGAGATCCTGAGTTCAATTCCCAGCAACCACATGGTGTCTCACAACCATCTGTAATGGAATCTGATGTCCTCATCTAGTGTGTCTGAAGACAGCTGCAGTGTACTCATATAAATAATAAAAAAAAAAAAATCTTTAAAAAATATACAAGATTGATCAAGTTTGGATAATTATTCACTTGCAAAATTTAAGTATGTTCAGTATTTCTTAAAACCTTTTTGTTTTTGCTTAGGCTTCTCCCGGCAATCTTTCTCAGTTTGAAGACATCCTGTTTGGTAACAATGACATGTCAGCTTCCATTGGCATTATGGGTATTAAAATGTCCATAGTTGATGGCCAAAGACAGATTGGAGTTGGGTATGTGGATTCCATACAGAGAAAGCTAGGATTGTGTGAGTTCCCTGATAATGATCAGTTCTCCAATCTCGAGGCTCTTCTGATTCAGATTGGACCAAAGGAATGTGTTTTACCAGGAGGAGAGACTGCTGGAGACATGGGGAAACTGAGGCAGGTAAGGGCGTTCAGTCTAGGAACATCCTTAACTAAAAATACCCCTTCCCCTGTATTTACTTGAACCCAGGACTTCTAGAATGCTAGGCAAGTGCTCTACTTACAGAGCTGTGGTTCTGGCTGATGATGCTTTTCCTTATGGGCGGTGGGGGGTGGGGGGGAGACAATCAGTTTTAATTTAATTAAAATAATGGTTTATTTTGAGGACAGTCTTGATTTTTAAGTTTGAAAGAAACTTGGCGTTCTTAAGTCATTATGACAAGTTTTGTGTAAGACTTGCTCTACGGGGGAGATAGCTCAGCTCTTCCAGAGGTCCTGAGTTCAATTCCCAGCAACCACATGGTGGCTCACAACCATCTGTAATGGGATCTGATGCCCTCTTCTGTCTGATGCCGTTTTCTGTCATGCAGGCATATTTGTATACACCTAAATAAATAAATCTTAAAAAGAACTTATTTTACTTTCAGTCTTTTCCCCTTTTCTGTCATTACTCCAAGAGAATAGTTATAGTAACTATTACTGTATTTGGCATGGTTTGTCAAATAAACATTAGTTACAGTATTTATTTTGTATTTTGTTAGGGATCTTGGCAGGAGTGTGCTAAGCAGGTACTGTATCGGTGAGCTGTATCAACCCAAACCTAGGATCTTTCTTTAAGTTTCTAGGTATTTTGAGTCATGGTCTTACTTGACAGCCCAGGTTGGCTTAGAACTCACAGCTGTCCTGCCTCAGCAGCCTGAGTTCTTGGATTACTTGAGTTCTACCACAGATGGCTCCTGTTTGCCTTTTTAAATTTAACCTTTGCCGGGCGGTGGTGGCACACGCCTTTAATCCTAGCACTTGGGAGGCAGAGGCAGGCGGATTTCTGAGTTCAAGGCCAGCCTGGTCTACAGAGTGAGTTCCAGGACAGCCAGGACTACACAGAGAAACCCTGTCTTGAAAAAAACCAAAAAAAAAAAAAACCCCAAAAAAAAAAAAAAAAAAGAATTTAACCTTTACCTAAGTTTTGTTTGTGTTGTGTGTATACGGTTTATTATTATTTAGATTTGCAGCCAAACCTGGCTTTGAACTTCAAAAAAAAAAAAACAAAAAAAAAACCTAGGTTTTGTACCCCCTCTTTCCCCCTCCCCCCCCACAGAGTCTCACTGTGGAGCTGTAGCTGTCTTTAAAACTCACTCTGTAGATCAGGATAATCTCAAACTCAGAAGGCTGCCTGCCTCCACTTCCCAAGTCTTGGGATTAAAGCTGTGCAATACACCACACGCAGCTAAAAAAAATTTGAGTGTTTTGCTTACGTGTGTGTGTGTGTGTGTGTATACCTCATGAATGTCTGGTGTCCATGGAAGTCAGAGGAAGGCATTAGATCTTTTGGAACTAAAGTTACAGATGGTTGGGAGCTACCAGGTGGGGACTGGAAGAGTAGCTAGTTCTCTTAACTGCTGAGCCATCTCCAACTGCAGCATATCCTTTGGGATGTTCTGTCTGCTAACTCACTGTGCAGTCCATGCTGGCCTGCCTCTAAGTGGCAGTCCTCTTGTTTCTTCCTCCCTAGGGCTAGGGTTACAGGGATGGACTTCTGTGCCCACCTGATAACACCCATGCAGTACTGGGCATTGATAAACTTTCCAGCATGCCAGGCACCTTCTCTAGCATGGAACTTATCCCTAGCTGCCTGTCCCCCAAAGGGTCTCAACATGGTATTCAAGCTGCTTCTAACTTCCTATTCTGTTTCAGGTTTTTAGCTGCTAGGATTAAAGGTGTATATCATCACAGCAAGCAAGAAAGTTTTTTGGAACTTTTATTTTGTCATAACTTTAAAGTTGAATTCAAAGTTCACAGATGCTTGTTTGTTTAAATGAATGGCAGGGTCTCACTATATATATAGCTCTGGCTAGCCTGGAGCTCCCTGTGAAGACCAGGCTGACCTTGAACTCAAAAATGTGAGACCCTCCTACCTCCGCCTCCTGAGTTCTTAGATTTAAAAGTTGTTCCTAAGGACTTGTATAGTGACAAAATTTGGTGCATAGTAATAGTCTTCTAGGCTGTCATCATTTTATGCTTTCTAATGTTAAACATTTCCTTTTCTCATTGATTTCCTCTAAGTAATTTGAAATCTTTTCTATAAACAGGTTATACAGAGAGGAGGGATTCTGATCACAGAGAGAAAGAAAGCCGACTTTTCCACTAAAGACATCTACCAGGATCTCAACCGGCTATTGAAAGGCAAAAAAGGAGAACAGATGAATAGTGCTGTCTTACCAGAGATGGAGAATCAGGTCCGTGGGTTACAAACGTGTGTTTAAATCACAACATGATGTTTTAATAGCTAATTCAGTCACTTTAAAAATGGCCCTTATTTATTGTGTGTGCGCCCGTGCTCATGTACATGCGTACACCACAGCGTGCATGTGGAAGTCAGGGAGCAACTTTCAGGAGAGGTTTTCTACTACCACCTTGGGACCCTGTGAACCCTGGGGTCACAGTCAGGCTTGGTGGGAGGGGCTTCTGCTCTGAACCTTCTCACTGGCCATACTTCTGTCATTTTGAAATCTGAACTCTGCGTCTGTGAGACTATTTTATGTACAACAAGTTTGTGGGGGAAAAAAATCAAGAAAATGACTATGACTAGAAAAACTTAAACATAACCTTATAGCCTTCCTTATATTTAAATATTTACTGTTGTTTTCATTTATGTATGTGTGGGGCTAGTATGTGGCCCTTGGTGGATAGAGTCTTGGGATTCCTTGAGCTGGAGTTATATATAGTTGGATGTAAGCTGCCTTATGTAGGTGCTTAGGTTCTCTGGAAGAGCAGCACAGGCAGGCTCTTCACTGCTGAATGGTTTCTCCACCCTGATAGTCATAGTTATGTAGACCATGTCCTATAGAGTCCTCATGTGGAAGGGGTTAATAGTCACAATGAACTTGATATGCAAGCCTATAATCCTAGCAGTTGGGAATTGGATCAGAAGCTCAAGATCATCCCTGTAAATATTGCAGATTGGAGGCTGGCCTGAGTGACTGAGACCATGATTCTACAAAGAGGAGAAAAAAAAATTGTCACATGAAAGAACTTGATTACTGTCACTTACGTAGGGGACATAAGCATAGTCTTGCCTGTCCCAGCTTTGCTGTGCACCAGTTCCAGGAATCTTTCATAGGTTACTTAACATATTTGAGAGAGAATTTAATGTTTTGTTAAATAAGTATAAGTATGCCTGTAAAGAAGGATTGTTATTGGAGGTTAGCAAGTAATAAAACTGAAATGTTTTAACTTTTTTTTAAAAAAGATTTATTTATTTATTTTATGTATATAAGTACACTGTAGCTGTCTTCAGACACACCAGAAGAGGGTATTCGATTTCATTACAAATGATTGTGAGTTACTGTGTGGGTGCTGGGAATTGAACTCAGGACCTCTGGAAGAGCAGTCAGTGCTTTTAACCACTGAGCCATCTCTCCAGCTCCTACTTTTTTTTTTTTTAAATGAGAACATAAAACAGTGTGGGCAGGAGATGGAGGCAGTCTCAGATATATATTGAGTTGGAGGACATCCTTGGCTAAATGAAAGTACCTCAAAAAGGCAAATAAAAACCCAGTAAGGTTGAATAAAAATTCCAGGGGTTAGAAAACTTACTTCCTGAAAATGTAAAGAAGCTGGTAGAGATTTATTTGTTTATTTATTTACTTTTTTTTTTTTTTTTTTTTTTTTGGTTTTTTTGAGACAGGGTTTTTCTGTGTAGTATTTTTATTTCTTGAGACAGGATTTTATTCTGTAACTATGCCTTGCCAGGAACCCACTGTGTAACCCAGGCTTAAATATACAGAGATTTACCTGCCTCCTGAGTGCTGGCATTAAAAGCATGTGTCCCTTGCTTTCTAGTTATAGTTAATAATTTCTTATAGCTAGATATGGTGGCTTATTTCTGTAGTACAAGTACTTACTTAGGATGCTGAGGCAGCAGATTTACTGATCAGAGCAAGGCTGGGGTACAGAGTGTGCCCCTGTTTCATAATCAGAACAAAGAATGTTGATGTCTGCTTCCTGGTGATGCAATGGGAGATGGTTTGGGCAATCTTACATGATAATTAGTTTGACATAGAATATAGTTACTACATAGGAAAAAAGTAGACCTATTAAAATGAACCAGTATGTTTCATTTGAAATAAGGTTTTATGTAGTCCAGGCTGGTCTTGAGTTGGTGGCATAGACTTTGAACTTTTGATCTTGCCTTCTTGAGTCTTGGGTTTATATAGGCTACCATATCTGGCTTGTCAAATAGATTTTATATATTACTATTTTGTGTGTGTAATTGCTGGCATGAGAGTAGAGGTCGGAAGACAACTGTCCTTTCACCATGTGTTCCGTTAATTAACTTAAGTCATCAGCCTTATGCTATAAGCAAGAACACTTCTTTACTGACTATAGGACAGTAAAACATCTTACTGGTTCTCAAGTATATTTTAAATCAGTGTTTATTGTTATTTGATGTCTTGAACTTCTTACTGTTTTAATTTTTATTTTATATTAATTATAAAATATAATTATATTAATTAACTAATGTAGAATATAGATTACATATTATTCAGGGTTTCTCTGTGTAGCTCTGGGTGTCCTAGAATTCACTTTGTAGACCAGGCTGGCTTCAAACTCAGAGATCCACTTTGAGACTTTTCTTACTGTCTTCATCTGCACCATGGCATGATCCTGGTTATGACTTCTGACAGTATAGGTTAGTTTGTCTTTTTTTGTTGTTGTTATTTATATAAATGAATTATAGGACTATTTTTCTGTACTTTTCCTATTTTGTTTTTGGAGACAGGTTTTCTACTTGTTCATGTATACTATTGAAATAAGTATGGTGTGGTTTAATAAATGAAAGTAAATACCAATGAGCAGTATTTTGGAAGGTATAAAGAAGCATTCTGGTGGTGGTGGTGGTGGCACACACCTTTAAGCCTAGTACTTGGGAGGCGTAGGTAGGCTGATCTCTGGAGTTGGAGGACAGCCTGGACTACAGAACATGTCTCAGGATAGCCAGGGTTACACAGAGAAACCCTTGTCTCCAAAATCAAAAAGAAAAAGAAAAAGGAAGTTGTTAAAAGACTTTAACAGGACTGAATACATGATCTTTATTTCTTCCAGACCAGAAATTTGGGGCTTAATTATCTAAAGATGAAGGATTAAGCTTTGCAATCTAAAAATAATTACTTATTAAAACTATATAGTAATCTATACAAAACAGATAAGGAGCCAAACATAACATTTATGAGCTGCATGCCAACTAGTCTAGATTCTCCAGAGGATGTTCCAGGCAGGACCTTACTTATCTGTGAGGACACAGAGCAGTTCTCATTTAATAGACAGACCCTGTCATCTTGTCCTCATGAGCTGCTCTTCACCTCTTGGTGGTTTCATTCTATGAGTGTCCATGTTTGTCAGCATGTCAGACCAGGCATGTACCATCCTCATTCACCAGCCGTGTGAGGTGGTTGATCAGACCTGGTCTCTGGAGAGTTCCTGGTGCCCTCTTCCATCATGTCTGGTCTCGGTGGAGGTTTCCTGGTGCCCTCTTTCATTGTGGCTGGAATCAGATGAGCTCCCTTCTTCTTCTCCTTCTTTTGTTTTTTTTTACATCTTGCTGAAGCACAGTTTTGAAAAGACAATCTTTGCTGAGTGGTGATGGGTCACACCTTAAATTCCAGCACTTGGAGGCAGAGGCAGGCAGATCTCTGAGTTCAAGGCCAGCCTTGTCTACATAAGTGAGTTCCAGGACAGCCAGGGTTACACAGAGAAACCCTGTCTCAAAAAACCAAAAGGCAGTCTCTATGGGGACAGATTCCAGCTCTCCAACACTTGTCTATTTGAGATGTAAACCATCTTTCCTCTGGCTCTCCCACTTCAAAGCAACTGGGTTTTTTTCCATCTTTTTGAGACAGGGTATGGCTGTGTATTTCTGTCTGGCCTGGAACTCACACTGTGGTCTAGACTGGCTTTGAACTCACAGATCCCCGTGTCTTTGCCTCTCAATTGCTGTAAATAAAGGCTTGTGTCACCATGCGTGGTGGGTTTCACTTTGATTATACATGTATATGTATATATTATTATGTATATGGTCATCATGTGTATGGTCATGAGGGTGCTCCAGCATGTGCATGAGGCCAGGACACTTAGGGGAGCTCTTTTTGCTTGCTGTGGGTCTAGGGATCAGACTCAGATCACGAGGCTTGGGGAGCAGGTGCTTTAGCTACTGAGTTGTCGCACCAGCATGAGAGACAGGTTGCACTTTGTATCGTGCATTTGTGTAGACTTGCTGTGCATTCCAGGCTGGCTGAATTCTTGATTTGCTTGTGTTGCTCTTTCACTCATGTCACTCACGTGCTACAGTTTCAGGCACAAGACTCCATACCCAGCTGATTTTCTTTTACTTATGTTTGGTTTGCATTTCCAGTATCTAGTCTGATGATGGAAGAATTTGATATTTACATTTTTGTTTTTAGGTTGCAGTTTCGTCATTGTCTGCAGTAATCAAGTTCTTAGAACTCTTATCAGATGATTCAAATTTTGGACAGTTTGAGCTGACTACTTTTGACTTTAGCCAGTACATGAAGTTGGACATGGCAGCAGTTAGAGCCCTCAACCTTTTCCAGGTAAAAAAAGACAACAAGGGTTAAAAATATTGAATAATTAAAAAAAATTTCTTTTGCAAGTAATGACTTATTCAAGGGGATCTGTATTTTAGTACATTCTTGTAGTTAGAATTAGTAAGTTGTTTTTAACTATTGCATTTTATTTTTCTAGCCTCAAGTAATATATGTCGACCTGTCCTAGTTTTTTGAATAATTTTGTGTCTTCATAGCAGTGCTTTAAAGTTCTATTTTAAGTTTGCTTAAAAGTGGCAGTAACTGGGAACAGGGATTGGGAGGAGAGAAGGGAGGGAAACTTCAGTCAGGATGAGAAAACCAGTAGTAATTATGAAGCAGGTTAGTTGAGGGCAAAGTGTACCTCTGTAAATACAGATTAACAGGTTAAAATTTGGTCCTTAGCTTAGAAACATTTTTGTGAACAGTTCTCAGTTTATATTTGGAGAATAATTTTCATTCTTTTTTGCCAAAATTGTATTTCATGGCATATTAGCCTTTGCTGATAAGTGTATTTATTTATTTATCTATTTTTGTGTTCTAGGGTTCTGTTGAAGACACCACTGGCTCTCAGTCTCTGGCTGCATTATTGAATAAATGCAAAACTGCTCAAGGACAAAGATTGGTTAACCAGTGGATCAAACAGCCACTCATGGATAGGAACAGGATAGAAGAGAGGTACAGTGTTCGTTCACTGTGTGCTTCTCCTGTCTTTGAGTACCTTGTTGTTACTCTGTATGGAAAGGAATGCCACTTATTCTGATACAAAATTTCATACTCTTTTTATTTTAGTTTTGTTTTGTTTTGGAGTCCTGGTTGACCCTGAACTCAATATTTAGTTGAGGATAAGAAAAAAAAATTATGTGTATGGTGTGTGTGTGTGTGTGTGTGTGTGTGTGTGTGTGTGTAGAGAGAGACAGAGAGAGACAGAGACAGAGACAGACAGGCAGAAGTGTGAGGACATACAATGTTTACCATAAATTCATGACATGCATTCTTCCAGCTTCATGTCAAACTCATCAGATAGACAGGTTTCTCAGCAAGGGCCTTTATCCTCTGAGCTTCTCTCTTCCCTAACTGAACTTTTTGATCCTTTTGCCGCCACTCCCAGTTTACGTGGTGCCTGGAGGTTGTGTTGGAAACTCATTCAGGATGTGTTTTCTGTCCCTAGCCCAGTATATTTTCTTTGCTTTTTAAAAGTTATTTTTATTTATCACTTGTTGGGGGAGCATAGGTTGGCATCTTCAGTTCTTTTCTCTCACTGTGAGTTCTGGGGGTTGCATTCAGGGCCTAAGGCTTTTACCTGAGGAGCTTTCTTAATGGCCAACAACTTAAAATTAAAGATAAAACGTGTGCATGAATGTTTTCCTGTGTGTATGTATGTGTACTATAGGTGTGTCTGATGTCTATGGAGGTCAGAAGTACATATCAAATCCCTGGTCTGGTGTTACAAATGGTTTTGAGCTGCCACATGACCCTTACCTGGTTCTTCTGTAAGAGTAGCCAAGTGCTTTTAACTGCTGATTTAACCTTTCATCCTTTACTGGTTTTAAAGAAATGACAGACTATTGTTTTTGAGACAGGTTCTCACTATGTACCCTTGGCTGGAGTGGAACTTGATATATAAGACCAGGCTAGCCTCAAACTCCTTAGAGATCTTTGTTCCTCTGCCTCCAGAGAGCTGGGATCAAAGGTGGATGCCATCATACCCACCCTTGTTTTGTTTCTTTTCTTTCTTTTGGTGTTTTTAGACAGGGTTTCTTTGTTATGGAGATCTGGCTATCCTGGAACTCTCTGTAGACCAGGCTGCCACTATCCACCTGGCTCTATCTCTGAGTGCTAGGATTAAAGGTGTGCACCAAGTTTATCCCTTGTTTATTTGTTTTTAATAACATTTATCTGTTTATACGTGCTTATGTTGGGAGCAAGGCTGATTTTAGGGCTTTCCCTGAAGCCCGATGTTATGGAGAAGGGACCTAGTTCTTCATCTAAAACCAGGAACTTGTTGGCAAGATCAGTAATGACCTAGGGCCATTGAGGAAGCTTCTGCCTTGGATCCTGAGAATCCACTTGGTCCCCTCTAAAGGACCATCGCTTTCAGTCTCATGGCCTCTGTCTGCACTTGAGATATCCTATGTTCCCTTTGTGCAGCATTGCTTGATCGGCTTCCTGATGACGGCAGTCCCTTGCATGACAGTCTCCTGCTGGTCCTGTCACATTCTCCCTTTAGAAGATGCTGTACTGAACTCACTCAGTAGGTCATGCTGGCCTCAGACTCAGAGATGCTACCTCTGCCTCCTGAGTGCTGGGATTAAAGAGGTGTGTTCCTTGTCTGATGATACTGTACTTTTTTTTTTTAACGATTTATTTATTTTACGTATATGAATACTCTGCTGCTCTCTTTAGACACACCAGAAGAGGGCATCAGACCCCATTACAGATGGTTGTGAGCCACCATGTGGTTGCTGGGAATTGAACTCAGGACCTCTGGAAAACCAGTCAGTGCTCTTAACCACTGAGCCATCTCTCCAGCCTGATGCTGTACTTTTAATAAGCTGGTTTGATATGCGCCACTAGCTTACACAAGACCTGGTCCCAACTTATATATCTTTTATGTTCTCATCCCTTATATTCCCCTGCAGGGTCCTGTCACTAAAGAATGACCTGCTGATCCAGGTCATATCTGAGTGTATGTATGTACATCATGTATGTACAGGAGCATGTGACCTGGTATCTGGGTACTGGGAATCAAAACTGCTTTCTTTGGGAAAGCAGCCAGTGCTTTTGACCACTGAGTCATCTCTCCAGTCAATACTGGTTTTAAAAACCAGATGTTGGGTTGGCGAAAGGCTCAGTGGTTAGAGATGGTTCCTTCCAAGCCTGATGACCTAGGTATCTGAGCGACCCACATGGTAGAGGGAGAAGACTCGTGAACTTTGTCTTGTGACTTTCGAGTGTGCTGTGACACATCTATAAACCCAGATACACAGAGGAGTAAATGTAATCATTTAAAAAAAAATACCAGATATTTTATGATTAATTTCTAAAGAGCCCTTTGGAAGTTTAGGGATTAAGTGGCTCTTAAATTTTTAAGATATTTTTATCTTGCATTCTACTTAAATTGTGAATTAATTCTGTATCAAATTTTGTGCAGCTGAGAAATTGAATTTAATATGACTGATATACTCTGTTAATGTCACTAGAAGCTTTGATATTTCTAAAATTGTGATGTTAAAGTGGCATTGTCAAGGAGACAGAAGTCTTTTCTTTTTTTACAACTGTTATCTAGAGATGTAAACTGACACTGTAATTACTTCTGAAGTGGTTTACTGAAACTAGCAATTTGTTAGGCTTTTCAGGATATCTGGGCCAGACTGAAGGAGCATTGTGATTAGTTTTGTGCTAGTTTGTTTTACTTTTTTTGCTTTTGAGTCAAGGTGTTACATAGCCCAGGTTGGCCTCAAACCCATTTTGTTAGGCATACATAGCCTTAATGACTTCCTGTTCTTCCTCCCCTCATCTCCCAGGTGCTAGCATACAAGCATGACTTAGTGTGCCTGTCTCTTGTGCCAGAGTTTTGTAGAAGATTGGTCTGTGTCTGTGTCTCCTGTGTTCTCGTTCTCTCTCTAACTCTCTCTCTTTTTCTCTTTCTCTCTTTCTCCTCCTCTCTCTTTCTCTCTCCCCCCACCCCCATTTTCCCCCTTTTCTTTTTCCTGAGGCGGTTTTTCTGTTTAGCCCTGGCTATCCTGGAAGTCACTCTGTAAACCAGGCTGACCTTGAGTTCAGAGATCGTCTGCTTCTGCCTCCTGAGCACAGGGATTAAAGGGATGTGCCTCCATTGCCTGACTTTGCTGCTGCTGCTCCTTCCTCTTCCTTCTCTTCTTCTCCTCTTCCTTTTCCTCCTCCTCCACCTCTTCTTCAGATTTATTTATTTTATGTGTATGAGTACATTGTAGCTGTCTTCAGATACATCAGGAGAGGGCATCCAATCTCATCACAGATGGATGTAAACTACCATGTAGTTGCTGGGAATTGAACTCAGGACCTCTGGAAGAGCAGTCAGTGCTCTTAACCACTGAGCCATCTCTCCAGTCCTGCTCTTTACTTTTTAAAGTTATTATTTTTTTCTTTTTTAGCTAACCATGGTGATGCCCTCATGTAATGAAATTCCAGCCCTGAACAGATTGAGGCAGTCAGGATAGTGACTTGTGTGTGGTGGGGTATTGCCACACTCATGTGGAAGTCAGAGGACAACTTGAGGAGTCAGTTTCCTCCTACCATGTGGACCTCCTGGGGATTGAACTCAGGTTGTCAAGCTTGGTGGCAGGACCTATTGAGCTATTTTATTACTTACTCTAATTTTACCTTTTTTTTTTTTTTCCAGATTAAATTTAGTGGAAACTTTTATTGAAGATTCAGAATTGAGGCAGAGTTTACAGGAGGATTTACTTCGCCGATTTCCAGATCTTAACCGGCTTGCCAAGAAATTTCAGAGACAAGCAGCGAATTTACAAGATTGTTATCGACTGTATCAGGGTGTGAACCAGCTCCCCAACGTAATACAGGCTCTGGAGAAATACCAAGGTATCGACCGGCGGCTTTGTTTTACTTAACTCCAGCTTTTTTTTTCCTTACCCCTGTTTACTTCATTGTTAACACACCTAGCAAATACGCTGTTCTTACAGAAGTCAGGTCTAGTGCCTCTGTGATGACAGTTACATCTTCTAATAGGTCTTTACTGAGTTAGGCATAGAAAGTGGTCTAATAAGGGAACAGATCTTGGTGGCTAGCTTTAGGAGTGTAATCTAAGGATTTACCAAGGGGAAGGGCAAGACCTGCCAGCTCCATGTTTGCGTGGGCCTGCTAGAGCCCTTCAGTAGTTCTTCAAGGTCAGCCTAGACTGAACATCATGTCTCAATAAAAACATACAAAGTCCATATAGTTATCTAATAAAATATATGTGAGTGAAATTATGTCCTTGACAAAGCTGTCTGCGTGGGCACTGTGGGGGCTGAGTGTGCTTCATGCATATAGATGGAGCGGATGTACCTATACATACATGTGCCCAGAGCAACACTTGAGTTTCTCACCTGTTTAGACACTTGCTTTCCTAGTTGGGCTGATGGCCAGAGACGTGCACTCTTGGGATCTGCTGCTTCCCCTCTGTGTGAGGTTATAGGTAGACATAGCCGTGTCTTACAGTTTATCGGAGTGCTTTGGGTTTGGACGTCGCTCCCATTTGTCCTGAACAAGCACTCTAGCCATTGGATTGTCATCTTTCCAGTCTCCCACTGTCGCTTCCTTAGACTGAATGTAAGTTTCTACAACACCAGTTTTAGTTTGTGTAGTTATTAAATGTCTAACATGTAAAGCATTTCAAGTTTGAACCAAACATCAACAACTCTTAGAGCTATTAAATACACCCCTCAGGGGCTCGGCAGTAGAGTGCTTATGTGGCTGACAGGAATTGAGTCCTGGATCTCAGAATAGATCTTTCAATATTATGGGAAAATTTGGTTCTTTTTCTAGACAAATTTAAGTTCAGCTTCATGATGACAGAATACAAATTAAATTTTATTGTGACAATTTATTTTATGTTATCTATGGGCATGAGAAGGACAGCTTTTGGGAGCTGGTTCTCTCCTTCCATCGTGTGGGTCACAGGAATCAAAATCAGATAGTCATGCTTGGCAGCAAGCTCTTTACCCACTGAGCCGTTTTGTTGGCCCAAGGTACCATTTTATAAAAGGTAACTAAGGGCTAGGGAGTTTAAGCAGTTGGTACACAGGCCTGGGAACTGAAGTTGGGATCTCCAGAACCCATGCAAATGTCAGGTGGAGGTGTTTATAGTTCCAGGTTGAGACAGGGGATCCTTGAAGCACCAACCCGGCTAGTGAGACTCAGCATATCAGTGAGCTCTAGGTTCAGTTAAGGGACCTTGGGGACGTTTGGGGTGGTAGAGAGATGGCTCAGTGGTTTTTAGAGCTGCTCTTCCAGAGGTTCTGAGTTCAATTCCCTCTTCTGATATGTCTGAAGACAGCAACAGTGTACTAACATACATAAAATAAATACATCTTTTAAGAGAAGACAGAAGTCTTCCCTAAGAGACTGCTCTGGGGAAGAGTAGTCTGCGCAGATTCGTGACTCAGCCTTCACTTGGATGTGCACACACATCTGACGGAGCACAGGGACACACACCACACATCAACACATGGAAAAGATGATACTTAAGTGTCTCATTTTTTTTAAAGTACCTTTGTAGAAGTATTCCTCCTCTCAGTTGGTGAGATGGCTTGATGGTGTAGCCTCACCACCAAGCATGGGGACTTAGTGGTCCTCAAAACCCATATGGTGTAAGAGCTGACTCCTGCAGGTGTCTTCGTGTCTTCATACACAGGCCGTAGCTCATAGACAGAGTAGACAGAATAAAAACCTGATTCCTTATACTCTGTGACTACGCATTTCTGCTCCTCGTGTCTCAATTTCCCATCATCTAGACGAGTAGCATCTGCTTTGTGTTTCCTTTTCATATCATTTTGTCTGGTTTCATGTAGCTTTCACCTTGTACAGTAAGCAGTTATCTTTTTGTTTCCTGATAAGTCACCCAATACAAATTTAATTACTTATTTTATTATTTTCTTATTTATTCACTGATTGTTTGGTTGAGGCAGTGTCTTATGAAGCCCTGGGTGGCCTGGAATTCTCTGTAACTAAGGCCAGTCTCAAGCTTACAGAGATATGTCTGGCTCTGCCTCTTAAGTGCTGAGATAAAAGCAGTGTACTAGTGTGTCCAGCTTGTCTGATTTTTGTTTTGAAATCATCTCTTTCTGTGACTTAGCACATTTAAATGTTCATGTTTGCTCTATTCCCCCACCCCTAGATCTGATCATGTGGAGGCAGATCTCCACATGTCTGAAGCCAGCCTGGTTTCCATAAGGAAGCTCTAAGACAGCAAGTACTGCATAGAGAGACTTTCTCAAAAAGCAAAATTAACTAACTAACAAACAAGTTCTGGTTTGAATCTCTTTTGGTTCCAGTCTGCATCTTCCTCGCTCCCGTTTCTAAAAGCCTCTGCTCACCTGTCTGCTTCCGTCCCTGACCTGACTGAGCTGACAGTTGCTAAGTTACCAGTTTGTTGAGAGATGTAGCAAACACATGAAGCCCGAGCTTATAGACTTTAAGCCAACACCTTGTTTTGTATTTTATGTTCCTGGTTTTCTTCTGTAGGTCCACCCATTATTTTTGATGAGTTCAGGACAGTTCTTTAGTATGTTGAATTTCCCGAGAAAAAGTACATTAGCATACATTATTTCTAGAAATTACAGATGTTCTGTCATCCTGTGATTTCAGTTTTGGTTCATTCTAGGCTTTCTTTTAGTCCAGAAAACCACTGAGAGTAAGGTGTATTCATAGACAGCAGGGGGCAGCAAGAGCATGGAAAGGGCATGGATATTGATTAAAGTTTTCTCTGTAAGAAATAGGTACTTGCTGGCTTTTGGAGGTTCTAGCTAGGTAGTACAGGTGCACAGACATTCTTGAGGAAAGCGTTTTTTCCTGTCTTAAGGAGGGTGACTGCATAGCTTTCGTTGATCCCATGGAGTCATAGAGCAGGGTGATACCTGTCCAGCCAGATCACCCTCACATCCAGAAATAGGAATTTGACAAGATAAAATTGGCCTTTATTTCTATCTCAAAAATGCCAGGATACGCCAGGCGGTGGTGGCGCACACCTTTAATCCCAGCACTTGGGAGGCAGAGGCAGGTGGATTTTTGAGTTTGAGGCCAGCCTGGTCTACAGAGTGAGTCCAGGACAGCCAGGACTACACAGAGAAACCCTGTCTCGAAAAAAAAAAAAAAATGCCAGGATACAATGTAAAATAACTATATTCCACATTTAAACAAATTTCCAACAGATTAAAATAACTCATGCACACATACTTCATGTCCAACTTATCCATTTAGATATTATAACTAGTTTGAAAAGCTATTATTTTATGTGTATGAGTGTTTTGCTTGCATGTCTGTCTGAGCGTGAAACTGGAGTTACAGGCCATTGTCAGCCTCCTTGTGGGTGCTAGGAATTGGACCCTGACCCTCTGGAAGAGCAACCAGTGCTGTTAACCACTGAGCCAACTCCAGCCACATGCAAGTGGAATTTTGATAGAGAGTGCTTTGAATCTTTAGGTTTCTTAATGTAGCCATTTTCACAGTATTCTGCCAATCTATGGGCGTGGGATGTCTTCAGTTTCTCCATCCCTGACACTTCATACTTCAGTTAATTTAAGAAGTTCAAAATTACTTGAGTGATCTTTGAAATCCAAGATCCTTATTTAGTAAACATAAGTGTCAGAGTTGATGGCATGTGCTTGCCTGCTTCCTTTCCTATGCTGTCTTCCTTTAGAAAACCATCCTCTTAACAAATGGTGGTGCTGTCTGCTTGTGCCTTACATTGTTCCACCAGACGGAATGGCAGCGACAGGTATGGTTCTTTGTTTTGTGGAGATTCCATGAGAATGGAAGGGTAGAAGAGATACTAAGGAAATAAATAACAATCTCACATACACAATGAAAAGTATAATGAAGAAAAAAGCTTCAGCCTAGGTAGTACCAGGTGGAGTCAAGAAGGCCTCCGTAAGAATTGTTGTTTGGGGCTTGAGAGACCGTTCAGCACTTAAAGAGCACTAGCTGTTCTTCAGGGGACAGGGTTTGATTCCAGTGAACCTACATGGTTCAGAGCCATCCGTAAATCTAGTTCCAGGGGACCTGACCCTGTCTTCTGGCTTCCTTTGGTACCAAGCATGTAAGTGCTGCACAGACATACATGTGGGCAAAGCACCCATGCACTTAAAAAAGTTTTAAAATTTGAAGAAAGAGAAATTACTGTTGCTGTATATAGTAACTGATACCTGTAATCCCCAAACTTGATATACTGAGGCAGGAAGATTGCCTTAAATTCAGAGCAGGCTGGGCTACAGAGTGAGACCTTGTCTCAAAAACCAAAACAAAGAAGAGGAAAGGAAAGTCAAAGAAATGACTTTCCAACATCAGATTCGAATGATGAAACACAGCCAGCTTCTAGGGTGTGAGAGGCTGGGGAGCCTACTGTACCAGACAGTGATGCATTTAAGGCTGGCAGGGGCGAGACATGCTGAAGTTGTGAAGTGAGGTGAAGTGAAGAGTCACGTGCTAGGAGATGAGGGAGAGTGGTGAGACTTGTGGCTGGAGTGGAGTCCTGTCTAGTGTGTGTTCTCTCTCTCCTTAAAATTAAAAACCCAAACCAAGTTGCCTGAGCCTACAGAGTCCAGAGGGTATCCAGTACTCTGTAATTGGAGTTATTGATGATTATGGGCTGATACATGTTGCTGGGCACAGAACTCAGGCCCTCTGGAAGAGCACTCAGTCCTGTTAACCTCTGAGCCATTTTTTCAGCCCTGTATCTAGTGTTTGTACCTTTGGGGGTTTTTTGGGTACTACACAGGCTGTTTTGGCTTCCAATATTTTCAGAATAATGGTTTTAAACATATGAAATAAAACAAGTACAAAAGAAACTAATTCTGTTGAAGTATAGTTATGAAGATTCAAACCGTTGATCCAGAGCTATAGACTTCTAATTAATGCATTTAAATTGTGTGTGCGTGTGCGTCTGTCTGTCTGTTCATTCCTCTCTTCTTCCTTCACTTCGGAAGGGGCAGGAAGACATCGGGTTTCCTGGAGCTAGGGTGAATGTGGTCGTTTGCTGTCTAGTATGGGTTCTTGGAACTAAACCCTGGTCCTTTGCGGGAGCAGCACACACTGTTAACTCTCCAGCCCCTTAGTTAATGCATTTAAAAGATTCTAAGGGACTGGAGAGACCCTCAGTGCTTCAGAGCACTTGTTGCTCTTGCAGAGGACCAGGTTTGATTCCCAGCACTTCCGTGGCCATCTCAACCATTCCAAACTCCAGGTTTAGGGTATCCGATGACCTCTTCTGACTTCTGTGGGCAACAAAGATGTGTTTTATATAAAAATTAAAGATGAATAAATCTAAAAACAGGGAGACACATACTGAAAAATTGGGTGTGGTAGTTTAATTCTGTATCCCAGCTGTTCAGGAGGCCAAGGCAAGAACTTCTTATGCCCAGGGATTTATACCAGCTTACACAACATAGTTAAGACCTTGTTCCTAAAGAAGGAAATGACAGGCCTACTCCTTCAATTTCAAAGTAATGAATCTTTATTTTTAATTTTAATTACGGATATATGGGTCTGTCTACATAGGTGCCCATGGAGGCCACAGTCTGAAACCCCTGGAGCTGGCATTACAGATAATTGTGAGCTACCTATGTGGGTCTTAACGTTGAACCTGGGTCCTCTGCAAGAGCAGTTTATGCTCGTAACCACTGAGCATAAACTGTGTGTGTGTAGGGGGCACCTTTTTCCTGTATGCTTGTCACCACTTTTGTGCCTGGTGCCCTCTGGGAATCTTAAACCCTGAAACTGAAGGTAAAGATAACTGAGCTGCCACCATATGGGTGGCTAGACATTGAATTCAGGGCCTCTGAGTAGCCTGTGCTCTTAATTTCTGAACTGTGTTCAACAGCCCCATCATGAGAATTCTTAGAAATCCTTCTTGTAAGTCATGAGCTAGAAAAACAATAGTTTATGGAAAACATAGGTTCTTAGGTTCTTGCACAAAAATCATAAAATACTGAACTGACAAAGTAGTAAATAGAAACAAGTTGTTTGAACTCTACAACCTTAGTTTCTGAAATCCATCCCTCCCTCCCTCCCTCTCTCCTTCCCTCCCTCCCTCCCTCCCTTCTTTCCTTCCTTCCTTCCTTCCAGACAAGTTTTTTCTGTGTAGTCCTGGGTACACTGAAACTTACTCGGTAGACCAGGCTGACTTCAAACTCAGTGATGCACCTGCCTCTGCCTCCTGAGTGTTGGGATTAAGGTGTGCGCCCCACACTCAGCTGCTGCGCCCCACACTCAGCTGCTGCGGGCTATTTGCTTTTAACAGAGTACAATTTCCACAAGATTACAAATTAGCATTGAGGTTCAGGCCTTGTGTTTGTTGTGAAGTATTAGCAAATGTTTTTGTGTCCTTTAACACAATGGAAAGCAAAGTGGTTGTCTTTGCCAAGGTTCATTCTTGGAAGAGATTTTAGTTTTTAAAGACAGGATCTCATAGTATAGTCTAGGCTGTCCTCAAAACCTGTAATTTCTCCACCGTGCTGTGATTGCACTGCCATAAACCTTTGAAAATGTTAATGGAGATGGGTGGGGGTGGGGTTTCTGTGGTCCAGCATCACTGTTTTGATTGGCTGCCATTCGTTCTTTTACCAGGAGTTCCTAAGCCAAACAGAGATAAAGAGCCAGGCACTGTAACACAGCAGACGTTATGTAGCAAAGTGTTGTTTACAGTCTGTCTCAGTGTTTCCCACATATGTACTGTTTCCTCAGTATGTTATGATTAATAATATAATGTGACATCATGGTAGCTTTTCATCATTCTCTTCAAGAGCCATCAGAATTGGAATTAATTACTTTGGATTAAAAAAAAATTTTTTTTTTGAGACAGGGTTTCTCTGTGTAGCCCTGGCTGTCCTGGAACTCACTCTGTAGACCAAGCTGGCCTCGAACTCAGAAATCCACCTGCCTCTGCCTCCCAAGTGCTGGGATTAAAGGCATGCACCACCACCTACCGGCTGGATTAAAATTTAATGTGCTAGTTAGCACCTGCAGAATTTCTATAAGAATTTATTGGCAAAGAGGAGAAAAAAGTAATCCTTGTGTCCCAAGTAGTAATGACTAGTGGTGTGGTGTGTAGTGACTGTTGAGTGGAGCATTGCCTTGTGCTGTGCCATCTCAGGTACGCACCTATCTTCTGGGAAGTCGTCGTTGTCAGTCCATTATGCTGACAAGGACAGGGCTCAGGATGCCTCCTTGCGATGACAGTCACAGAGTAGTTTGTGTGGGCTGGCGCCAGCCCTGACTCTGCCTTCCTTGCACTTTGTTGGTTCCTGTTCCCTTTCTTATGTAATTCCTTGGGGTTGCTCTTAACAGCCAAGTTACACTTTACAGACTGGATTCAGCCTCTGCTGATCGGAGCGCCAGGTTGTTAATGGAAATTAGGATGTAAATTAGAGGTCTTATTTTAGTGACTTTGTCTTTAGCTCATTTAGTCATAATTAATATTTCCACATCGTTCTGAAGGAGATGACAGACAGCCAGGAAGGGCAGTGTTCTAGTAGTAGGGCATTGGGTGCTACCACAGTAGTCCCCTGTTTATAGATAACTTTTGAGTTAAAACATAAAAGTAGAATTAAGTTTAGAAGCCTGCACAGTTTGTGCTCTCTGGTTCAAAGGATGTTCATTATTTTAATTGTTACGAGCTGTTGTTTTTATTTGTGTTTCTGCTTTGTTTTAGGAAGACACCAGGCATTGTTGTTGGCAGTTTTTGTGACTCCTCTTACTGATCTTCGTTCTGATTTTTCAAAATTTCAAGAAATGATAGAAACAACTTTAGATATGGATCAGGTATGCAATTTACATTTATTTCCCACAGGAAAGTATTTTTGGAAAGGAGAAAGTAACCAGAAACAAAACAGAAAAATCATATTAAAAAATGTCTAATTTGTCTTGGGTTTGTATTTTTGGCACTTTGTGTGGCACCTTTGTAGCCAATTGATGTAAACTTAAGTGACAGACAAGGAAGAATGGACTTGGTAGGCCGAGCTGGGGATTGAACCCAGGGCCTTGAGTGTGGTGGGTGAGTGTCTGATCATTGCTCCATCCAGCCCCAGTCCTTTTCAGTGAAAATAAAAGTTGGCACAATGCAACTTTTGAGTGCGGTGGACTGGGTGCAGGAATTCTTCCTCTTGTTTATCCTGGAACATGGTATCCATCTGCCTCAGCTTCCTGAGTGTTAATGCAAGGAAGTGTTAATGCATTTTTATTTTCTGCATCTAAGTGTTCTGCCTGCATGCATATCTATATTGTTTGTGTATCTGGTGCCAACAGAAGCCAGCAAAGGTCTGATTATCTGTAACTAGATACAGATGATTGTGAGTCACCACGTGGTGCTGGGAACTGAACCTGGATCCTCCAAACAGCATCAAGTGCTCTTAACCTCTGAGCTATCTCTCCATCGCCTCGTTGAGTGTTTTGAGACAGGATCTCTTACTATGTCTCTCTGACCAAGGCTGGCCTCCAGCTCAAGGCAGTCCTCCTGGCCTACTATTTCAAGTGCTGGGATTACAGGCATGTACCACAATATCCTGCTTAAATTTTTTCTGAACTTAAAAATCTAAGCTAAATTTCCAATGAAAGACTATGCAAGGAATATATACTCAAATTATTGGCAACAGTTATTTGAGTAACAGTTTGGTTGGTCAAATTGTTAGTCTTTGGGTTCTTAGTACCTGTAGATCTATTTGAGTTGATACTTCGTGCTATGTGATCTTGATTTATTCTGGTTGTATTAGAGTGTGTGTGTGTGTGTGTGTGTGTATGAGAGAGAGTGTGAGTGTGTGTGTGTGAGTGTTTGAGCATGTGTGCTGGTGTGAGCATGTTCTGGAAAAACTAAGACAATGTTTAAGGAGTCTAGAATAGGATACATTTTATTTAGAATTGCTAGGTCCAGTGAAACCCTCTGGAAGGCCTGGGTTCTTGAACTCTGATTTTGATTTAATCAAAATCACTTTCCCTTTTGGCTTTCAAATGGCTATCAGTAGCAGTTGAGCCAACATTCTGAGCCCTGCCATTTGTCATGAATAGGTTATTTCTGCCAAAGAAATAAGCCAGTTTGAGCTGAATTAAAAGAAAGTAGGCAAGTTTATTTGGGAATGAGCTCCCAGGCCTTGGGGGATGAGACCCAAAGAAGTCAAGGGCAGACTATGTTAGGGAAGTTTTTTTTTACAGTTTGTAGGGGAAGGAAAATGACCATGGGCTTTTAATAAGGATATTTATATCTGGTGGAGATGTTGGTTATTGGCTATTTGGAGTGCCCTGGTTAAGGCAGTTCACTCAGCCTACTGTGAGGAGGTCCCCACTGGGAGGTGGTTTGCTTCAACTGTTTCATTGGAAGCAACCACAGCATAAGCTGCCTGGAGATTTGCCCGTCTGTCTATCGAGAGCTCCCATCCACAAAGAGGATAAGTTGGGGCTCTGAGGAATAGTTTAGAAGACCAGGCCAGGGCGAGCATAGGGTCTCTACAACCTTTGGGTAGGAGTGAGAAGGGAGTATTAGGGGATGGGACAGAGAGGAGGGTTCAAAGGGTTGCAGGGTTTAGAGCAAGTAACTTGAGGTTTTTCTAGACACAGGAGATGAAAGGCTTGGATGCATGAGGGCCCAGGGAGGAAAAGAAGGGAATGCCTCAAGGACCGAGAGGCATTGGGTAGAATCTACCCCCATCCATGTCCCATGGGCCGGAACAGGGTGAGCTTGAGGGCCTCCTGGGTGAGTTCTGCCACTGTTGCTAAAGCTCTCAAACATGGCTGCTATCCACAGATGGAGGGTTCTAGATGTTTGGACAAAAGCTGTGGCCTGATGGGAGGGCCCAACCAGTTGAGCTAAAACACCTGTGGTCACTCCTCTCATCTGTAAAGAAGTGGTAGGGGCAGGTGGGGTTTGGAGGGCCAGGGTAGGGCTAAGAGGGCATCCTCCAGTAAAGAGAAGTGACAGCTGACTGTGTCTGTCTGGGTGGGTGGGGCCTGTGGGGATCTCTTTGGCTGCCTGGTGTAGTGGCTTAGTCATAAGAGCAAAACTGGGGATCCAATATCTGAAGAACCCCACCAGGCTGAAGAATGAAAGAATCTGTTCTGCCATGGCCTGCCTGAAGGGAGGGCTCCGACTCACCAGAGGTGAGGGTCTGATACCCTGGGTTGAGGTGGATGCTAAAGTGCACAGCAGTGGGAGAGCACAGCTGAGCTTTAGATGGAGAGACGCAGTAACTCAGGGAACCAAGAGAGTTTAGGAGTGAAGCACTGCTTTGTTGGGACAGAGACAGGGAAGAGCAGCAGAGTAAAATGTCATCTACATAATGAAGAAGTGTGCTAAGACTAAGGTCCTGAGGAGAGGTCCTGAGCCAAAGTTTGGCCAGAAAAATGAGGACTGTGCTGGAAGCCTTGAGTGAGAACTGTTCTGTGAGCTTTCTCAAAGCTGTGTATCAGGGTCTTCCCAAGTGAAGACAAAGAGAAAATAGGAGTCTGGATGCAGGGGGACAGTAAAGAAGGGATTCTTTAGGTCTGTGATGGTAAAGTAGGAAGATCGAGGAATGTTTAGAGAGGAGGGTGGAAGGGTTGGCAACCATGGGTGGGTTGGAATTACTGCCTTATTAATGTACTGTGTTATAGGCATTGGGAGGATGAGAGTGTTGTGAGGCGAGTCAGTAGGAGTCCCTGAGATAGGAGGTGGGTAATGAATGGCTCGAGACCACAGTGGTGGGCTTCAGAGATGGAAAACTGGGGTCTGGATGGAAAAGAAGACAAGGATGAGGACTGGCTGGTGGTGGGTAGCAGTTACTGGTGTGGAGATATCCTACATTTGAGGGTTGATGACTGGATCTGTAGGGTAGGGACAGGGGAGTTGGGTAGAGATCTGTGAGGCAACTAGGGAAAGAAGATGAGAATCAGGAAAGGTTATGGGGACCAGGATGGCTCCAAAGTAGCTAGGGAACCAGGTAGACAGGCATGACCAGAAAAGCTTGAGAAAAATCACCTTGCAAGAATACAGGGAAGAACAGGATCTTAGGAGTACAGGAGGGGGTTCCATCTACCCCTGGAACAGAAGTTGGTGATGCCACCACGGGACCCAAGTGTGAAGTTAAACCTAGAAGGTAGTCCGTGTCCATCAGGAACAAGGTGTGCTTACCTGCTGCTATCTGCAGCATTGCCCTTGGCTTGGCGAGGGTGATGGAGGTTGCTGAGTCTGGGAGCCATCAGTCCTCCGCCAGGCCAAGGAGCTCTAAGGGTCCACAGTGCCTGTGTAGTGGGGGTGGGCCACTGGAGCTGGACACAGGATGAGTCCACGCAGGACATTCTGACTTCTAGTGGCCAGGCCGTGAGCAGTCTGGGCATGGCTTCATGGGGTACTGAGGGTTGCAGCAGTTGCCACATTTAAAACAGGCCCCTGGCAGAGTGTAGCCTGCTGTAGCCAAGCCTGTTAGGAAGCTCTGCCGCCTCCTCTAGGGCTGTTAAAGGCTTGAAAAGCCATCTCCACCAACTTCTGTATGGGGTTTGAGAACCCTCTTCTGCCTTTTTTAGTCTTTTCCAACTATGTGGCTATGACTTGTTAAGTCTGGTTTTACTATCTCCTGCTCCCATGCTCCCAGAAATAAGACTCAGAGTCAAAATACTTACAAATACATTGGGCCTGTAGCTAGGCTCTTTTCTGACTAGATCATAGCTTAGACAACCCAATTATTTTAAACTACATACATGGCTAGTTACCTGTGCTCAGGTACTATGTGTGTGTCTTGTTCCATCTTTCCCAGGTGAATCTTCCCATTCCTGGCTCTGCCTCCCGGATGTCCCACTTTGCATTTCCTGCCTAAGGCATAGGCTATAGGCTTTTTAATTGACAGGCGATGCATCTATGTGGTACAGAAATACTCTGTACAGGACTGAGAAATAAAATGGGTAGTAAGGTTAGTGACTTCTGCTGGGAAGGCTGGGTTCAGGCAGGTACAGTGAATCATGGCAGGATTTTCATCAGCTTGCTGCATAGTTTCATGGAACTTTAGTTGTTTTTTTTTTTTTTTGTTTTTTGAGACAGGGTTTCTCTGTGTAGCCCTGGCTGTCCTGGAGCTCACTCTGTAGACCAGGCTGGCCTCAAATTCAGAAATCTGCCTGCTTCTGCCTCCCAAGTGCTGGGATTAAAGGCATGCGCCACCACTGCCCAGCTATAGTTGATTCTAACTCCATTCCCTGAAGGAGGCAACAGGCCATAAGGTCCTTTCTCTGGTGGCCATCTTAACCCAGCTGGTTCCGTAGCTTGACACTGGCTTGTCAACCACAGGGAATGTATTGTCCACTAGGTGGATCTAGTCTGTATACTTCATGGCAGCTGCCCGAACCCACCCATATTCTCGGAGTGAGAGTGGAACCCTGTGTGACGTACAGGTCAGAGGTCATAGGCCTGGCAAAGGTAGTGGAACTCTTTAATGTATGTGGATAGGTTGGGAGAGAAGGATCCTCAACACATTTTAGTCTTGGGGAAGTTGAGTAGGGAGAAAGGAACAAGAATTGCAAGAAGCCCCACAGCTCTTGCCACCTCTTGGAGTGGGCAGAGGAAAGTGGCAGTCTGCCAGACTGTGTTGTGAGAATCTAGGCGGGGCAGACCAGGGTGTGGGTTGTGGGGTCATAGAAGGGGGAGAGGGCAGAGTAGGCATGGGGGGAGGGAAGAGGATGGGGAGGAGGTTGGTAAAAGGGAGGTGGTAAGTTAGAAGGGAAGCAGTGGGAGGAGAGACAGGGGGAAGGGAAGGTTGGTGGGGGAGCCAGTGACTCAGGCAGATCAGTTCTGGCGATGACTCAAGTCCCTGGGTAAAAGGCTGTTTAGGGTGCTGTAACCTTGGCCAACAAGACTTGGGCTGTCAAACACTGGCTACAGAAGAGCAATTCCCAAAAACCTTGAACACAAGGGAGTTCACTTGCCCTACACAGGCATTTTCATGACATTTCAAGGTCATGGAGAGTATTAAAGTTTATAGAGTGGCCTTTTAGATTGGTTATCTAGAATATACTGAGGTCTGGGCACAGAGCAAAGAACCAGGTGTGTTAGACAAATTCTGAGACGGGCCCAATTTGGATAAATTTCGCAGCAGACAGTCTGAGTGTGTGTGTGTGGGGGGGGGCGGGGGTGGGGGCAGGGGTTGGCGATTGATTTTTTTTTTTTTTTTTTTTTTTTTTTTTTTTTTTACATCTGTCAGTGTCTGTTTTCCGGTCTTTGCTGGTTGCCTGATTTCTTCAGTGGAGAAAACCTCTCAATGGCAAATGGCAGGGCTCAGAATGTTGGCTCAACTGCTACTGGTTACCATCCTAGAGCTAGAAAGGTTAGAGGATTAATTGTTGACTGTTCATACTAACGAGCGGCAAGGACTGGCTTGAAAGCCCATCTCTAGAGGCTTCATCGCCAGCCTTCTGCTAGACTATGGGTCTTGAGGCCAGGCCGTGTTCACCTCCCTCTGCTGGGGCTCTGCTCTATAGTAAACAAATCCCACCAATCCCTGAGCTTGCCCCCAAATCAGGCCATATAGTCCCCAATCTTACTTAGACCACCCTGGAAAGCTCTACCCCTGCCCAAGAAAGCCTTTATTTACTAAACCCTGTGCTCTGCCCATTTCTCTGCGGCAGCCACCGTCCTGGGTTTTCCCTCCTTCTTGTGTGAGGTTTGTTGTGCAGTGTGACTTAGTGGTGTTCTGTGGCTCCCTACTGCCAGGACCTTTCCATCCAAGCTGTAACACATCAGCTTCCTTCAGAAGGAGGAGGGACATTGAAATGTGAGCATTTCAGGGCCAGGGAGGAGTGCTGTGGCCAGTAGCAGTTACTCCTCAGTCACTGTACTGGGGGTGCTCACAGTTTATAGTGTGGAACTGTCTTAAGTAATCACAGTCCTAATTAAAGGCTGCACTCCTGGGAGCTGACCTAGACACGCCTCTAAGTGTATCTCAAGTTATAAGGCAAGTTCAAATCACCGGCATCACAGATATTTGTAATGAATTTAGGCATTCAGATTATATTTTTAGAACCACTTTCAGAATTTCTCCAGGGACTCTCAATTGTTCTTGTCTAATCTTTGAAAGCCTGGTTGTGTTCCAGCTGTTCTTAGGAGTTCATGTGATGAAGGATCTTATTTATACAATGGCTTGCTTCTTATGCCCTGCCCCCACCTACCCCCCAAGTAAGTGTTTCTGTGGCTGCTTTCCATAAATCCTTTTTTTCTTTTTTCTATTTTAGAAATAAATGTAAATCAAAGCCATCCTAAGCCAAAATTCAAGAAGGCATTGATTTTTACAAAACTAAACAGTTTCCTTGGTGTTTCAGTGAATTATATTAATTTCTTAAGTTTCTTTTGACAATTTCATACATATATACAGTTTATTTTGAATATATTCAGTGCACATCTTTCCACTTCCCCTCTGTGGTAGTTTGACTATGCTTGGCTCATGGGAAGTGGCACTGTTAGGAGCTGTGATTGTGTTGGAGGAAGCGAGCCTGTGTAGGCGGCCTTTGAGGACTCCTGGTGCTCAAACTCTGCCCAGTGAGGAAGAAGTCAGTGCTCTCCTGGTCCTTTCCTGGCAGCCTTCAGATGAAGATGTAGAACTCTCAGCTCCTCTAGCACCATGTCTGGATGCTGCCATGTTCTTGCCATGATGATGATGGACTGAACCTCTGAACCTGTAAGCCAGCCCCAATTAAATGTTTGCCATTATAAGAGTTGCCTCGGTCATGGAGTCTCTCCATAGCGATGGAAACCTAACTGAGACACCCTTGGTCTTCATTGTCATGCCTTCCTTTTTTCTTTTCCTTTCTTTTTTAATTCATTTTTACTTTATGTGCATTGGTGTTTTGTCCGCATGTATGTCTGTGAAGGTGTCAGATCCTCTAGAACTGGAATTACAGACAGTTGTGAGCCGTCATGTGGGTGCTGGGAATTGAACCCAGATCCTCTAGAAGAGCAACCAGTGCCCAGTCAGAGCTCAGCCATTCCCCCACCCCACCCCACCGTACCCTACCCTCTTTCCTTTTTTCAGTAATGCACTAGGTCTAGTTAGTCCTGCCTGCATGCTCAGGGATGCCTTCCTCTTCCCTAGTAGCTATAATTGTCAGTGGTGCCTCATGTAGCCAGGAGCCCCATGAGCCCTCTGCATCCATGCTGGAATGTTTACTGACTTGACATTATGATTTAGCTAACTATACCTGCTGTGAGAGCAATGCCCATGTCGTGTCCAGGAAGCGTTTCCAGCATTCCTGCCCATCCTTTGACTCTTACATACTTAACACACATTCTACCCTGATGTTACCTGAGTTACCCTTTATAGCGCGCAAGCACATGTAAGAGATAAATACATACACATATACATACACACTCACACACATGGGTAAATGTCCTATTTAAGTCTTGAGCACTCAGTAAACACGTGTCATCACTTAGATGACCCATGTATATGCATTATCTACTGACCACTTACAGAGAGAAGCTTCTCTGGCCAAGGTTGAAGGCAGCGCTGATCTGGGCATAAGTATAAATGGTGAATAGGCAGTTTGATGTGTCCATTTAGGAAGACAACAGTAGTAGTTTTCTCCCACCTAGGGTTAGTGATCTCCTTAGTTGAGTGAGGTCTTCTGACCAGGTTTACAGTACCTGGCAGAAATCCATCCTGTGGATTAGGCCTCAAGTCCAATCAAAAGGCAGTTGGTTATCCTCTAAAACGTCATGCTGATCTTGGTGGTCGTTTTTATGTCAGCTTGACACAAGCATCTGAGATGAGGGAACCTTGATTAAGAAAATGCCTCCATAAGGTCAGCCTGTAGAACATTTTCTTAATCAGCGGTTGATGGGAAGGAGCCCATCCCATTATGGGTGGTGCCATCCCTGAGATGGGGTCCCAGGCTCTATAAGAAAGCAAGCTGAGCAAGCCATGGAGAACTAGGCAGTAAGCAGCATCCTCCATGGCCTCTGCATCAGCTCCTGCCTCCAGGTTCCAGCCCTGTTTGAGTTCCTGCTCTGACTTCTGTCTATGGTTGGCTACAGTGTGGAAACATAAACCCTTTCTTCCCAATGATGTCTCATCTCAGCAATAGTAATCCTAACTAGGACACGGCTGTTGCACCAGAGGGCAAATCTTGTTTGTTGATGAGTATTGCAGTATTCAGTGTCCACTAGTTGTGAAGTTCGTTGATGGCTTTTCTTTCACAGTACCCTGCATAGCACTTTCTATTACTATGAAAGCTAGCCAGTAGGAAGGGTGTTTTTAGATGAGTTTCAGCTACTTGTCTTATTTGATCCTGTGTCAGACATCACACACCACCAGCATTTCCTGGATGCTTCTGGTGCATCTCACCAGGCTCTACTTGGTTTTATTTTTTCTATTATTATTATTATTTTATTTTATTTTTTGCTTTTTCGAGACAGGGTTTCTCTGTGTAGCCCTGGCTGTCCTGGAACTCCCTCTGTAGACCAGGCTGACCTCGAACTCAGAAATCCGCCTGCCTCTGCCTCCCAAGTGCTGGGATTAAAGGCATGCGCCACCACTGCTTGGCGGTTCAATTATTATTTTTTAAGTTACATTCTTTTGTGTGTGTGTGTGTGTGTGTGTGTGTGTGTGTGTGTGTACACGTATAAGTGTGGAGACCAGAGGACAATTTGAAGGAGTCAGTTTTCACGTGGGTCCTGCAATTCAAACTCAGGTTGCCAGTCTTAGCAAAGAAGCACCTTTACTTGCTGAGCCGTGTTACTGCCTCGTGCTGTTGTACTTGGTGAAGCTTCTTTGGTTAAAATGTATGTGGTGAAGCACACATTTCCCTCTCCTTGGAGGTTAGCTGTTTGGAGAACTTAAGATTTAAAAATCCTTCTGGGTTTTCTTTCTCTTTCATTAATTTCAAACATTACTATTTTTGTGCCCTCTTATTTGTTGTTGTTGTTGTTTTATATGTATGTGAGTTTGTGAAGCCGGAAGAGCTAGATTTACAGGTGGTCATGAGCCACCTGATAGGGTTACTGGGAACTCAAGTCCTCTGAAGAGCAACAAGCACTCCTAACCACAGAGCCATTTTTCCAGTCCTCCTTTTTTGATTGACATTTATTTGTGTGTGGTCGGTGGTGGACACAGCATTTGTGGAAGTTTATCATGTGTTATGAGATTATATTTCCCTTTAGTGTGTCTCTCTAGCTGAGTGCATCCCACAGCTTGAGAAAAGAGTAATTTACTCAATTTGATTCACTTGCTGAGTTGGGTAAAGAAAGTCATACAGTTTCTTACAAGTTGAACTTCATTTTTTAGGTATGAGTTCTTTAGTGATAACTTTTTGCCTTGGATTTGATTTATCTAATAGAAAAGGTGAGTTATTTGACAGTGTGGGACGTTGCATCCAGGATATTGTATAAACACTATGCAAGCATTTTACCACTGAGCTATAACTGTAGCTGGTTCCCCGGCCATCCTCAATAGCAATTTTAGCCTGTTACATATTTGTGGTTTCTCAGATCTTTGAACGTCCATCAGATTGTATTGTGATTCTTCTTCCTTGCTCTTGGTGTCCCTGAGACAGTTTCACCATGTAGCTCCGGCTGACTGTCACTCCCACTTTAGGTCTCCGCGTAGGGTTAGAGTGGGTGCTTAGCCTCTGCAATTACTCACTGTTGTATTGATTGGGGTTAAGTTTTTGATTGGAAATAGAGCATACTAGTAGCACACTTGCCTAACTGGAGTGTACAACCATTGGCTTGTTTCTCAGCACTGCAGAAATGAAGGAGGGAGAGAAGGAGTTCCCTTCCCTGTGCTCTCCCCATCTGATTGGATAAACTGACTGGCTTGGAAGTCGTCTCCTTTGTTTATTCTTTCCATTTGTTTGGGTTTTGGGACAAGGTCTTATTATGTAGCTCTGCCCGGCCTGGATTTCACTGGCTAGATCTTCCTGCTTTTGCCTCTCAGGTGCAGGGAACACAAGTGTGCCTCCAAGCCTAGCTTTTTTTTTCTCATCAAAGTGAAAAGCCTGTCCCTATCTTCACACTGAAAAAATTACTAGACCCTTAGGACACCTGATACCAAATAACATTGCTTCATTATTGGCTCTGTGCTTTTTGCCCTTGGGTTTATTTCCATTCTACACAGTAATTGTTGAGTTTAAATTTGAAATTCGTTTATTAGACTGTCCTAGTCGGGTTTTTTATTTGCTTGAGAAACACTCCTGCTGTTTGAGAATACTTTAGGTGCTTGGTTCCAAGTTTGTAGTTTTTTCCCTCAGTTGCCATAAAATTTTTAGTGTGCTGTGTTCCGTCTTGTTGATATTAGGGTGCTTTAGTTCCAGATGTTATTTCTATATACACAAAGGTTTATTTTACTCTTTCTTTGTATTTTTTGAGAGAGAGGAGGAGGAGGAAGGGGGAAGGAGAGAGAGAGAGAGAGAGAGAGAGAGAGAGAGAGAGAGAGAGAGAGAGAGAGAGAGAGAAATATGCCAAATTTACAGAAATCTTATTTTAAAAATTTTATTCACTTAATTTAGTGTGTGTGTGTTTTCTATGTGCATGCAGGTATCTGAGGAAGCCAGAAGAGGGCTTTATGTCTCCTAGAAGTGGTGGTTGTGAGTTACCCGATGTCAGTGCTCCTCTGCAAGAGTCATAAGTCCTCTTAACTGCAGAGCCATCTCTCCCCCAGGAGTCAGTTTTTTCCGCTATCTAGATCCTGGGAGCTAAACTCTAATCAATATGCTTGGAAATACCTTTACCAACTGAGCTAGCTTGCCAGCCCCAGTGTTTCTTTTCTCTATAGCCAGTTTATATTTCTGCTCATTCTGGAGGACTGACAATCATCTTAGCTTGTCCTCTGCTCCTGTGATAAGGACCATGACCAGAAGGGTGTGTTTCACCTCGCAGATTACAGTAGGTGTGGAGGGATGCTGCTTACTGGCTTGCTCCTTCTCAGCAGCTCTGTTACTTTCTTATATGCCTCAGGGCTACTGTCTGGGGACCGCATCACCAGCAGCGGGCTGGGTGATGACACATCAGTCATCCTCCCAGGGGCTTGCCTACTTGCCTATAGGCCAGCCCTCAGGGGGTGTTGTCACTGAGGGGGTTCCCTCTTCTCAGGTGACTCTTGCTAGGGTGAAAGCTAAGTGACATAGCCACCATTATGTGATGACGACTCCTCCCCCCCCCCCCCCCCTTCACTCCTCCTCTGTCTTTCCTGGACTGCAGTTGTATGCAGCCTGGGCCTTCTGCCATTGTCAATGTAGCTCTCTTCAGTAAGCATTTTCTCCAGTGATTGTCTGTATTCATTCATTAATTCATTCAGTTCAATTTTAGCTTCCTACTATCTTAAGTAGTAGGCATTTTTAAATACTTCCCTAAATATCTTAAATATTTAATTTTCTGTATCTAAAGTTAATTAGTTGAAGTTTGCTTGGTGCTGGGGAATGAACCTCAGATGCTGTGCGTGGTGGGGTATGTATGCTCTGCCTCAGAGCTTGGCCTCTAGCTTTTTCTTGGGTCCTAGGTTGTACGAACTTTTGTATTTGTGCGTTCCTGTGCATGTGTGTCCTGGTGGCTCGTTTCCTGGTGCATTTTACATGTATAGAAGGTAAATTTTTACCTAGCTGAACTTTGTGTAAATCGTATGCATCTTCTCTGTCCTTGACCAGCTTGGCCCCCAATTCCCAAAGACACCAGCCTACTTAATATTGGGATTAAAGGGCACCATTCCATGCTGCAGAGATGCTCTCAGGATTTCTTCTCAGCCTGGGGCTTCTCAGCTTTATTGAGATGAATGAACTTAAAACGCGATGCATAAGTGAATGCTGATGGCTTAAAGGAGAAGAACGTAAGAATGGAGGTGTTCTGTTGGTTGTTTTTACTGAGATTAGAGCTTTCGTTTTCACCAGGACAGCTGGGGTGTCAGCACCAGGTTAGTAGGGCAGGCCAGCAGCTCCTGTGGTGGGCACCAGGCTCCTGGTGTTCTACCACTGTCGAGTGTTTTCATCTTCAAATGAAGGTGACTAATCCTCTTTCCAGCCAGTTGAAATGTGTCATTTATTTTCGAAGTGGTGCATATGACTTCTGTTCACACACAGTCTCTTGGCCTCGATTGATTTAGAGAACTCCACGCCTGGTTCTGAGGGAAGCTAGAAAAGGTTGTCTTTGTCCTCAGTTATATGTTTTGCTAAAAAAAAAAACCCAACAAAAACCAATGGCTTTGATCACAGTAGAAGCAAGGGCAATAAAAAGCCAAAGGCTAGTGTCCTTTTGTCTGCCAGTATAAATAGGAGACACTTGTACCAAACTCCATGGTTTGGGTAGAGTGTGTTCTGCCTTCACTCCTCCTCCAGGGGCTGATAGATGCAAGTGAAAGGTCCAGGACTCCCCAGAAGGGAGGTCCACTAGAGTCACAGGATAGCACGCACCCAAAGGACACACGAGAGACCGTCTTGCTGTAAATAAAGCACATGAGGTGGTTTATTAAATCAGAGCTCTGGGCCAGCCCATATCCCCATATCTCACATAGGGGATAGAGGGACTGACCCCGTGGCTCAGGGGTCTAGCACTTATACATGGGCGGGGTGGGGAAAAAGCGAACTTTCACGCTGGTGCACAGGATTGGTTGTTTTACCTTTTTTAAACACTAGTAGGCCGTACCATGGGGGCAGGGTGTAGTTCCTCCCTTGGCCGGTCAGTTTCTGAGATGTTCTTAACAGGCCTTTGTACTGTAACTCCCTCCTCCTCTGTAACTAATTAGATGGGCCCAAACCTGCTGGCAGGCACTTTTAACTATTTAGGTTAGGGAAAGGGCCCTGTTATTATTATTAGTTTCGGCCTATTTCAAAAATTCTCTTTTACAAGGTCTTCTCATTGCTAAGTCTCAGTCAGAGTTATTATCATTGCTGTGAAAAGCACCGTGACCAAAACAACTTGGGGAGGGATGGGTTTATTTGGCTTACACTTTCATATCACTGAAGGAAGTCAGGACAGGATCTCAAACAGGGCAGGAACCTGGAGGCAGGAGCTGATGCAGAGGCCATGGAGGGCCTTACTAACTTGCTAATCATGGCTTGTGGAGCCTGCTTTTTTACAGAACCCAGGACCACCAGCCTAGGGATGGTACCACCCACAATGGACTGGGCCCTTTTCCATCAATCACTAATTAATAAAATGCCTTAAAACTGCCTTTAGTGGGGGGAATTTTCTCAATTGAAGTTTTCTCCTTTTAAATGACTCTAGGTTTTGTCAAATTGATATGAAACTAGTCAGGATTTATTTTTTAAAAACAACAACAAAAAAATAGGTCTCACGTTGGCCATCCTGGGAACTGGCTATGTATAGATAGGCAAGTTTGGCCTCCTGCACAGAGATTTACCTGCCTTTGCCTCCAGATGCTGAAATTAAAGGCCCGTGGAACCATGTCTGACATGACTTTGAAGTAATCTCCCTGGTTTTGTCTTGGAGAGTCTTCACTTGGCATCAGTTAGATGGAATTTTCTCCAACTGATCTTTTTTTTTTTTTTTTTTTGAAAAGCATGCTTATAATATTTTATTTAATACTTCTGGGGTAGTGGAGCTTTTATAACGTAATTGTCTAAAACAATACCCTGGGCTAGAGTTGACTCAGCAGGCCATGTAATGTTCTTGTAAAGGACCCAGCTTTGGCGTCCAGCACCCACAGGCATGGCTCCTTATATCTGCTTGTACCTCCAGTCCCAGGGGATCCCATGAACTCCAAGGTCAACAAAGCACACACAGTATACAGACACTACTAGGCAAATCACTCACATACATAAAATATGAAAATACATAAAACCTAAAAACCTTAGTATCTTTTATATTTATTTGTTTTTTAATTTCTTCATCTTTGGATGTGCATCCTCTGTAAGGTTTTCTACTCTTTCAGAGTTGTCGATTTGGTTTCAGACTGTCTCTGGTGTATTGATGAGCCCTTTAGTAACTTGGCTAAGGCCCAACTTTACCTTTCATTCCACTGTGAGCTCGCTCCTTGCTCATCTGTCTGTCACCTTTGCTGATACAATGGCTCGTTCTAGTGTGGAGGTAGGTGATACTGTTGAAACACTGACGTTCAGATGCCCTGTGTGGGGCAAGTGGCAGACTGCTGATGGACGCTCACGTGAGTGTCCTGTGAAGACCCCCACACTCGGGAGACCCTTCCTCAAGTCTCAGGAGATCACGGCCACCCAAAGGTCACAAGAAACCATACCTGGATGCAATCAGCAGAGGCTTTATTAGGGAAATTGGCCGGTGGTCAAACCACAAGCTCTCTCTCTGAAGAGCAAGGTTTGGCTTCCAGTGGCGGGGCTAAGGGGTCTTTTATAGCATGGGGTGGGGAAAGAAAGGCATTTTTGTGCGGTTACACATGAATGGTTGCATTTTCGCGCGGTTACACATGATTGGTTGTTTTACAAATTTTGAACATAGCACTGGGAAGACCAAGGGAGGGAGGGGTAACCAAGAACAGTGGAACATTTCAGAGGAATCTAACCCAAATGATCTAGAGTCATGTGAAAATCACTCTGCACACTCATTCTTCTCAAAAATGTGGTTTTACCATATCACTGTCCCCTATACCGTCATTACAAAATATTTCTCACTTCCTCCAGTCACAGCCCCACCTAGATGGCTTGTATTTTTTATGGTCAGGAATGTGTCTTCCTGCTTCGGGGTCTTCCCCCCCCCACACACACACCCACACACCCACAGGTGGGCCTGCTGCCTGAGGCTTGAGGAATGTAATCCAGCAAGTGTCCTCTGATTCAGGGGCAATGTCCTTCACCTGGAATGTGTCCTGGGGTAGTGAAAATCTTACATTCACTTCCGCTTTCTGGAACTTGCATTTTTCTGCCCAGGTCTAAGGGCAAAGAAAAAGTCTACATATTTCATAAAATGGTCTTTATAATTCTTCACTCTATACTTTTCAGCAGCATTTATTTCAGTTATGTTAAAGGCCAGGTCATGTCCCCTTGTTTTGCTTAACTCCCCCACTGCTCTTTTTCTATTTTTGTTTTAAACATTTATTTGCTACATATTTATTTGATTTATGAGTGTGTGGCTCAGTGTATATGTTCAGCATGCAGGTGCAGGGGCCAGAGGAGGTCAGAAGACACTGCATCCTCTAGAACTATAGTTATAGGTGGTTCTGAGCCCCATCTGATACCTCCATGTGGGTACAGTGAGCATGGGAACTGAACTTGGGTCCTCTGCAAGAGTAATTGGCTGCCAGCTCCATCTCAGTCTTGTAGCAGCTTTCAGAAGTTCATCCTCTCATTTAAGGAAGTAGATAAGGATACCCTCCAGATCTGAGGGCTTCCCTCATCATTACTTTTCTATATGGAGGGCTTGAGGATAGGAACTTGGCCTGGCCACTGCTTTGCCTCTTAACTGGAAGAAGCAAGTTGTGTAGCGCACTTTCAATCTTCCTTGACAGCATTGGATTTTTCCCCCTGTAATTGTTATGTCTTGATCCTTACATCTGAAGAATCTTCATTACATGTTTAATTGACTATTAGTACTCTGTTCTGTTGATAAGTTATACAAATTCCGTGTCTTCCAGTTGTGCTGTAAAGAGAACTATATAGAGGCTTTATCAGAAAACGGTATGGAGGCTTTCTCTATCTTGTGTGCTTTTATTTTGCTTCTATTTCATCATTTCAGTAAATTTCCAGTAGGGTAGCTGTGTCAGAGAATAAACATATCCAAGTCTCATTGCATTTTGCCCCCTACCATTTTTGTTTGTTTTGTGTTTCGAGACAGGGTTTGTCTGTGTAGCCCTGGCTGTCCCTGTCTGGACCTCTTTCTGTAGACCAGGCTGGCCTCGACCCCAGAGATCTGCCTGCCTCTGCCTTCACTGCTCTTTGTGAACATCTCCCAACCTCACTCTCAGCAGGTGTGGGCTGCTGAGTGCAGGTTTCAGGAAGGCTCCCTGTGTCTGCTTCTCAGTCTCTGCTTCTTAGGGGCAGGAAGCAGGAAGAGAGAGAGCTGGTGGAATGCCTGCCTGCATGGGGACAGCTACTGTACAACAGCTCAGGGCGGCTTAAATATTCATAGCTTTTATTACAGCACTTTTCTCTCCGTTACTCTATTGCTTATTTTAGGTGCTTATGCCTGCTCATTTAATGACCTTAATACTTTCCTTATATGCAAAGAAGTGTCCTGACAAAAAGCTTTTATGTTTTTATATTTTTGGTAAAGCTGTAGTATACCTTTCATCTTTAAAAAGATTTGTTCAGAATTTTAGCTTTTAATATTTTATATAGCTGAAACATGTTTTATCTTAAATATTTTATTCATTTTTTGCTAGCTTTCTGTAATTTGATTTTTTTTTCCTCCTGTGTAGTTCACTTTAGGAATGTGAATATGTGCTCTGATTAAGTGGATAATAATTAGGAGCAATTTGTCTCAGCCTTATTTAGTGAATATGTTTTTGTCATCTTGTTTTAGAAAATTGACTCACTCTCATATTAAGCTTTTATGTATAATTGTCATTTAATAACTTTTAATGCCTGGTACAAATAGACTTCTTTTTAAAATGTTCCTTTGTAATTTTATTTGTTTAAATTTTAGTCATTTGCTTAAAAAAAAAAAAGAACAATCACTAGGTTTGAAGAGCTATTAACATTTAAGTTTCTGTTTCCATGGTTTGCTCCTTAACTTGAAACCAATTGTATTTAATGTTCAAATAAATTGTCTTTTTAAAAGTCTCTACATAATAAAGACTTGAAAGTTCCATGTATGTGTATGCTGTTAAAAATGAGATCCATTTTTTCATTACACTTTCTTGCTGGTTAATAATATAGCTGGTAAATAATTTTTTAAAAAGCCAGGCATGGTGCCTCACAGCTTTACTCCCAAGTACTCTGGTGGCAGAGGTAAGCAGATCTCCAAGTTCAGTGTCAGTCTGCAGCCAGACCTACACAGTGTGAGACCTTGTCTTCAAAGCAGTAGCCTAGGAGCAGTTTACAAAGATGGTGTTCAAGAGTGCCATGGTTAGGTTTGATCTCAGCATTCGTTCCCTCTAAAATGTGTCATAAAATCATGAAACTTTGAGCTGGGTGTTGCTGTGTACACCTTTAATTCCAGCACTTAAGAGGCAGGTAGGTCTCTGAGTTCCAGGACAGCCAGGGCTACACAGAAAAATCTTGTCTCTAAAACAAACAGCTTCCCTCCCCCCTCCCCCCCCCCCCCCCCCATGGTGGTGCACGAGTTTAATCCCAGCACTTGGGAGGCAGAGGCAGGCAGATTTCTGAGTTCCAGGCCAGCTTCATCTACAGAATGACTTCCAGGACAGCCAGGGCTACACAGAGAAACCCTGTCTCAGAAAGAAAAAACAAAAACAAACAAATAAACAAACAGAAAATCATGAAATGTTGATAAGCTTTAGGGGGTTTGAGACAGGGTCTTATGTAACCAGAACCGTGTTCTAACTCCTCAGTACATAGTCCTGGGTGACCCAGAACTCCTGTTCTTCCTGCCTCTGCCTCTCAAGTGGTGAGATAATAGGTCATTCATTTATTTATTCATTTATGTTTAGTTATTGTGTCCCTAGGTAACCTTGGCTAGTCTGGAGCTCACTATGTAGACTAGGCTGGCTTTGAATTCACGGAGAGATTCTCATGCCTCTGCCTTCTAAGTATTAGGATTAAGGACAAATGCCACCACACCTGGCAGTCACACGGGTTTTGTGTGTGTGTGTGTGTGTGTGTGTGTGTGTGCATGTGTGCTCGTGCATGCACGCACATGAGTGTTTATTTGTGGGAGGGTGATGCAGGTGTACCATGCATGGCACAGCTGTGGAGACAGGACAACCCCAGTGAGTCATTTTCACCCTGTACCACCACGTGGGCTCCGGGGATGGAGCTCAGGTCGCCAGACTTGGCAGTTATAAGTTTTTTTTACCCATGAGCCATCTTGCCTGCACTAGCTAGATACAGATTTTTAAGAATGGTATTTTGGAGGAGGCATTGGGAGTGGAGTGCTGTGCTGAATTGGAGCTACTGAGGATCTTAAGGTAGATCATTGGTTTGGGAAAAGCATAATGTAGTGATGGTTTTGAATATTGAACATTCTTTAGTAAGAGTTAAGGAAAATGCAAATAAGGGTAGCATTGGAGACACTCTTTGGATCTACTTCCTGTGGGTAATTCCTGTATATCTAGAACTTAAGCTCCTATTAAAATTTGTTAATAAGTAGAAGGTTCTTCTAGTGTTGGCTGAAGATGTTAGGGATGGTCACTCCTGCCAGCATTACCCAGATGTACACAGGCAGAAGAAACATCATGCTTCCTAGGTCTGTCTTCACCTGTTTGTTTGTCTGATTTATCTAGTCCTTGCTCCTATAGGTGGAAAACCATGAGTTCCTTGTAAAACCTTCATTTGATCCTAACCTGAGTGAACTAAGAGAAGTCATGGATGCCCTGGAGAAGAAGATGCAGTCCACCTTAATAAGTGCAGCCCGGGGTCTCGGTAAGGGTTGGTCCATCTGTAGTGTCCTTGAGTCCTTTCTCTTTTCACCCCGAGAGGGCACATGCTTTGCTCAGAGACATCACATTGCTGGTGGCAGATGTAACTGCTGGATTCTCTGTGGACATTTTGTGATTCTGTTACTAAAACCTTAGTTTTATTTATGCGTGGTTTTCTGCTGTCTTTTCTCTGCAAATGTGGCCTGTCTGTAGTTTTTTTTTTTTTTTTTTTTTTTTTTTTTAAATAAATTTGGTTGCTGTTTTTCAGCCAACAAATTTGTATCTAGTATTTTTTTTTTAATGTGGTCTAATAATTACTTTGAATAAAATTGTGAGCAGAGGCCAAGATAGATAAAACTGTATGGATCTTAGATATGTAAAGTTTAGCTAGCAAATCTGTGTTTGCCCTTTGAAGTCTGTGCTTAAGAAGAATATATCCTAGTTTTTCTTGTGTCTCCTTGTCAAAGTTAGATTTTTGTTTAGAAATTGCATTTGCCCACTTTTAATTATACCCTAGTTTTCAAACATTCTTTGGTTAAAAAGAGAAAGACGCCTGGCCTGGGGGTGGTGGCTTAGCAGATAAACACCACCAAACAGCCTGACTACCAAATGTGGATCTGCTTGCTGGAGAGAGACCTGATTCCCACAGTTTGTCCTCTGAGCTCCACATTGAGCCATGATACACAATTCCACATTCTTTACACACAAACAGATAAAGTGAGAAAAAATAAATCAAGAAATCTTATGTAAAACTCCTTAAGCATGGGTCTTTCCGTATCCATTTTCATACCTTCAACATCTGGAACAGCATGTCCCCCACCACCACCGGTGCTCCCCACCACCAGTGCTCCGCCATCTTGGGTGGGTTTACACATATAAAAAGCAGCTTCTCCCATCCATAGGTATATTATACATATTTTCCCAATGAAATGGGAACCTTTTCCAATGAGCTAATCCTAATTTCTATTGTGTTGTCTTGTAATAATCAGATGTGATTTTGACCATTTACACTGAAGTTTTTTCTTTTTAATCATGAAGGATTGGACCCTGGCAAACAGATTAAATTGGACTCCAGTGCACAGTTTGGATATTATTTTCGTGTAACCTGCAAGGAAGAGAAGGTCCTTCGTAACAACAAGAACTTCAGCACAGTAGATATCCAGAAGAATGGCGTTAAATTTACCAACAGGTCTGAGAGTCTGTTATACTCTTGGGCTTTTGGTTGTATGTGGCTTTTCTGGTAAAAGTAATATCTTTGACAAAGAGTTTTTACTTTATTTTACTGTTCATTGATTAAAAATCAACTAAGAGTCAAGTTTCACTTTCTTCCAAGAAGCTAGTAGGTATTTCAGCACTGTTAGCCAGGACAGGTACTCCTAAAAGTCCCATGGGAAGAGCAGTGCTTTCCTCCTGTACTGTTCTAGAACCTGTGGCCTGCCTTGCTATTACTCCTTAGTATTCCCAGTACAGAAAACATATGTGAGGGACCCACCCACTCTTGTTTGTTTACTTTTTTGAGTGCACTGGTGTTTTTGTCTTCGTGTATGTATGTGTGTTCTGTGCATGCCTGTTGAGAGCCAGACGAGTGTGTCAGGCCCACTGGAGCTGGGGTTAATGGACACTTATGGAATACCATGTGGGTGAACCTGGGTCTTCTAGAGCAGCTCTTAACCACTGAGCCATTTCTCCAGCCCTGTATTAACTTACTTGCAGTGTTGTATGCTGATGTTATTCTAGGTGTGTTAGACACCCCAGTTATGAAAACAGTGTAATGGTTCCTTATAGCATTTTCTGAAAGAAATAGGACAAATGTATTTATTTCTCCCCTTCATAGATCAGATAATCTCAGTTCCTACTTATATGCTAGTAATACTGCTAGATACTGAAACCTAGCTCTCGATAGCACTCCTGTTGTTTTTCTAATACACTGTGTCATTCCTATTTCAATAAAATACCTCTTAGGTTACATAAAAACAACCTATGGAGTATTTAGGTAAAAGAGATTGGAATGACTTTTAGCACCACATGGTGCTAAAAGTTGTGAAGAATCCATTTATCTTCAAGTTGTGGAGAAGATGGAGTGCTTGCTTATGTCTCTTGACTTCATATCATTTTTCTTTTTATAGATTTACTTATTTCATGGAAACGAGTGCTGTATCTGCATGTACACCTGGATGCCAGAAGAGGGCATCAGATCACACTGTAGATGGTTGTGAGCCACCATGTGGTTGCTGGGAATTGAACTCAGAACTGGAAGGCAGTGCTCTTAACTGCTGAGCTATGTCTTGAGACCCTCATCTTTCTTCTTAAAAGGCTCAATGTGTATCCATTATTCAGGATAAAATCTTAGACTATGGCCTGTATGATCTGGTACCAGCCCGCCTCTTCTGTAGCTCAACTCCTCAGCAGGAGCCTCAGTTTATGACATGTTCACATCATTTCTTTAATTCTTTCCATTTGTATATTCCATAGTAATCTTTTGTGCTGCTTTTAGGCCCATGGCCAGATTCAAAATTGTCCCCTTGGCCAGCTAGTTCTGTCCTCTTCCCTGTGTCCCATGTTTTATTCTTGATAATTTTTCTCTTTAAAATTGTGTGTGTGTGTGTGTGTGTGTGTGTGTGTAGGGGGCACACATACACTGCATATGTCCTTGAGATTGAATTTGCCTTCTGAGCCCCTCACCAGCTAGGATCATCCCTTTTCTTGGCTGGCAGCTTTTTGTATTAAGTCTACTTTCAATTCTCTAAAGCACTTTTTATTTTAACATGTAATTTTCGTTGTTCAGATGCTTCATAAGATAAATTTGGATATATTTTGTGTAATGCATATTAATTCTGGCAGACATTTTGATACTTTTAATAATGTTTTGATTTGCAGTGAATTGTCCTCTTTAAATGAAGAATATACTAAGAACAAAGGCGAGTATGAGGAGGCCCAGGATGCCATTGTTAAAGAAATTGTCAATATTTCCTCAGGTAAACTTAATAGAGCATAAAATGGTGAACTGTGTTCTGTTTTTTTCTAATGGAAAAGCATCAAGATGTGTGAAGATTGTTTTCTTCTGTTTTAATTTTCTTATTATTATATTTATTTATCCATGTGTGCGTACATTCTTGTGCTTGTAGAGGCCAGAGAACAACTTGCAGGAGTTGGTTCTCTCTTTCTACTGCTGTGGGTACTGGGGTTGAACTAAAGTACTCAGGTGGTCGGCATATTTATCTGCTCGGTCAGCTCACTCACTCTTAAGGGGGTTTTCTTTTTTTTTTTTTTTTTTTAAGGTAGGATCTTTCTGTGTTGTATAGCTAGTTTCTAATTCCTTAGTTGAAGTGTTCTCTTGCTTTATCTTCTCAAGTGCTGAGATTGAAGGTGTGAGCCACTATACAGTGTTTGTTTTAAATCATTATCTGGGTTCATACTGAAATAAATATCACTGTAAAGCAAATGCAAATTACACAAGACAAGCTGTTGGTGTCTTATAGATTTTCAGTCTATTCTTGGCACAGCACTGGAGGTGTTGTTTTTGTATTTAAAGGACAGTATGACTTGGCTGTATATGTTACTTGCCTATAGAATGGGTGTGAATATATGTTTATTAGTGCAGGGTATGTAGTGGTGTGTTAGGCTGAGGGTTTAGACGTGAACTTACATCCAGGTGAGAGCTACAGCAGTGACCGGGACAGATGGCATGAGCCAAGGTGATTCGGAAGAGCCACAGTCTCACTGTGGAGTGTTGTTGCCCCAACGTTAACCTGCTGTGAAACAAGAAAGCATCAGATGAATATGGATTTGGGGCATTCTTTTTCATGTGTGGACTCTTTACAAATGGTCCCTTCAAGAAGCACAAAAAGGACAGGCTCTGCTTAGGATTAAGGGAGACTCACAGGGACAAAACAACTAAGTCAAAGGCCCAGCCACTGACTGACTCCAAGGCCAGTGTTGTGGTTAGGATGGGCTGCTGTGACACCACCGTCATGTCCTAGGAAAGGCAGAAGGTGGTTTTTCTCTAAGGGTTGTGAGCTAAATTATTTAGGCGTAATGAATCTTTTAAAAAGCTATATGCATCTTTAATTCTGTTAAATCAGAAGAAACAGAACTTTATTTTAATATGCTGCATGTATTGATGCGGGGATGAACGTGATGATTTGTGAAGATTGTATTTTTGCTTGGGGATGCCAGGTAACTGAAGCACAATAATTTAGTTTATTTGTCTTCTTGAATCTAATTTGCATTTTAAAGAGCTCTGTTAATAAAACAGTGTTTATTTCAACGATGAATCTTCCTCAGAAAAACAAAAACTGTCATCACTGGGCTAGTTCTGTTTTAACCTTTGAATCAAGAGCTTTACATTTGGAATCAACCTGATTTTTCTGCTACCTTCTTTTAAAATTAGATTTTCCTTCTTTTATAATTAGATTTTCCTTCTTTTTTCCTTCTCCATGGGCTCAGATTTTAGCCCAGGCTAGTCTCAAAGTTGAAAAAAAATATGCTTTAAAAAAATTATAGGGCTTATGAAATGGCTTAGTGGATAAAGGTGATTGCTGTAGGCTGTGTGAAGATCTGTGGTTTTATCACCATGCCCCACATGGTGGAAGAAAAGACCTGATTGCCCCTACAAGTTGAGCTCTGATGTCCACATGTGTGCAGTGAATCGTGTGTGTGTGTGTGCATGCACACACAATAAATAAATGCCTACTTTTTTTAATTGTAAAAATTTTATTTTGTCTCATTTCAATTTTGTTTGAGACAGTCTTAAACATTACAGGCTAGCTTTCAGTTTATAATCCTCCTGCCTCCAACTCCTAAGTGTTGAGACTGCAGTCATATGCACCACATGCATGCAGGTGGCTGCAGAGGCCAGAAGAGAGCATTGGAGTTACAGGCAGTTGTGAGCCTCCCAGTGTGGCTGCCAGGAACTGAACTCAGGTCTTCTTCAGGGGCAGCCAGTCTTTTAACAGCTAAGCCGACTCTTCAGCCCTGGTGTGGTTGAAGTCTTAACAAGCCTAAAAATTATAATGAGTGGGAATATAGCACAACTATAAAGAGCATGTCTAACGCCAGTTATGTCAGCTCACGCCTCTGATTCCAGCACTGTGGAGGCAGACAGTGGACCTCTGTTAGGTTAAAAGACAAAACAAAACATAGTTTTATGATATGATGAGATGATTATTTTATGTGGGCATTTAAAAGTTAATTATTATCAACAAAACATTACTTTTATGTGGAACAAGAGAATGAACAATAAGTATTTTGGGCATGGTGCACACACCCATAATCTCTTCTCTCAGAGGCAGCAGCAAACGGAGGCAGCAGCAAAAGACCTTTCTGAGTTCACAGCCAGCCGCCCTGGCCTGCATAGTGAGACCCTATCTAAAAAGACAAAAAATTGTAAAGTCAAAATTCCAGCCATTTAAACACAAAGTCTTATGTAATCATAAAGTTTAATTCTGGGGCATCCAAAAATGAGGACACACTCTGGCAACACTGTACCCCATTAGCACAGAGACTCTGCTCTGAGACCCTGACCTTTTTTTTTTTTTTTTTTTGCTGTCATACACTGTCCAGCCTTAGAATAGGTAGGTTTGTGTGGTAGCACTGGCTCTGATGCCGTGGCACAGTAGAGCGCTGCATGTGTGTTAAGTGAGCACCAGGGATCAACTCACGCTGAAATCCTGCGTGTGTGATCCTGCGTGTGTGCGTGCTGACCCGACAGTGAAACTGCCAGTGTTCTTGGGCTCTGGGCTTGCACTTTGCTTGTGGTGATTTTTTTTCTCTTTAAAGTGGTTTCTCTGTATACCCTTGGCTCTTTGGCTGTCCTGGAACTCGATTTGTAGACCAGACTGGCCTTGAACTCTGAGATCCTTCTGCCTCTGCCTCCTGAGCGCTAAGGTTAAAGGTATGGGTGTGTCGCCACAGCTCTCTTACGCGGTTTTAACAGTGTTGTCATGCCTTCCTAAATTCCCCAACGTTGAGGGGAGAGTACTTTGTGCTAGCTAATTGGGATTTCCTAAGGAAAGACCTTGTTCTCTGTTTATGAAGCATGGAAGGATACAGTAAAAACATTTAACACCATGTTGAGTTTCAAGGCTCTCCAGATTTTGTTATAACAAACTTGTTAATTTTTTAAATGGCCGTGAGCTAAGGTATATCTTTTATCGTGTTATGTTTTACAGGCTACGTGGAGCCGATGCAGACACTCAATGACGTGCTAGCTCACTTAGACGCCGTCGTCAGCTTTGCTCATGTGTCAAACGCAGCACCTGTTCCTTATGTACGACCAGTCATCTTGGAGAAAGGAAAAGGAAGAATTATATTGAAAGCCTCCAGGCATGCTTGTGTTGAAGTTCAAGATGAAGTTGCGTTTATTCCGAATGACGTGCACTTTGAAAAAGATAAACAGATGTTCCACATCATTACTGGTAAAAAAAAAAAAAAAAAAAAAAAAAAAAAAAAAAAAAAAAACCAGAAATTTTTTTTCTTTCTATTGATGATGGAATGGAAATATGTTTCAAATTGATGAAGAAAGTCTCTGTTTCTGGCATTAAAGAATGTTTTACTCTGGTTGGTCATACGTTCAGATCCTGACTAGCAGGAAGGCTTTTGGAGTGGCTAAAGTTTAGGAGATAATATTGTATGGATATAAAACTCATGCACTGACTCACCAGAACCCTTTGAAGGAAGCGTAGGGATTGATTGTCTTCTAGACAAGCTTATGCCTAGGTCAACACTCCTGTAAGAGGAGGCTGAGCTGTTGTGAGACAGTAACTAGAACCAGAGACTAGAAAATAGGAGGGCATTACATTCTGGAATTATGATTGCATCCTGTTATTTCCCTAAGTGGGCATTGAAATTATTTAACCCAACCCAGACAAGTAGATTGTACATTTGACAAAAGGAGGCTTGTGTAGCATGGAGCTAAAGCGACTTGAGGAGTTTGCCCAGACTGGTTACCTTATAACTAGCCCATTTATTAATGAATACTGTTATTGAGTAGTCAGTCGGGTGTACTGGACATCGTTAAATTAGCCTGTAGGTGCCCGTGAGCCAGGACGTATCTGTACGTAGTAGCCCGCAGTGAAGCTCCAGCTTAGCTGTGTGTTATATGATCATACTCCTGTTAGAGGGCTCTGTGTGGGTTTGTCTGACGAGATGGTAAGAAGGTTGCATTTGGGACTGTGGACAGTGACTGTTGGTGCATGTTTTTTGATGGCTTGTGGGTGGGTGTTATATTTGCATATCATTGTGGCTTAAGTAATTGTCAGTTGCAGTTTTAGACTATTAGTAACTTAATTGTTAGTAAAAGAAATCAATGACTTTGCATATAATTCATTTATAGGTCCCAATATGGGAGGTAAATCAACATACATCCGTCAGACTGGGGTGATTGTACTCATGGCCCAAATTGGGTGTTTTGTGCCATGTGAGTCAGCAGAAGTGTCCATGGTGGATTGCATTTTGGCTCGAGTTGGGGCTGGTGACAGTCAACTGAAAGGGGTCTCCACATTCATGGCTGAAATGCTGGAGACTGCTTCTATCCTCAGGTATTATGTCCCCTGAAAGTGGAGATGTGTGGCCCCATTTTGTATGAAATAATATAATATGCCACAGACATTCTTGGTTTATTGTGTGTTTGCCTGTGAACTGTATGTACTTTATATTATCTTAAAAGGCTGATTGAAAGCTGGGTGTGATGGTTGCTTGCCTTTAATCTCAGCACTTGGGAGGCAGAGGCAGGTGGATATTTATGAGTTTGAGGCCAACCTGGTCTGTGTAATGAACTCAAGGATAGCTAGGACTACAAAGATAGACCCTATCTGTTAGTCAGGGTTTCTATTCCTGCACAAACACCATGACCAAAGAAGCAAGTTGGGGAGGAAAGGATTTATTCAGTTTACATTTCCACACTGCTGTTCACCACCAAAGGAAGTCAGAACTGGAACTCAAGCAGGGCAGGAAGCAGGAGCTGATGCAGAGGCCATGGAGGGATGTTACTTACTGGCTTGCTTCCCCTGGCTTGCCTCAGGTTGCTGTCTTATAGAACCCAGGACTACGAGCCCAGGGATGGCACCATCCACAGTGGGTCCTCCCACCCTTGATCACTAATTGAGGAAATGCGTTACAGCTGGGCCTCATGGAGGCATTTCCTCAAGGGAGGCTCCTTTCTCTGTGATAACTCCAACTTGTGTCAAGTTGACACACAAAACCAGATGGCACACTATCTCAAAAAGCCAGAGAGAGAGAGAGAGAAAGAGAGAACTCACACATGAAAGGTTACCAGACTCACTAATGTGAATTTATGTGTGCTATTGCCTTGTGTCTGACAAGTAATTCTGTGCTGGAGATATGCACTATCTCCGTCTTCTCTGCCATGATGGTCCCTGGACCACATTTTCTATCTTGTGATTATGCATTTCAGGTCAGCAACCAAAGATTCCTTAATAATCATTGATGAGCTGGGCAGAGGAACCTCGACCTACGATGGATTTGGGTTAGCATGGGCTATATCAGATTACATTGCAACGAAGATCGGCGCCTTTTGCATGTTTGCCACTCATTTTCATGAACTTACTGCCTTGGCCAGTCAGATACCAACGGTTAATAATCTACACGTCACAGCACTGACTACCGAAGAGACCCTGACTATGCTTTACCAAGTGAGAAAAGGTGGGCTTCCCAGCTCAGCGTGGGACTAGGGCCCTCAAGTAGCATCAGTGCATTCTTTATTTTCTGTTGTGGTTAATCACTTTTAAGAACATATTTACCTCTAGTCTAGAGATGAGCAGTATACATTATCTTTATGGAAATGATCAAGGAGAGAGGTTGATTTATTAGAGCTATCTAACTGTAGGTTGTTTTTGTTTTTAAAATATGAGGGGATTACATTGACATAATTTTTTAAAGGATCTGTTTTATTTTTAATTAGTGTATTATGCCTTGTGTGGAGGTTGGTGCACATGGCAGTCTAGAAGAGGGTATTGACTCTCCTCAAGCTGGAGTTAGAGGGGGTTGTGACCCACCCGGCCTGGGTCCTGAGAGCTGAACCCATGTCCTGGAAGGGCTCTCTCTATGTTTTTAACCTGAGCCAGCTCTCTTTCTGGCTTACTGTGGTCTTTAGACCTGGTGAGCCTGGAGTTATCTGCAGATGTGGCCTCCGTTCAGAAAGGCTGGTGACTGTGGGTCTACTGCCATTCATGTCATTGAATCAGTGGTGCTAATAATAGGGAGATTTCTGCATCATGGATGATTATTTCGGAATAGGTGTTTTCACATGTCTATCTTGATTTCTCATGAAAATATTTTTGTTCTTTATTATTGCCCACATAGTCTTGATGTTTTCCTCTTTGTTATTTTTGCTTTAGTAGGAATGTTTGTTTTGTTTTTTCAAGATAGGGTTTCTCTGTGTAGCCCTGGCTGTCCTGGAACTCACTCTGTAGACCAGGCTGTCCTCGAACTCAGAAATCTGCCTGCCTCTGCCTCCCAAGTACTGGGATTAAAGGTGTGCGCCACCACTGCCTGGCTGAGAATTATTTTGAGCTACAATGTTTGCATTATTGATATTTGTTAGAGAGGGCAATATTTGTAGTAGGTCTGGCATTCAGCCTGAAACTGGTTCTGCTTTTAAGTTATTTGTGTGTTGTGTGTACAGAAGTGGTTTCCAAATACTTACAGGCTAGATGAATGTGGCATGGATAGAACTAGGTAAGTTCACCACTTGTTATCCGTTGTGGGCGTGCTGTTACCTACCTGACTGTCGTTTACTTTTGTTTGCTCCAAATTGAGCACTGTCCAGCTCTAGGTAGAATGCATGGAGTGAACAAGTGAACTAGTTTGTTTTAAACAGTTGGTGCATAACTGAGGTGCGGCAGCACCACTTATCGTCACTTGTGCGTGCACAGCTGTACCCTAGTCTCATTTGTTACTCAAGTCGGGTACGTTCATCACTGCTGGTTTGCAGTAAGGCAGACTGAGGGTTCAGTCACATTGTTGGTGATTGGTTAAAATATTTATATGAGGTGTTCTGAACTGTTTGGCTAATGTATTTGGAATATAAAATTACATTTTCTAATGAGACAATAAACAGGATATTCCATTCACATAAATGCTGTTTCTTTCCTCCTCCGACTCCACCCCTGATTCTATAGGTGTCTGTGATCAGAGTTTTGGAATTCACGTGGCTGAGCTCGCTAATTTCCCTAGGCATGTGATAGAGTGCGCCAAGCAGAAAGCTCTGGAGCTTGAGGAGTTTCAGAGCATTGGAACCTCACTGGGATATGATGAAGCCGAGCCAGCTGCAAAGAGGCGCTGCCTGGAAAGAGAGGTTGGTTGGGGCGGGGCTTGAGGTACCGAGTCTCTGGGTCGTTACATCTCATATAACCAAGATGAGTTGCACTTTCCCTGTAGGATTCCAGTATTTACTTTTTGGTCATTCTTACTGGCGCATATTTTTTAGCATAATGAAAAATCCAACAACAACGTTGTTGTTTGAGGTAAAGCCTCACCATATAGCTCTGGCTGACCTACAACTCTAACCCTAGGGTTAGGGTTAGACCTTGATGACCCTGATCTTGCAGAAATCTGCCTGCCTTGCCTCCAGAATGCTGGGATTAAACACGGGAACTACCTAAACCTGCCTCTCAGCCACCACCACCCCTCTCTGTACTGTCCTTTCTGTGAAGGAAGGTTGGAGCTGGCGTAGTCCTGGCGTGCAGGGATCTGCGGATCCAGCTTCTGTCACAAGCACACTGCCCTCCTGGGAAACCACTGAGAGTTCTCGGTTTGTAGTAGGAGTAAAGAGTGAATAACGTAAAGAAGTATTAATCCAGATTTAATTCTTGAAGCCGTAGATGTCAGCTGATAAGTGTAACAGCGGCAGCTAACATGGTTCCTGCTCCATGCTGTTTAGAATGTGTGTGAGCAGTAAGAGCAGTGTGTGTCTTAGACTTCCTAAGGAGAGCGGATTGTGGTCAGTGTTTCTTACTAGAGCTGGATCTTCTGTTGAACCTTCTCTGTAGTTAAGGGGTCAGATTTAGATGTTCACACAAAGCTGCAGCGTGTGTCTAACTTGTTTCTTTTTAACAACCACAGGCTTGCTCAGAGACAAAAGAACTTCACTGCTGTCTGGTCCTGCCAGCTTACAGTGGCATACATGGTGACACACTTCACAGTGACATACATGGTGACAGACCTTACAGTGGCAGACATGGTGACACACCTTACAGTGGCAGACATGGTGACACACCTTACAGTGACATACATGGTGACAAACCTTACAGTGACATACATGGTGGCATACCTTACAGTGGCAGACATGGTGACACACCTTACAGTGACAGACATGGTGACACACCTTACAGTGACATACATGGTGACACACCTTACAGTGGCAGACATGGTGACACACCTTACAGTGGCAGACATGGTGACACACCTTACAGTGGCAGACATGGTGACACACCTTACAGTGACATACATGGTGGCATACCTTACAGTGGCAGACATGGTGACACACCTTACAGTGACAGACATGGTGACACACCTTACAGTGGCAGACATGGTGACACACCTTACAGTGGCAGACATGGTGACACACCTTACAGTGGCAGACATGGTGACACACCTTACAGTGACATACATGGTGGCATACCTTACAGTGGCAGACATGGTGACACACCTTACAGTGGCAGACATGGTGACACACCTTACAGTGACATACATGGTGACACACCTTACAGTGGCATACATGGTGACACACCTTACAGTGGCAGACATGGTGACACACCTTACAGTGGCAGACATGGTGACACACCTTACAGTGGCAGACATGGTGACACACCTTACAGTGACATACATGGTGGCATACCTTACAGTGGCAGACATGGTGACACACCTTACAGTGACAGACATGGTGACACACCTTACAGTGGCAGACATGGTGACACACCTTACAGTGGCAGACATGGTGACACACCTTACAGTGGCAGACATGGTGACACACCTTACAGTGACATACATGGTGGCATACCTTACAGTGGCAGACATGGTGACACACCTTACAGTGGCAGACATGGTGACACACCTTACAGTGACATACATGGTGACACACCTTACAGTGGCATACATGGTGACACACCTTACAGTGACATACATGGTGACACACCTTACAGTGACATACATGGTGACACACCTTACAGTGGCAGACATGGTGACACACCTTACAGTGACATACATGGTGACATACCTTACAGTGGCATACATGGTGACACACCTTACAGTGACATACATGGTGACACACCTTACAGTGACATACATGGTGGCACACCTTACAGTGACATACATGGTGGCATACCTTACAGTGGCATACATGGTGGCAGATAGTGGCATATTTGTAGCTTTTACCCAGTGGGCTTTTTTTTTTTTTTTTTTCCTGTAAGGATAGGTAGTTGTAATACAAAAAGGAAAACAATATCAGAACCTGCTCATAATTTTAGGTATGGAAGCTGCCATCCTGAGCATGAAATGGTTTTATACCCACAGATCCTGGTGATTGGGATCAGGCAGGGAGGGCTATGTTACATGATTCCTGGTTTCCATGAAAACTGAAATAGTGTACTTTTATTATAACAAGACATGTTTTGAAAAGTTAGCTGAAGGAGACAACGGGTTCTCACTGCCATTACTATAGGTTTTTGATCTTTTGTTTTTTAGAAAGTACATTTTTATCTTGTCAGTGCTGGAGCTTGACTTTCCCTGACTGAGGGCGTGGTAGGGAAGAGAGGGTTTGTGTGTCATTGGTTTGTGTGTTTGCTTGCCTTACAGCACACGCAGAAGTCAGAGGGCAGTTTTTAGGGGTCAGTTCTCTGTTGCTACCTACCACATAGGTCTCAGATCAAATTCAGATAGCCAGGCTTGCCTCTGCAGGTCGAATCATCTGCCAACTTCTTGCATGTGACTTTAAATGGAGAGGTATTTGTTTCACTAGCTGGTTATCTGCTTCTTACCCATGGTACTTGCCAGTTGCCTATCTGATCGCAGGTGGTTCTCTTGTGTGAAAATGGGCCATTTAGTTCTTTACATGCTGTAATGAATTACACAGTACTGACTCTTGCTTCACACATGCTCTAAATTTTTTGAATCCTTGCAACAAATGTTTGCAGTTGGTAATATTAATACCCCCATTTTGTAGATGAAGAATGTGAGTTAAGAAATTTGCCCACAAAGTAATAACCATGTTCTTTGGTACAGCACTGGGCATTAAATAAAAACGGGAGCATCCATGTGTAGTAAGAGAATTTCAGTGTTTATGCCCAAAAATATGCCTTGTAAACCTTAAGTTCTTTTTTTCCTGAGATTAAATTCCATGTAAGGTAAAGCACAAGGGCTTAAGAGCTACTCAATTCCTTCTCATCTGAAATTACAGTGTAAATGTCTTAGTAATAGCTTGCTCTGGAGAAGTTACAGCAACCAATGACTTTGGGATTCTCTGAATTGCTTGCCCATTTATGATAAAAATATTTGTTAAACATTTAGTAGCATGTTTAGATGAATTATAGGAATTCATTGCTTATGCTGGAGAGATGACCCAGCAGGACAGAGGCCCCAGGTTTGGTTTCCAGCGGCCTACATTGGATGGGTCTTGACCATCTGTAAATCCAGCTCCAGGAGATCCAACCCTCTGACATGTAAGGGCACCCACAGACATAGGTCATACACACATGAATACATTGTAATGACTTTGGGACACTTTGTTTTTCAGCAAGGTGAGAAAATTATTTTGGAGTTCCTGTCCAAGGTCAAGCAAGTGCCCTTTACTGACATGTCGGAGGAGAGCATCTCACTGAAGCTGAAGCAACTGAAAGCCGAGGTGGTTGCAGAGAATAACGGTTTTGTAAATGAAATCATTTCACGGATAAAGGCGCCGTGAGAGGACAGTGGGGGAAGCTGGTATGATTGAGCTCACCCTTAACTTTGTGCTCAACACCGGAACCTGGGACAGCAAGCCGTGTACTGAAGTATTTAATGATACTTGAAAACATTTCGGTCTGTAGCTGGGTACTGTTTAAATGGGCATGGGCAACTTTGAGCACTATCCTGAATTGTATAAATAAAATCATGTAGTTTCTAGATTTGGGGTACCTTGTATTTCTTTGCAGTATTACTTTTGGATACATTTACTCTACTAATATTTACCTATAGACCTTGTACAAATAAAGAATCTCAAAACAGAGGCCATGAAGATCTGCACACATACATAGTACATAACTTAAAAAAACTTAGTGGAGTGGCAACACACCTTTGATACATGGGAGGCTACACACCTTTGGTACATGGGAGGCTAGCCTGGTCTATGTAATGAGCCCCTGCGGCAAAAGACCTGAATAAATATCTTTCCAAAGAAAATAGATAGTGGGTGATGAACCTGTGAGAAGGGCCATAGCTGAGGAATGAAGTGAGAGCTACAGGAACCACCTCACTGTGAGGGGATGGTTAGAGTCTGGTGAGTACTGGCAAGGGAGCAGAGAGGGCACTTGCACACCAGAGGTATTTAAACATTCAGCCCTCAAACAGTAAAAACCTGTGCTTCCTATCCTGGGCATATATTAGAGGCCAGTGCTTCCTATCCAGGTGTATATCTAAGAGAGAGAAAAACATCACAACAAAATGGACACACAAACAGCAAATGTTTCATTGTAGCTCCAGTGTCCTAACTGGCTGAGAGTGTTAAAGTGTGGTCTGGATGTATGATGTAGTCTATTTGTGTTAAGACACCAAGTAACATGAGAGAGATTGGGTGAGTCTTGAAAACGTGCTGAAGGGAAGACGCCAGTCCCAGGAGTCCATATGTGGTAGTGTGTACGGCCACCAGATCTCTGCCAGAGATCAAGGAGAGAAGCTGTGGTTGGGGCTGGGGAGTGGCTGCTCTTGGGATCAGTGTTTGTGAGAGGAAAGCTTAGTGCTGGGCATACACACCTGTGAGCACGCCAAAGTCATTGAGTTGTGATGTGGATGATCATTGCATATGAACTGTATTAATAAAGATCACTTCGCCTAAGAGTGGGTAGCTGTAAACACAAAAACGCCTTTTACCTTAGTACTTGAGGGCCAGAGATGACAAAGTCAGACTGCCCCAATATTTTAGTTACCAGACACAATAACCCATGCCAAGCTACTGCCTACTCCACCCTCCTCCAGACCTGACCACAATTGCAAGTGGCAGTGCCCACTGTTGGTCGGGAAATGAGGGAGCATTGCTGGTGAGTAGAAGCTTAGTAAAGTTCTGACATTCTAAAACATTCTATCCCAGAGGCACATTAGAATGTCCATGATAGCTGAAAGACAGAAATGAACTCCAGCACCAAGTAACAGCAACAGACCTTCAAACGGGAGGCAAAAAAAACAGAAAATGAGTGCTTTCTCCCACTTACATGAAATTTAAATTGTTTGTTTTATGAGTGCAGTGTTTCATCTGCATGGTTATGTATGTATACCACATACCTGGTGCCTGTGGAGTCCCAGATAAGGACCTAGGATCCCCTAGGACTCTGGAGTTACACACAGCTAGGAGTCACCATGTGGGTGCTGGAAATCAAACCCCAGTCCTCTGGAAGAGCAGCAAATTAATTTAGGCACTGAACTATCTCTCCAGACCAGTGTGGAATTTAAGTGGAGTGTAGAGCTGTGTTCACAGCAGGGTGCAATTCAAAAAGAAATACTTGCCAGGTGAGTCATCCTAGTAAGGTGAACTTTTTAGGAGTGCCAAAGACTTGAGAGGAAGGCCAACTTGAATAAAATGTGTGTGTTTTGACATAGGATGTATGCTAGGCCAGGCTGGTCTGGAACTGTAGGTCCTCCTGCCTCAACCTTCACCCCGTACCACCACCAGCTGCCGGGGGATTATTTGCTTATTTACCCATTTATTTCTTGAGACTCGCTGTGTAACCTTGACTGGCCTTGAATTCAGAGATCCATCTGCCTTTGCCTCTTCAATGCTGGGATTAAAAGCATTTACCACCACTCCTGGCTCAGCCAGGGATCTTTATATAATTCAAAAGCAATTTTTAAAGTGAGCTGAAATATTTTCATCCCTTGGATGGCTGTGAAAGGGTGTTTTTAGATTGCTGTACAGAAGCATGTTGAAAATGGAAATCAGCTATGGTGAATTTAGTTGTTAGGGCTACAAGAGACTGAGTCCAAGACATCATGCCATCTTGGAAAGCTCTAAAAGCAAGGCCACTTCCATCCTCTAAGGAAGCTTGGGCTTTAGTTCTAAGACGCTTTTGAAAGATGATTAGGATCATGGGGACTGGAGTTGTACCTTCTGCGTTGCCCCGTCCAGCAGGGCAGTAACCAGGGTCCGGGGAGATCACCTGAAAGAGAGAATGGGGAAAAACAGGTGAATGCAAAGAACCACGATTTGTCTATAGTCTGATCAAATCGTCATTTTTACCTTTTCACACAGGGGTTATAACACACAAAAAGTCAGGATATGGGGAAGGGGATGACTCAGGAGCGCAGGTGTTCAGGGGGAGTACAGATATCTTCCAGAATAGGGTGTTGGCTGGGTGAAGGTTCAGGGCTCAGGTCACTATGACTCTGCCTCTATGATTCACTTGTCCTTGTCTAAGTTGGTACTATCCACCAAGGTACTATCTACAAGGTCTATGACTATCCAGGCTGGTAAATTTCCACCAAAGCTACCTGTTTACAATATTTTATAGCTATCTCTTTCAGTGTTTTTCCACAGAGACCAAGACTTTGTGTTAACAGGCTGACTTAAGCCTATTGTTGATTTTAGGCCTTCGCTGTATAAGCAAGGCTGCCCCTGACACTGCATATGCATCAGGCCAGGCAGGCCCTTCCTTTTGAAAGCTAAAGCAACTTAGTTTCAGGTCTGTCAGAGTTGGGCTGGAGAGATGGCTCAGTGGTCAAGAGCACTTGCTGTACTTCCAGAGGGCCTGAGTTCAGTTCCTCACACCTGCATGGAGGGTCAATACAGCCTGTAATTCCAGTTCCAGTGGTCCTAGGACTCTGGTCTCTGGCTTCCTAGAGTACTGCACTCAGATGTGTGCATACTCCCACGTAAATAACATACAAACATAATTAAAAAGTAATAAGTCATTTAAAAGACAGTTCATACAGATTTTTAGCTCTAATTTTGTGGGTTTGGTTTTGTTCACAGTTGAAATATTACCCAATATTGCCAGAATAAAACAAATATGTTAGTAACAGATTACAAACTCAACCCAGTGTTAACAGGAAATCTGTTAGAAATGTAAAATGGTTTTACACTTTAACAGTAAAAAAAAAAAAAAAAAAATTATCTAAAGCGTGGCAGTGGTGGCACACGCCTTTAATCCTAGCATTTAGGAAGCAGAGGCAAGCAGATCTACAAAGTGAGTTCCAGGACAGCCAGGGATATAGAGAAAAACCTGCCACCCCTCCCCCACAATGTATCTAAGATGCAATTTTGTAATTGGTTGTATTTTTCCTAAAAAAAAAAAAAAAAAAATTGTTGATGGGGTTTAAAGGTTATAATGAAACAGTGGAAAAAGGCGTGAGCCTGTGTGTGTATGTATGAGTGTGGTGTGTGTGTGTGTGTATGAGTGTGGTGTATGTGTGTGTGTGTGTGTGTGTGTGTGAGCGCGCGTGTGTGTATGTATGAGTGTGGTGTATATGTGTGTGTGTGTATGAGTGTGGTGTATGTGTGTGTGTGTATGTGTGAGTGGTGTATATGTGTGTGTGTATGTGTGTATGTGTGAGTGTGGTGTATATGTGTGTGTGTATGTGTGTGTGTGTATGTATGAGTGTTGTGTATGTGTGTGTATGTGTGAGTGTGGTGTGTGTGTGTGTGTGTGTGTTTAGATATATTAAGTTGGCTTAGCTGGCCGGGTGACTAGGGTAGGAATATTTAAAGAATAACTTGTTCCTCTCAAAGTCTCAATGTTCCACATACCAAGCACATCCTGTGAGACTTCTTGAGTATTAAATACATCTTCTATCCTTGGTCTTTCTGCATTTAGCTTTTTTGGGGAAGTGTGTTTTTACCCTCAGCATATGGTATGAGCTGCTGATTCAGTATTGAATGGCTCTTTAAGCTTGTTAGTTACATTCTGTTGATTAAAATGGTGTGCAGAATAGTCAGGAAAAGCCAGTTCCTGGTCTGAAATAAACATTGTTAATTAGCTTGTGGAGAACAAATGAGGAAGAAGACTCTTCCACAGATTTTTGTATGTTTGGGTTAAGGAGGGAGGGTGTGGTCAGGCAGGAGGATGCAAATGTCCAGAATGGCAGATTGTTAGTGTGAAGCTGGGGGTGCAGCCTAGTGTGAAAGAATAGCTCCTGCCACATGTCCCCTCTCTGTGCCCACACCGCCTGGTTTTTCTTTTTGACAGAGCTTTTATTGCTCTGCTTTAGAATTTACACTTTTGCTGTTGCCCACCTGTGATCCCAGCACTGTGAAGGATTCTGACTTTGAGGCCAGCCTGGATTTACATAGGCAATTTGAGGCCACCCAGAGCTACACCCACTCAAAAGACTAAAAACAAACAAAAATCTCGCATAGCCTCTCTTAGATTGTGCACAGCCTGGTACAGCCCTGAGGGGTGGTAACTCCTTGTACACAGCATGCCATTGTAGCGATTCCTTCTTCCTTTTCTCCCAGGAGGGAAACAGTCTTGCCATGCATAGGCCACAGTGTTTTCCTCCCTCCCCCTGGTATCAGGTAACATTCAGAATATACTCAAATTCCAATCAGGCCAGTTTTACTCTAGGGTGTGGTTTCTTCTTTCTGAAGTGTCCCTGGCACAGAAGCAGCCATATTGGAAGCCAGGAGTGCAAGAGCCGTATGACGGTGGTGCTGTCAGGTAGTTTTGTGTGGCATGTCCTTATTTTTTTGAGAAAGGGTCTCAAGCCCAGGCTGGCCTCCTATCTCGAGACCCTGTTGCTTCAGTTTCCCTAATCCTAGGATGGTAGGTGGGAATCCCATGCCTTTCCCGAACCAGCATCACTCATAATCTAGGCCTGGTAACTAGGAGACTATGAGAAAATTTCTCGATGAGAAAAACAAATTAGAAATTCCCTTAAATTTAGAAGAAAGGAATTCTATCTATAAATAGTTCTTATTTTAGAGGATTACCACAGAAGACTGCTAGCCACTGCAGCCCTAGTAAACTGCACAGGTTATCTTGGATGGAGACAGTTATAGCCAAGTGGAGAACAGTTAAATCTAAAGCAATTTAACTTCTCAATTCAATCAGTGATCTTCAGGATTAAAATACCCCACTAAGATGCTTTCCTTTTTCTTTTCTTTTTTTTTTTTTTAACCCATGTTGGTATCAGGCTCCAAACCCAGTGACACCATATCTAGGCGAACCCCCCATCGTTGCCATGGCAACCGCCATACATTCCCAGAATCTACCTGGCTACCTCACCTTTACCTGGGAGAGGCTACTTTACCGCCCATATGAAACAGGCAGAAAACCCTGACCTCTCTTTCTTCTTCCACCTTCTTCCTCTTCTTCCCTTGCTCCTCATCTTTGCCTTATCTCCTGAATAAACCCCACTTGGACCTGTTTGGTCTGGTGTGGTCTGTTCTAAGCCGAGTGTAGACATCTATCAACCCAGGGCTTCATGTAACCCAGACTACTAAACTTGCTGTGTAGCTAAGGGTGACCCTGAACCTTCAATTCTTCTGCCTCACCTTCCAAGTGCTTGTATTATAGGGTTATCCCACTAGGCCCTGTTTATGTGGTGCTGGGGGTTAAGCTCTGTGTGTCCTAGGCAGGAACTTTCCAGCTGAGCAATATGCAGAGCCTCCGTTTTCACATAACGATTAGGCTTAGGTTTTAATGTTTATTATCAAGCACACTGTGATGTTTTATTGTAGAACATTGGCTAGCTCAGTTGTAGCGATCAAGAAAATGGCTCTCCATGCTGAGTCCTTAATGTCAAAACATGGATTCATAATTTGCTAAAAATCAGTCTTAGTATTTACTTCATGAAGTAATTTATCTCAGACTTCATGACGTCTGAGAACAGGGTTAGCTGTTTGGGGCTTGGGGAGGCTCTTCCAAAGACTCGGTAAGCAATTGTCTTAGTTACTCTTGCCATGACAAACACCACGACTAAGACAACTTAGAAAAGAAAATGGTCAATTTGGGACCTTACAGTTCCAGAAGGTTCGAGGCCATGACTTCGCAGCAGGAAGCATGGCAGGAAGAAGGCAGGCACAGTGCTGGAGCAGTAGCCGAGAGCTTTTGTTTGTTTTTTTTTTTCTTTTGAAACAGAGTTTTACTATGTAGTTCTCATTGTTGTGGAACTCTCTGTAGACCAGACTGACCTCAAACTCACAGAGATCCACCTGCCTCTGCCTCCTGCGTGCTGGGATTAAAGGTGTGCATCACCACACTCAGCTGAGAGCTCACATCTTGATTCACAAACATGAGGAAGAAAGAGGTGGTTGGGAATGGTGTGAGCTTTTGAAACCTCAAAGCCTGCCCCTCATGACATAACCTTTCCAACAAGGCAACACTTCCTGGTTCTTCTCAAACAGTTCCATTGACTGGGGACCAAGTATTTAAATATAGAAACCTGTGGGGGCCATTCTCATTCATATGACCACATTCTTTCCCTCCCCTCCCCATAGGCTTGCTGCCATATTATAATACAAATGCATCTAGTTCAACTTCAAAACTTCCCTGTCTTCCAGTCTCAATACAGTTTAAAAAGTCCAAAGTCTCTCCTGAGACACAAGGCAGTCTCTTACTTGTAACCCTCTGAAAAATCAAAAGAGCAAATTACATACTTCCAACATACGATGGCACAGAATGTACATTACCATTCCAAAAGGGAAGAATTAGGGCTTAGTGAAGAAATACTGGACCAACCCAGGAGTGTAAACTCCAAATCCAGTAGCTCCATAGCTGATGTCAAAGGGCTTAGATGGCTCTGCTCTTCCAGCTTTGCTGATTATAGTACACTTCTCTCTTGGGTTGGTTCCACTCCCCACAGCTACCACTAGCTGACATCCCACGGCTCTAGCACCTCCTGAAGAGGAACTTTGGAACACTCCCCGCCCCCCCCCTTCCCCACCAATGGGAGAAGCTAATTAACATTCCTCAGACACATGGAAGGGAACATAGCTCGAAGACACATTCTGAAGGACGGACCAACCCTTGCCACCTACAGACAAGGGAGATCCTTGCCGCCTCATTCCCCAAAGACCAATCAGTTTAAAATGTCACACTGTTCTGCCAATCACATTGTGCCTAATGGCTGCTGCCCTAAGGACTGTATAAAAGCTCACTGAATGCCCTTTTGGGATGCAGGATGGCCCCAGCATGCTGGAACATTAAAAATTCCTCTTGCATTTTGCAGCGATCTTTCGCATCTGTGTGGTTCTCTCAGGGGGTCTCCGGTAAACTAAGGCTCTGCTCACTAGAGTCTTACACTCCAACACCCTAGAGCGCCCAACACAATCCTTGACAGTCTTAGAATCATGAAATGGCCTCTCACTGGCCCCAGTGGCTCCCCTTAGACACAGAGGAAGATTCTATAACCCCCCTTTACTTGTGTATCCTTTATGACTTTATTTATTTATTTATTTATTTATTTATTTATTTTCCCCCATCCCTTCTTCCTCTCTCTAACTCTGTCCTGGCTCTGGCCCAAAGGTTTTTTAGTATATGTAAGTACATTGTAGCTGTCTTCAGTCATCCCATAAGAGGGCATCGGATCTCATTACAGATGGTTGTGAGCCACCATGTGGTTGCTGGGATTTGAACTCATAAACTCCAGAAGAGCAGTCAGTGCTCTTAACTGCTGAGCCATCTCTCCAGCCCCCTTTAAGACTTTAAAGCCAGAACCCCATGGCATTACTGCCATGTTTGGCTTCCTGCTGGGGATGGAGCCTGACTCCTCCCTGCATAAGCTTCCTGTTAATTCTTTAGGCATTTTCTTTTATAAGTTGGATGCTTAGCTGTGTGGGGTCTTCCATGAGGGCTCCACTCCCTTCACTCTACTCCACTGCAGACTCCTTGTGAAGACCCCCAAACTCGGGAGACCCTTACTCAAGTCTCAGGAAATCACGGCCACCCAAATATCACAAGACACCGTACCTAGGTGCAATCAGCAGACCTTTATTAGGGAGAGTTGGCTATCCAAGGTCAATTCAGTTCACTCACGCAGGAGTTGAATTGACAAAGCCAGTCAGTCTGAGGAGGGCTTTTAAAGGGGGGAACCACAAACCTGGAGAGTGAGGAGGGGGTGAAAGGTTGCTAAGGAAATATAACAATAAAAATAGTGGAGAATTCCAGAGGAACGAAACCTAAGTGAATCAGGGTTATGTGGAAAACACTCTGTATTCTCAAAATGTAATCTTGCCCTGTCTTGTTCAACTATTTTTCAGTCCCACCTAGATGACTTGCATCTTTTTGTGGTCAGAAATGTGTCTTCCTGCTTTGGGCCTTCCCCACCCACAGGTGGGTTCTCTCCCCTGAGGCTTGAGGAATGTTAATCCAGCAAGTGTCCTCTGACTCAGGGATAATGTACTCTTCCCGGAATGTATCCCTGGGCAGTGAAGACCTGAAATCTTACATTCAGTTCCACTTTCTGGAACCTGCATTGTTTTGCTCAGGTCTAGGGGTAAAGAAAAAGCCTGTATATATTTTATAAAATGGTCTTTATAATTTTTCACTCTACACTTGTCTATTTCAGCACAGCCCTTGGCTACAGCATTCTCTTCCAACCATACATTTTCGTTATCTCTTTGTCCCACCCACTTTTTGATTGTAGGACTGCATAGCAGAGGTCACAAATAAGCAAGTGACAAAGTCAATATTAGGCTGTCCTGAAATCTCCTCTGCCAATGAAATTAGTCCAAAACTTCAAGTTAGCTTCAGGAAGATTCTTATGACAAGGTCAAAAACCAGCCACATTCTTTGCCGAAATATTATAGGACTGGCCTCTAGCCCAGACGCTTGCCCTCTGATGCCTCTGGGTCCGGGCCTCCGTAGTCCACACTAGTCTCAACACCCAGGCTCCTGTTAGGACGGCTTGTGAAAGTCCACTTGCAGCACTCAATGGCTTTCCTGGTTCAAGGTCCCAAAGTCATTCTTTAATCCCAGCACTTGAGAGGCAGGGCAGGTGGATCTCTGTAAGTTCAAGGCAGCTGGTCTGCAGAGTGAGTTCCAGGAAGTAAGGGTTACATAGAGAACCTCTGTCTCAAAAAACCAAAAGGTGTGTGTGTGTGTGTGTGTGTGTGTGTGTGTGTGTGTGTGTGTGTTCTATCACAGCAACAGCCCACCTCCTGGTACTAACTCCAGTCTTAGTTACTTTTCCATAGATACGACAACGCATCATACCAGGCAACTTATACGTGACAATCTTTAATTCAGGGCTCTTGGTCCCAGAGGGTCAGAATCCATGACCGTCTGGGAATGTGACAACAGACAGACATGGCACTGGGGCTAAGAGCTCACATCTCAATGTTCATGCAAGAGGCAGAGAGCTAACTGGGAATGGCATGGGCTTTTAAAACCTTAAATCCAGAACTGTGGACATTGATAGTGAGGATACAGTGCTAGCACTTAGACAAAGTAATGAAGCTTGATGCTGAGGGAGGATGGGTGCCTCAAATCTTAGGGTCTCTTGGAAGCCCTGCATGATCTTCCACAAGCTAAGAATGCTTTTACCAGCCTAGGAGAGCAGCCCTGGGCTTCTGCTTATTACTCTGACTGAGGTGCATGGCCTGGAAACAGTAGGAGTAAGGAGTAATATTACTAAGTAGTAATTGTAGAGTGAAAAATTATAAAAATCATTTTATAAAATATATGTAGGCTTTTCTCTAAGCCTCACTTTAAAGGACATGGAAAATTTTCTCTGAAGCAAGCTAAAAAGGTAGACTGGCCGGTTTCAGGAACCGGTAAACCACAGAGGGAAGAAAGGAATGCAAGTCATCTAGGTGGTGCTGAGATACTAGTAACCAGAGCAACTGATAAATAGTTGAGCAAGTGACAGGGCAAGGCCACAGTGACATGGCAAGGCCACAGTGACATGGCAAGACCACATTTTTGAGAAGAATGAGTGTACAGAATATTTTCCACATGACCCTGACTCACTTAGGTTGGGTTCCTCTGGAATTCTCCGATATTTTTATGTTATGTTTCCTTAGCAACCCCTCACCCCCTCCTCACTCCCCTGGCTTGTGGTTTTCCCCTTTTAAAAAGCCCCTCAGCCAGCCGGTCTTTGTCAATTCAGCTCCTGGGTGAGCAAACGAATTGACCATTAGCCGGCTAACTCTCCCTAATAAAGCCTCTGCTGTTTGCATCCAGATTCGGTGTCTTGCGAGTTTTTGGGTGGCCGTGACTTCCCGAGACTTGAGTGAGGGTCTCCCCAGAGAGGGGGTCTTCACTAATAAAATGTAAAAATCATGTTATTGCAAAGGTGATCTTGCCACACATGTATATGTTGTTTATATTTAAATGAAATTAAACATAAATGCCCACAAACATTTTTCTGGGCATCAGACCAGGGACCCACACATGCTAAAAAGACATTTACCATTGAACGACATTGCAAGCACTTATTTTTCTATGGCAAAATTACTCAAAATCATTCCATGTAGCTTTTTGAGGTACAATTGCTTTTGAGATACACAGTCCATACTTGCTACATTTAGTCCCTGTGCTGTTAAGGAGCACAGTGTGCTTCTAACTCACACTGTCAGCCTCTCCCCAGCCCTTTCCTCCCTCTCCTCCAAGCCCCTGGTCAGCACATCTACTTCCACGAACCAACCCTATTATTGTCACGTGAGAGAAGTCACCTGCGACTTTCTCTTTCTGTGACTACATTGTCTCATTCAAAGCAATGACCTCTGTTTTTCTGATGAGCTGACATCTCTGCTGTGAATTCTAGCTTATTCACAGAAACTTAAATGCCAATGCGTGTTAGGATAACAACTACGCTAGACTGGGGGGAGGGTGTGAGCATGTGAATCTGCTACTCTGTAAAATAATCTCTAAGACTGGAAAATAGCCACATAGCCGTGCTACTGAAAACCATAGAGAAAAAGCTAGAAAATTGTGCTAAGAGGGTTGAACACATCTCCCTATGGGACAGTGAAGAAGGCAGCATTGGAAGGGAATATGTGTTCCTTTATGTGCTTCTCCTGATCTACATAGTGAGTTTCAGGTCAGCCAGGGATGCAGAATGAGACCTTGTCTCAAAACCAAAACCAAAACCAAAACCAAAACCAAAACCAAAACCAAAACCAAAACCAAAACAAACAGAAAGTAAAACAAGCAGCTTCATATACACCAGCAATACAATCACAGAGGAAGAAGTCAGGGACATATCCCGTTCAACGTTGCTCCCCAAACCCAAATTAAGTACTTGGGAAGACAATTAACTGAAGGAGAGAAAACTTTTACAATGAAAATTTCAGACATTAAAAAAGGAAACCAGGTTAATCAGGTGTAGTGCACGCCTTTAATCCCAGCAGTTTGGAGGTTGAGGCACATGGATCTCTGTGAGTTCCAGGCCAGCCTGGTCTACAGAGCAAGTCCAGGCCAGCCTGGTCTACAGAGCAAGTCCAGGCCAGCCTGGTCTACAGAGCAAGTCCAGGCAAGTCCAGGACAGCCAAGGCTTCACAGAGAAATCTTGTTTCAAGAAACCAAAAGTAAATAGATAAATAAATAAATAAATAAATAAGGAAACCAAAAAAGATACCAGGGGACAGAAAGAACTCCCAAGCTCCTGAATTAACAGAACTAATATTGTGAAGATGGTTATACTACTAAAATTAACCTACAGATTTAATGCAATACCTACCAAATTCTAAAGTAATTTGTCATATAGATCTAGAAAAAACTCAAAAGTTCATACGAAAGCCACAAAAAGTCTCAAAGAGCCAAAGCAACACAACGGAGAAAGATCATCTTTGCTGAGGGGTCATCACGCTGGACTTCAAATTATACTGTGAAGCTCTAGTGATAAAGACAGCTTGGTCCTGGCACAGAAGCAAAGAGGTGGACCAGTGGAACAGAACAGAGGACCCAGAAATAAACCAATGAAGCTACGCCTGCTTAGTTTTTGACAATGAAGGCAAATAACCACAGTGTTAAAAGCCTGTTCTACAAATAGCGCTGGCAAAACGGAATATCCACCTGCAGAAGAGTGAGACTGCATTTGTATCTTTCACCCTATACAAAAAGCAATTCTCAGTGGACCAACGACCCCAATTAAAAACCGAAAACAGTAAAAAAAATAAATAAATAAACCTTAAAACAGAAAAGTGCCAGTATTAGCCAAGGCAGGTGATTTCTCCAGGGACAGTTAAGTGCAAAGACCTGGCGAGAGCTCAGGGCCTGGGCCAGCTCACACAGCTGCATAGCTGCTGGGCTGGTCCTGTACCTCCTAGTCCACCATGCATCAGGCATCTAACCAGTGCTTGGCAGCCTGTTGTTGGGTCCTCCTCACTGTGCAACAAAATGTCACATTTTTTTTTCTTGCATCAGCTACAAACTACTTAGTAATGGCTTCCTGTCCCTTCTCGGGTTGACTGACGAGATGAGGAGCTATCCTAGGGGTAAGTCTACTCATAGCCCTTTCCTGGCTTCTTGCTGCCACACTGCTGTGTGCCGGGAACACAGGCTCATGAAGACCATCTTTAATGAATCCATTGTCTCCTCATTTAGATCATTCTGTGAGTTTCCAGAGCCTTCATGAAAGGTCCGGTTAAAATCTTGGAAGAAGTCTGGGCTCTGTACATTGTCCTCAGAGGACTGACAAAGCACTGATGGTGGAGAAAGGAAAGTAAAGGCGGAGCTGTTGCCCAGGTTAAGATGATTAGAATGTGAGGCATCTTCTCGTATAAAGGGGAAAGCATTCTAATGTTTTCATCAGGGAGAGGGAAATTGGTATCAGTTAAGATGAGACTCTAGCACTTGTGTACATATGGTGCATACAGTGAACAGTGCCTAGGACAAGGGAGAATAAGTCAGCTGGAGGTGGAAGATGTGAGGGTTGGAGCAGGATGTCCACTTCAGCCCCTTTGCCCCAAGGTTGCCCCTGAGTTCAGGCTTTTCAGTCTTAGAGGTCTCCCTGTACTAGGTCATATGACAAAGTCTGGGCTGATAGAAAGAGAATGGAAGTGATGTGTTGTCTTAGGGCTGTACCTTTGAGGGGAGATGTACATCTAGACCTTTGCCTTGCCTGGAATGTAAGTCAATTATCTTGGATCATTCTGCATGGGATGATGCAGAAATAGGTAGATATGGCAAAGACAAGCATGCTGGAGGCTCCATGCTGGGTCCCCTTCCTGGAAGAAAAATACATTTCTTACCTGTTGTTAACCACAATTATTTGGATTCTGTTAGCATAGCCCAATTTGGTCTCTAACTTACATGTAACCCATGAATCTTAGACATGGCTGCCCATTCGCGGGAACTCACAGGAACCCATCACTAATGGAGGCAGTTGCAGTTGACCTTTTACCTCTGCCGGGATCCCCAGTTGTTGAGATTTGATTCTCTCCTTGGCTCTCTCCACACTGTTGGGCTCTCAGCAGTTCTCAGCCTATGGGTTGTGATGCTTTAGTGGCCCAGACAACCCTTTCACAGTGGTCACATATCAGATTTCTTGTAGACCAGATATTTTACACCGTGCTTTGTAACCTTAGTAAACTGAGAGTCATGAAGTATCAATAAAAATAACTTTATGGTTGGGGTCATCACAACACGAGGAACTGGACTGAATGGTCGCAGTGTTGGGAAGGTTAAGGACCATCTGAGGCTGAGAACCCGCAGATTATTCACCCTGCTTCGACCGTAAGGCTGTTGCTAAGTGAAAACCTCTTCCTGGGACATGTCCAGACTCCTTAAACCTAGCTTCATGCCAGGTGTGATTCACCTTTAATCTCAGTGGTTGGAGGCAAAGGGTCCGATGATCACTGAGTTCACGCCAGCCTGGTCTACATAGTGAGTTCCAAGATAGCCAGGACTACAAATACAGACCTTGTCTCAAAAAGAAAAAAAGAATAAAAAAGAAACAAATGAAACGCCCAGTGTCTCCCTCATGGGGCTCATTGTCTTCCCGTCTCAGCCAGTTCGTTCTCCAGGGTTCTTAGTTTCAATGTGCTCCCACTTCCAGCCACCTTCTTAGTCTGAAACCTGGGGCCTCTTGGACTTACAACTTTTGTTAGGATTGTCTTTATTTGCCCCCCCCACCCCCCGTGTGCGCACACACTTGCACGTGTATGACATGACACATTTGTGGAGGTCAGAGGGCAGCTTGCAGGACCAGATTCTTTCTGCCTGACATGTAGGACTGAGCCTGGACCTTCAGCTTGTCAGCTGATGTGTCGACGTCCTGAGCTGCCTCACTGGTCTTTCTCTCAGACTTCAGCCCACAAGTAGGCACGGCGTCTTTAGAATCCCCTTTGCTGACTCTCCAGTGTTCTCAGGATGAGCGGAAGCTGCTTTGGTTCACAAGGCCTTTCATGAGCTGACCCTTGGTCTGTCACCCCATACCTGAGGAACTGTGTGCTCCTTTCTGGAAAGAATCTGTCTCTGTTCTTCTCTGTTCTGCCTGTATCTTCCTCCTATGAGTCACCAGTAGGCTCCCTGCAGCCCCCCTCTCCCTGTGGGCTCAGTGAGAAAGCTTTCTCTGCAGCATCAGAGTGACCACATGTTTTCAGTCCCCCAAGAGTGTGGCTGCAGACCCTCCCTGGTTGTGCTGAGTGCCAGCCAGCATAGTCACCATGAGCCTGGAGTCCAAGGTCTGTAGCGCTAACACGTTTTCTCATTCTTTTTCTCCAGCCTCTGATTCAATAGCCCCAAACTACAGAAGCCCCTTAACTGGTTCTGGTATAGTTAGAGGCTGGGCGATGAAAGGGTGGTGGTGGTGGTGGTGGTGTATGTGTGTGTGTGTGTGTGTGTGTGTGTGTGTGTGCGTGTGTGTGTGTGTGTTCCTTATCTGGGTTTCTCTGAAAAAAATATCACCCATCTCCTGGAAATAATAATGACAATGTAACTGAAAGTTCTAGACACTTGAGGTGAGAACTGGGCTGACTAGCTTGTCCTCGAGCTCTCTCTTTCTCCAACATAATTAACTCCAAGGCAGCCAGGCTCAGTGGTACCCTACTTCCTGGGACACTTCCTGCTACAGAGAACCCCTGTTCCCTGTCTTTTCTCCTTGTAAGTGTTCACCTATTAGTCTATAATAAACGTATCTCTAACACCTTCTGTGATCTGTGAATTCTACTCTTCAAATTTTCCAAACAAGTACCTGATATCTCCGGGTGGCTTTGGTGGCTATCGGGTTTCTGGGGCCCTAGATCCTGAGAAAGGCTCTGTTGTCCCCAAAGACTCCTTTGTAATAGTGCACCACTAGGAGGGGTAGATGGAGGAGGAAGAAAGTCTCAGTGGCTCTGTAAAGGAGTGCTTTGCCAAGCCAAAGCACTAGAAGGAGCCCATCTCCCTGAGGACACAAGAGGGGCTCCCGTGTCCTTGTGATGCCTCTCAGCATGGGGACACAATGCATCTCTGAGCACTTTCATCTCTCACTAGTGCCCAGCTTCTGCTTACTCCCAATAGTTTGGGGAAGTAGGATGTGGAGTCACGATCCCCGAGAGATGAAGAAAGCAAGGAGCGGAGTCAATTCTGTGACTGAAGATCTAGATCTAGCATCCAGATCAGATGTGGGGAATGTTCAGAGTGGGGAATCTCCATAACGTGATTGCTCTGTCTGTGGTGCAGGTTCAAGAGTCACCTGCACTACTTACAACAGCACTAATCCTAGCGCCTGACCAGTGTCCCTCCTGGGTAGGGCCTGGCCCTAGCATCTTTTCAAGATCACTTTCAAGGGTCAAGTGGGCAACCAGGTTTGAGAATAGGTCACGGTTCAGTGCATGCCCTGACTCTACCAACCTCAGCCCAGCCTGGCTCAGGGGTAGCTCTGCGGATTTGAAGAGTAACCCCCTTGGCAGTCACAAATCTAAAAGGGCCTAGAGAGGCAGTGTAAGCAGGACATCAGGAGGAGGAGCTCCCACCAGACAGAAAGCAAAACAGCTCAAAGGGTGGCAGGCTGCTTTTATTCATCGTTAATTTAAATACCCTTTATTCTTCTCTCAGAGTGAAGTGCTTCTCAGAAGGAAAAAAAGTGTTGTTCTCAAGTGCCGTGGGCTTGCCTACATGCTCGAACCACTCCCCAGAGAACACAGCATCAAAAATGAGTAGTAAAGCCAGGACCAGCCTCCTTGGGGGTGCAGGGGAGGGACAGGGTCTCGGGAGGGGCTGGTGCAGAAAGGCCATCGCTTCTCCTCAGTACATAGTGAGGCTGGCTTTGCTCTGCATTCAGTGACATCACAGGTCAGGATGCCTACAGGTGCTGGGGCTTCTCCGGGGTTGTGAGAGTCTAGGCCCCACATCTGTGCTGCTGAGACCCTATCGGGTCAGAATGGCTTCAGTAGGTCCTTCCCGCCTTCCCACTCTGTAGGTGGAGACTTTCAGAGTCACCCGATGTTATTCAACAATTAGAGACAGACAGACAAAGCTCCAGCATCTCTTCTGGAGGCTGAAGTGCCCTGAGCTGCTGGCTGGCAGGGCGTCCCAGACACTGATAAAATATTGTGCTTATATTGCCCCCTGTGAGTGTAAAAGGTTACATTAAGAAAGACCCAGGTGGCCCACAAGCCCAGTGGTGGCTGACTTGGTAGGGTGCTGTTGGCCTCAGTCCCCCACCCCCAGAAATGTCTCTTTTATTGATAAGGGCTCAGGTACCCTTACCCCAGAACCCGTAGGAAGAGGTGCCTGCTGGGGATCTTGGTGAGCATCTATTTCTTAGGGGTGGGCTTGAGACTGGATGCTGGCTTCTGTGTAACACATAAACACATGCACACTGCACAAAATTCCCCCAACACAGAGGGGAACAAAGCCCTAGGAGATCTCTAGAGAATTAAACAGGAAAAAAAAAATCATTCTTCTCAAAGCGGCCTCTCTTGGGAGGGGTCCCTTGAGGAAAGGGCTGGTAGCTGATTGTAAGGCTGCTGCTGTCTGTGGGTGTGTACACTTATGCAAGACATGCAGAGGCTGGGGCTCCCTGTCGCTGTTCAAGGGTCAAAGCCTGAGATAGTCTGACCACTTAGACCGTCCCACCAGGACCTTGGGCTATTTTGGGAAGACATGGGATGACTGCATGGCTTTGATGGGCAATGGCATTAATAGTGGCTTCTTTACTGACCTGACTAACTCTGAGAAGGCTTGATGCCCAGCCTGTGGCTTCTGTGTTCTGTGTGGCCACAACCAGAAGACAAAGAATTATGGGAGTCACACTGTCATTATAGGAGCCCACAATGCAGTAGGACACTGTGTGTGTGTGTGTGTGTGTGTACCTGAGGTTAGGCAGGTGAGCCGCAGCCCACAGGAGTTGTGAACATTGGTGAGCTGCCAACCATGGGTCAGACTAGACACCCATGATCATGGAAGCAGTGTTGCCATCTAAGGACGTGGAGCCCTTCTTAGAAAAGAGGTCCTGATCGATGTCACCAATCCCAAAGTGACAGGAGAGCCTTTTCTTGCTTCTTAGCTTTCCCTTCAACAGGAAGCCATACCACATAACTCTATTGGTTCAAGTCCCCTGACCTGGGGAGCCTCAGCTTTTCAGGAGCTCAGCAGTATCTGGCATCTGGGGCACTGAATCCTTTGGTCTGGGCAGGGGAGAATGATGGTATGTCATACCACATAGTAGGACTGAGACTGGTGTTATGTGATGGAGACCAGAGGGACAGGGACTATGATGTACAGGTGTCACTGGATCCTGAGATACTATGTATTGTACCATGTGTATGCTTCCTTTAGAGGCTTGCTCTAACAGCAGTCAATTGCCTTTCTCCAAAGCCAAAGTATAGGAAGGGAACTGAAAACAGCTAAGGTCATGCAATGTAAGTTCTTAGGAGAGCCTAAGAAGCATGGTGACAAAAGAGGCTGTCAAGGGACACTTGGCATTCTCCTTCACTGGAGGAGGATCCTAGAGGTTCTCCCTCCTCCCAGGGAGGCAGGATTCCATGCAGAGCTATGCGTTCGTCCGTCAGTATGGTGGCTTGGATTAGGTCCATCTAGCTGTGGTGACTTGGTAGACTCTGGACCCTTAGCCCTACTGTGCCGTAGAACTCTCTCCCCATGGGCAAACTGCTATTTTGCCTGGTCCAGATGCTTCTACCATGGGGATCTTTACTTCCCACTTTGGATGGTTTAGCTCCCCAAGTTATTTCCCGTTGCCTAGGTGACATCTCTAATTGGCTGTTTTTTAATCTGTTCCTCTTTTAAAGGGATCAGCCCGATGCTTTACTTCCAGGCCCTGTCAAAAGGGCTATACTGGATGAAGTAGATCCAGTATATCGTGGGACCAGAACCGTCATGCAGTTCATGGGCTGGCCTGGATGGACAGTCACAATGGATCCTGGACGCATGGCTTCTGGAGGGTCTACTTCAGGAAGATTTAGCAAGACTGTCTTTCTCCTGCCAGCCCTACCTCATTGGAGTCACACCAGATTAGAGCCTGTGTTTAAAGACCAACCTCAAAGCAGGTTAGAAATTACTCAAACCGAGGCCCTGTGGCCTGGGTTAGTTTTTTTCTTCCTGTCTGAACTAGAAGGGGAAAGAGGAGTTTGATATTCAAGCATGGCTCTTAGTGTTGTGTGTGTGCATGTGTGTGTGTGTGTGTGTGTGTGTGTGTGTGTACGTGCACACACACTCCAGGCACATTGCCAGGGAGAAGGACAGTATTGAGGTGACACTTGTGCTGGAATTCCTATCAGAAGTGGTGGACAGTGGGTCACACCGAGTGCTTATAAACACTGATGCTACCTTTCTTCCATGTTTACATTTCTTTGATGAGCCGAAGGCAGTCGCGTGCACCTTCACAGCTCCAAACTCTGCCATCTCAGCAAAGTCTGGGGCATTTGGATGTCCCTCTGCAGAGGATGAACCCGGGAGATCCTGTCCCTTAGCCTGAGGACCATTCAGAACATCACTTTTTAAATTCCACGTGATTCCTCTGGGTTCTGGCAGCTCCCTCCCTCCTGCCTCTTCCACTTTAGGTGTAGAATACAATACAGAGAGAAAACAAACCCACCTGGTTGTTTGAGGACTACACAGGTCTTAGAACATGATCTGTCTCCAAACACTATGTGGTGGGCATGGGAGCTTAATGGCCTGACATTTGTAATATGGCTGCTTTGGGTTTCTGGTGCTGCAGGCCCCTTGGGAGTAGAAATAGAGTCCCAGTCAAAGAAGAGGTGGACGGGGGCTGTGCTCTGCCTCTCTAGGCTCTTTAAAAAGGGAAAGAATTGAGCTGGTCAACGGTAGTTAAGAAGTCGACAATAACCAAATCTTCTCTAAGAGGAGGCAGCCAGTCTCCGCTAGTTATAGAAAACTGCCCTGTGTGTGCATGAAGCTTGTGAATGAAAAGAAGGTTGGGGGCTCATATCAGAGAACATGCTGAAACAGAGCAAAACTCTCAGTCAGAGAACGCCTCCCTGCAGGTCCCCCTGGGCTTCTGCAAGCAGAACTTACTAAGTGGACTAGCTGAGAAAGGCCAGCTAAACCCCTTACCATTTGCAATTTCCAAGTTGGGGGGGGATGTGCTGCCGACCGCGGGTGGGTGCTGTGTTTCCTCTAATTGCATAATACTACACCATTCCCTGTGTGTAGTGGCTGTTCTATATATATATACACGGGGAGGCAACATATGGCTCACCCCACCCCCACCTGTCAAAACTGTGACTATATCACTTCTGACGACCAGAAGGAAGCTGCTAGGCGGGCCAGGATTCTAAAGGCTGAGGAGGTAATTCAGAGCCATGAAAGGCGGCACCATATGCTTTGGGGTTGCCAGCTGCTTATGTGCATGGGGAAGGGTTTAGTGCCTGTCTGCGAAGGCCAGGGATGCACTCACTCTCTTTGCAGTAGTATGCACTGGCGCGGAGCAGGGGATTTGGGGTGCCACTTTTTCTCTTCCTGGAGGGGAAATTTGTTGGGGGCCACGATTCTCCAAGAGGAGACTCAAAAAAAAAAAAAAAAAAAAAAAATCACAGTCTCATCTAAAACATGCCCTTGATAACGTCAGGCCTGGCCCAATAGTATTTCTTTAGAAAACATGTTTGTTTTGTGGTTGTTTTTTGGTTTCATTTTATTGGATAAAGATTAAGAAAGCGCCATCTCAGAGAGAAGTGAAGCAAACCCGCCCGGCGGCGTGCAGTCCCGGCCGGGTCCGCGGCGCTGGGGGCGGGCGGCCGCTCTACCTGGAGGCGCTGGTCTCTGCCAGCCGGTTGTTCATGATGCCCAGCGCGCCCACGCCGCCGGAGAAGCCGTTCTGGCGCGTGTTGACGCACACGCTGCGCGGGTAGCCGTTGGCCGTCTCGGACAGCTGCTTCTGCAGCAGCGCCAGCGACACCTTGTTGGACGCCGTGAGATCGCGCATGGAGATGAGCTCGCCCGACAGGCGGCGGCCCTCGGCGTCGCTGTCGCGAGTCGCGGGGTCCGCACCCAGCGCGGCCAGGCGACGGCGCAGCCGGGAGCCCGGGGTGATGGCGTTGCGCCGGGCCAGGGGCGCGCCGGGAGCCGGGCAGCAGCGCGTGCAGCAGCGGCAGCTCAGCTTGCGAAGCATCCAGTTGAGCACCTGCTTGATGAGGATGGAGATGACGTTGAAGAGCGAGTAGATGCAGCACACGCCGAGCAGGATGAAGAGGAAGTTGCCCAGGCGGTAGAGCCCCTGGTTCCGGTAGGCGGCGTGCTGGCTGCTCACCAGGTCCCCGAAGCCGATGGTGCTGAAGGTGACGAAGCAGAAGTAGAGCGAGTCCATGTAGTCCCAGCCCTCCACACTGGTGTACATAGCCGAGGCGCAGCAGGCCAGCAGCACGGCGAACAGGCCCAGGATGAGCAGCACGTGGTACACCGAGGGCTTCCAGCCCGCCAAGCTGTCGGCCTCCGACAGCGCGGAGCCGCGGCGGAAGGTGGCGGGCAGCAGGCCACTGCGGCGCAGTTGGCGCTCCCGGCAGGCGCGCATGATGAAGGCCAGCAGCGAGATGATCCGCTCCAGAAAGAGGTTGAAGAACAGGATGGTCCCCGCGCAGCCGAACAGTCCGTAGGCGATGAGGAAGGCCTTCCCGCCCACGGTGGCTGGGGTGGTCATGCCGAAACCTGTGGAGATAACAGCCAGGGTCATCGAGGGTTGGTGGTCGCGTGTGGTGTAGCAGGCGAGTGCAGATGTGGAATTAACTCAATTTGCTGACCGACCTAAGTCAGGTGGGGGCAGGACAGAACTTAGACGGTTCCCTCTTTTGGTGACTCTGGATCATGGCGAATCCCAACAAGATGGAGTTCTGCCCTTTGCCTTGGGGGTATTTAAACAACGGGTAGGGCGGATGTGTACTAGGAGGGGTCTGACAGGACGCACTGAGCAGCACCAGGTACACAGATGCAAACCACTGAGCTGCCCACAAAACCAACGAATGACACCTGCTCCCCTAACTGAATTTTCTATGGACTCTGTCCAGCAGACAGGCTTGTTGGTCTGGACTTCCAGAAGAACATCTTGTAATCGGGATTGCTTACTCTGAGACCAGTGAGAGACAATGGCCTGATAGCACCGGTTCACTTACGAAGTCCACACAAGGATCATTTGGGGACCAGTTGTCCTGAGTGCAAATCTGACATCTGCTGCTGGGCTTCAGGTTCCTCTCCAGGAACACCATCCATCAGTCACTGTTGCTCACGTCATGGCCAAGGGGAAATGCTTTGGTATTGCTGGGCGCTGTGGTGCCAGTGTGTGGATGGAGTTTTGTCCTGGAAGGTCTGCCCTATGCTCAGGGTGAGTGCTTTGAACCCTTGTAATTAAGAGGTAACCTGTCCACTTGTTGAAAGCCAGGCCTTAAAGGGTTTGTTAATGTATTCCCACAGAAAGCCTGGCTGCCACGGCTGGGGAGAAAGCTTTCTTGATTTTCTTGGAGTCTGAGCTGCCTGAGCATCATCAGACATGTCCACATCTCACCCAGCGGAAAAGGAAAACCTGTGTGCTGCTGTGCAGTAGGCCAGCTCTAGGAAGAAGTCAAGAATACTTTGTCCCACATGACTTATATCTCCTCAGTTATGCCCGAGAACATACACCTACCACTGGCAGAGCAAATCCCTTAAGCTTGGATGCCAATCATGTTCTTGAGTCCCTGGAGGAAATGCCCAAGTTGCCTGTTCATCTTATGCTTACTGACTGAAGTTCAGGGAAAATCCTATGATATTGCTCATTGGGAAAGATGGTTGATTCTTTGCATTCCAAATTTGGCCACAAAAGAATTTTTAAAAAGCAAGTAACAGTAACGATAACAAACAAAATGTTAGTGGTTTGCCCAGGAATTTAAAAGAAGAAATTCACAATACTCTAAAGCCAAACTCAAGTTCTTGGGTGTACGAAGAAATCAGTGCTGTATGTAGCGTGGTGTGTGTGGGGCGTACAGAGCAGGCGTGATGACAGACACTTGTGATCCCAGCATTTAGGAGGTAGAGGCAGGAAGATTAGGAGTTCAAAATCATCTTTGGCTACATAGTAAGATGGAAGCCAGCCTAGGATCTAGACCCTGTCTCAAAAAACAAAATAAAGTAAAATTAGGAAGTCCTAGATTGGAGACTGAAGGAGCACATACTGCTTTTGCAGCAGTTCATATCTGCATACTTGTAGTTACTAAGTGGTGCAACGGCCCCTCCTTCCAGCTGCAGCCTATGGCTGCTGTAAGAATGCCCCCGCAGGAGCTGCTACAATGGTGGTGCCTGTTGAAATGGGGGCTTCTGTAAAAATGTCAGCACCGGGACTCCTCCTTAGTCTGCAGACATCACAGGAGCTGTCCACAGTGGTATAACCTTCTCTCCAGCCTCCCCAGCAGCTCAACAAAGATGGTGCCTCAGCCAAAGCCAGCTGTATCTGGGAGGGACTTCCCACCTAATCCATGGGCCCAATGCAAAGAAAAATAAGGTGGAAAAAAAAGCGCCACCAGTCCCTGAGCAAGAAAACCTCACCAATCCCTGAGCTTCCCACAAAAATCTACTGATCTCTGAGTACGAGAAACCACCAACCCTTGAACACACCAATCCCTGGGCTCCACAAACTCGGGACTTGAAGTCCCACTAATCCTCAATCTGGAAATCTTTGCCCTGAAAAGCCCTACCCACTAAGAAATCCTCTATAAGCCCCGCCTTTGTCCACTCCAGGAAGCGGAGGCCGCCCGCCATTCCTGGACTTGGCTCTTCATTCTGGACCCTTCAATAAATCTCTTTTATGAGATTTGCTGCCCTGTGTGACTTGCTTATTGGAAGAAGCCAATAAGCACTGGAAAGGGGAGAAGTGGACCAGAACTGAGGCTCCCGAGAGCCTCCTCCCTGGGAGCTACAACACCTCTGCTGAGGAGGCTTCTCAGAGCTCTGTGCTTCCTGGGCTCTCGTGCCTAAGGATGCCCTTCTATTGGAACACTGTCCCATCTCAGCGCTGTGTGGATGCTGGGCTTCTGAGTTCCAGGATACCCTTTCATCCGAGCAGAAACACTTACAGCACCCACATCAGGTGGCTTACAACCACTTGTAACTCTGGCTCCAGGAGGATTAAAAACCTCTGGCATTCAAAGCCTTGGGCACCTGCACTCAAATACCTCTTAGTTTAAAGTCCTAAATTGGTAAGCCACTGTCCAGCAACAGGCCTATACCATGGTCTGCTCATTACAAAAGAACCTCACACACTGAAGAAAAAAAGCACAAGCCATAGATATTTATAATATTATCAACATCACAGAAAAGAACATTGAACAAAAGAAGCTCTACGCAAAAGAAAATAATCTACTTTAGTAATATAATAATTTTTTTTAGGGATGCCTACTTCACTGATCAAATTATAAGAGTTTAGGCTTTCTTGGGGAGAGGGTGAAGGAGATAGGGATTTACATGCGGGGGTCCTCAAAATGTACCCATATTCTAGCTGTGTCAAGTGTGTTAAACTGTATTTTCTGTGTTTTCTTACAGTCCTGTGTTAAGAAAAAAATATCTTGAGTTTTAGAGTGTTACAAGTGGAAGGCTTTAATCTCCTTTTGTTATAAATTACTATTTAAGCTTGAGGACTGTTTTATTAGTTTGAGAGATAACCAATGGGATGTTTTATTTTATTTTATCACAGCTGGAGATTACAGCCAGCAGGACAAGGCTGGACAGTGCTCTACCACTGAGCTCCCTGATCTGCCCCTCGTCCCTCACTGTTGGTGAGCGAGGATGGGCAGTGAGAGACTTGCCTGCAGCTTGTCTAAAAACAGACTGCCACCTCCACTTGTCACAAAACACTGCTTCTGCCTAAGCTGGGAAACAAAACCTCGGTGGAGGAATTCCTTTGTTAAATTCCTAAAGACATGGAAAATCTTAAGCCTGGAAAAATGGAGCTTACTCTTGTTAAGAGAATGCTGAATTGGATTTTCCTGTTATTCTGTCTTTCAGCTAAAGTCTCAAAACTGAGAAGGAATTTCTCATTCTTTTTCCTCTTTGGGGGGCTGCTGCTGCTGCTGCTGTGGTTCTTTGCAAGAGGGTCTCATGTAGTCTAGGATGGCTTTAGATTTACTATGTAACCAAATGGACCTTGGACTCTGGATCCCTTATTCTATCTTTGCTGGGATTATAGGTGTGTGACTGCAAGTCAGCCAGACACATGCCTATCCATGCTGGGTTTATTAAATAGGTAAAACAGGTTTAACAACTAGGACCCTTCACCCACCCCCGGCACACTCCTAGGTGTCTCCTAGGCCAGAGATTATCTTGGATATCGGTGGGAGATGGATTTGAGGTACTAGACTCATTGTGTGCAGACACCTCCCCCTACCCCTAGGACACTCATGGTTATGAGGAGCTGTCAAGAGAACCTTGGACTTCAGATGCTCTCCTCCTAGCTGGGTGTGGCCTTCCTCCTGGCTGGGTGTGTGCTGGGACTGCAGGAACTCTCGTGGATGATGCAGTGGATTGTAGTGAGCACTCCTGGACACCTAGACAGTGTCCTCAGGGTCTGAGGCTGTATTGGCAGCTGTTTGGGTAGCAATTCAGGGGAGGCTGCCCAGGCAGGAAAGGACTAGGGAGGATGAAAGCAGCCTTTATCTCAAAGGTGGTTGTGAAGGTTTCTATTTGCTTGGCCCAGGGAGTGGCACTATTAGAAGGTGTGGCCCTGTTGGAATAGCTGTGGCCTTGTTGGAGTAGGTGTGTCACTGTGGGCATGGGTTTAAGACTCTCACCCTAGCTCCCTGGAAGCCAGTATTCTGCTAGCAGCCTTCAGATGAAGATGTAGAACTCTCAGCTCCTCCTGAACCATTCCTTTCCTAGATGCTGCCCTGCTCCCACTTGATGATGATGGACTGAACCTCTGAACCTGTAAGCCAGACCCAATTAAATGTTGTCCTTGTAAGAGTTGCCTTGGTCATGGTGTCTCTTCACAGAAATAAAACTCTAAGACAGTGGTGTAGATTGGCTTGTTTAGATCTTATCCAAGGCCACCTCCTGCCTCCACTTCCCTGTGGGTGGTGCATGCCACTGTGCCTGGTTTACTGCTGGGATCTTTTCAAGGGTGGGGAGCAACTTACCATTTAGTACAGTTAGCCTCGAATTTGCTGTGCATCCAAGAACGGCTTTGAACTCCTAATTCTCCTGCTTCTACAGCCTAAGTGATGGGCTTATAAGCATTCACCACTGTACCTGGCTTGGTTAGGTCCTGAGCATCCCCCACATCCCCATTAATCATAGGCTTGATCCGTAGGCACTATTAGGAGGCTGTGGAACCTTTGGATGGGCCTTTAGGCCAGGGTGGGCATGTCCTTGCAAGCATGTTATGGAACCTTTCTCACTCTGTTTTGTTCTTTGGTCATGAGTATTGGCTGATTGGTTGGTTCTAGGAATTGAACCCAGGCCTCTAAGAAAGGGCATGCCTGCTCTTGGAGTGGGCAGTGTAGCCCACCAGCAAGAGCTAAAAGAGGATGTTAAGGGCCTGGTGACACAAGACAAGATTCCAGTGCTACTGTGGCTAAACTTTGAGGGGAGGTGAACTAGAAGGTCGGATTTGGTGTCTGAGGATGGGTCTCAATCTCAAAAGTGGCACTCAAAGATAAACCAAAAGGGAAGGCTACCAAAAACTCTGGTGTTTGTGGAAGATGCTGTTAAGGATGCAAAAGGAAGTTCTTAAAGACAGTAGAAGTAAACAAAGCCACTCTCTGTGTTGGTTCATTTAACAAACCAGTTCCACTAAATTTGCTCTGTACACTGTGCCAGCCCAGTGTGCATCAGCTCATAGTGTCTCTACAACCTATAAAGAGGCAGGCCCCACTCTTTAGAGGAAACTTCAAGTTACAGGGAAGCAGTTGCTGGAGTCCCACGTCTAGGGAGAGGGGAGGCATGGAGAAGAATATCTGCCCTAAGTGTCATGATTCTGTGCTGGGAGTCTTTGTGGCTTTCATACATCTGGGCTACCACCTCACTTGGACATGTGGTGGTGCCACCTCTCTTCCTCTGTTGCATGGATGACACAAGCTGGTCATTTAGATAAGATCTGACCCATGGCTTTCGCGTAGCGTACCAGATATCTGTTGCTTCTGGATAACCACAGGCAGGGTACTCATCTCTCCCCTTGGGTCCCCACAGGTCAGCCTTGCTCCATATGACTAAGACTGTCTCTCTTCCACCCTCCAGTTAGGGGGGCAGATACCTAACCCTCCACCCCACCCCATGTCTGGATTCTTGGCTTCCACTGAGACCCTCCTTTAGCCCTTGGATTTAGGGTATGGATCTGGCTTCTTTTTTTGACAGCCAAACCTCCCAAGGGCCCCAGCAAGATGACCAATACCAGATAAGTGGCCTTTAATACCAGTGTACTTGTGCACAACATGTTCCTATTGTCACTACATATAGCAGGGCCAGAATCTGTGCTGGAGTATTCTTGTGGCCCTTGCTCGGTTTGTACTCAACACAACTACCTGGGAGGGCAATGACTGTACACTGTGGATCTCTCTGTACATAGGTGACAGCAGGTCTGGAGGGTCCCTGGCTGATCAGTGGACAGCCACTGAACACCTCTCTTATTGTCTTGCTCATTGGGTTCACTTCTCTCCCTTACTTTCTTATAAACCATAGATATTTCAGCTCAGTAGATAAGGCAGGGAATGATACATTCTCCTTCCCCATTAACACTCAGGGCTCTGGGCACTAGGAAAGACTGAGGAGCCAGCCTAGATATTGCTTCCTCAGTAGAGTAGCAGGGCCCTCAAACCCAGGCAGCTCACGAGCATCCAGACTGAGTCTGGAGAAGGACCTTGAAGCCCCAGGCACAGAGGAAGCAACCCCTACCACGGAGACTCACACCCTGTAGAGGTTCACACCAGGGCTGCTGTGTTGTTTAAGTCACAGTTGATCTGCCATCCCAGTCTGCAAGAACAGTCACCCAGGGCTTTGGTATGTCACTCTGACAGAGATGTGAGGCTGCTACCCTCACAAATGCTGCCCTGCTGACAGTGCCCCTGAGTTTAGCTTGAGGCACCTGGGACTAAGACAGAGAAGACACTGCTAATGGACATCATGTGCCCCTGGGTGACAGTCTCTATGTGACACACCAGACACTGACACTCTCTTCCTATCCAGCCACTCTGTGAAGAGGTGTAACCAAACCCCAACCTTGCCTGAACACAGGCAAGGAAGTTAATACGGAAGTACAGTGCTTGCTGGACCCACTTGTTAGAAGCTGCACTGCCCTGGGGCCTGTGCTCTTGTCACTGGGCTAGGCAATGGGAGACTTGGCCCTTTTACCCTCTTGGACCTTCTGCCAGGAGCTGCTGCACTGTTGACTCTGGGGGAAGGGGTATAATTTATAGTTCAATCTGGTATGCTTTTGAGACTAAAAATGCCACTAAGAATTTCTCCAGGATGATTTAACCATCAGGGTGTTACAAGCAGCTGACTGTATGACTTCAGTGAAGATTCCAGGACATGACCCATTCCAGGGGTTCTATTAGTGCCCAGTAATTGGCATTTTAACAAATATCTATCTCCATATGAATCTGCTATACAACAACTGAAGTCATTATGATGCTAAATTTAAGTTAATATGTCAGTAGATATCTTGGAGGATTTCTTACCTGGACTCTGTCCAGCTGTAGAGAGCTAATTAGAATTTCCACTGCAGGCATATTTTTACTAAAAGAAAGTTCCCTGTGTGAAGTAGAACCGGAGTTGTAGGGCCTGCGTTTTTGATTTGCTAGTCCCATCTGTCTCGATGACACTTCCGTAGGGAGCCTTTCCTGACAGCACCATCTCATTTGACACAGTTTTGAGACAGTCTTGCTCTATGACCCAGGCTTGCCTCAAACTTTCTGCAATTCCCCTGTTTCAGGACCAGGATTACAAGTACTGGAAGTAGGCATGCACCACCGTACCCTAACACACTTGAACTGGTTACATTCAAATTTAATTCTCAAGAATTCCAAGGCTCATGCAAGGATGAGCTCTGCTGAGTCTCTTTGTCTGGGAGCAGAAGAGAAGGAGATGTGGGGTGAGCTGTGAAGTGAGGGGGCTGCACTGTGGATGGAACACAGCCTGACTCCATAAGAGAGGAAAGGAGGGGGTTCAAGGGATTTCTCAGTGGTTACAAGCACTGGCTGCTCTTCCAGAGGACCCGAGCTATGTTCCCAACCACCACATGGCAGCTCACAACTGTCTGTAACTCCAGTTCCTGGGGACCTGGAGTTAGATACATGATACACACAGATACAGATACATTCAGGCAGAATACAACATGTATGAAATAAAAATAAAGAAACTTATGAAAAAGGAGAGAAGAAAGAGGTTCTCAGCTGTGCTCCATGGATGAAGTCTTGTCAGTTGAGAAAGACAGGATCAGAGACTTCCCAGGGCACAAGCTGCAGCAGACCTGGCATTTCAGGACTGCAACACGTCAGCCTTCTCTGTCACTCTCCTGGGTGGACAACCAACTATCTTGATAAGCTTGAACCAATTTGAGAAAGCCAGGGTTAAGGAGGGCTGAAAAAGGTTACTGACAGAAGAGCTCACAAGAGGGCTGGACCTGAGGAAGGCAAAGGACCCCAGATGCCAGTTGAGTCTTCACAACCCCGGGCACTGTGCTAAGTGCCTAGCAATCCATTTAACCCTTGCCACAACTCTAGGGCACCCACAGGTTTCCTTGATTTTAACTCACAGCCTTCCCCACCCTCTACATATTTATTTATTTATTTATTTATTTATTTATTTATTTATTTGGTTTTTCAACTCACTCTGTAGACCAGGCTGGCCTTGAACTCAGAAATCTGCCTGCCTCTGCCTCCCAAGTGCTGGGATTAAAGGCATGTGCCACCACTGCCCGATCACCCTGTACATTTTAACATGTCTCAAATTGTCATGCATCTTACAATACATTATTTGGCAGCTTTTAAAAATTCCTTCTGATACATACACAGTTGAGAGTATCCATACTCCTTCGATTGGATGGTCTGTGGTGGGAATTACTATCATACCCATGTGTGAGACTCATAAATGGGGTCCACCCAACAGATAAAGATGCTGAAGTTAGTAACTTGCCCAAGATCATGGCACAGGTGATAATGTTCGTAGCTGGAAGAACTTGGGATGAGACAAGGGAAGAGAGATGCATGTGAGAAAGTTTGGAAGATAAGTAAGGCTGTGTCCAGTGTGGCAGTGCTTAGACACAGCAGCATCACCTGGGCAACCCATACACAATCCCAGCTGCCAGGTATATCCACAGTAGCGCCTCCTGAAGGAAGTTCCCCCTCCCCAGCATGCTGGAGTGACCAGGAAAGCCCAGTGGGTGTGCTCAGTTTTGAAGACTGGAATTTCAAGAGCGTAGTAGCCAAACACCAGGATTGAGAAAGGCATGCCATTACTAGGAGCTGAACACAGGGTCTGGGGCACATGTAGGGGTCAGCTCTTTGGCGCTTGCAAGAGGCTGTTGAAGTATGTAAATCTGTGGGGAAAGAAAAGGAGAACGCTGGGAGGCTGCTAGTCACCTCGTAGTGTTGCAGGGTCTGTGGTAGCCAGCGTGATGTTCCCTCTACAAGTGAGACTGCACAGACAACCGCTTCTCTGTATCCTCTTCTTTTCCCTCCAAGAAAACCAGTGCCAATCTTTCACTGTGGTTATAAGCAGAGAAGGAAGGTGTGGTTTCCATGGAGGCTAGGCAGTGATAGAAGGGCCTCGTGGGAAACACCTTGGGCGAAACATGATCCCTATATCACAGCTAAAGTGCTTCAGGGCAGATGTATGAGAAGAGTGCACTTTGAAAGTTACATAGGAATCTGGGTACCGGAAACAAGCTCAGCCTGGCTTCATCATGGACCGGACTGGACCGTTTTCCCTTCACTGAGGTCAGCTTCCCCTCTGCGCTCACCACTGAGCCTCAGCTTCCCCTCTGCGCTCACCACTGAGCCTCAGTTTCCCCTCTGCGCTCACCACTGAGCCTCAGTTTCCCCTCTGCGCTCACCACTGAGCCTCAGTTTCCCCTCTGCGCTCACCACTGAGCCTCAGTTTCCCCTCTGCGCTCACCGCTGAGCCTCAGTTTCCCCTCTGCGCTCACCGCTGAGCCTCAGCTTCCCCTCTGCGCTCACCGCTGAGCCTCAGTTTCCCCTCTGTGCTCACTGCCAGCTCTGGGCTCTTTGCTGGGCAGGAGGTCCATGCAGAGGTCAGCACCAACTTTGTCAATATCAAAAGATAGATGATCAATGGATATCTGATAGGTAGATAGATGGAGAGGTGTAGGTAGATAGGTAGATAGATGATAGGTAGATGATAAGTAGATGATAGATGATTGATAGGTACATGATAGATGATTGATTGATTGATAGGTACATGATAGATGATTGATTGATTGATAGGTAGATGATAGATAATCGGTAGGTAGATGTTGGTGGGAAAGCTGTGACCAAAGCCTTGTGTTCCGTGTCAGTTGCTGCTTGTGCTTGGGCCAGTTTGAAAAGCAGGGGTGTCTGACTTTGACCTCTCCTGTGAGTGCAAGGGTGACTGTCTGTCTCACTTCAGTGTTTGGTGACAGAAGTGCCTCCCATCATCCTAGGCAGGGTTGCCTTTTGGGACCCAAAAGATGATTTTCTTTGTTTTATGGTGGGAAGCTGAGGGCTGGGGAGACGGAGAGGCCAGGGAAGCCGGGAAATGGGACTGAATCCCATGGCGCAGGCCAGTGTTTTCTCTTTGTTGGTGATGAAGATGTAATCCAAGCCTCGTCCATGTATGCATGCGCAGCAAGCGCCTTACCCCCGAGCCACAGCCCAGCTTCTAGCTAGGCCAGTGCTTTTCAACATGAGAAAGGTTTTGGTAAGCTGTGAGCAAAAAGCAATTCCTGGAGCTCTGTGCCCTGGCATAGATTTCCTGCTGTGGCTGTGCTCAACCCCCACTCTGTGTCTTGTCTCTGGGATTAAACTCGTCTCTCCTCACCAGAAATCATTCAACAAAATGAGTTATTAAAAGCTGGTTAACTACTCCTGCCTCCGGGTAGCTCTTGCTTCACAACCTTTCTTGGGGAGCTGCTGTCAAACGCAGGCCCTGTGGAGCTGGCAGGGAAGATGACTCATTTACATAGTCAGGCTCTATCCTGCCCCCCAGCTCTGTCCCTGTCTCTCTGATGACTAATCTCCTTCAAGGATGAGATCACCGCCTCTCCTGCACCCCCATCAAAAGAGCAGAACCCCAGCCTCAGCCCAAGACTTTGAGCAGAGGCAGAACCTAAAACCAGATAAAGCCTTGGCTGAGGCAGAAGTGTGGCCAGCAAGAGACCAGGGTTAGAAGCAGCTGGGTGCATCATTGTCCTACTGCTTGCTAAGGCCTGCTCCTTGATCTTCCCATTTCAGAACACTCTGATGGTGCTCCAGGGATGACCAGGAAGAGTCTGGCTGCCCCAGAGAGAGAGAGAGAGAGAGAGAGAGAGAGAGAGAGAGAGAGAGAGAGAGAGAGAGAGAGAGAGAGAGAGACAGAGAGAGACACAGAGAGAGAAAGAGACAGAGAGACAGAGAGACAGAGAGAGACAGAGAAGGGATGGGAGAAGGAAGCCCCTAAACACCATGGTTCTAGAAGGCAAAGAAGTCTGCTCATAGTGGAAGGTTCAACTCCACTCAGCCAGGTCTTTACAGAAGTGGAGAAGTCCTCCCTGCCCCCTGTGTAGCCTCAGGCTGCCTTGAGGGCTTCTGTGTCCAGGCTGAGGAGATGTGATACTTAAGGAGAGAGGGGACAAAGACCCTAAAAGCTAGCTCTCAAGTTCTAGGGATGCCTTGGTCACCCACAGAGATGCACATGCACAGTCTTGGTCTTTTTTGACTATGGTGTTCTACATCTGTCAGCAACCCCCACAGATGGTGGTCTGTTGGCTGCTCATAGTACACAAGAAGGCACAAGGAAAACAGACCCACAGCTTTAAAGCTGCTTCCAGAGACTCAGCCAGGAGGGTCCACAGAGAGTCCTGGTTTGTCCTGTCAGCTGCTGACAAGCCCAGTCCAGAGGCTGACAGACAGGTCCATCAAAGCAACTACTGTATCACTTCAGAGTGTGTCAGCTCAGAGCCTCCCTTAGAGCCTGGCAGGGGTCAGCAGGGGTGGGACTGTCATGGCTGAGCTGAGGACCTAGGCTGGGCTGATTCTAAAAGCGAATTCTGCTCTCAGTCACTGTAACAGGAAAGCTAATGACCATTCGTTGTATAGGAAGTAGGTTGAACCTCAGGCTAGTGCTCCATTAGTGCTTTTGGAGGTACAATCCAGTTATCATACAGGCTTGGGAAAGGAACATGCATGAAAGAAGAAACAGAATACAGGGCACAATTTGTGACACCCAAAGCCTTTCCACTGTCTCTGTGAACGCATCCCTGCCCCACCCCCCAGCCTGCAGGTAAAAGAATAAAGCTGTGATTTTACTTCAGAACACACACCTGATCGTACCATTTGGAAGTTTGCCGTGGACAGGGTGCTACCCTGGGTCTGTGGAATGAGTTTGCTGTCTCCTGGGTGGAAGGAGATGGGAGCTGTGGTGGTTTAACTAGGAACGGCCCCCATAGACTCATAGATTTGAATCCTTGGTCATTAGGGAAATGGTGCCATTAGGAGGTGTGGGCTTGTCCGAGTAGGTGTGGCCTCATTGGAGGAAGTGTGTCACTGGGGGTGGTCTTTGAGGTTTCAGATACTCAAGCCAGGCCCAGTGTCACTCTGTCTTCCTGCTGTCTGCTGAAATGTAAAACTCCAGCACCGTGTCTGCCTGCATGCCACCATGCTTCTTCCCTCACGATGATAATGGACTGAACCTCTGAACATGTGAACAAGCCCCAGTTAAATGTTTGCCTTTATGAGAGTTGCTGTGGTCGTGGTGTCTCTTCACAACAGCAGGACATTGACTAAGACAGGGGCCAACATTTGAAGCTGTCAATGACCTTGGTAAAGGTCATAGAATAAAGCACTGGACAAGGCTCTTCAAAGCCTTGTTCCTCCTCCTTCACTGACCAGCCTTTTCCTCTCCCAGTGAGCACAGAGACAGCCTGGGAACACTGCCTCACCTCACGTGGGTTTTCCAGAAACACAGCTTGACAGTGTTACTCCTGTTCTGGCTGTTTGAGCTCCAACTGTTTTCCATAACCAGCAGTGAAGTACACTTCCTGTACTCCTCACCTTGAGAATTGACTCATCACCAGATGACACGTTTTGAAAATTTTATTACTTTTTTTTTTCAATTTATTTATTGGGGATACATGCATACCATGGCCTGAGTATGGAGGTCAGAAGACAAATTGTGTGAGTCAATTCTCTCCTTCTACCATGTGGGTCCTGGGAATTGAACTCAGATCCTAAGGTTTGACAGCAATGTCTTTATCCTCTGAGCCATCTCACCAGCCCACGGAGCAGTTCTTTCTTCTCTTCCGGAGTTTAGTCCCATGGTGTCTGTGAATGCTTCTGATCTGTGTTTTTTCCATCCTGTCTGGCCAACAAGGATGCACGATTTCCAGGCTTCTTCCCATCCTGGGGGAATAGTTCTGACTCTGTTGGTCACCAGCAGATACTGTTCCAAGATCATGGCTTCTGTGTTACGTTCCTTTAACGAGTTTCTAAAGTGTTTCTTGGGCATTGGGCTGAACTGCTTCTCTGTGTGCTGTGGTCTTGATACTTGAAGGAAGGGAGAAGGATGACTGTGACCGATAACATCGACAAACCACCGACGACACTGGGAAAGCACTTGTTGAACAAATTGGCTTTGCAGTCACACTGTGACAAGGGCTCATGGCACAACATGGGAGCATGTCTGTGAGAGGAACCTGAGAGGGCTGATCCTGTGATCTGGGCTTGACTTTGAGGATGGGGGAAGGCAGTGGGCTTTAATCTGGACGTTGCCAAGGAGTCAAGCAAGCCTAAGATGGGTACCTGAATCATTCTTAGCATGCAAATGGGAACCACAGAGTACTGCCATTCGCTTCAAAAAGCCAGACAGAGAACACTTGGCTGCCCTTGTGGTCTGGCAGACATTCATTTTGTGGTCTATGTTAGGACTTGGTTATGGGGCTTTGTTCTTAGCTCTCTCTGCTATGGTTGTTCAGTGAGCTCCTCTGATGTGAAGTTCTTTTCAGTCGCAGGGCAGCATAGCCCATCTGTGAGCACCAAGCTGGCTTCTGGCTTTGGGAAGCTGTGTTCGTCTATCACCAAACAGCTCTGTCCTCATTGTCCACGGCAACATCCAGTGGGTTGCCATTCATTCTAGAACTTCCACCTCAGTGTCTGCTTCATTTGGTGCATGTGCAGGTGTGTGCACATAAGCATTCTTTTCCTAGGGGGAGCATATCTCTGGGTGCTGAGAGTATGCTTTTATAAATATTTCACATTTCTGGGTACAAATGGGGGTCGTTCTTGCTTTTGTCCTTTTGCAGTGTTGGGGACTGAACCTACAATGTCGCATGTGCTAGGCAAGTGCTCTACCACTCAGCTAATATCCCCATCTCCAGTAAAGAAGACCTAGTATAGTACTCTAAGGTCCTGCCTGGTGACAGTGAAGGTGTTACCTACGGAAATTACTGCAAAGGAGATGCTATGGGAAGCCAGGAAGCTCTGAGAGGAGGAAAAGGGCTTCTTGGAGGAGGTGCCTCTGGGTCTGAGTAGATGCCCAGCAAGCAGAGGGGAAAGGGATGAAACTATGAAGGAACTGTGGCCATCTACCAAACACTTCCTGAGGGCCTAGAGTTTGCCAAGCACTGGTCTAGGACCGTGAGAGTCATCAGTGAAACAAATGGTTCACTGCTCTATGACACTTACAGCCAAGTGTGAAAGATGGATGGCAAACCACAAACAATATGCAGGTATGTTACCAGTGTGATGGAGCTGAGTGCTATAGCATACAGAATAAACAGCAGTGGGGGCGGTGCTAAGGGAAGGGAGAAGAAGGCAGTTGTGGTGGTAAGTCGGGTGGGTCAGTGGAGGTCTCAGAAGACAGCAGCATCTGGATGAGAGTGTCCCAGGGCCATCAGCAACTTGAGCAGAGGCCCTGAGGCATGAGACCTCAGAGAGAGAGAGAGAGAAAGGGGGGCAAAGAGATCACCTGCAAATTCCTGACACACTCCCAGGTGACACAGATACCTAAGATTTGGGAAGGCCTGTCCCTCTCTGGCTGGAGTAAGAGAGTCACTCACTAATGACTTTACAGGAGAAAGACATCCAGGAGATTCAAGCAGCAGTGGAGGCACTGAACATGTTAGGTGACATTTTTTCCTTTGAGAATTTCATTCAGTTTTAAAAGAAAATTGCAAGAATAGCTCTCGCTCTCTCTCTCTCTCTCTCTCTCTCTCTCTCTCTCTCTCTCTCTCTGTGTGTGTGTGTAAGTATGTGTGTGCATGCATGTGAGTATGCATGCACATATGCATGTGTGAGTTATGTATGTGCGTGTGTTTGAAAGTGTGTGTGTAAGTGTGCTTATGAGTGTGCATACACACATATATGGGCATATGCATGTATAAAGAGGAGATCCAGACGACTATATTCAGGAGGAGCTAAAGGAACCAACTCAAGGCTACAAACAGGAGAGAACAAACGTAGACTCTAAAGGAGGTAGGAGGTCAAACACGGAGAAACAAGCTGACGTGGTCCCAGCACTTAGGAATTGGAGCTCAAATCCATCCTCTTCTATATGACACAAATCCAAATCAGAACAACCCAAATGAAACTAAAAGCTAAAATAAAGCCAAACAACAAAAAAGTAAGATGGAAACCTCAGAGCTCTCTCAGGATTGGCAGCTGGGAAGCAGCCTGCTCTGGGCATGAGAGAAGAGAGATGGTGGGCTCTGGAGCACCTCCTGGGGATCTGAGGGCACCCACACACCAGGAGTGCCACTTTGCCACAAAGAAACAGAACAAAGCACTCATATATTGGGACATGATGGCCAAACCATAGGCCCTGGAGTCAGGGATTTGGGTCCACCCAGTTACCATGCTTTACTGGGAACTTCAGCAAGCCAGCCACATGCTACACTTCCATTTCCTTGTCTGTACGATGGAGACAGGTTGGGAGGATCAGACAAACAGTCCATGTACTTATCAGAGTATTAGTAGAAAGTAGACATTAATAAATATGATTCATTTGCTTCCTATTGAGGTTGATTTCCTGCACGGGCAAAGTAGGGAGGCCAGGCCACACTGGGCAGGCCTCTAGCTTGCCCAAGATACAATAGGTGAGGGTGCCATTTTTTTTTTTCTGGCTAACCTACGTGCTTATCTATTACTAGCTTTTGTAATGTTATAAAGAATCTACTGTGTGATAGCCATGAGGTGAGACTGTCGTGCCAAGGCGCTGAGTGTCTGTCTGGGATGAGAGGAATACTAGCTCCCAACTTTGGGTTCAGGAGAGCCTACCCGAGAGCCTAATGATAGGCAGAGTCCCTCTGGTGAGGATTCCAAATGTCATCTCTTTAAAAAAACATATTTATTTCTATTATTCATAAGTTATATGTTTATGCGTCTCTGTGTGATATGTGTACAAGAGCAGGTGCCTGTAGAGACCAGAAGTGGATATCAGATCCCCTAGAGCTTAAAGCAGGTGCTGGGAACCAAACTCAGGTCCTCTGCAAGAATAGTACCAACTTTTAATTCTTAAGCCATCTCTCTAGCCATTGCAAATGCCATCTGTGTCTTGACTGTTTTAATTAATGTGGGAATGCACACCCCACTGTGGGATGCACTGTTCCCTACATCCAGGACCCTGCACTGTTGAGAGGGGTTAAACACAAATAAGCATATATGCATTGACTTCTCTCTTCTCATGAATGTGGATATGACTAGATGCTTCAAGTTTTTGCTTTGATTTTCCTACAATGAACTATAACCTGAGATTTCAAGCCAAAATAAATCCTTTCTTAAAGTTGCTATTGTTAGGGTATTTTATCACATAAAACTAAGACAGGTGGGTAGAAAACATATGAGAAAATAGTCTGTAGACTACAGGAGTGCCTTCCCTATGATTTAATGCTAGCTCTTCTGCCTTCATGAAGGGATAGTAGAGGCATCCATTTCAAAACCATTTCTGTCTTCTGAAAAACCAGAGGAAGAATACTACTGTCCATGACCCACATTTAAGTGTCCATGAAATTCCTTCCTCAGTGCCTGAAGCATTGGTTCCTATGATGCTTGCTTGCTTTCATCCTTTTAAGGAGCCCTGTAGCTGGTCTTGCTATTTTGTGGGTTCTTCTTTTTCCCATCCTTTACCCTCCTCCATTCACCCCATCACTAGGTAGGAGAAAAAGAAGGATACAGGGAAGAAAGAGAGGTGGAGATCCCCAAATCTAATTTCTTTCCTTTTGTTTCTTCTTTGAGCTTGACTATTAACAAACCACAACCAATCCCTCTCCCCCACAAATGACTACCAACCACCAAACCTGTCTCTTGAGGGCTTTAGCAATTGTATTCTCTCTTAAAAGTTCCCAGAATTCCAAATATCACACAATTACAGAAACTATCTGTAGCTGCAAAACCACACTTCTGCTAGAGCACAAGGCAAATCATAGTCAGCTGCTCCTGACGGTCAGTCTGTGTCCTACACTTGGGATTAAAACAAAAGCACATTCTTATAATATTTCTGTGGTTTTTTAAAGAACCCAAAATTCTAAAAATGTCACTACATTTCCACCCTCCTGCTTGAAGCCATTAACTGTGTGTACAGGGAAATTATAAACAGACATTTCCCATAAAATAAGTGCTTTTTGGGTTAGTAGCCAAGGTTTCTGGGAGACCTCTCCTGTTCTTTCTACTGGAGCAGCTTTGTCTTTCTTTGATGGAGGGAAACAGCAGCAGCTAAGTAATCCTATCACCTGTGTTAAATTGCATCTCTTTATGTAGGCCATAATTTTAATTTCTCCTTTGAAATTTTCATCTATAATTCCTGGATGCACAATGAATCCTCAGGAAGTCAATCCATTTCTTCTCAAGATTATCCTTACTGTCCCTGAGGGCAAAGGACCATAACTCCAATTGCTATTTTTATAACATTGATTTTTGGAGGGGATAGAGTAAGATGTTTGTCTGTGTCCCTGCAGAAGTATGCATTAAATCTCCAAAGCTGAGTGAAGCTTGTTCAGTCTGCATGTTACTCCTTGAGTGAAATCGCTAGTACTTTTTGCTGTGGTGTGGGAGGGCTGAGTCAGGCCCCTAAGGCCGTTCTGATGGTAAGAAATGACCTTGTATATCTCTTTTGGACCAATACTCATTGGTCCAGTGGCAACCCTTGCCACATTGCCGGCACACCCCTGGAAGCCTAGGCCTTCTTTCTGGTTTACATTTAGAAAAATGGTTCACAATTTTGTTGCAAAAGATCAAATTTCCCACAATTAAAGCACAGGGCACTTTGAGACCTGAGACCTTTAGGGCTTTGTCTGTCACAGCTCAATAATGACTGTATTTCCCCAAATTGAAGCACCAGATATTTTGATATTGGAGACCTCTAGCTATATCTTGACCTATTATATTAGCATAATACATGTTAGAACCAGTTATATCCTGTATCCATTTGTCCACAGGTGCTGATCCCCCTTAATAATCTAATAGCTTTTATATTTGGTATTTGTATTTTCTAACACCAAGGTCTCTATCAACACCTGTCCTGTGTCAGAGTCAGATATGGCTTTGTTCACAGCTGAGACTAATCTTTGTAAAAAATCTGTGAAGGCTTCTCCAGAGACTTGTATAATCTTTGTAAATGAGGTGGAGCTTTTCCCAGGCTCCTTGACTTTGTCACAAAGCTCTTAAAGCTGCCAAACAACATTGTTCTATAACAACATTATCAAATTGCATTTGATCTTGTTTATCACAGTACCACCCAGCATCCAGCAACTGGTCTTTTACTATGTTCATTCCCCTCACTCTATTTAATTGTTCAATATTCACAGTTTCTTCCCTCCACAATGTTAACCATTGCAACTGTGGATCAGCCTGTAGTACAGCTGTTATAATCCTTTCTAGTCTTGGAGAATAAATCTGTTTTGAGTAGCCCAGTTATTTAAAATTTGTTCACATAAGGCGAGTGTATCACATATGAAATCATAGCCTTTTAAAAAATGCCTAGATCTATCATTTCTGCAGGACCCCATTCTATCTCCTCTAACCTTGTTCCACACCATTAGCAGGCAGGTACATACTGTATGTCACTGGGAGGGAGACCTGTAGGAAACTGCTGCTGTCTTGCTCAGTCTCTGGGACTGAACCTTTTTGTTCTCTTATTTTCTGATGCTTTTCTCTCCTCAAGAGCATCTCCTCTGCCCACAACTTCTCCAGTTGCACAACTCTGCAACCCTTTCAGAAAAGAGAGTGTAGAGTAGCCTCCTTTTGTTTTCTCATTTCAGCCATTTTGTTTGTTTCTCAGGCCTCTTCATTTCCACCTGCAATTTTTCCAACTGGTCAGCCATTCTTTCAATCTTTTTAAAGAACAGTATATATGAAGAAAAAAAGAAAGAAAGAAAAGAGAAAAAAACAGAAATCCACTCTGGGAGCAAAGTGGGGGGATATCCCAGCAGTAGCAACCTCAACAAAAATTTTGTTGGTGTTTTGAAAAAAAAAAAATCATTCCTTCATCCCCTGCTGCTTTCTCTACAGTATTTGAAGTCAAAATTTCCATTTTTATTCTTAACTTTCATGCCAATGGTGGTCCCTGCTTGTAGCTGATCTTTGCCATCTTGTGGATTCCTCTTTTTCCTGCCTTTTGTTCTTCGGTTTCACTAGATAGGAGAGAAAGAAGGAGGGAGGGAAGGGAGGGGAAGGAGAGAAAGAGAGAGAAAGAAGAGAGAAAGAGAGCCCTGAAGCTAATTTCTTTCTTTCTTTTGCTTTCTTTGAGCATGACTACTAACAAACTGCAATCAACCCCACAAACTACCAACAACCACCAACTCCACCCTTAGTGTCGTAGCATTTATATACTGTCCTAGTGAGGTTTTCATTGCTGTGTGAAGAGACACCATGATTAATGCAACTCTTAAAAAGGATAACATTTAATTGAGACTGGCTTACAGTTTCAGAGGGTCAGTCCATTGTCATCATGGTGGGAAGCATGGCAGCATCCAGGCAGACATGGCGCTGGAGAAGAGCTCTGAGAGTTCTATATCTTAAACTGAAGGCAGCCAGGAGGAGGGTCTCTTTCCAACTGGGTGGAGTCTTGGCACTAGGAGACCTGAAAGCCCACTTACACTGTGACACTTCCTCCAACAAGGCCACACCTCCTAATAGTGCCACTTCCCAGGGGCCAAGCATATTCAAACCACCATATATATCATCTGGAAAGTTCCCAGATTCCAAACATCACACAATTGCAGAAACTATCTGCAGCTGACAAAACCACATGTCTGTCAGAGCATGAGGCAAACCATAGGAGCTGCAAAGCAGCCCCATGTCCTCCTCCTCCTTGGATTAAAATGAAAACATATTCTTATAATATTTCTGTCTTTTAAAATAAACAAAAATTAAAAAAAATTATCACTATAGAGTCCTGGACTCCCTGTTGCCCAGGACCATCCCCATGGCAGAGCAGCCTGAAGGGATTGCTGCTATGCTGGGTTTCTCACATTATTATTACCACCATCACCACCACCACCACCACCACCACCACCACCATCACCACCACCACCACCACCATCATCACCACCACCACCACCACCACCATCACCATCACCACCACCACCACCACCATCATCACCACCACCACCACCACCACCACCACCACCACCATCACCATCACCATCACCATCACCACCATCACCACCACCACCACCACCATCACCATCACCATCACCACCACCACCACCACCATCACCACCACCACCACCACCACCATCACCACCACCACCACCACCACCACCACCACCACCACCACCATCACCATCACCATCACCACCACCACCACCACCACCACCACCATCACCATCACCATCACCACCACCACCACCACCATCACCACCACCACCACCACCACCATCACCACCACCACCACCACCACCACCACCATCACCATCACCATCATTTCTGAGTTTCCTTCATCATCCTTCTGCCTAATTCTTTTTCTCTGGTCTACAGAAGCTGCTGATGGGCAGCCACGTTGTGCTCACAGGCTTCTGAGGCCCATGTCAGGCTAGACTGTGCCCACTTCTTTTGTTGGCGTCCCAGCACTCTGAATGTGGCTGTATCAGTAGATAGCTTCTTTGAGATAAACAAAGGCAGCAAAGAGACCCTCATGTGATCCTGTTAAAGGAAGCAATGGGGGCCTAGAGACACACAGAGGGACAACCACAGGGAGACACAGAGAGACACGAGATTTACAGAGAAACCAAATCCTTGACCTCAGTGTTGGCCAATGGCACTGTGAGAAGTTAATACATTCTGGGAGACCTTCCTGCCTACAATGTCACAGAACCAAACCAGATCCACGTGGGCTGGCAGCTTGGCTGGCTGCAGGAGCCCACATGGCCAGCCCTGGCTACTGTTTCCAGCAGCAGTAGAGGCAGCAGGGAGCCCGGGATGCAAAGCTTCATTCCAGAGCCTTGGTCAGGAGGCTGTGTTTATATTTATCCCACTAACTGCAGGGGGATGTTTATACCCAAAGAAATAGCCTCCCCTGTGAGATGGGTCATCTGCTTTTGGCTCTTCTAGATTGTCACCATTGGACCATCTCTCTCCTGCAGGTAGATGGAGGCTGCTCAGCCCAAGGACAGATGCTGCTGCAAGCAAGTCCAGTTTTATGTCTTTTAGGTTCACTATAAATCTCAGGACCTAGAAGATTCTCAATAAATAGGACAAAAAAATTTTTACTTTGAAAAAAAAAATGAGTCTAGGTGCTGGCAAGATGACACAGCAGACAAAGCACTTGCCTCTAAATTTGAGTCCCCAGAACCTATATAGTGGAGAGATCTGACTTCTGAGAGTGTCTCCTGGCCCCCATGTTCCTACTATAGCAGGCACACACACACACAATAAATAAAGATATTAGTCTAGGGCCAATGAGATGTCTTAGCAGGTCCAGGTGCTTGTGGCTAAACCTGATGACCTGAGTTCAATCCTCAGGCAGGACACACAAAGTGGAAGGAGAGAACCAACCGCAAGCAAGTGGTCCTTTGACCTTCGTGAATGTGCTGTCTTTTAAGACCCAACCCCCAGATACTTATGCAAAATAATAAAAAAATTAAAGAAATGTATACAATAAAATGTTTAAAAATTAGTGAGGTATGGCAGCACATGCCTGTACTCCCAATGCCCAGGAGGCCAAAGCGTAAGGATTGCTTTGAATTTGAGACCTGCTTGGACTACAGAATGAAACCCCAGATAAAATAATAAACATGGTGAGCAAGATGGCTGGGAGGGTAAAGCTGCTTGCTGCCAAGTCTGATGGGATGAGTTAAATTCCCAGCACCCACATGGTGGAAGAGAGGAGGAATTCCTGAAAGTTGTTCTCTGACCTCCACACACAAGCTGTATGTAGTACATCTGTGTGTGCACACATACACAACCACACAGGAAAATGCAATAAAAACTTGTCAAATGAACTTCTTTGTATCTCAATAAACTGTAAAATGCCATTAGATACCACCTCCAGTTCTTTTGATACATTATCGAATGTATTCCAGACTGGCCTTGAACTCTTGATGTTCCTGCCTCCATCTCCTAAGGGCTGAAATGACAGACATGGGTCATAATGTCAGCCACATCCCTACTCTTTGATTTGCTTCTCTGAGGTCAGGGTCTCCTGAGTGGGTTCTAAAACCCACGTCTTTTTCTGGAGTCTTGTAGCTAGGATGAGCTTTCAGAGGCCTACGGGGTTGCAACCTCCAGCACACAGTGACCATACAAGTCCACCATGCATGGCATGAAGGAGAGGACCAGTGCCAAGAGAGGGTACACAGGCTGCTGGTGCCTTCCAGCATAGCCAGTGCCTGTTGGAGTCACAAGTCAGAACAGGCTGAAAAAGTGTCTAGGTTTCTATACCAGCTAACGGAAGGCACTTTCACTTCTGAATGAATAAAGGTATGTGGCTCAGTGGGAAGAGAGCTTGCCTAGCATGCACAAAGTCCTGGGTTCAATGCCCAGCACTGCATAAACTAGGTATTGTAGCACAGGCCTATCACGTCAGCACTGGAGAGCTACTGGAGAAAGAACAGAAGTTTGAGATCCTCCTTGGGTACATAGCAAGTTCAGTGTCAGCCTGTATCACCTAAGATTCAATTCCCCAAAAAGACAACAAAATACACCCACTCGGTCCATTCATAGGTTGGCATGTGACTATAATCTCTTTAAAGGAATAAATTGAGGTAGAAGTTTTTTTTTTTTAAAGTTATGTATGTATGTATGTATGTATGTACGTATGTATGTATTTATTTATTTTTGGTTTTTCAAGACAGGGTTTCTCTGTATAGCCCTGGCTGTCCTGGAACTCACTCTGTAGACCAGGCTGGCCTCGAACTCAGAAATCCGCCTGCCTCTGCCTCCCAAGTGCTGGGATATTTATTTTTATTTATATGAACACACTGTGTATCTTCAGACACACACCAGAAGAGGGCATCGGACCCCCTTACAGATGGTTGTGAGCCACCATGTGGTTGCTGGGAATCGAATTCAGGACCTCTGGAAGAGCAGTCAGTGCTCTTAACCACTGAGCCATCTCTGCAGCCCCGAGGTAGAAGTTTTTTAAAAACTATTTTTGTGTTCGTTGCCTGCAAATGTCTGTGCATTATGTGTGTGCAATGCCCCCAGAGGCCACAAGAGGGCACCAGATCCTCCTGAACAGAAGTTATAGATGATTGTTAACCATCACAGGAATGCTGGGAACTAAACCTGGGTCTCCTGCTCTTAACTGCTGAGCCATGTCTCCAACCCTTGAGGCATCTATGTATACACAGCTGCTAGGGCATTAGATGGTGACCCTAACCCCACTACCACCACTGATCACCACTGACCACCCTGACACCACTGATCACCACTGACCACCACTGACACCACCGACACCACTGACCACCATCGACACTGCTGACCACCATTGACCACCACCAACTACCTCTGACACCACCAACCACCACTGACACCACTGACACCACTGACACCGCCAACCACCACTGACCACCACAGACCACTGCCGACACTGCTGACACTGCCTGCTACCACTGACCATCACCAATCACCATCAGCACAAGAGCAGGTGACAGCTACACTTTTTTTAACCTGAGTCATTGGCCTGTGACACCTCCCTCACTGACACTTGAATGGCCTTTGTGGATTTAGATTTTAATACATGTTTATTTCTCACACATACCATGCTGTTGTCCTGCTTTTAGATGTACAGTCTGAGGCTCAGGTGACTGTGTGAGGAATTGGTAGGGTGGGGTCAGAACTCCATCAGGGACCCCACTGTGGCTGAGCCTCTCTCTAGGTCTCTGGTGATGTCACCTTGGGGAATCTCTGATGACATCACCTGGGGATCTCAGATCAGAAATCTGAAAGTGAGGGAGGCTCTGCTGAGTTGCTGGGGACTTCTGCTCTGAGGCTGAACACTCTAGAAGGTGACATGGTATGACTCCCAGGCATGTGTTCTGTTGGGTCTTTGTTAAACAGAGGTTGAGCCATGAACAGTCATGAGACACTGTAGCTGCCTATGGTCCCCTGGGAGCTGGGCATGGGGTGGGACATCCTCCACTCCCATTGTGTCTGATTCTGAGGTGTGGAAAGGGGCATTTAGTATTTTCAAAATGAAGCATCAGTGACCTGGCTTCAGTTCTCACAGCAATTCCTGTGATTGGCAGGAGGGTGGAGGTTATTCCAAGGAGACAGTTCACCAACATGGAACAGGGATCCCCAGATGTGGTGCTGAAGCACCAGGCCTGCTCCACCCTGCCAGCACCATTCTAGAAATGCACCCCTACTCTCACCTCTTTTGTGTGTGTTTATGTGTGTCTGTGTTTGTGTGTGGTTGGGTGTGTGTGTGTGTGTGTGTGTGTGTGTGTGTGTTGGCCAGAGGTATCCCAGGGCAGAGCTGCACCAAAGAAATCCTCCCCTTAGCATTCTCCAGATCATCTTGGCCTCCCTCACTGAGATGACAACCTGGAGGAGCTTGCCTCCTGGCACCTCAGCCACTGAGCTCTGAGCAGCAGAGATAGTGTGCGGAGTAGAGGCTGGGAAGCCTTTTCTTTTCAGTGTTCTCCCGGGCCCAAGGATGGCCACACCATTGTCCCAGCATCCTTGTTCAGACGCACGCGTCCTGTGTACATTTCTCCTGTCTGAGAAGCTCAGATTGCAGAAGCTATAATTTCCCAGGACTTGTTGTAGGTGCCCTTTGTTGGCAGACGTGGGCTGGGTACGAGCACTCTGTAATTTTCCAGCCTTCTAAATGGTCCCTCTGGAGCTAACACATACCATGTACCAAACATAACCCACCCCCTGTCTCAGACAACCCAATTACTCACTCTTCTCACCAGGGTCCTCCTGGGAGGGGCCATGAGCTAGGCCTTCTAGAGACATGCACATACTTCTGACAAACCCGTACATCCTCTCTAAGGAATACTATGTATCTACTAAAAAGGATTGCTTTAAAAAGTACAGGAAAAGCAATGCCCCGAAGTTTTATCAAGAGGAGAAGACTCAGAGGTCCACGTCTAGACTTGTTATACTGCTAGAAATAGGGAATATTCTGCCCTTCTCTTTCTTTTCGGCTTTTGGTTTCTTTAAAGAAAGGTTATTGCATTTTATTTATTTATGTGTCTGTGTTTGTGGGCACATGTGAACAATGACTGGAGATGAGAGTAACTTTTGGGAATTCTCTTCTTCCACCATGTGGGACCTGGGGATCAACCTCAGATTTCAGGCCAGGCAGTTACCCATGCCTGCCAGCCCATTCTTTTGTTTTAGTTTGTTTACTTGTATGGTTCTTGAGACATGGCCTAACCCTGCAATCCTGTCTGGTAGACCAGACTGACCTCAGACTCTCCTCTGCCTCCCAAGTGCTAAGATTAAAGGCGTGCACCACTGTGCCTGGCTATAGCTTATTATTTTTAATAATGACAAGGCTGGGTGAGAAGGGAAGCTGTTCATGGGTGAGAGGAGAGCAAGGCTGTGGGGCTGAACTACCACAGGCAGAAGTCAAATAAAAGAGGAGGTGAGGGAGGGCACATGGCCAGGCCAGGCCGGCTCTGGCTCTGTGGAGTGGCGGTCTGGCGCTGTCTGACTATGTAAAGGTGAGGGGAGGCAGAGGAGAGGAAGCTCTGTGAACACAGCCTGGAGTTCCATGTACAAGGTCCCTGGAACAGACAGGAAGCCACTATCAGAAAAGGCAGGACACAGGTTCTGGTCTTTCCCTCCCTCAATCATCGATAAGTAGCTTTATGCCTCTAAATTTGTTGTTCAGAGAGTGGCAATTTTGTTGGGGTGGGGTGGGCCAGGCATGGTATCAGAAACACCTCGGTTAGACTCTCAGCTCTGTTATGAGCTGGCTCCTTGATCCCAGAAAGTCATGTGATCTATCTTTTAAATCTTTATTTTAGATTTATTTTATGTCTGTTAATGTTTTGCCTGCATGCCGTGTGTATGCCTGATGCTTGCAGAGGCTAAAAGAGGGCACTGGATGCTAGAACTGCAGTTATAGACAGTTGTGAGCTGCCACGTGGGTGAGGGAGCCAAACCTGGGGCCTCTGCGAGGGCAACAAGTTCTAATGGCCAGCCATCTCTCTATCCCCCATAACCTATCTTTTTTTCTAGTTTCCTTGTTTGCAGATAATGGTACACGTTGTACCTACTGCCACAGGATGGAGATGTAAGGAGTAATGCGTGTAGCCGCTTCATGCTGTACAAACACCTTTTGATTTCTGGCCATTTGTGCTGACAGGTGCAGAACACGTCCAGAATCTCAAAGATAAAGGCTAAGAATGGAACACAGAGGTTGGAGATTAAACATGCCCAATTAAACTTCAATTAAACTCTTGTTTTCTTTTGGTAAATAATTTGCTCAGGACTGAGGCCAACAGGTAACATGTAGGGGCTCCCTTGGAAAGGACTCAGGCACTGTCACTCAGGTACAGAGACAGCTGTGTTATGACGAAAGGCTCTTCTGAACAGTCTAGCATGGGGTCCTGGGCCCTGGCAGTTGTATATTTACTCAGCACTGTGCTTTTATTTCTTATATTTCTCCTGCACACTTGAGCTCTTTGTTTCCAAATGGACTTGCAATAAGGAAGGATGCTCTTATACATGCAGCTGAATTAATCCAGGGGACTCCTGAAGCCAGCATGTATTTTGCTATTAATGGATAGATTCTTGAACTATACATGTGGCAACTTCTACTGGTGCTGGGAAGTCTTTCCAGCCTCCTCAGGGCTCTGTCCTTGTAGGCAGACACTCTGATCCTCTGAACACCTGCATTTATCTCTTCCCTTCCTAAGACCATATGAAAATGGCTGATCATGAGTTTGTATCCCAGGAGTCAGTGCATCTATGGCTCCAACTCTGCTTCCCTGCCATATTTCCAAGTTGGGCACTGCATAGAGATGACATTCAGAGCTGCCCTCCAGCCTTTGGCCCAAGCCTGGTCCAGCCTTCCCTATCTCTGTAAACAACAAAGCTGTTTGTTGTTATTGTTTGTTTGTTTTTCCTGCATCTTTGTAAGTGTGCCACACGCATGTAGTGTCTGACAAGTCAGAAGTGGGATGGAGTTTGAACCCAGGGCTCTGGTGCGTGCTCAAATGGATCTCCACTGCCAGCCACACCTGTGGCTTTCTTCTTGTAGCACAAGTCACCATCTAACACTCACGAATTTGTTGGCTGATTGCCTATCTTCCATGACTCGAATGGTGTAGTGGGGGAATCTGTCTATGTGTCCATTGCTGTGCCCCGGGATTTAAGGCTGTACACACAGAGGACAATCCAACGAACACTTGTGGAGCTAGCAGATAGATGGGGTCATGTTTTCTGGATGCTGAACTGGAACTCAAGGTCTGCTAAATATTTTGGGAAATGAAGATGATGATCAGTGTAGCATGTCCATCCTGCATCCGTAGCACAAGAGTTCCTGGGCTCTCTGCCGCTAAGCTCTTCAACCCTTAAAAGGTTTTGGTGCCAGTTTGAGTGGAGTCTATTGGTTTAAGGTGCAGCTGTAGAGACAGGCTGCCCTGTGCTTAGGGCCAAAGGCTGGAGGGCAGCTCTGAGTGTCAGCTTTGTACAGTGCCCAGCAGGGAAAACTTGGCAACATGGCAGGGAAGCAGAGTTGGAGCTGCACAGATGCACTGACTCCTGGGATAACAAAGTGGACTCCTTCCAGCAGGTCCTGTGTCCCCTCCCCCTCCACACTTAGCCCTAGATAGAATTCATCGGAGTACCAGCTTGGAGTAAGCATCTGGGGTGCCCTTCAGCCATGAACAGCCAGAAAAGCAGTGAGGTTTTATGAAAAAACCTTTTTAGAAAAAGAAAAAGAAAGGAAGCAGGGCTTTAGAGGAGGGTAAAGGAGAGGGTAAGGATAAAGACGCCATGAATTAAGGTCATCATTGTATGCTGCTTCTGCTACCACACAGCCCCAGTGCCTTTCTCTCTGAAAGACACAGGAGGCAGCTGCTGAGCCCACTTTGGAGGAGGGAGCTTCCTCCTCTACTTCTCAGCTTCTCCAAGCACACTGTGGAGAGTTCTAGGCCCCACTAAACCCCTTGTCCCCAGTCTTCATATGTGGTCTTTTTTGGCCCCCAAGATGTATTTTATTTTTCTGTCTGTCTGTCTGTCTCTCTCTCTCTGTGTGTGTGTGTGTGTATCTGATGGTGGGTATGTGCACCTGAGTATAGGTGCCTCTGCTGACCAAAAGAGGGCATTGGATCCCTTAGAGCTGGAGTTGCAAATTGCAGGTGGCTGTAACCTGCTCAGTGTAGATGCTGAGAATTGAAGTCCACTATGGCCACTTTCCAAAGGGTCCACCAACCTCTAACTCTTACCCCTGGTTCTTTCCACCTAATTTCCTCCTGGGTTGCTGCCTTGAATCCCCACAGTCTATTATTTGAGGACTCTCCCTTGACCCTGCTTAGTCCCCCCACAATGTCATTGTGAGAAAGACTGTGCAGCTTCTACATTCTACCTGCCCGATCTGAAAAACTGTCCACTCAAACTGTAGCTACAGAAGAGAACACCACGAGCCACTCAGAACTTAGAAAACAATTCACAATGGCAATCCTGTTGGAGGAGTGTGGGATTACACAGTGGGCCAGAGCTAAATATACAGACCAAGTACATGTCACTCAAAGTAGGCGCTACTGTCAGAGACACAGAGCCTTTGATCAAGGGAGGGGACAGCTGGCAGTGGGCTGACAGAAATGTTGGTAAACAGCTAAGACAAATGATTTCACAATTACTTGGCTGTTTCTAGGTAATCTAGATGCTGCTGGTTTAAACTAACTAGATTGCCTGACTGTGTGGCAATGATACTCTTCTACAGCACTCTGGAACTTATAATGGCTGCTGCTCCAAATCTACACATTCTGTCTGGGCCTCACGATCTGCCATTAAGACAATGGCAGGTCATTATTTAGCATGCTTAAGGCAGCCTGCTCCTGCTCCTGTCCTCACTGTTCTTCAGCCTACCCACCCTGACAGACATAGTGGAGAAAATAAAGGATCTGGGTTGGCTTCTTGGCCTCATGTGTGCTCTCAGCCAGATCACGTATTCAGGTGAGCATATACCATCTTGGAGGAATTGTTAATGCAAAGGCCAAAGCACCCTCATTCACTGTCTCCTACTATCTCCTACACAGCATGAGAGATCAGGTCCATGGGCACTCCTGTTTTATAGATGTTAAAATGCAAACTGGCTGTGATTCCAGCACTTAGGAGGAGAAGGTGGGAGGCTCAGTCATCCAAGGTCATCTTTGGTTACTCAGTGAGTTCAAGGCTGTCCTGGGATACATGAGACCTTCTCCCAAAAGAAAAGTAATAAGACACGCAAGGCGAAGGTGGTTCACTTTTAAAGATGAGGAGTTCAGAGGGAGGGAGGAGGAGGCTGAGAGAGTGAAGCAAGTAAGAAGGGACGGTTTAAGCACATTGCATACATATATGAAACAAACAATGCCCACCCCAAAACCTTTGAGAGTTTACTTATTTGTTCTGCAAACACCAGGCAGTGGGGATATGAGAGACGAGGTCCCTGCTCTCATACACAGAGTACACACATTTAGGGCAGGCAGGAACCAAGTGAGAGGGGCCTCAGGGGCTCAGAAGGCTCTGTGAGGGGTGACATTTTAGCTCCAGACAACAAGAATTTATGTATCTGTGACTCACAGGGCAGTGTGCCAAAGATTAAGAAAGTAACTCCTAATGTCCTGAGGTCTAAGATGTTCAATATGATTTTAGTGAAAGAGAAAAGGAGGGAGCCACACCAGGCTCCTGCAGTTTATAAGGAAGAACATAATTGTAGGCTGTGGAAATTCACTGGAGGGTTTCAGGCAAGAATGCACATTCACCTGCTCTGCAGTTTTAAAGATCTTTGGTAAGTGGGGCATGGTGGCTAATAAATGTAATCACAGCACTTGGCAGGTGGGTGTGGGGGCATTAGGAGTTCAAGGGTAGCATTGGCTACATGTTGAGTTATAAGCCAGCCTGGGCTACACGAGCCTCCTCTCCTCTCCCTTTTAAAGATAACTGCTGGTTTTGGAAAACAGGTTGTCAATAAGCAGAGGGGAAGCAAGAAGATAGGGTTAGGACTTTGGCAGCATTCCCGGGGAGACCATGCAGAGGGTTGGAGACTAAGAACCATGGTGAAGGAGAGGAGAAGAGAAGGTCATGGTGGGCCTTGCAGGTCGACTTGGCAAGATTCAATAATGCATTGGACATGGAAAGTTATGAAGAAAGACTTGGGACAGCTGTGTGGTACTGGTGACATTTATCGAGATGAAGACTAAGAAAAGATGAGCTGAGGCAGGAATCAATTGTGGCCTTTGATAAAGCTTTGCTGTTGTTTTATTGTTTTTTTTTTTTTTTTTTTTTTTTTTTTTTTTTTTTTTTTTTTTTTTTTTTTTTTTTTTTTTTTTATTAGCTTTTGAGACAGGTTTCTTCATGGTAGCTATAGCTGTCCTGGAGCTCCGTCTGTAGACCAGGATAGCCTCAAACTCAGAGATCTACTTGCCTCTGCCTCCCCAGTGCTGGGATTAAAGGCATGAATCACCATGCACTGAAGTGGAAAACTAAGGGTTCTTTGGAAAGTCAGTTGTGTTGGATGGTGTTTTGCTGGGGCAAACATGTGAAGGAAGGGTTAGCTGAAGCAGACACAGGTGAAAGGATCTTCTGCTAAAGCAAGCACGTGAAAGGACACGTGATGAAGGATTCTTCTTTAACAATGCCCATGTATTGGTCTGCCTTGCATTCCATTGTGGAGCTGTATTTGTCGGGACTCCATAGAGAAAAACTGCACCCAAAACTGGCGGTGTGCTGCCGCTTCTTACCACTTCCACAGACTCCAGCTGACTGGCAGAGTGATGTCAGCTGAGACAGAGCATGTAGAGTTTTGCTTAGTCAGACTCATGTGCTGAGGCAAGACCTGTGGAGGACACGGGATGTTTGGAGAGATATAAATAGGACTTGATGGACAGTGACAGAGGCTTGCTTATAGAACTCACTGTTCAAAACTTGTGGGTGTCTTGTCTTGCTGAGTTTTGCTTCCCTGAGAGAGGCATAGAGGAGAGTCTCTTGGGGTTCCTCTTGGTCCCTCCTGCTGACTCACACTGAGGCTGAGGCCTGGCTTTCTCTGCTAGGTAGTCTCACCTCTGATGACTCATTCGTGTTTGCTATCCCAACTCCGTGAAGAGTTTGCGAGTGGATCGAGCTGCCACTGCTGACCTGTGAACTGAACTGCCAATTTCCAGGCAACATAGAGGGGAGTTGCTCCAAAGAACCTTTCTAAACAGGTCCACTTCCCCCGTATCCTTTCTTTCCCAATACCTCTGGTGGGTGGTGGGCTAGCAGGGATGTTAAATCATTTAAAAACCAACATTAAAAATAAGGTTAAAACATTAAACTTACAATGTATTGCTATTATTGGTTTTGAAACCAAATTTTACCATACAGCCCTGGCTAGCCTGGGACTTGCTATGTCGACCAAACTGGTCTTGAACTTCTGACCCTCCTGCTTCTATTCCCTCAAGTGCTGAGATTACAGGTGTGCACCTACCAAACCTCAGCTTTTTTTCTTGCTGTGCACCTCATTGGTTGTTGCAAAGGAGTGGCTAGAACCTGTTGGAATGGGATGCAGTAAAGCACTGCTATAGAGGAGACGTCAAGGCCCAGGTCATGGCTGGGCCGTCCAGGGTGCTCAGCACTCCCACCAGCACATAGACTCACTGAACTGTTACCTGATGCAGGATTCCTCATCTTTAAACTGCAGACACAACACTGCCATTCACACAGTGCTCATCTAGGAGTTTTGTGAGGCTCTACCTGTCGGGCCACAGCCCAGTCTCTGCTGAGCAGCTCCACAGCCTGAGTGCCTGCTGCACGCTGTCCAACCTGTTAGCCATGTTTGTCAATGGGCCAGCAAGTCTTATATACTCATCACCTGTGAATTTGACCAGAGGGACAGAGGAGGCTGCTCCACGTATCAGTGGACTCTCTGCAGCTGCTGGCTTCAAACTCTGTTCATTTTTAATGTGCTGGGATACCTGGCTCAGCATAACTGTGGATGGCTTAAATATTAGAGTTTTCTTATCTTTGTCATTGTCTGCATCTTCCTCCCCTCTTTCTCCTCTTTTATTTTAAGGTTTGTTTGTTTATTTTTGTTTGACAAAGGTGGCTCAGTGTAACATAGGATGATCTTGAACTGACTCTCCTGTCCAGCTTGTCCTTGGGCTTGTAAGTGGAGGTTTCATGTTTTACTTTTTCTTTAACAAGCATGCAGGTAGACTGGGAAATCTTAACCATTTGTTCAAATTTACATTAATTTCAAGAATGTTTCTAGAGCCATGCGCCATGTTTGATGTGACGGGCAGAGAAGGGCCCAGGACATAGGATCTTCACCTCCCAGGAGTCCATCATTTATCTGCAAAGGAGACACACACTAACCACTACTCACATAGCAAGTGTGTATCCAACAGGAAGTGTGGGGATGGTGGCGAGCACACTGGCTGGGTTAGGCCTGAGGTTCTACATCTGCACTGATGTGGAGAGGGAAGGGCTGCCGCATCTCCTCCAGGATTGGCTAACACATCACCTCTGCTTTCTGAGGAAGAAGACATCCCTATGATCTAAACTCCCCAGGCCTCCAGAATGCTGCTCCCCAGGAAGTGCCGATGTGTTTTCTTCCCCTTCTGCAGAAACTGTCCCTGCAGCATTTCTAGCAGGGTCTGGGGTGAGCAGCCAATCAGGCTTGCAGAAGGTGCTCTGAATTCATAGCACTTGGCAGCAAGGAAGAAGATCTCAGCCATTTGGAAGGGAGAAAAGAGAGGGCTGTGAATCAGGGTTTGCGTTGATCTCAACTGTAACTTTCCAGAAAGCTGGGACACCCAATTCCAATAAAAGCTTCCTGAGTATTTCTGGAGCCATTGTGGAGGTGCTGGGCTGTGTGGGTGGGTGTGGCTTTTCTTGGTTTGTAGAATTATATTTTCTTACGGATAAAAACTTCCATCAAATTTGTGAGCCAGTGTCTGTCCATGTGGGGTGTCCTGAGCTGCTGAAGGCACAGGCTAGGGATGCTCATGACTGACAGACACAGCTAAGACCAGGACAAGGGTGAATTCTGAAGCGAGAGACACAGGACCAGAAGCAGGTAGTCCTGTTTAAGACCAAACTTTTCCCATCATGCCCAGTGGGGAAAGGGGCAGTAGCATGTGTGTGTGTGTGTGTGCTCATGCGCTTGAGCGGAAGATAGAGAGAGAGAGAGACAGAGAGAGAGAGAGAGAGAGAGAGAGAGAGAGAGAGAGAGAGAGAGAGAGAACACTAAGATTTTATTTTACCTGGTTTATTTTTACTCCAGCAGTTCTGGCTTGGCCAGACATTTTTATGTCCAAAAGCCCTTAATTGGATCAGGACAGGGCCCATCTGACTCGAGAGTCATAAAGACTGTACTGCTAGCCAGGGGCGTCCTGGGTGACAGAGATGGCCGCTCAGCAGCACACATGCCAGCTTTGGTGTGATTAAGCCAGTGGCCAGACAGAGGGACCAGGAACAAGTTCAGTTCTACCAGACACAGGGGTGGAATTAGGAAAGGAGGATCTGGGAGCGTGGGTCTCCCTGCACAGCTTGCAGTTTCCCAGTGGTCCAAGGTTTTCATTCATTCATTCATTCATTCATTCATTCATTCATTCCATCCATTCAACATGTGTTGCCTAAGTGAGTACTTTGTGCCAAGTAACATCTTCCACGATGGATAGAAGATAGCTTTCTTCTTTCATTATCTCTAGATAAAGGACCCACTTCACAGTGGTCACCGAACACTTTACTAAGTGTAGTGGAGACCAGTACTCGTAAGAGAAAGCTGCTGCCCTGAAGAAAGAAAAGACAAGTAACAAAAAATGTGCTAGGTCCTGTGTCAGCGTTGGACACACCCTAGTCTACCCACTAGTCTGCAAGTTTACATTAGTGCTGGGGAGGCTGGCACAGACACGAGTAATTAGCACATGTCTGAGGGGTATAGGAGGGGTTTCATACCAACCACCTTAAGAGCAAGTTCAATGGGTAGAAAATGAGGAGAAAGAGAAGGGTCTTCCAGGTGGAGGGAGTGGCATGGGTGATGTCCAGTAGTTTGCTGAAATGCCTGGAGCAGGTGTGAGGGTGGATGGAAGAGTTGGAGGTGTAATGAGGAAGGGTAGCCAGAAGTTAAGGCTGGAGAAGGGATAACTGGTTTCTACATTGCCCAACAGTGAGCAGGGTCTACCTTTAGGCTATGATCGTCTCTCCCTTGAACCAACCCTTGGGAGGCAGCACCATGCTTGCCTGTTTAATGGAGGACCCAGAGAGGCATGGGCTGTGGTGGAGGGAGAGCAGGCAGCCCTTGCCTCAGCATAGCCATGGGGGCCAACACAGCAGTACCAGATTACAGAATTCCTAAACCGTGCTTCAGTCCTGCCCGAGACTTCCTTCTCCCTCTCTTCCATCTCCTACCAGTGGATAGACCTGAGGCTGGGCTATGGGTCTTCCAGTGTGGTAGTGTATAAGTCAGGAACAGTGAACAAGACCCTGGGCAGTCAGGACTCTGAATTCCCATTCTGCCAAGACCACCTTGCATGATCATAGCCACTTAAACTTCTCTGAGCCTGCCTCTGTAGCTAAAAAATGAGGACTTATTTTTGTTTGTTTGTTCATTCTTTTTTTTCCCAAAGGATTTAGGGAGGCACATGGGATAAACAGGCTAAATGACATACAGCAGGAGGGGAGTCAGCCAAGGAGACGGTGAGGCTTTGCTTCTTCCTCTCCACCAGGTTAGGCTCTGTGTGTGCATGGGGGTCTGCAGAGAAGAGCTGCTGGAATCAGTCCCAACTTAGCGGTTTTGATATCAGATCCACCGAGGGGAGCAGGGTAGGACCCGCCTGGGCCAGATTTCTGTTACTCTCAGACTCACAACCTCCTTCTATGACAGAGTACTGCCAAGAAATCGATGGGGGGCAGGGAGGGGCTGCTGACAGTTCTGTGGAGGCTGGGGGCAGAGAAGCACTGGGCTCAGTCACTCAGTCCTTTGTCAGATCGTTGTGCAGATGTTAAGATACTGGATGGGGCCCTGAGATGTAGCTCAGGTGGCATCGTGCATACCTAGAAATCACAGAGCCCTGGATTCAATCCCTAGCACCCCATAAAACAGGTCACATGTTGGCCTATGCCTGCAATCCCAATACTTGGGAGATAAACACAGGAGGATCATGAATTCAGGTCATTCTTGGCTACATAGCAAGTCCAAGACTAGCTAGACTGCTTAAGATCCTGTCTCCAAAAACATGTGAGTAAATAAGTAAATAAACACATAAATAGCACTCTAGTTTGGTGGGCTTACAGAAAAAAAAAAACATTTTAAAGGGCACCCTTCTAGGCCAGGCATGATGATACAAGCCTGTCATCCCAGTACTTGGAGGGTAGAGTCAGAAGAATAAGGTGTTCGAGGTCATCCTCTGTGGGGCTGGACAGACACAGGACCATGGGAGTCAGTTCAGAGCAAGACTAAGGTTGAGACATGTCCAAAACCCAAAAATATCATCTTGAGACCAGCAGGAGTAGGACCATTCCTTCCCTGCTCTGGGTCTGTTATGTTCTGGTGCTCATAGCCTTACAACCCCCACCTCTGTCACCCTTGAAGTGGTCATGTGGCCTGGTGGCCAGGTAACAAGTTATAAGATCATGTCCAATAAGCACTTGGAATTCCTCTTTATGCAAATGAGGCATCCCCAGCACCTCAGCCCTGGCCAAGGATGTGCACTCCCCCTGAAAGCCTCTACCCACTCCTCAAAGGTTTAAATAGCCTTGTTCTCCCAATTAAATGGGACTCCCAAGAGTGTTCTTATTGTGGTCATGGTGACCCTAAGGTCTTCATCACCTCCAGAGGTCCTCCATTTTCCTCTCAGGCCACCACTCTGATTGGAGGGGGTGCTGGGTGGGAATAACAATCCTCAACTACGTTAACAAGTTCAAGGCCAGCCTAAGCTACATGGAATTCTGCCTGAAAACCAAACCAAACCAAAGCATCATGATAGTTATGTAACAGCACAGGACCATAACATACCCTGGAGACAGAGACCATTTCAGAGTGGTGGATGCCACTCTGAAGATGTGGCAGAGTCGCAGAGGGACCCCAACAGGGTGGTGAGGCAGCCCAAGGCCCACCAACCAGGCCAGGCCAGCTCTGGCAGGCTGCTGTGGCTGCTCTGGACTTACCAGGCACACACACAGATGTACCTCACTCTGGTGGCTGAAGCCTAGCACTGAGAGGCCAGCGGAGGCAGGAAGGAGAAGGTGCAGGCTAAGTGGCGGTTGAAGGCCCAGGACGGAAGGGGTCATGCAGAGAAATCCAGGCTTGGCACCTGAAGAGAGCCCATGAGAGGCTATTGGTGAAAGTGCAGCCCAGTTGCAGCAGAAGACCCCAGAGTTTTGGAGATGCCAGTGCCATCAGATGGCCACTAAGAACAGCAGCAGCAGTGGAGTGGAGCCAGCTGGGGCCTAGAAGACAATCTGAGTGCTATAGCAGGCAGAGCTAGAGACTTGACCCATGCTCTTAGGAGGAGCTTAGAAGATGGGAGAGGATTCCAGACATTGAGTTATTTACACTGTGGGAGTTTGGTTTTGCTTTGATCATGACTGAGCCTGGTTCTTCCCTCTTGAAGTAAGAAAGTATTTAACTTATTTTTCATTTTTATAGGAGTCTGCAGTTGAGAGACATTAGATTTTAAAAGACTGGATTTTAAAAGAAGTATCTTAAAGAGACCTAGTTTTTAATTGTTTGAATTTTTAAAGACTCAGGGACTTTGTAAGTTTGAAAATGCTTTACATTGTGATGTCTTTACTAATATGTACTGTTAGGGATGAATAAGAAAGAAGAGTTCTGTCTTCACAGTGATGTGTCTGTGTGTCAAGCTGAGAAAGGGTCAGCTGCACTGCACTGTTCTGTATCAACTTGACTCAAGCTGGAGCTGTGGGAGAGGAGGGAACCTCAGATGAAGAAAGCCTCCATCAGACCAGGCTGCAGACAGGCCCATAGGGATTTGTCTTAACTAGTGATTGATGTGGGAGTGGGCCCAGCCCACTGTGGCAGTGTCGTCTCTGGGCTGGTCCTGAGTTCTATAAGAAAGGAAGCTGAGCAAGCCATGAGAGCAAACCAGTGAGCAGCACTTGCTGACCTGCCTAGGTCGTGGCGACTCATCACAGCAATAGTAATAGTGCAAACGAATGTAGGCCCAAGGCCATCAACATATAACTCAAAAAAGGTTTGTTTACTTTTATTGTGTATATGAGTGTTTTGCCTGTCCATATATCTGTGTACTACTTGTGTTCAGTACCTGCAGAGGCTAGAAGAGGTCATTGGATCCTATGGAACTGAAATTATAGATGGCTGTGAACTGTCATGTGGGTGCTGGGAACTAAGCCCAAGTCTTCTGTAAGAGCAACAAGTGCTCCTGACTCTCCTAAGTCATCTCCATAGCCCCAATCTCTTTTTCTCTCTCCTTAAGAAGATCTTTGGCAGACCTGGAACTTGCCAAGGAGGCTAGACTATCTGGCCAGCAAGCCCCAGGGTCCCCTGTCTCAACCTCCCCAGTGCTGGGATGGGTTCTGCCCAAAGCTGCACAAACCCTGCCCCTAATTGTACTCCTTTTCTGATCCCTGGCTCCAAAGTGTGGTCCAGAAGTCTAGACACAGTGAAGAGGCTGTGCAAAATGCAGGTCCTGAGGTCCCATCCTAGACTACAAGTAGAGGCTGCAGAGTAAGAAGTTACTAGATGATTCCTTCATACTGTACAGTGTGAGAGACATGGGGACCTTGTCTTTCTAGTTTACCACAGCTATCCTGAAGACAAGGGAGTGTAAAACTTGAAAGAGTAAGGCACTGAGTTTTCCACCACAGCCACCTCAGAATGGGTCCTCTGAGACCCAGGGGAACCAAATAGATACCCTCCTTCAGGAAGTCCAGACTCATGTCATTAAAAACCTGCTGATAGGTGAGCCAGGAGTTTAGCTTGTCTAAGCCCAAGGAAGTGACAGCCACGACAGGGTCCGAAGTCTCCTTCAGTATAGCCGCTGGCCACAAGAGGAGGTCTAGTTGTGTTTAAGGACTAGAATTGATAATTGGCTATGGAATGGCAGCAGTTAGGAACTTCCTAGGGCCAGAACCCTAAGAAGTCAAGTACCAGCACGGGCAAGGACCAAGTACCAGCATGGGCAAGGACCAAGGACCTTTAGTCTCCTCTTTGCCTCTCCCAGCACCTCCCTGCACTGTGGTCCAGCTCCTCTCAATCCTGTAGAGAGTGAGATCCTGCAGCATCAGGGTCTTCACCTTTTACCTCCGCTCCAGTGGGATACTGTGAAGCTCTGATGCTCGAGCCTCCTAGGGTGCACTCCTGGGGCTCCATACACATTTTGGTTGTGTTGGTTGACAGCCCTCCTACTGATTCCAGAACCTGGTGTCAATGGTACTGGAGGAGGTAAGGGGAGGGCCTAGGCACTCAGAGAAGACTTGGGGCTGGGACAACCCCAGGAACAGACCGACAACCTTGGCTGTCTCCTAGCTTCTCCTAATATGAAAAGCCTACAAAACTGGGAATGTGGGGACTAAAGTCTGTGGCTACCATCTGTAGATCGGGAAGTTTTACAGCCTCTTCCCCTTCTTCATGTAGAGTTGAATGCTCACTCTTCTAGAAGCCTTGGTGCCAGCTTGGAAGTTTAGCCTAATTCAGTCTTTGGGTTCCTGCTTTGAGCAGTGTGTACAAGAGTGTGTAAGAACATTGCCCTGCCCACCTGTCCCCCACTTCATCCCTGTCCTTTCCCTCTGTGAGTGGGAAATGCATCTACCTTCTGACAAAGCTTTTCTAAAGCTTGAGTTTTCAGCCCCCTTTTGGGCTTGCTATGGAACTTTATTCAACTTATGGCCCCAGCTGGGCCTTGTGTGAGGTGAGGAATACATTAAACTTCGTCTTTTCTAGACCAGTCTTGGAAGGGCTCTAGAGCTCCTCAAAGTCTTCAAGGGTCAAGTGTGATATTTTATACCTGCCTGCAATTCTCACACTTGGGAAATGCATTCTAAGGCAGCTGAGGCCACATAACAAGTTGCAGTCAGCCTGGGCCACATTACAAAGCCGGGGGGAGGAGGAGGAGGAGGCAGAGAGAGAGAGAGAGAGAGAGAGAGAGAGAGAGAGAGAGAGAGAGAGAGAGAGAGAGAAGATTGTCTAATGGCATGGATTTCCAGTCAGTACTGCTCCGCCAAAGTCTGTCGCTGACTGGCTTTTCTTAACAGTATGTTCTTCTAAATTCTTAGGGAACATTCTAGAATATCTTCATGGTACTTCCAGCTATAAAACTTTAAGGATATACCTTTGCTCCGTTTGGTGCAACTCAGAGCCACTCAAGACTGGGGCCCTTGGGAAGAATCATCAGCTCCGGGCAGAAGAATGTTCCCCAGCAGCTGGCTGAGATTTGGAAGCATGACAGACCATTCCCTGAGAGACAGGAAAGATGAGGACCAGATGTTCCTCTTGCCTTAGTCTTTGACAACCTGTAACATCTGTCTTCATCTGCTCTCCTTGTCCTTCTCATGCAGTGCTTCCCACGGGAAGCAGCAATGGAGGCTGAAGATGCCTGGTTCAGCAGGATCCTGGAGAAACCCAGTATATAGGTGGCCAGCATCCATGGAGCAATTAGCAGATGGCCACGAGACTTTGTAGAAGCAGGAGCTCACCTCTGGGAAGAGCCAACAACTTCCCCCTCCATGATGGCTGGCCAGAAGCTGTGACAACAGCAGCACTGCTGACTCAGCGATTTCCCTGCTGGAGACTCTCCCTGAGGAGATGCTCTACAGAAGGAGCCGGCCATAAGCATAAAGATGCTCATTGTGGCATTACTCAAAATAGCTCAGACTGGGAACCACCCAGCTAGCCTGCAGGAAGGAGACATCAGCTACAGAGAACAGCATGCACTTACTTAAGTAAGTGCCACACGTGAGGCCACAGGAGACGTGGACTTGACACTGATGGAGCAATGCCACATCAGGTGGGACCTGCAGACATGAGAAGAGCCACTGGGAGCAGTGTCACCTTTTCTCTGGCTCACTTAAACAATCACTGTTTATTGTGGCCTGGGTCAGCATTGGGGTGTGAAAGGACAGAGAATAGGACTGTACTTTCTGTTTGCTGACAGCTTCAAATCCAGCGTATGCTCCCCAACATCCTTCAGTTCTGTCACTGCATCACTTTCCAGCAAAAACCAGTTAATGAAAGAAGGAAGAGAGAGAAGGCACTCTCCCCCACAGACCCCTTCTGGGACATGTATGTCACTCCAAGTGTCAAAACCACCTCCAGCTATATTACATACATGTTAGAAGAAATTATGAATTACCAAAATGAATTACAGTAGTGACATTTTGGTCTTTTACTGTCTTAATTTCTTCTGCAGCAAAAAACATTTTTTAAAACCCATTTTTCTAAAGGGTGGTGGTGGGGTGTGGAGTTAGGACTTGTTACTAATCTCATGGGCAAATAATTAAGTGTGCCTAATTCTGAAAGCAGCAAACTAAATTATGCAGTGCCAAAAGCAACAACTCCTGTACCTACACCGTATCGTCTCTGCCGGCATGATTTTAGCTTTACAGCTAAACAGCTCTGCCAGGAAATCTAATAGAAGAAAGCAAAAATATTTCTGTTTCGATCAAGCTACCATTTGAGAAAGACTTTTAAATATGTTCTTCTGTGTGTGTAAATCTGACAGCAGATCCATAATTAAAGCCCCAAGGGAGAGCTTCCTTTTAATCTTTTCAAAGAAAACCAATAAGGCATCCTTTAAGATGTGAAGTGATGGATTAATACCCTTTGGACTGTTCTGAGTTTCTCCAAGCCAGAGTGCTGCTGTTAATAACACAGTCAGCAACTCAGCAACTCGAGGAGCAAGAGCTGCTACCCTCATTGCTAGCACATCTGATCCCAGAAGACTCAGATAACAATGCGCCAAAGGCCATGCTTGTGTCTGTCATAAGTCCTGTTGCTTTGGGTATTTGTTAAATGGTGGGATGCAGATACAAACATGTTCACACTAAAATACACTCAATTCCAACCCTCCAGGGAATGTGTCACGAAGGGTAAATGGGAGAAGTAGTAATTACCCAGGCCTTCAGTTCTGTGTGAGCAATCAGGATGGATAATTTAGAGTATAAAGTGGACTTTTAAAATATCTTGCTTGAGCTACTCAAATAGACTTTTTGTACAGCCTCAACTACTGCTGAGTAATTGTAGGCGCATTTCCCCATAGGGTCTGTGCTGTGTGGACACGTGTGTGTGAGTGTGTGTGTTAACACAGTTGCAACGCACCCACCTCAGGATATGGGGCCCCTTTCAAGGGCAAATGTTCCCTCTCACTGTGATGTTCCATCTGACCTTGAATACACATGGCCAGATTAAACCTCCCTGCACCCTGCCTACAGTTGACTAGCAATTCTGTCCTTTTTTGTTGCCTCTTCTGACAGCAAGAGCTTTCAGACCTCACCAGGATATCCCTGTCTCCTGTCTCTGACTTTCTGAGTTTGTATTGGCTCTTGTCTATCCAGCTATTTAAGGCCTATAGCTGCTTCGAGCTCATCTGCCTGAAACATCTGTGTTATCCTTTAAGTTTTTCTGTACTTATTCAGTTGCTGGCCTGACCAGCACAGTAGTTCCTGCCTTAATGTCAAATGTATGCACACACACACACACACACACAACGGTGGGGGGAGGGAGAACATGACAGAGACAGAGAAACATACATATAGATATACATTATTAATATTTCAGTTTCACACAAGGATATTCACCCACTGCTATATGTATAAAATTAGTGTATTATGCACTGTACAAATCCAGTGCTGGCTTGCGACCTTGTATAACTCTCCTAACACTGTACCACACAGACTTGACCAAAGTCTCCTTTGTGTTCTGGTCATCTTTAGTGTGGATGGCTAACTATGCTGCATCTCAGCTGCCTATATTGGAATATGCCTAAAACCCCTGGCAAGTAGAACAAAGATTGATTTTTCAAAATATAGCACTGGGCCTGATACACACAACACTTCATAGTTGTGGAATGAAGGGTTGTCTATACTAAAACTCTGATCCAGATGAACAACAGCAAGAGAAATACTCTACTTCATTAGACAGGATACAAAAGTAGAACCCCGAACTCCACATTGCTGCATGAACCCTGTGATGATCACTGATCCAGTAAAGCCCAGAACATAATAGTTTTTCTCCTCTGAGGATGAGGGTAGATGAGAGAGCCCTGGCTGAGCTGTGCTTTCCTGCACTGCTACATTCATCAATACATTAGAAATAATAACAGCTGGACATCTAAAGGGAAGGAAATGTAGAAACAGAGAAGGACATTGTAGGTCTCCACTGAAATCTTATCAAGTACTCTTTCCACAGAGAAGGTGGGAAGGATAACCATGTGGTTGGCTACTCAGCAGAACTTACTTGATTGATGTAAAAGGATCAGGTTAAACCACTATCCCCAAGAGACTATTCATATGGCCGTTTTGGTATCCTGCACAGGGCCAGCTCAGTGCTGAGCCATCCACAGGCTGGTACTAATGTCGCTCTGCAGGTTTTGGAAGCAACCTGCTAGGTCATTCATACCACAGCCACAAACTTCGGTGTAGCCTGTCCACACTGCCTCCTACATTCAAAAGCGCAAATCAAGAGAGAACACAATTCCTTTCCACTTGAGTAGAGAACAGCCAATCCTGACAATAGATTAAAGATTAAGGCATGAAGCAATCTTCAAACAAGCTGACTTGATTTTGTTCATGCAGATGAGAAAGAAACCTGGGTTCAGAATCACAGCTTCTGAAGGAACAGTGAAGCTCATGAGAGACACAATGTAAGCACAGCCCACAGGAGTAGGGTCTCGGGGTGGGGTGGGGTGGGGGATGCACAGCCTGTATGGGAAGAGAACACGGGCAACAGCTTCCGCTTATCTCGCAGTTCCATTAGGAAGCTTGAGCATGGCGCTGGAGAGAGATGCTGTGATGTGCTATGTTCACGGTATACCTCTAGGTAGAAGGGCAACAGGGGATGTTTACAAGAAGGGTGCATATTAACAATGAACTATAAACACATGATGTCATCCTCCAAGATTAAGCATCCTTAGTACTTTTAAAGCACTTAAAAAAAACTTCTAGTTGCTATAGCAACTCAATGCAGCTCTTAAAAGGGGATTTTTGAGGGGGTCATTTTATAGCCTCAATCACCATAACAACATGATATATTTTAAAAGAGTATTTTTATCTAATTTGTATCAGACTCAGTCCATATTTGCCTTTTCTATTTAAAATAATCAGATCAAGCATGACACGGAAGACACGGAAGAAAATGATTGTCAGCAAGGAAGCATGGAGAGAGAGAGAGAGAGAGAGAGAGAGAGAGAGAGAGAGAGAGAGAGAGAGAGAGAGAGAATGAATATCCGGAACAAACCTGCTACCTCTCCCCAGTAGCAGTGAGCAGTGGTGGGTAGTCCACGGTCCATGCTCTGAATGGGCACAAGGAAATGGTGTTTATAAAGTTCCTCACCTCGCAGTCCTGAAAGTACAGCCAGTTTCTCCTAAATCGCATCAGTAGAAGAGGATCTCTTGGGGCGGCTAGTGTGACCAGTAAGTGCTTCTCCAACCCTGGGACTCAGAAAAGGAGTGGGTGAGGCACAAGCAAGTCTTGTCAGAGTATGTTTCCTCTGCGCTCTATACACCTAAATAAATGGGGGAAGTGGCTGTTTAACATGATGCCAAACTCCGGAGAAAAGAAGTGGGTGGACAGAGTGTGGCCGGTAGAGCACCAGGAGACGTCAATGTAGCTGAAAAGAGAGGGGCGCGGGGGGGGGGGCGGCTGTCTCAAGAGTCTTCCCATTTCCCTGGAGGTCATGAAAATGTGAGCTGTTTATATCAAAGTATAATGTAAAGGCGACTATGCCCTAGCTGTTCTTCGGCACCAGTATTGGTTGGAAAAAGGCGGAACAAAGACAAGAGGTCAAGAATTTGGAGAAGTTAGGGGTGTGTGGAGGGGAAAACCAAGGCGAGTGGTGTGTAACAGTTGAGCGGAAGTTTTTGAATAACGGATTTTACTTTGAGGGGGTGGGGCAGTGTCAACAAGAGAGGAGGAAATTAAAACGCTGAGAAAGGATGCAGACATGGCGTTTGTAATCATTCCTGAGGCTAGTGAGGCCTGGGTCGGATGGGAAATAGCAGCCCTTGACATATATTCTCACACACGCTCTTACAGAGGGCAATACTAAGGAGCAGGGGCTGAACAGGAGCCTTCAAAGTGCTTGGCTCCTGGTTGACACACAGCCAGTGAGTGTTAGCTGATAGAAAAGAGCTAGAAATGGTCCATTCGGGCCGAATGCAGTTAAGGAAAGTAGGAGGACGAGAGAGGACAGAGAGCGAGACAAAAGTAGGAAAGGGGTATCAGAATGGAAAGGAGGAGCCCGGGGACGCCGGCCCGGCCCGGTCTCCGATCCGTGGAAAGGGCAGCGAGTGACAGGCACGCAGAGGAAAGACGGACGGGGTGAGCCGCTCACCTATGGTCGACACCACGGTGCCCACGAAGTAGAAGGCTCCAGGGAAGTCCCAGCGCGGGCGCAGCGCGTCGGCGCGGACCCCGGCGGCCAACGCGGCCTCGTAGTGCCGGAGGAAGGCGCGCAGCTCCGGCTCCGCCACGCCGTGCGTAGCGCTGAAGTTGCGCAGCGTGGCGCCCCAGCGCGCCCGCGCCTCCGCCTCGCCCGGGCTCTCGAGCGCGGAGAAGACGGTAGCGCCCGCCACCAGGTAGAGGCCGATGAGCGCGGCCAGCAGCACGAAGCGGCCGGTGTCCTCGTTGAGGTGCGAGCGGCGGCAGCAGCAGCAGCAGCAGGAGGGGCGCGGCAGGCGGCGGCGGCAGCGGCGGGGCGGGGGCCGGGGGCTGCGGGAGGACATGGTCCGCAGCTCAGCCCCGGGGCTGGGGCGGCGCTCGGAGCCCGGGCCCTGACATCCCTGCCGCAGAAGGAGGAGGGTGAGGATGGTGGCCAGAGGTCAGGGGCCGCGGCGGAGCCCCCCTGCAGTCTCCCCGGACCCGGGACGGCAGGGCGATCCGCCTCCTGCCGGGCGTTCAGGCCACGCACCGGTCGCCCGACTCAGCGGACACCCGGGCTGGAGCGCTTCTCCCTGCGCCCCGACGCCTTAATGCCTCTCGCGGCTCCTCACTTGCTGCCCTCGGGCTCCGGGCTCCGAAGCTAGGCCAGCGCCGCCCGGTGGCCGGAGTCCACGGGGCCCCGGGCCGCATACTCCACTCTGGACAGGCCGCGGGCTGCGGGCAGGGTGAACCGAGGAGTTCGGACGCCTAGGATCGGAATACGGTGGCAGGGCACAGAGGGAGTCCTCTGGGGCGTCCCATGAGGCTGCTGGGGATCGGTCGCGCCTAGGCGCAGGCTGCGCGGGCAGTCCTGTTCCTCCCCTGTAATTGAGCTGGCGGCGTCGGCTTCCGAGCCTCAGAGCCGAACGAGTCCTCCGAGTCCTCCGGGGAAGCGCTCCCTTCCTTTCCTTGCTACCGCTGAAGATCTACTCGGTACGGAGAGGCGGAGTCATCCGAGCCCCGGGCGGGGTGTTGGGGAGGGGTGAGTAAGGAAGGGAGGAATGGGTGGAGAGTTGGGCTGCTACGCCTCCGGGTCGTTTTGGCCACAACAGTGCGTCCCACCGGAGCAGGTGTCCCACTGCCGCGCTGGCTGCCAGCTCGCTAGAAAACCGGGTCCTTCCTTCCCTGCGCTTGTGCTCCGGAATGTCTTCCTTTCTCAAGCCACTGGGAAACTTTGTTCAACTTGGTGCTTTGAGGTCTCAGGGGCTGGGGGCCATCTGGAGCCAAACCCGACTTTCGATTCTCAGGCTCTTGCCAGAAGTTTAAATTCCCGTTGCTCACCCTTTTGTTCCTGGATCCAATCGCAGCCCCAGGACTCTGGGGGAGTCATCATCTGGGGGAAAAGATACGGTTTGGGAACCGAGAACAGGCAGCTTCTCTGGGCTCCGGGCGCGGCGGGAACCAAGGCGTCTGCTCCCCCTCCCGACCGAGCGACCGGCCGGCGTCAGCACCGCGGACAGCGCATCGGTGCGGCAGCCCGCGGGTGGGAGGCTCTTGGCTGCGGGGGCCGCCACGGTAGGCGAGGTCGCTCACCCGGCACCGCGGTGTTCCCCAGACCCTCCTTGCTTTCCCTTCTACACCCAGAGTGTCCCCTACCCCACCCCGACGCAGGTGCGGTCGCCAAAACAGCGTGTCGCCAGGGTGCGGACGCTGCGGAATAGAGTCGGGAGGAGGAGTCACGCGCAGGTGGGGGATTCTGGGCCACCAGAGAAGGAGGATCACAGGCTGGGTTTTGTTGTGGCTTCTATGCTACCCCAGCCCACCAGTCCTAGGGACAAGAGCTTGGTTACACCCCGGGTGCGGTGGAGGATGAGGAGAAACAGTGCGCTTTGGAACACCCTAGGAAAGCGTCCTCCACCCTACCTCACAGAGGAAAGATAGCGGATGATGCTGATGCGTGCAGCCGCCTGTCCTCTACCTGTCAGAAACCAGTTTGGCTGGGGTCATAAAGTTGTGTCGTAAGGAACACTCTCAGTATAAACAGATAATCCCGCCATCTCCGGCTAGCTCTCCCCTCCTTTCTTTGGTTCCCTTTCCTCTTTTATTGGCCTCAAGGAGGCTACTGCTAATGATATAAATAACGAGAGGGCGGGGGGGGGGGGTTAGGTGGTGGGGAGGAGGATGGTAGACAATCCAGGTGGCTGAGAGCACACTTGGCAAAATGCAGAGCTGCCTCGTCTCGGTCCCCTCCCCAGGCCAAGGCCAAGCTAGCTAGCCTCCACTGCAGGAAAATGCCAAGCTAAGATCGACCCAGAGAGGTGCTTGTAGTATGGTGGTACTCACTGAGGACCATTCACTGGACATTGCACAGCTATGAACCTGCGCTTCTCCAGCCATGCATAGCAGCACAGGCTGGCGCTACTGAGAAGCACCTGACTTGGGATGTAGTAGGCAGGGATAACGGAGGCTTGCATCTTAGAGACATTGCTTCAGAATACGGGCGTAGGGGACCATGCTCCTGTTGGTATGCTCAGATAGAAAGAAACCATTCCACAATGTCCTCCAGGTTTGGATGGCAAGCGGCTATTTGTGGTTTAAGGAAGAAACCAGCTTGTCCACTGAGAGAACTCCAAGTGCTCTGATTCACTGTGTAGCACACAGTGGGAGCTTTATCCAATTGCCACCTATCATCACTGCAAAACACTGTTTACGGTCAACTGTTGCCATCCCCAGCCTCTGCCTCTCCTCGATACCTGCATGTGTCAGCCCAGCTGTTTCCTCCAGTTTAACCCTGCAGGCGATGAGAATGCCGAGCCACAGGCCTCTGGGACTGAGCTCTACTTGGTTGCTCAGCTCTGAAAGAAGCTTGAGAGTGTGGTCTCACAAGATGGCCCTGAAAGGCACTGCCAGGCCTCTCAGGGCTTTGCTCAGACTCCCAGAGTAAGGATGGGGTGCTTGACTGCATGTCCAGCTGGCAGAGGGCCCACTCTCTCCTCCAACTTGTGACTCCAGCTTGATTAGCAGCAAACCCTTGGCATCACTTTGAGCACCAAATGACAGATCTATTTATGTAATAGGGAAATGATGAGTTCCTCCTCCTAGACGTGGGTCCTCCAGAGAACCAGCCCATGATGAATGTGGCTTTTGTCCACTTGGCCACTGACTGCCAGCTGGCGCTCCTCAGTGCTTTTACCTCAGCCCAGAATTGCCGCAACAACCTCCTAAGGAAAGGACTTGCTGTGGCAAAATTTCCTCACATAGGTCCATTCGAACGGCCAGTCACGGCTGCCATTCTGCCCATAGTCTCATCATGTGACCAACGCCTGTAAACCTCGCTTTCCAAAGGCTTCCCAATGCCATACAAAATTGGTGTTTAAGTCTTTGGGTTCGGAGTTCAATGTCTTTAATTATTCAGTTCTCAGAGTTGGGGTGTCTGTGGGTGTCATCCAGCTCTGCCTGCCAGCTCGAACTGTTTAAACACCCTGCTCCCAACCCAGTCACCAGGCTCCTGCTCATACTGTGGGCCCTTCTTCAGATCTTCAAATATACAGTTAATTTAGATTTTCTTTTCTTTTAAAAATTTGATTTGGTTGTGTGTGTGTGCACACATGTGCAAGTGTACCCTAATGTATGTGTGTGATGTCAGATGACAACTTATGGGAGTTGGTTTTCTCCTTCTACCAGGTGGACTCTGAGGAGTGAACTCAGGTCATCAGGTTTGGCCCACAGTACTCTTCCTTACCCACTAAGCCACCTTACCAACCCAAGTTTTCTTTTTTCCCACAAAGCTTTTTTTTTTTTTTTTTTTTTTTTTTTTTTTTTTTTTTTTTTAGGAAATTTTGAAGCATTTGATGCCAGCATTTTAACCCCAAACTTCTTATATCTGTCAAATACTCGGGAACGTAAGACAGGACAAACGAGCAGACAAAGCCTCTCTTCCTTCCTCTCTCCTTCCTCTGCTTCCTCTTTTCTTCCTCCCTCTCTTTATAGAGGGAAACGCAATGTTGGAGTGTAGGCCAGGAAATTTAGGTAAACTCAGATTCAACCTCACCTGGAATCTCCATGTATAGGACTACAGCTAATACACACAGAATTATATATCTGTTATAAACAGAAACACTGATGGTCATAGCAGTAACAAGTGGGAAGAGTGGTTAGATCAGCTGACATGTGAAAAAACTAAAACGTAGTATGTCTGTACAATGAAATGTTCAGCTCTAAGTGGAGTAGAGTACTGACTTGGGCAGTAACATAATGATCTTAAAAGAACTGAACTTGTAAGGAGAAATTATCACAAAAGACCACATAGTGTGAACTGCAGTTTTATGAAATGTCCGTAAGAAGTAAATCCACAAAGACAGAAGCAGCTCAGTGGTCATGTGGGGCTGAGGGTGGACGGGGTGGTGGTGGGTGAGTGAATGTGTGTCTCCTACGAGGACAGCTGATTATGATGGTAATCAGATGATTCTTTCACGAGACTGAAAGGCAGCCCAGTTGTGTATCGTAAATCCTGGAATTGCATGCTCTGGGAACCAAAGCTCAATAAAGCTGTTTAAGAAGCACAAGTGCAATTCATTTGGCAAGTGTTTACTTAAAAAATAGAAAATAGAGTCAGGCATGGTGCCCTGTGCCAGGTGTAATCACAGCACAGAGAAGGTTGAAGCAGGAGAATTATGTGTTTAAGACATGCCTGGATTATGTGACAAGTTTCAGACCAGGTTGGCCACATAGTGAGAATATAACATATCCCTGTCATAACAAATACCTGCCCAGGAGAAAATAATTTCTCCTTTTCTCCTTCCTTCCTTCCTTCCTTCCTTCCTTCCTTCCTTCCTTCTTTCCTTCCTTCAATGGCTGGGGACTCACAAAGATCTACCTGTCTCTGCCTCCTGAGTGCTGAAATTAAAGATGTGCACACCCATGCCCGATGAAAGATAGTTTAGTAAAAAGTAAAGTAAGTAGTGTAGAGGGCTGGTGGGGCTCGGCTGGTCAGTGTTTGCTTAGCAGGCACATCCTGGGTTCAGTCCCCAGCAACATAAGACCCTGGTAGCTCATGTCTGTAATCCCAGTCCTTGGGAGTAGAGGCAGGAAGACCAGATGTTCAATATACACAGTGAGTTTGTGGCCAGCTTGGACTACAAGTAACACTCAAAAACAACAAAAAAGTGAACATTTTGAGCCAGTTTAACTTTGGTAGGAAGAAAAGTTGATTATAAAATTTAGTTTGAAGAAAGTAATTTGTTCCAGAAAAAAAAACTTTCTTTTAAAAATTAATCTGTGTTGGTTAAGTGTTGTTAGAATTCTGCATTCCAAATGGCAGGTTTCAAATGTGCTAGGTGCCTCCATCCCTCTTTGATCTTCTTAGAACTGCTCAAACACTATTATCTGCCTTATTTATTAGTAATTAGCTGAATCTAAGTGCCACCATCCATCTCAGGCCTCGAGCTCAGCATTGTGCTTCCACTTTTTGAGTACACTGTGCAAGGTGTGCACCCACTGTGGTTAGTATACAAGTCACTTTTTATTTTTGAGACAACCTCTCACTTGCAGCTGGGCTAGCCTGGAACTCACTATGTAAAGTAAGCTGGTCTTGAACTTACAAAGATCCACCGGCCTCTGCCTTTTGAATGCTGGGATTAAAGATGTGCAGGACCATGCCCAGCCCCACAAGCTGCTTTTAAAATATGAAATCTAGAGATTATGACCTTCTCATAACTCATCTCCACTGTCCCTCCTCACCCCGAATGCTCAGGCTTTCTTGGATTCTTCTCACTCTTCATGGTATGCTGTAGTCACGTGTACATTTGTTTACATCCATGCATATGTTATTGGCTAGACTCCACATATGACACAGGACATGTGATTTATGTCTTTCTGAGACTATGTGATCTCAATTACTAGTGTGCACTCTAAATTCACCCATTTTCCTATAAAATGTTCACTTCATTATTTCTATGAACCAAGCAATTTGTGTGTGTGTTCATTATCCATTCATCTGTTGTTAGACAAGGTTGGTTCCAATTCTTCTCTGTGTTGAATACAGCATCAATAAGCACGGATATACAGATATATCTGTCAGGGGATGGAGTTCCATCCCCTATGGCCAGGAATAAAATAGTTGGGTCATATGATAATTTTATTTTTTTCAATTTTTTGAGAAACCTCCAAACTGATTTCCACGGTGGCTATATTGGCTTATCCCACCAGCAGCAGGGAGTAAGGTTACTTCATCTCCGACATTGCTGTCAGATTTGCTGACACCAGCCTTCTGATTGTGGCTAGGCAGGCTCTCAAAGCAGTTTTAATTAGAATTTCCCTGGTGGCTGGGGATACCAAACACTTTTAGAATAGTTATTGGTCATAGTATTGGTACTGTCTGTAGCAGTACCCAATTAAATACTTAAATTGATCCTGATGGCAGCAGTGCATTCCTTGCTACCCACTCCCAATGATCTGGGTTCCTGAATGAAAGACACACACACTCAGCCTTTATATTTTGATATACCTTAAACAGCTCAATGGCTGGGCCACTTCCCAACCTCCACGTGGCTAATCCATTCCCTCCGATATTCCCAAGTTATTACTTATTAAAATTTATACTCCATCTTTGTTGCCCTGGACCCAGTCGGGCAGCCCTTTCGGCTATGTTCTCTGTTCTGTACCTCCTCAGGAGTGTTATTTCCTCTCCTCTGCCTTCTCCCCAGTTTGGCAGATCTCCTTCTTCCTCCTTCCTCTCTGTCGGTAGCCCAGGAATCCTAAAAGTCCTGCCTGTCTGTCCTGCCCAACCATTGGCTGCCGGCAACTTTATTTACCAATCAAACTCAACTAGGGACAAGAGTCCCTCAGTATCTTGCATGTAGACACGCAGATTATCCTGCAATTTTGGGACCCAAATTAACATACTACAAGTAGCATTAGACCAAAACCCACTACCCCTTTCTATTCAATTAATTTGTCCGTTTGTTGACTGGCAGTTTTGTTCTCTTTCTATTTAGTCTGCAGTTCTTTGTGAGCTCTGGATACCAGCCCCTTGTCTTCTGAAGCGTAACTGGTAAAGGCTTCTCTGTAAACTACCCACTGCATCCTTTGCTGTACAGACTCCCTTGTTTTCGTGTATCTGTTGATGCTGGGGTTCAACTGTAAAGTTCTTGCCTACCTCAATATCTTAAAAGACATTCCCTAAACCTGGCAGTGGTGGCACACGCTTTTAATCCCAGCATTTAGGAGGCAGAGGCAGGCTGATCTCTGAGTTCGAGGTCAGCCTGATCTACAAAGCGAGTTCCAGGACAGCCAGGGCTACACAGTAAAACCCTGCCTCAGAAAACAAAAGAAAAAACCAAAACAAAAAAGCCAAAATAAATAAAATAAAAAGCATTCCCTGTATTTTTGTGTTTTAGATTTTAAATTAAGGTTTTGCTCCATTTTGATTTGATTTTTGTGGAAGATGAAAGATAACCTAATTTCACCATTCTGCAGAAGAACTGCAGCTTTTCCAAAACAATTTGTTTAACAAAGAAAAAAAGCTACCTTTTCCCAAAGTATGTTTTTGCTTCCTTTGTCAAACATTAACCAAACATCGTCTGGTGTTGTGCTTCTGAGTCTTCTGTAACGTTAATCTTCCCAGGTTTATGCTGGTCCGGGGTCCTCCGTGTCACCATAACTCTTCAGTACGAGCATGCTGTGCATAGTAACCCTGTCCTGGTCCTAGGATCTCCGTGGAGCTCCCCACTCTCGATCCTTAGGATTGCTTTGAGTATTTGTGGTCATTTGTGGTTCTGTGTAAATAGGTTCTCTCCCCGCCCCCAGACCTGTAAAATATGACATGGGGATTTGGTAAGTATTGCATTAATTCTGTATATTAATTTTGGTAGTATAGACATTTTCACAACATGGATTCTGCATATACAGGAACGGGGAATATTTGTCATCTTTTAATATCTTCAGTGGTTTTCTTTTTTAACATCTTTCATTGTAGAGTTCTTCCACCTCTTTAGGTAGATATATTCCTAAATACTCAAGTTTGGGGAGTTATTTTAGATGAAATATTGTTTCTAATCTCTTACCAGAGAGTAAGCTATTAACATAAATGAAGGCTATGTTTATTTCTTTAATATTAATTTTTTCCCCACAACTCCCCTGTGTTTATTAGGTTCAAGAGTTTTCTAATAGACTCAACAGGTCTTTTAAGTAAGGAATCCTGATGTCTGAAAGCAGGGTGAGTTGGACTTCATCCCTTCCTGTTCTCCCTTTATGTCTTTCTTTTGTCTGATTGCTGTAGCTAAGATTTTGAGCACGAATAAGAGGGAAGGGTGGACACTTCTCAGTGCCTTTAGGCACTTTCCTCTAGAGGAAATACTCTTCATTTTCTCCATTTAATATACTGTTGGTGTTGTTTTGTTGCATAGAGACTTTATTATTTTGAAGCATGTTCCATTCACTCCTAAAATCTCTAGGACTTTCATCATAAAGTCATGCTGAATTTTGTCAGATGCTTTTTTCAGAGTCAATTGAAATAATTACATGGTTTCTGTTCTTGTTGTTTGTTTTTTTGTTTTTGTTGTTTTGTTTTTTGAGACAGGGTTTCTCTGTGTAGCCCAGGCTGTCCTGGAACTCACTCTATAGACCAGGCTGACCTCGAACTCAGAAATCTGCCTGCATCTGCCTCCCAAGTGCTGGGATCAAAGGCGTGTGCCACCACCGCCCGGCCCTTGAGTTTGTTTATATGGTGTGTTACATTTATTGATTGATATTGAACCAACCTTGACTCTCTGGGATGAAGCCCATGTGGTCATAGTGTATACTTTCCTTAATGTGTTTCTGAGTTTGGCCTGTAAGTATTTTGTTTAAAATTTTTTATCTTATGTTCACCAAATAAATGGTTTTGTAGTTGTTTTGGTTTGGTTTTTGTTGTTACTTGGTTTTGGCACCAAGATGATACTGGCTCCATAGAATCAATTTCTTCAATTTCTATTTTGTGGAACAAGTTTAGGAGAATTGGTGTGGTGGGAATGGAGCATGCTAGGACAGGATATAAGGCTGACTGGTTTTCCAGATCTAATTCTGTCATGGATTTTTAAAAAAATGATTTATTTATTTGTCTTATATGTATATGTAGCTGTCTTCAGACATGCCAGAAGATGGCATCAGATCGCATTACAGATGGTTGTGAGCCACCACGTGGTTGCTGGGAATTGAACTCAGGACCTCTAGAAGAGCAGTCAGTGCTCTTAACCACTGAGCCATCTCTCCAGCCCATCTGCCATGGATGTTTTTGATTTCGTGGTGGATATGTGCACCAAATATACTGGAAGTGTCAAATTTAAAGAGAAGCTTCACCGCTTCTGTTTTTGATGCCAATGTTAAATACGTTTACAATCATTAAGTTTTGGAATGGTTGATTTCAGTGTGTGACATTTTATTTGAAAGGGATTTTTTTTTTTAAAGTTTATCTTTAAAAGCTGATGGAAGTTGGTCATTTCTATCCTATGAAAGGTTGCTTGAGTTTCTTTCTTGGTTGTTTACAGGCAGCAACTGTCTTCTCTACATTGTCTTGAAATTAGAGGTTTGTTTTCCTCAGTGATTTGGCAAATGTTTCTTCATGCTGACGTCACAGAACGTAGAGGAGGAAATCAATAAGCAGAAGACAGATGTGCTTGAGCGACAGCATCCCTTTTGTAATGAGCCCCATTAACGGCCTCTCTGGGTGATCTCATGGTGACTGAGCCCCAGTAACGGCCTTCCTGGCCGATCTCATGATGACGTCAGCTCATGAAGTGACTCACTGAAATCCAGAGAGATTCTCTTTCTCTTCCAGAGTGACAACCAGCCACGTCATATTGGTGAACTTTGGCTTGATGGAGCTACTTTAGGTCAGATTCTCAGTGTCTCTGCATGCATTACCACATAGTGAGGCTTCAGTTACACCTGCAGAGTGCCAGCCAAATGAGTGAGACCACTGCATGGAGTCAGGGGCTCTGGTCCTAAAACTTTGCTGAGAGCTTTGCTTTCCAAATCTGTCTGTGTGGTGAATGCATGTCACCATGATACCTGTGGGTTAATGGAGCCACCAATCACAAAAATCCTAGGGTGCAGAAGATTCTTAAAGGTCACTGAGGATGAGTTTATCTCAATCTTCAATCCAGAAAGCTGAGGGATCCTTGTCTAAACAAGTCCAAAGGAGTCAGTTTCCATTGAAAAATGGTTTTCAAATGCTTGCTTCAACACTTTCTTATTTAAAATCTTGTCAACAGTGTTTTTGTAGGTAAGAACATGAGGCATATATTGATTTTTGTCTCAAATGGATTTGACATTGCTTTTAAAGACTGTACATATAGCTTAACTGGACATAGAGCTTAGTTGTTTGACACTTGCCTGACATGTGCAAGTCCCTCAAGGTTTAATCCTCAGGGTTAAAAAATGAAGGAGAAGGAGGAGGGGGAAAGAGGAGGAGGAAGAGGAAAAAGAGGAGAAGAAGGGAGGAGGAGGAGGAGAAGAAGAAGAAGAAGAGGAAGAGGAAGAGGAAGAGGAAGAGGAAGAGGAAGAGGAAGAAGCTAATATTGTCACGTAGCTACAGTCACTCAGACCTCTAATCATAGAACTTGGGAGACTGAAGTAGGAAGAGTTTGAGGGATGTTTAGGCTCCATAGTAAATTCCAGGCCATAATGGACCACAGAGTGAAACCCTATTTTTTTAAAGACTATATTAATACCTTTAATGAATTTCTAACTTTAAATAATTGAAAAGCTCAAAAAAGCAAAAGTAACAAAATACAAATTACTCCAGATTCTATGTCACTGTTCAGAGAGAATGGCTGCTCTCAATCATTCTAATTATTCTTTCGTCTCTCCTGGCTCGCTCCGTAGTCTGTCTACCATCTGTCGTTCGTCATTGTTATTCTTTAAGTTGAGACGTCCCCATAGCCTTGTTCATACATCAAACATTTCATTCCTAGCTGCTTAGCACTCTTCTTAAGAAGTTCTAGAAACTTTAGAGGGGCTAGCTGGAGGAAGCAAGTCACAGGGTATACTTTTGAAAGCTATGACTGATCTTGGTCCCTTCCTCCCTCCCTCCCTTTCTGCTTACTGTTCACCACAGAAGAGGCTCCATGGACACACATTCCCAATACCACCCTGTCTAAGTGCACGAGGCCAAAGCCTTAGAAACTATGAGTTAAAAATAAACCTTACTCCCATTTAAATAAATACCAAAGTATGTGTCTTGTCAAAGCAACAGAACAGCAACTCATAGAGCCATCACTCAAATCTGTCCACATACACATGAATTTCATTTGAGAAAATCCATAGATATTTTATATATTCTAAACATATTTTTTTCTAATATTGGCCATTAAATACACTTTTAACGTGTTTGATGAGTATCTATTCTTCGCTGAGCATGGTTTTCTGTACCTGGAGGTAGTCAGTGAGCATGGGCTTACATGGTGGGCTCAGTTCTCTCACGTTCTTACTGTTTATCTAATATATACATCACTTCTGTGTCCAGTGTCCTCCAGCATGGTTTTAGCTGAGTTTTGTTGCAGATCCTGTAAGAGTCTTTGCTCTTTCCTTCCCTCTGTCCCTTTAATTCTTTCCTTCTCCATTAAAATAGCAGTAAATATTTGGGCTTGGATTTTTTAAATGAGTTTTACTGTTGTATGCGTGTGCAATGCAAGCACACTCACGCTTCATGTGAAGGCAGAATAACAACTGTTGGGAGTTGCTTCCTGCACTGTGAGAGTGGCTCAGGTTGTCAGGTTCCTGTCTGGCTGAGCCCCCTGCCCTGCTCCTCTTAATTAGATGCTAATTGCTATTCAGACTCAGGCTTTCTCAGCAAGAGGATCATCATTCATATGAGTGTTGGTGGACCCAATTAAAATGCCCTATTGGAGGTCATTTAGGTGGCTCGGCACACAAAAACCCATGCTACTCATACCTGATAACTTTAGTTGGTTCCCAAATCCTGCAGTGCAAAGAACTCCCAAATGATAACCTCTGACCTCTATCTTCATATACCCACATACACACACACACACACACACACACACTAACTAACTAACTAAAAATTCATATTTTTGCTGGGCATAGTGGTGCAGCTTGAATCCCAGCACTCAGGAGGCAGAGGCAGGTGGATCTCTATGCGTTCCAGACTAGACTGGTCTACACAGAGAGTTCCAAGTCATCCAGGGCTACATAGTGAGACCCTGTTTCAAAAAAAAAAAAAAATCCTATTTTTCAGCCTCCCTCAGACTTAGCTGTGACTTTATTTTCCTTATTGTTACAGATTGAGTGCAGGATCTTGTGCATGTCGAGCTCCCAGCCCCAGGAAGAGAGTGCAAATTAAAATGCTAGGCAAAATATTATGGACAATTCCAGAAATGTTGGTAAAATCCCACTGGTCAGTGAAGATTTGCTTTTTTGCCATTTCTTTTTCTCAGTTGTGCTTCCTGGAATGTGGGTATAATGGCTGGGCCTCCAACTGCAACACTGACTAAGGGAGTGACTTTGTTCTTCAAAGTCATAGTATATAGGCACAAAATTACCAAAAGCCGCCTGCTTCTTTTATGGCGAGGCTAGTCTTTATGCCCACAGTTGCACAACCTCTCTTCTAACTCTACATCCAAGTGTTCAAAATCCCGCTTTGAGTGAGTCTAAGGTGGAGACTTAGACCCAGTAGGTATCTCCTTTGTATGCTTCAGGCTTTCTGTCTCAGCTCAGCTTTCCTCTTCTCTCTCAGGGCTTGTGCCTAGTGTTCTCTTCATGGTAGAGTGGCCTGTGCTCTGCCTCACCCCCAATACCGACTCCTCCATGTTCCTGCAAGTGGGAGAGATGAGAAGCTAGGAGCCCAGAACAAAAGCAGAGAAAGAGGGGAGCTCTGAGTCACGCCTGCCGCTGAAGTCTGGGTGAGCTGCAAGTCTGACAACATCAGATTGGCCTTTCTAGGAAGGCTGGGTGATCCTTTTAGCTGGGAAGCTTCTATTTTATTTTTTATTTATTTGTTTATTTTTAGGTAGGGTCTAACTGTGTAGATCTGGCTGACCTGGAACTTGGTATGGAGAGCGAGTGGACTTTGAAGTCATAGAGATCAGCCTGCCTCCATCTTGTGAGTGCTGGGATTAAAGGTGCACGCTGCGAAGCTTTTAGCAAGGGTGAGAGGCCCCAAGGAGAAGGGAAAGAAGGAATAGAAGAGAATGTGCAGGGATAATGAGATAACAGAATCAATCAATCTCTCTCTCTCTCTCTCTCTCTCTCTCTCTCTCTCTCTCTCTCCCTCTCTCTCTCTCTCTCTCCCGCTCTTCTTCAGTGGCATTTTGGTGCCTGTGCTGTGTGCCAAGCACTGTGCTTTTGAGGATTCTAACAAATTACAAATTGTGTTGATTTTGATGGTTAGACAGGAAGGAGAATGGGAAGGTCACAGAGGTAGCTGCCATCCCAAACAAGGGTGCTAAGGCACAGAGAGAAGTCAGCATAAGCTTCAGTGGACAGAACTGTACTTCTGTGCAGTCCTCCCTCTCACATCTGAACCCCATAGACTTTTACTGAACATCAGTGTGTTAGCTCTCTTACAGAGTCCTCAGCTGGAAAGGTGAGAGGGCATGATTTGGGAGGGTGGAGGGGCTCACTCCAGGGAAGCTGACTGAATGTTAGCACTTAGATTTAAGATGTGTCCCCTAAAGGCTCTTTTGTGAAAGGCCTGGTCCTCAACTGCTGGATCAAGTCGCTGAGAGCTAATTGGATCCTGGGGTCTTTGGAGTAATCAATGGATCAATCCCGTGATGGATTCTTAATCTAAAGGCATAATTGGGAGATGGTGACTATAGGAGGTGGGGCCTTGTTGAAGGAAGTAGGTCCCTGGGAAAATGCTGTAATGTATTGGAAGAGTACACTCCACCCCTGCCTCTCTCCTTCTTGTCTTGCTGCTTCTTGGCCACCAGAAAATGACCAGTTTTGCTCCATCTCAGCTTTGTTCTGTGAAGTTCTGCCCGAAGCCAACAAAGTCAGCCAACCATGGATGGAGGGAGGCCTCTGTGTCCAGGGCCCTGAATGAATCCTTCCTCCTTTAGGTTGCTTCTCTCTGGCATTTGTCACAGTGACAATGGGGAATGTGACAAACACACCTGCAAGGCTTCTCTTTGGCAGGAAGTGCTGTGTGAATTTAGTCTTGACACAATTACAGTCAGGAGAAACAGGCTCACTGCTCCAAGCACTCATTCCTCTATAGTAAAAAGTACAGTGTGCTGTGAACTGAGGATGACACTCCAGCCACACCAGTGCGACACACTCTGGGGACCACAGCAGAGTCCTTCTCCTTGGCTCCCTGGCAAGCAGGTTTCTATCTGGAAGGCACAGGCTGTGCTGGAGGAGGCTCAGCAAAAGAGACTGTGTTGTCCTTTCCCACTGCCTCTGACAGGTCTTCAAGGGCCCTTGGTTGTTAGGAATACTGTGGCTTCATTTGCTCACTTCTTTTTCATCAAGCAGAATGGGACAGTAACTGCTTACCAAATGCTGGTAGGTTCTGCATACAAGAGCTGAGCCAGGCTGCTCTCCTGTCTTCCTGGAGTCTTAGGATTAATATGTATCTGCGTTGACAAAAACGACCATACCACTTTAGTAATGAAGGTGCATGCCTCGTTCTGGGAGATGCATACGGAGAAATTTGACTGAGCCAGGCAGGCCTAAGGCACGGGCAGAGGCAAAGGAGAAGGTAGGTATGTGTGGCCAGAGGGGAGATGTGGTGAAGAACCAGCATATACAAGTCCATTAGCTGGAGGCAGAGGCAAGGAAGAGCTCTGTGGGGCAGGTGAAGACCTGTCTCCCACAGAGCTTCACAAACATGTTGGAGGTTGGTCTGGTGTTGCTGGTGTACTCAAATGCTAGTAAATACTGACCCCCAAGATCTGGTTGCCACCACAAGCAGATCCTCATATACACCAAGTGCTGCTACGTAAACCTTGCTCCCAGTTTTAAACTATTGGTTAAAATAAAGTGGCTACAGCCAATTACTGGGGAGAATAGAAGTAGGTGGAGTTCTGTTACCGGGCTGGGAGTCACAGGTAGGGACCATGAAGAAGAGAGTGAAGGAGGAGGAAGACAGAAAGAACAGGAGGTCTTTATTAGACATGGTGGAGATGGACCAGGAACATGTACCCAAGTGAAATACCCCCTGTCTTAGGGTTGGTATTGCTGCGAACAGACACCATGACCAAGGCAAGTCTTATAAAGACAAATATTTAATTGGGGCTGGCTTACAGGTTCAGAGGTTCAGTCCATTATCATCATGGAGAGAATCATGGCAGCATGCAGGCTGATGTGATGCTGGAGGAGTCGAGAGCTCTATGTCTTGATTGGAAGGCAGCCAGAAAGGGATGCTCTTCCACACTGGGCAGAGCTCACTCATAGTAGCCTCAAAGCCCACCCCCACCATGATGCACTTCCTCCAGCAAGGACACACCTTCTAAAAGTTCCACTTTCCATGGCCAAGCATATTCAATACCACTTCCCTCCCGATTGGTGGAGCAGAAATAAGAAGACACGAAGACTTACTTGGGTAATGCAGCTGGAGGTAGACAGCCTAATAAATAAAAATATAGATTAGGGGTAATTCCCCAGTAATTGCATAAAGCTAAATAAATAAATAAATCATAATCAACTCTCATTCATTTGGAAACTACATGGGGATAGAAATAATTCAATTAATTTGCAGAAACCCCATAGGAATTCCAGGGAAAGGGGGGAAGCCATGACTGTTGACTTCAGCCTGTTACTTTCAGGTCTCTTTCCTCAACAGTTCACCCTCTGTAGCTTGGTTCCTTCTTACCTTTGAGCTTTGCTTGACAAATGTCCCTTGATTAGTTTTCACGAGGCCACAAAGGCAATTCCAGTCTCCTCCTAGGAGCCCCAGACGCTGCTCTTTGGACCTAGTCTATCTGAACATTTACCTGCTCCTGTCCTCAGGTCCCTTTCCTCCCTCTGCCTGATGCCACACCCCAGTGCCACACCCCAGCAGTGGTTCCAGCTTCACCATCTCCACTGATGCTTCTTTCCTGTTTTCTCCACTGACACTTTTTTCTGTTTTCTACTGGAAGATTTTTATCTTCATAGCAACAAAAATGACTCCCAGGCTGAATAATTCTGCTGTTGGTGATCCTTCTCCCAGAATGGTTTTGACCTCTTGAAGGCCAACAGTCAATCAGTATCTCCCCATGTGGGTATTCAAACAATGAGAAGAAAGGTCACATGACAAGTTCTCATTTATAAACAATTTTCATCAGAGACAAATCTAGGGACACAGAAAATAGATTATTTGGAAAGTGTGTTTCCAATTCTGCATGTTCTTTTTCTTCCAATTTTTTTTTGTATTTGTTAAATTGGCAAATAACCAAATAATTCTCTGATCAGGCAAGAAGTTTTATTTGCTAGTTAAATCGGGAAAAGTCATGTGTACCTTCTTTCTGAGCATCCCTGGATGTGGATTCAGAGACTGCATTTATGCAGTAGTTAGAGACTTTTAATAGAAAAGTGTTGTACAACATTCCTGGGGAGATGAGAAATGTCTGTTCATCTCAGATGGGGGAACCAACAATAGACCCAAGTAATAATACCATCCAAATAAAACTTAGTAGATTAATGAATTTATTGGGGTTATTTACAGGAACATGGTGACTGAAAGGCAGCTACCTCATTGGATACCCACCTCAGTATGCGTAATGACTCACAAAAGCTGGAGCCCTGAGCTCTGAACACAACACACTGGCATCTTTGCAGATTGGAGAACTCTTCCCCTTGGCAGTTCCTGACTGCTTATATACCCTTGATGCTGGTGGAGCCTTAAGTATCTTATAAACTTCAGGGACTTCTGAGCCTTGTGAGTTGTTTACTTCCACTCAAATCTTAAAGAGCCTTTCTTGAGGATGGAATGTTTTTACTCAGAGGAAATTACTACACAATAAAATGGGGGTGGGGTGGGGTTTCCAGATCTTTCTCAATTTCACCATGGTCATATCTGGCATAGTGCTGATGGAAATGTTCTCATCATTATAACAAGATTACATGGTGTCACATGCTTGTGACCCAAGAGCTTAAGAGGCAAGGTAAGAGGATCACAAGTTCAAAGACATTCTGGGCTACACAGAAAGATAAATAAATGAACAGGAAAATAACTAGGAGTGGGGCAGGTGTTGGGGTCCAGGAACCTCCTCAGAAACCACATGAACACTGACCTCAGTCAGACAGGGATAGATTATTGAGCACATAGTCCAGGACTGATTGACCTGGGCCAATTATTGAACATATGGTGTAGGGAGCCAACAGAAGGCGGCTATCATCCGTGCAGCCATCTGAGCCATATACCCTGACAAAAGACTTGATTACAACAGCCTGCAACAGCTGAGCACACTCTGATAACATCTTGTTTTAGATACCCAGGATTTTCCCTTGGGTGTGTGAGACTTAAAGGTGTATGACTTAAGGGCATGACATAGAGATCAGATTTAGAGACAAGACCTAAGGGCATGATTAAAGGTGTGACTTAAAGGCGTGGCTTAGAAGTGAGACAAATAAAAGGCGAGAGTCAGACAGAAGAAATTATTAAGTATTAGGCACTTGGAGTAGGCACTTGAGACTCGAGACAGGCAACTATTATGAGGTATTAGGCACTTGGCACTTGGAGGAAGAACTTGGAATTAGACAGTAGACAGGCACTTGGAAGAGAACTTGGAACTGGGAAAGAAACTAGCAACTTGGAACAGAGATTAGGACTTGAGATTTATTACAGAGGAAGTAGGAATTAGGACCTGAGACTTGGTACTAGGAACTAGGAACTTGGAAAGAGAGAAGAAGAGAGACTGAAGAATAAACGGGATTGAATCACACTCTGTCTGGTCTCCATTCTTCGAGTCCATCCTCACTCTCTCTCTTGCTGAAAACTGACCCTCGGACCAGAGCAGCTTGGGACAGTGTGGGCTCTAACACTTAGCCCCCAAGGCTTTTGGCAGTGCGGATTTGTCGCGGCCCGAGCAAAATGTTGAGGCCCGGGCTGCCCCACTTTGGTAGCCACTGTATCCCGGCCCAAGCTGCCGCTCCGGTCCTTGGGTCGGGGTTCAGCAAGAGAGAGAGTGATGATGGACTTGAAGAATGGAGACCAGACAGAGTGTGTTTCAATCCCGTTTATTCTTCAGTCTCTCTTCCTAGTCCAAGTCCCAAGTCTTGAGTTCCTAGTTCCTAGTTCCTAGTTGTACTCCTCTTAGTTCCTAGTTGTCCTCAATAATTCTCTTCCGAGTGTCTACTCCTAGTGTCTGAATCTCTGTTACTCCAAATTGTTCTCTAAGTTGTTCTCTCTCTTATCTGATTCTCTGATCTTCTGTCTTCTGTCTGCCTCTCGCCTTTATATGTCTCACTTCTAAGCCATGCCTCTAAGTCACACCTTTAATCATGCCCCTAGGTCTTGTCTCTAAATCTGATCTCTAAGTCACACTCTTAAGTTACACACCTTTAATCTCACACACCTTTAATCTCACGCACCTTTAATCTCAAGGTATCTAAACCAAGATTATCAGAGTGTGCTCAGCTGTTGTAGGCTATTGTAATCCAAGTCTCATGTCAGGGTATATGGCTCAAGATGGCTGCAAAGCTGATAGCCGCTTTCTGCTAAAAGTCGGCCCCCAACACAGATTCAAACATTGATAGAGTGGTCCGAGACATTTTGGCCCCCACACGTGGGGTAGAGTGGTCAGCAACATTTTTGTTTCCCAGAGTGGGGCAGCTCAGGCCGCAACAATATGGTCCAGATTCAGAAGTTGAACCATGACATTAAGGGTTTTTTTTGTTTTTGTTTTTGTTTATTTGGTTGGTTGGTTTTTTAGCCCACAATCTACAAATATCTGTGTCAAGGTATTCTACCAATCAGGATTTAGGGATAAGGGGTTTCCTTAGGAACGAGTCTTTGTGGTACACTTATCCTGTTCCCAATGCTTGGGGTAGGGATGGGGATTTGCTTTGCCTAACATTCATGTCCTAACTTGTCTACCAGGGTGGGACTTGCCTAACATTCATGTCCTAACTTGTCTACCAGGGTGGGACTTGCTTAACATTCATGTCTTAATTGCCAGCCAGGATGTCAGTTACTCATGTACATGTCTCTTTCTGCCAAGTAGGATGTCAGTTCCCAGGGAGGTCTTGGGAATTTAAACTGTGCTCGACCCCTACTCAGTATGGAACTCTTATTCTAAATGGGTTCTTATATTGGTGCAGGTGTCTCTCTTATGTTGGGTCCATCCCAGGGGCAGCTTATGAAGGCAAAAACCACAAAAACTCATACACAGGTGCAGGGAGCACTGTTAGGTGGTTGGTTCAAGTCCAGGTTTATTGTGGGTAACTATATAAAACAGTTCTACTGACTTCTATCATGGTTGGTTTCCATGGGCACAGAAAATAACAGAATATGTGATCAATCTTGTTATTAGAAAGTTTCTTAGTAACAGCAGAAACATGTGAGGAAGTTTCCTTATAATGGCAGGCTAGCCACGTAACTGTTACCTAAGCCTTTACCTAGAAGTAACATTCCATCTAGGCCTTAACATTTTACCTAGGCTCTGGGGATGCCCTCAGGCTCTGGGGATGCCCTCAGGCACTGGGGATGCCCTGGGCTGACAGCTCAGTTGTTAAGAGCACATATTGCTTTTGTAGAGGACTTGGTTTGTATTCCTAGCACATGTGTTCACAAAATGTTTGTAAGTCAAGCTTCAAGGATTTTGATTGACTCTTCTTGAATCAGCAGGCACCTGAATTCATGTGTACACACCATACACACATAATTAAACAATAGTAAAAGTAAATATTTAAATAGGAAAGGGAAATGAGAGAAGATCACCAGTTCTAACCAGCATGAGAAGGAAGATCCTGCTTTTTTCTTGAGGGTGAAGTAGGGTGAAGCAGCCTGATGTTAGGTAGGGGTGAAAAGGACTTTCTTACCATCTCATGAAAGCTGAAACAAAGTAACATTGGACATATTAACAAGGAAGAAGGCACACGAGTCTATAAACATGCACACACCCGCAGGAGCCATATAAAATAAGGCATGTAAAGAATGGTCAAGTTGGCCAGGCAGTGGTGGCGAATGCCTTTAATCCCAGCACTTGGGAGGCAGAGGCAGGCGGATTTCTGAGTTCGAGGCCAGCCTGGTCTACAGAGTGAGTTCCAGGACAGCTAGGGCTACATAGAGAAACCCTGTCTCGAAAAACAAACAAACAAAAAAGACCAAAAGAAAAAAAAAAAGAAAGAAAGAAACAGGTCCTTGTGGTTTTTACCCAGGCAGATGGTTTCAGTTTTGCTCTTTATCTGAAGAGTGTTACTGAGCGACATTTTATCATTGGCTTTTCCTGCTTAGCATGATACATTTATAAGTTCATTAGGTTATACTAGGATATGTCAATACTTCATTACTTTATATGGCTGGATAATATTCCATCATGTGGATATACAACACTACCCATTTACCACCTACAGACATTTGGAGTGTTTCACTGTTATGGATTTAGTCTAACACTTGTGTTATGTTAATTGGGTCCCCAAAATTACACAAGAATCCGCCTGTAAGACGCTGAGGGTCCCTGCCCCCAGTTGGTTCTAATTGATAAATAAAGTTGATGGTGTCCAATGTGCAGGGAGAGGTGGGACTTTAGAATTCTTGGGCAAGTGTTACGCTTACTGGAGCCCGATGTTGGACGCCAAACTGTTGCAGCCCGTACTGCCCGTTCCGGTCCGAGGGTCAGGGTCTAGCGAGAGAGAGAGTGGGGATAAAGGGGAAGAGACACGAAGAATGGAGACAAGACAGAGATTCTGATCAAGTCTCGTTTATTGAAGGGAATTCTGAGCTATTTATAGGCTTTTGCCACGTGCCTTGTAGGCGCGTGGATACCACGTGTCTTGCAGGTGTTGATATGACGTAAGCCTTACAGGCGTCTATAGCGTGGACAGCACGTGCACTGCAATGCTTTGCAGGTGTGGATAGCACATGCGCCTTATGAGCATGTATGGCGTAGATAGCACGTGGACAGCACGTGAACTGCATGCCTTGCAGGCGTGGCCACCAAGTGCACCTTGCAGCTGGGGCCAGTAAACAGCAACACAAAATATGTGGGATATCAGAGTGTGCTTCAGCTGTTGTAGGCTATTGAAAACCAAATCTTTCGTCAGGGTATATGGTTCCAGATGGCTGCAAAGTTGATCTAGCCGCTTTCTGCTAAAGTCGGCTCCCAACAGGCAAGGGGACTGAGAGAGAAGGATTTTTTAAAAAAGATTTTAATATATATATATATATATATATATATATATATATATATATATATATATATATGACAAGTACACTGTAGCTGTCTTCAGACACACCAGAAGAGGGCATCCGATCCCATTACAGTCATCTTGTGGTTGCTGGGAATTGAACTCAGGACCTGGAAGAGCATGTAGTGCTCTCAACCACTGAGCCATCTCTCCAGCCTGAGAGAAGGATTTATAATAGCCATGTTGGGGAAGGAGTGGCCACACCTGAGAGCAGGACAGACAGACAGCCAACTATAAAAGCTCAGGAAGAGTGGCCTCTGCCCCACTGCCAACTGAGTCCAGGGCATCAAAGACAGAATATAGATTTTAGTAAGTAATAACTCAGGAATATCAGAGAGGAGGTGGAGCCACGTGTAGGTTTGGGAGTGGCCCAACCAGCGAGCTGTTTAGGGCATACTAAAATATAAGGCTATGTGTATGTCACCCAGTTGATTTGAGTAGAGGTTAACTGGCAACTGCAACATTTCACCTTTGGGTATTTTCTTCTTTCCTCACTTCATAGCCCTGGTTGGCCTAGAGCTCATTATATGAATCAGGCAAGTCTTGAACTTGTGTGATCCTCTTGTCTCTGCTCTCTAAGAGCTTAGGTTACAGGTATGAGCCACCACACCCGTTGCCTTTTGGGTATTATTTTGGTGGTACTGGTTGTTGAACCCAGGACCATTGAACAGGTTATTGAGTGTGGTAGGCAAGCACACTCTAGCATGGAACTACATCCCCAGTTTGTCATTATTTGTTTGTTTGTTGATGGCACTATACCTGGGCCTTGTGCCTGCTAAGCAAGCACTCTACTGTTGAGTAATAGTCAGTCTCCATTCATTCATTCATTCATTCACTCATTCATCAATTTTTATTTGTTTGTTTGTGTGTGTGTTTGTGTGCTGGGCATCAACCCCAGGACCTTGAGGTATTATCAATAACACCATTACAAACATTCATGTACATCTATTTTCAGTTCTTTTTAGCATTTACCCAGGAATGACATTGCTGGATCACACAGTAATCCTATATTTGATGTTTTGAAGAACCACCAGGCTCTTTCCAGAGTGGCTGAACACAAATCCCCTTTTTATTGCCCCATTTGACTGAACCATATCTGCCACAGTCCTCAGTTGTGCCTCACACCCCCCCACCCCCGACCCACAGCAGGCCTCCAGGAGACTGTCTCTCCATTGTTTGCGTTTTCTTCAGCTAGTGAGCACAATGGTACAATCTGTAACCATGTGCTGCCTGTTTTATGTCAGCTTGACACAAGTTAAGAGTCATCTGAGAGGAGGAAACTGTAATTGAGAAAATTCCTTTTTAAGATCAGCCTGCAGGCAAGCCTGTATATATAGGGCACTTTATCAATTAGTGATTGATGGAGGAGGGCCCAGGCCATTGTGGGTGGGGCCACCCCAGGTTGGTGGTCCTGAGCAAGCCAGTAGATAGCACCACTGTATGGCCTCAGCATCAGCTCCTGCATCCAGGTTTCTGCCCTGTTATGGAGTTCCTGTCTTGATTTCCTTCTGTGTTGAACAGTGATGTGTAAGCGTGTGCCAAATAAACCCTATCTCCTTCAAATTGCTTTTGGTCATAGTGTTTCACCACAGTAATAGAAACTCAAAGGAAAACACCCAGGAATGGCTGCTACCAGAGAGCAACAGGACAGTCTTCCTCTTCATCTGCTAGAAGAGGCATGCCTAGACAGTGACTGTCTTTCCATGCCTTCCACCAACAGCCTTCTCCATAGCCTTCCTAAGAAGTCATTGAATGGTTGGGGTGAATTCAAGGTTGTATTGAGCCTACGGGACACTCTCCCCATAGACCCAGGCTCTCGGGGCTGAGATGAACAAGGTAACAGCTATTTATCATCATGAGATGTGGGGCTGTCGGTAATGTATTGGAGTCTGAACGCACATACACGTGTTGGAATCCTACTCCCAAGGTGATGATATGGGGGTGGGACTTTGGGATATCATCCAATTGTAAGTTTCTGTCCCTTCTGAGTGTCTCCTAATGAGAGCTGCCTGGCTGTTCCATCATGTGGGGACCCATGGAGGTTTCATCATCTGTGAGACACAGCTATCGCCAGACATAAAGTTTGCTGGCCCATTGATCTGAGACAGCCTAGTCTGCAGAATAAGGAGAAGAAATTCCTGCTGTTTGTTACCCATCCAGCTCATGACACGCTGCTGTTGTAATTGAGTGGACCAAGACACTGACTGCACAAGAACCTTGGACTCTTGAACTTCACCTAGCCAGTGTGTGACTCTAAGCAAGGTCTCCATTTTTCAGTTGTCAAATGAAAGGGGCTTATTCAACTGTTGTTCCCACAGTCTCATGACCTGGGCCCTCATTCAGACTTGCTCTCAGCTCTGCTTCATTCTGGATCTTCCCAAAGGCCCTTGGTTTTCAGCTGGCTGGAGATACAGAGAATGCTGACCACCCTTTCCCTGCTCTTCCAGCTGTTTTCATCAGCTGACCACCTGGGGTGGGAGGCGCCTAGAGCTCCTCCCACCAGCAGCACCAGCAGCAGCATCCTCTTGCAGGAGCAGCTACCTCTGGAGATAAAAGAGTTGCTTCTGAGTGAGGGATGGTGAGGTGTGCTCCCCTTGACTGACCCTTAGTGACGCAGGAGCTCCCTGGACTGCGTGGGGGAAGGCAGCTTCCTGTCTGAATGCTCAGCCCAGAGGCATTGAGCTCATCCGTACCAACAGCACTGTAAGCGCCCCCACATGCACACCCACTCAAAGGGGCCTTTGTTGGGCTAGCAGCAGCATCTGGGTGTGTTCACTCTGTCTCTCCCTCCCTTCCTTTTTTCCTCCCTTCCTCTCCCAGAGCTGTCATAGCACCTACACCCTGTGGCTCCCTCTGCTCTAGAGAGTGCAGCTCACTGTTCTAGTCTTCCAATCAAATATTCATTCAGTTTTGCAACAGATATTTAATATGCAAAAAGCTATAACAGAGTAAGTTTCTTGTCATAATTGCTTTAATTATTGCTCAACATTTATAAATCCAAGAGATGCAAACGAGAGCATTGGACCTGTGGTTTTCGGATGAGTTTTAATCTAATCTCTGGAGTCGTTGAATTTCACTTGATTTTTGTTTGCTGCCAAATAGAGCAGACACTCCACTGCTGAGCCACATATTCAGTCCATGTGTGTGTGTTAAGTTGTTTACTTTTGGAGTTGGTAAGGATGGAGCCCAGGGTCTGTGCATGCTAACAATCTGCCATCGGGCTGTATTCCTAATCCTATGCTACTATTGTAAGTCTGACATGACAGAGGCCAGCGCTGGTGTATGCTCTCTGTGCAAGTGGTGCCAGCACACTTGTCTTAGACTGTGTGTCCTTCCTGTGGTCCCATGTCCCATCCTTTGATGTCCCCTCAAGGAGCCAAGGTTACATGGCTGCTGACCAAAGGTGGCATCAAGTGGAACTTGATAACGAAGAGCAGTGAGCATCAGACAGGCTCTGAGTAGGGAAGCCTTGGGCAGCCTTGTTTATGTGGACTGATATTGTCAGGGGATGCTGGTGATGGCTGAGAGTGGGCAGATGCCTGAACAGGCTCTGAGCTGTTCCCAACACATTAGGACTTCTAAGGGAGACCTGTAAGGACTGCAGCCTGCTGAGGTTTCTGTGTCCTGCCATGGAGTCACTCCTATGCTGTCAGCACTGAAGCCATCTGCATTTCCCCAGTCTGGGCATCCTAGAAGAGGTACTACCATGGCACACCACCACCCTGTGCATATAAGAAGGATGCAGTTGTCACTGATGTGTTCTGGGCATCCTATGCTTGGCATTATCTTAACCCACAGGCATCCTGCCTCCTCCTCTCTGGCATGTGTGTGTGTGAGGGGGGCAAGTGTGCATTTGGGAACATCTATTGTGCTCAGTAATTATCATGAGCAGGCCTTACCTTTCTGATTTAATGATCTGAAATGCATAAGGTTATGAAAAAGGGATGATGGCACAATTGAAGACCCTTGATTTTTTTGTTTATTTGTTTGTTTGTTTTTCGTGACAGGGTTTCTTTGTGTAGCCCTGGCTGTCCTGGAACTCACTCTGTAGACCAGGCTGGCCTCGAACTCAGAAATCCGCCTGCCTCTGCCTCCCAAGTGCTGGGATTAAAGGCGTGTGCCACCACCGCCCGGTGAAGACCCTTGATTTATGTTGTATTCCTCTCAAGACAGAAGGAAGCATAGTCCTGACTTCTAGAGCAGGCATGGGGCAGGTGTGTAGAAAACCAGCATTCCTGACTTCCCTGCCTGGCTGTATCATAGCAGTGCAGGAAGTGGAGCAGAAAGTGGGTAGGCTTGCTGTGTGTGGCTGCTGTGGATTTTAATTCAATTCAGTCTGTATGGCTTACTGAATCAACGTTGGGAAAACACAGCCCTCTCCTGGGAGGAGAGGTGTTTGGTATAAATAGAAGGTATTATTACTGTGAGGCAATTGGGGGACGTCCTGTCACTCAAACATACAGCTCAACACGGCAGCCCACTTTCACTGGCTCACCCCAGAAGACTCAACACTCACCTCCAGGGTGACCTGAGCAAAGCCTGTGACCTCTCTGGACACTTGGCTTCTTTCCTTGGAAAACTGAACCATTTTCATTTGACTCTCTGGCTCAGTCATCCCAAACCACCCTCAGGCACCCTTGATGGGGTACTTCCCACACAGGTGATGTACCATGAATAGGGATCATTCACTCACCCCCTCAGCACCGAGTCTGAGCCAGAGCTTCCCCGGTAAAACACTTTGCAGAGCTTTATGGGGATCTAGTTTACATGCTGTCCAAATGGGTCCAATTGACCCATTTACAGTAATCCCAGCCACTCAGGAGATGGAGGCAAAATCAAAAGTTCAAGGTTAGGCTATGCAATGTACTAAGACTGTCTCAAAATAAAGCAGAAGTGGATTAGAGACATTGCTGGGTGGAAGGATACTTAACTAGAGTGCTGGGCAGTTTTGTGTCAACTTCACACAAGCTTATTTGAAAGGAGAGAACCTTAATTGAGAAGATGCCTCTGTAAGATCTTGCTGTAAGGCATTTTCTTTACTAGTGATTGATGGGGAAAGCCCAGCCCATTGTGGGTGAAGCCACCCCTGGGCTGGAGTCCTGGGTTCTGTTAAAAAAAAAAAAAAAAAAAAAAAAAAAAAGGCTGAGGAAGCCACAGGAGCAAGGTTGTAAATAGCACCCTCTGTGGCCTCTGCATCAGCGCCTGCCTCCAGACTCCTGCCCTGTTTGAGTGTGGGACAGTAAAACCATGCCAGGAAGGTAGAGCCAGTTAAGACCCAGAGACTCGGTGGGCACACACCTGAGACTTAGGCAACTCTCAGCTCCCTTCCAGATTCCTGGCCTGGAACATGTGTCACACTCCTCACATAAGGAAACGTGACCTCTGGTCATGTAAGCCCAGAACAGAGTTCTCCATGCTAATGAGCCCTCCTGAGGGCTTAGCCAACAAGCTTCCTTCCCCAGACAGTCCTCCCTGCAAAATCTATTTAATCTCAGGCTCACCCTGAGAAGTGGGTACAGTTTGGTATGCACTCATTCTTCACAATGAACAGCCAATAAATGATACCGATATACATGGACTGTCCCATGCATGGGGAACGTGCAGAAGGTCTTCGCCTACAGAACCACAGCTAAATCTCCCTAAGAAGGTCTCTCTGTGCTTCTAGCCTGCTTCCACCAAGCTAAGGACAATCAACACTGAGACAAGCTGGAGCTCGCCCTGCCCTCTTCAGCCCTGGGCTAGACACTGTACCCAGCCCAAGGCCACTCCCCACCCCCCCATCCCCCCTTTCTCAGCTCCTCTGCAACTCCCAGAGGCACCTGGATGTCCAAAAGTCAGAGAAGCCCACAGCCAGGTCTGGGGACCCCTGAACCAGCTCTGGCTTTCCCACACCTCAGATTGCACTTTTCCACCCCACAGTGTTTTGGCACGTCCCTGAAGCTCAGCACCTGCCCTTGGCAGCGTATTTTGCCTTCCCAACAGGCAGTGCAGCAGCAGAAAGGATGCAGACGCACAGTTGAGTTACTATCCTGAGTTCCTTAGATGATGACCAGCAAAATGGAAGTGTAAACCAATAAAACCTTTGTTCCCCAACCTGTTGTTTTGGTCATGGTATTTATCACAGCACAGGAACCTTAACTGAGACACTTGGTATGTGCAAGGTCTGAAGTTCCATTCCAAGAGTGCACATGCACACACACACACATACACACATATGATTTGATGGTTTTATTTTGTATGCTTTTGGGTTTGTGTTCTAAAGCACTAACTGGCCTAGAACTACATATATAGCTCAGGTAGACCTTGAACTTACAGAGATTTCCTGCCTTCTGAGTGCTGGCATGGTTACAAGCATGCACCACCACTCCTGACCTCCATTCGGTGGTTTTTAGCAAAACTAACCCCATAATTGTAGGACATTTCCATCACCCATACTCTCTAGCTACCTCCTCTTCATCTTGATGTTGGTACCATAGCCAATCTCCTTTCCCTCCCCATCCCTCTCAGTCACTGTTCTATTGCTGTGGAGACACAATACCCATGGCAACTCTTATAAAGGATTTATTTGGAGTTGGCTTACAGTTCAGAGGTTTAGTCCATTATCATCATGGCAGGAAGCATGGCAGCACCCCGGCAGACGTGATGCTGGAGAAGCAGCTGAAAGCTCTATATCCAATCTGAAGGTAGCAGAAAGAGACAGTGGGCCTAGCTTGGGTTTTTGAAACCTCAAAGCCCATCTACAGTGAAATACTTCTTCTAACAAGGTCCCCCCCCCCATATGATTTATTAAAATAGCATCCAGGCTGTGGTCTTTCTAGTCCAACAATGGCTGTCTACCAATGGAAGATCCAAAAATTCAGTAGTTGTTTAGTCTATAAGGCTGGATGTCTCAGCTGGTCTTCAGTATATACCATTTTATCTAGGTTGCCAGTAGAAGGTGTGGCCCAAATTATAGATCTGCATTAAAAGTATATCTTCCCAGCTCAAAAGGACCAAATAAAAGTGGGTCCTTCTACTTCAAACGATTGATTATAAATCTCTCACAGATACACCCAGCTACTTGGGTTTTGCAACAAGAATAGCCAGCACAACAAGACATGTGGTCCTGCCGGGCAGTGGTGGCGCACGCCTTTAATCCCAGCACTTGGGAGGCAGAGGCAGGTGGATTTCTGAGTTTGAGGCTAGCCTGGTCTACAGAGTGAGTTCCAGGATAACCAGGGCTACACAGAGAAACCCTGTCTCAACAAAACAAAACAAAACAAACAAACAAACAAACAAGAAGGACATGTGGTCCTTTTTTGCTTTTTGAGACAAGCTCTCACTTAGCTAAGGTTAGCTTTGAACTCTCTATATATCTGAGGATGTCTTTGAACTTCTGATGCTTCTGCCTCAGCCTCCCCTGCCCTGGGGTCACAGGAGTGCACACACACTCAGCCCTCGACTTTATTTTTGTTGTTGTTTTGTTTTGGGGGCAGTACCTCACTATGTTGCACTAGCTGTCTTGGCATTCACTATGTAGACCAGGCTGGCCTTGAACTCACAGAGATTCACACACTTCTGTCTCCAGAGTGCAGGACTACAATCGTGCACCACTACACCTGCCTCTACCTTGTTCTTAACAATGATCAAACTATTGTTGTCAAGTAGGGGCATGCTCAGTGATTATTTGCTACTTAGTTTTTCAAAACATTTTTATTATGTTTATCTATGTGTATGTGGTGTATATATGCAGGGGACACAGACATGACACGGTACACATGTAGTATACGCAGGGGCACAAACATGAAATGGTATGTGTGTGTGTATGCAGGGGCACAGACATATGGCACACGTGTAGACGTCACAGGATGGTTGTGTGGGTGTCAGCTTTCTCCTTCTATTGTATGGTCCTGGGTTTTGCACTCCTGTTCTCAGGCTTGGCAGCAAGCACCTTTAGCCACTGAACCATCTTGCCAATCTATTTAGTTCTATCTATGCAAGTATAGATTCTGGATATTGCACAAATTTTGAGTTTTGTGTGGAAAGGAATGTGGGGAACTAGGAGGATTGTTTTCTTCTGTTAAGTGCCGGGAGCCAAACTCAGGAAATTACCTGCTGTTTTAGAAAGTCTAGTCAGTTCAAGGTTAAGAAAGGACATTCAAGGTCTCAGGTCCCAGGAACCTAAAGAATGTCTGGCATTTCCTTGGAGCTGATTATGACAGTGGGATGGTCTAGGGTGATAAGATTATGACAGTGGGAAGGTCTTAGACAGTAAGGTTTCATAGTAGGATAGCCCTAAGCAATGACCCTTGCCCAAACTTCCCGGTTTGCTGTGTCTTTATAACCTGCCCCCAAAATTAAAGTTTCAGAGCTTGATCAGAACCTCAGACTTGCTCTCATTCTTTGTGTCTCTTGTCCTTTCATTCGTTCGCCCCCTTCCCTAAGGTCTCGTCGAATCCCCGCGGGCCGGGGCATGTAAGTTTATAGATGGGAACATTTTTTCCAGGGCACAAACTTTTTGCATATGTTGAAACCACAGGTTCACCCACATATGAGTCTATTCTGGGGCTCTAGTCTATTCCATTTATCTATTTGTGTGTTGGTGCCAATGCGGCCCTGTCTTGAGTAACAATGTAACAACAATAAACCTGAACTCAGGCAGTGTTTCTCAGAACTGGTTCTTTTTCAAAGATATTTGGCTATTCCATGTAAATTTTAGAATCCATTTGTTGATTTCTATAAGAATGACATGGGATTTGGTAGTGTAGAGTGAAAAATTATAAAGGCCATTTTATGAAATATGTGTAGATTTTTTGCCTTACAGAACTGAAAATAAGATTTCAGGCCTTCACATTCCAGGTGAAGGACACTTGCTGGATTACATTCCTCAAGCCTCGCCCAAGGCAGGAAGGCATTCCTGATTACAGATAAAGATGCTACCACCTAGGTGGGGCCCTAGCCCTATAGCCGGAAAAAGTAAAGATAGCAATCTGAAATGGCCGGATAGGGCACAATGGCATGGTAAAAACCACATTTTTGAGAAGAATGCAGGGCGATTTCCACATGACACTAATCATTTAGAGTGAATACCTCTGAATTGTTCCACTGTTTTCATGTTTTGTATCTTTAACAACCCCATCCCACTCCCCTGGTTTGTGGTTTTTCCCTTTAAAACCCTCCAAGGACTGGCCGAGGGGGTCGGACCTTGACTCCAGCGCGAGTACCGGGTCAGACCGCTGGCTGCCAGCTCTTTCCCTAATAAACCTCTGCTGATTGCATCCAGGTATGGTTTCTTGTGATCTTTGGGTGGTCGCGATTCCGGAGGCTTGAGGAAGGGTCTCCCGAGTATGGGGGTCTTCATTTGGGGGCTCGTCCGGGATATGCGACCACCTTAATCCAAGAACCACGCTGGGAGGTAAAGGGACACCGCGGTTTTTTTCTGTCTGGTTGTTGTGTGACCTTTTGTCTAAATCGTCTGATTTCTCGTGTGCTAGGGTTGCCTAAATCGTGTGCTGTTTTGTCTAGGTTTGTTTAAGTTATTTGGTTTCTGAGTTGTTTGTGCCCGTTTGTCTGAATTATTTGGTTTCTGAAAAGTGCACTTCGGTTTGGACTGGCAGCTGTTTCTGTCTCGTGAGGGGCAGTAAACCATTTTTGTTTCGAGAGGAGACAAATGAGTGATTAGCAGACGTGCTGGAGAGTCACTAGCTGCTGCACCCCCAGAGACGTTTGGGGGTTCATCTAGGTGCTGGGGAGGACGTGGAATCCCTCTAGGCTGGCACAGGTTTGCATCTAGGTGCCGGAGAGGATGTGGAATCCCTCTTGGCTGGCACTGGCGATTGAGACGGGTTTTTTGTTAGTCTTTTTTTGTGTTAACAATGAAAACTAGAGAGAAAAGGTCAGAAATGGCCACCGTGGTAGTTGTGCTCTCATGGCAGTGTGTCTATTTTTGGGTTGTTCATTGCTGGTATGTTAGAAATCTGTTAGACTTGGTCCAGCATAGGCTGACCAAGTTGTCTGAATCTGTTAAATCTGAATCTGTGAAGACTGACCGCGTTGTCTGGTTATTGGAGTCTTACTTGGAAGGCGAGAGGACTTCCAGAAGGTCAGGGGATCTGACTGTCAGGTTTCAAGAGACTGAGCGCTCCTACTTGGGAGAAGACGTGGAATCCTTCTCCATCTGGGGTCGTGACCAAATGTAGTTAAGTGTTATTTGTGCCACCCGTGGCAGGGGTGAGCTATCTGTGTTTTATGTACTACACGTGAGAGGGGTGAGTTATTTGTGTTGTTTTTTTATATGTGTGTGTCTTTTCTTGGCAAATCATCTGTGTGTTAGCTGTTAATCTACTGTGTTAAACATCTTGAGTTAAAAATAGGTAACATGATTGCCGGCAGAGAGAGAAATGAAGCCGCCGGTACAAGAATACAACTGCAGAAAGGCGGGCAGGTCCTTTAATAAGGGGCAGCTACCTCGGTTCGTGCTCGCGGTTCGTGTTCCTACAGCCCGCCTACCGCATGTAGGGAATGCTTCAGGTAACAGCACATGGAGGGTGTCCTCACCCAGCCCGCTCACCCAGCCCTCACTTGGCGGGCTACAACTCGTGGTTCCCCAGCACAGCAACAGCGTGCAACAGCTACCTAGTTTGGTATTCCTGGCTGTACTGGGTACCTTGAGGTCACTAGTGCAACAAATGGCGGTTTTCCACCTGCCGCCTATGAAGATAGATGAGAACCCAGGTGATAAAAGAAAAAAGAAAAAAACCTGGCAGTGGAGCCAGGACAGCTAGACAAACAGCCACAGCAAGATTGTTCACCTGAGAGTTAATTATTATTTTTTTTTTTTAAAAAAAAAGAGAGACAAGAACTGGTTAAAACTGCTTACTTAATTTAGTTTAAAACTTACTTGTGAGGCAGTCTTGATTTACACAAGAAAAACTGATAATTCGCCCTGCTCTGTGGCTAGGAGAAGGACACCAGCAGTAGAAAAAAAAGGGGGCCAGCAGTTTTTTAGCTTCTGTAATAAGGAAGTTGATAATGATTTTTCCCAGTTTTATAAGTAAAGGAGTGCTTTTTTCTAAAATTACAGCTTAAAAGTTATAGGCTGCCCTGAGTCAGAAATATATATATATATATATATATATATGAGTCAGGAATATATATATATCTCCTTCAGTTTTGATAAATTTTTTAGCCATTACTGTTTGAGACAATTTCATTATTTGTATGAGATTTTCATTAAGATTTGGTTCAAAGATGAGAGTTCTGACAAGATAAAATTAAAGAAGTGGTGAAGACTTGTGCTCTTACGTTAGACATAAAAATGTTTACTTTATTGTTCTTGTTGTAATCAGAAATAACTCTTTAAAAGGTTTTTATAGAACTATGACCAAAGTTTCTATTTTGTTAAAAGTTAAATTCAAATAAGTGTCAAATGTAACTCAAGTTGCCTTTTAAAAATTGTTAATAACTGTATGAACCTTCAACATCTTAATAATCCTTGCTGTGAAATGCTATAGATAAGGCTATTCATTCTGATTTGGTTTCTTTCTTAGAGCTTCAGAGGTGAGCTCACATTACACCTGTGGACAAGGTACTGTTTGCAGACTGAATTAGGTTGTGGTCTCTAGTGTGATGTGAACAGCAGTCATGCAGCCTCACAAATGCATCAGTCTACACAGAGTTCAAAGCAATAAATAAGGTAAAAGCTTTGCTTTCACAAGACCTTTGCAGGTTCTGGTCTTCAGATTGGGGACCCCGTCAATTGATCAGGCCGTGGTCAGCAGCAGGTCAATTTGGAGCAGATTTGACTGAGACCTCCATGTGACAGAAGGTAAGGGACACCCAGAGGCCCACGCCAGATTCCGCTGATAGGTCTTGAGAGAGAGGGTTATATGAGACCCCACTAAGTTTGATCGGGACACATGAGGTTAAGCAGAGATCAGATAAGTTACCCACAGCCTTTCTAGACTAGCTCATAGAGACATTCTGTCAGTGTAGACAAGGCTCCAGAGGCTACAGAGACTACAAGATAAGTCATTGAAAGATTTAGGAAGTATACTACATATTAAAATTATTGATGGTAATAGCAAGTGAGAGAAGATTTTACAGAAAGGAATAGAGAAGAGGAATAGAGAAGGTTTAGTGTAAGTCTAGAAAAAAAGAGTAGAGAAGAAGAATAGAGATCAGTTGCTGTGAGTCCACAGGAATAGAGAGGAATAGAGGAGACTAGAGAGAGGTGAAGAAAGAGAAAGGTGACAGGAAAGAATTTACAGAAAGCAGAAAAAAGGGACTCCAATCAAAGAGAGATAAAACTTTGAAAAAGACCAGTGTGTGCATCGCAAGTAAAGGAGCCAGCTTCAGGGTCCAAGAGGGGCCTAACAAATAGAAGCCAGGGCCAAGAAATCCCAGGCCTTGAAAAACATCCCAGATGGTGAAGATATTAGCTCTGTGTGAAGACAGTGATTAAGATAGACAGGGTCCTCCTCCAGGCCAATGGGCCAAAATATATTTATGGACTACCCGAAAATGGTGGACTAAGAGATGGGCTGGGTATCCCATTCATTTATGGTCATCCTAGACTGTTCCTACCCTCTGTCGGGTTGAGACTTACTCCCCAGGATTGGGATCCAGACAGGCTGCAACTAACTGACAAGAACTCACGGGTAGAGGAAAGGCTCCTCCTACTGACTCCATCCGGGAGCCGAGGTAACGTGCTTTACAGACGGGAGCAGTTTTCTCCATGCTGGTCAGAGGCAAGCCAGCACTACTGTGGTGGACACAAATGTCATCTGGACTGACTCCCCACCCCTGAGATCATCGGTGCAGAGAACAACCTTGGAACTTGGGGCTGACAAGAAAGCCAACATCTGCATGGACAACAGGTATGCTTTTGCCACAGTCCATGCCTGCAAGGCTATATGCCAAGAGAGGAAACCCTGATGAAACCGGAAGCTGTAAATATTTGTTGCCCAGGATACCAAAAAGGGAGGAGACTCCAGCCTGAGGCAACAACCGGACAGATCAAGTGGCTTGATACAGGAGCCCTCCCAGGTTTGGGGCCTAAAATAGACAATGGTGCACACAAGAAGGGAGAACTATACTCCCCAGAAAGCAAAGGATTTACCAGGCTAAATACACAGATGGACTCTTAAGATATGAGTGCAACCAAGCAGCTAAGAGACTTAAAGCGTATAAGGGACCTTAGGTTCTAAGCCAGAGAAATAATAAGACTTAGAATAGATAAGAAATACCTAGGAGAAAACAGCCTAGAATAGGGACCTTCTCGAGGTTTCAAGTGTCCTAGGTAATTAGATCAGATAGCAGTTTTAAGGTAAGTCAGGAATTGTCAGAGATATTAGAAGCTCCACTGTTTATATTGTCTCCGAAGCTCAGGACAGGTAGAGAGAATATACAGGACCCTAAAATTAAACTACCCTTGGGAACTGGCGCTGGCTAGAGTGTCCCTTGTTCTTGCTCCATACCCAGAATGCCCATTTTGTGTGAGAAATGATTTTTCAGGCTACTAAAAGACTGTTCCTGGTGCTGTGGACCATCCGACCTCCTTGAAGTTCACCATCACCACCTGTGACTGATGCCAACTGGAGAAGATCCAGATGCCTGAACAACCCCCTACTCTTTGGCTCCAGGTCTTCTGCTATTCTACAAGGCTAAAGAAGCAGCAGGCCTTGACTCCTGAGACCACCCCAGAGGCACAGGGAAAATGCTGCCTTGGAGGGTGGGACTTAGTGTGTGTACACCCAAGGTTAAATGACAGCTTGTGATTACAGGATTGAAGTTGAAATGTGAATCTAGAGTTATATAGATTTGTTCCTTTTGCAATTTCTCTTTATTATATATGTGGTTTTATATATATGTAGACAGCTATGTGCCACAAAATGTGGAAAAGTCAGAAGACAACTTTGAAAGTGTGCTACAAAGAAAAGGAAATGTTTTGAAACCCCTAGTCAATAGAATAGAGCCCAAGAACCCCTGCTAACAGATACCTAGTGCCTAAAATTGATAAATGGTAGACTTACAGCTCCGGGTTAACACCATGTGTTTCCACTGCTATCTTTGATGAAAACAAAGATTATTGTGTACTTGTCCAGCTAGATCCCGCAGGTACTCTTGAAATGAGTTTGAGATACACCCTAGATGATTCTGCAGAGAGCCTATTTTCCTTGACTCTAGCTGTTACATTGTGACTAGGAGTGGCCATAGGTATAGAGACAGGTGTAACTACAATGATACAGACACCTCATTATTTTCATCAGCTGAGAGCTGCCACTGATGTGGATTTGAGAGCCCTAGAACAGTCAGTAACAAAGTTAAGTTGTTACTAGACTTGCTGTTTCTTAAAGGAGAAAGTCTGTGTGCTGCTCTAAGAAAAAATGTTACTATTATGTAGACCATTCAAGAGTGACCAGAGAGTAAATTCAGAAAAAAAAGTTAGACCAGAGACAAGATAGAGATGCACCGCAACTTTGATTCGAGAGTTGGTTCAATCCTCCCTTGCTGGACCCCTTGTGATTTTACTTTTGCTCTTAACCATAGGCCCCTACATTTAAAATAGATTAGTAACTTTTGTTAGAGAAAGAATAAATGCTGTTCAGCTTTTTGTGTTGCGCCACCAATATAAGACTTTGGGTCAAGAAAATGGTAATTATGATGACACTGGAGTTTAAACTTTTCTAAAGATCCTAATCGGAAAAAGTGGGGTGAGAATAGACTTATTAATAATTGAGTTTTTATGATTAAAAACATAGCCAAATCGGAAAAAGTGAGGAATGTAGAGTGAAAAATTATAAAGGCCATTTTATGAAATATGTGTAGATTTTTTGCCTTACAGAACTGAAAATAAGATTTCAGGCCTTCACATTCCAGGTGAAGGACACTTGCTGGATTACATTCCTCAAGCCTCGCCCAAGGCAGGAAGGCATTCCTGATTACAGATAAAGATGCTACCACCTAGGTGGGGCCCTAGCCCTATAGCCGGAAAAAGTAAAGATAGCAATCTGAAATGGCCGGATAGGGCACAATGGCATGGTAAAAACCACATTTTTGAGAAGAATGCAGGGCGATTTCCACATGACACTAATCATTTAGAGTGAATACCTCTGAATTGTTCCACTGTTTTCATGTTTTGTATCTTTAACAACCCCATCCCACTCCCCTGGTTTGTGGTTTTTCCCTTTAAAACCCTCCAAGGACTGGCCGAGGGGGTCGGACCTTGACTCCAGCGCGAGTACCGGGTCAGACCGCTGGCTGCCAGCTCTTTCCCTAATAAACCTCTGCTGATTGCATCCAGGTATGGTTTCTTGTGATCTTTGGGTGGTCGCGATTCCGGAGGCTTGAGGAAGGGTCTCCCGAGTATGGGGGTCTTCAGTAGGGAGCCTAGCAACTCTACAGAGTATTGGGGAAGGGGACCATGGAGGTGGCTCTGTGGAAAAGGCACACTTACCACCCAGCTTGACAACCTGAACTGGCTCTCTAGAGCCTGCGTGGTAGAAGAGAGAACAGGTTCTGCAAGTTGTCATCTGTCCTCCACACGTGCTTTGAGGGACACACACACTAAATAAATAACTAGATAGGTAGATCGGTCAATAGATATACATAGACAGATAGATAACAAATAATCAGAATCATAAGAACACAGAAACTTCTAAGCGTGAGAGTTAAGTGACATCTTCATTTGTTTAGTGGTTGCTTCCTGCTCCCACCCCATATTGCTTTGCGTTCTTAGAGATAACCTGTCATTCCTTATAAAGTCCCAGCAGGCCTGCTCTCACTATATAGCCCAGAGTGGTCTAGAACTTGTGAATTCCTGCTTCTGCCTGGTGATTGCTGTGAGGACAGATATGAGCTACCCATCCTGTATGTTCAGTTTTGTTGTTAGTGGTTATACTTGGCTGGTTGGTGTTTGTGGAGGAGATGATTTGAGTCTTCCTATGAAGCCCTAATTGATATTGGTACTCACTATGTAACCCAGGCTGGCTTCAAGATTACAACAGTTCTCTGGTTTCAGCCTCTGTTGCTCTGGGAATATGGGAATACAGATGTACTCCTAAAATCTTGCAGTTTCCAGCTTACACGAGTCTTGCAGAGCATCTGTAATCCTATACTCTGAACGCTTGACAGAGGGGTACAGTGCCAGCCCTGGAATGAAAGTTATTCTGACTGGTGATTGGGCCAGCCTCCTTTCCTGGGTCACTTGTCCAGAACATGCTAACCATGATGAATGTGTGATGTCACAGCCCCTAACTTCCTCTGCCAGGTAGCTGCAACTGGGGGATTGCTGAGGCCTCTGGCCAGCATTGTGTAGACCAGAGGACCAGCCCACCAGCCCAAATCTGACCTGTAAGTCCACAGATGCACAGTTGAGCCTGACGGGGAGGAAAAACTCTCTTCCTCGATAGTCTCAAGTTTATGGCTAAGGCCCCTCTAACAAAAGGCAGGGTTGTTGGCTCCTGCTAACTAAGGTCAAAGTCTACCAGTGTCTAGACAGCTTTTCTGAGCTCAGTGCACAATGGCTCCTTTTACTAGCAGGGCTTCTCCTTCTCTGGCCTTGTCTAGGGAGACTGAAACCCACACCTCCTGCCTGCAGAATGTGGTCCAGCCTTGGCGAGATTATAGGTTCAGCGTCCTTTCTCTTGATAAAAACCTGTCCAGTAAACACCTTGAATTCCTGGAATGCGTCTCCATGTAAGTGAGGCATCATCTGTCACCCTAAACTGCAGCCAGTGATATACATCACCCACCCTAGAAATCCCTACCCTCTGCCTCCAAACTCTCAGTCCTGATTCACTCCAATTAAAGTTGAGTTGCCTCTTTTAAGCTGATCCTGGTAGTCTTTCCGATGTACTCATGGCCATATGAACTCCATCGCCCTAAGACTCTGGTCTCTTTCTTCATATGGACTGGTGGTCAACAGCCACTAGGGAGAAGGGAAAACCACACTGGGTGGCAAGGAGGCAAGGCTCAAGAAAGCATGGAAACCTGTGAACTTCCCCTGATAGATTTGATTAGACTATGGAGAGGAGCAGAGAACAAGGCTGGGTAAAATCCTATGATTTAATGATAATAAACAGGGGTACTTAGAAGGCCTGATGGTTTGCATTCCTCTGTGTCCTGCATCTCCAGAGAGGAGACTGTTGTCTCCTTCCTGTTCAAAAAGGTCATCCATCCAGTGAGGGTCTGAAGGCACATTCTTGCAGGGAAGGTGGGGAGGTGACCCTCAAAGTCTGTTTCCCTAGCTGTTAAGATGTTCTGCTTTGGGAAAAGTGTCCTGAGCTCCAGAAAGCCAACTTCTTCCCCTAGCTTAGCTCTATGCTCTTCCTGACATGTTTCTTGTCTCAGATATGTCTCTGTCCTCTAATCCATGTTCTTGGTCACCATTCTAACTTTTCCGGGACAACGCTCATAGATGAGAAACAGCTACATCAGTGTTGGGAAGAAGAAGAAGAAGAAGAAGAAGAAGAAGAAGAAGAAGAAGAAGAAGAAGAAGAAGGAGGAGGAGGAGGAGGAGGAGGAGGAGGAGGAGGAGGAGGAGGAGGAGGAGGAGGAGGAGGAGGAGGAGGAGGAGGAGGAAGAGGAAGAGGAGGAGGAAGAGAAACAACAACAACAAAAACAACAACAACAGAAAGGAAGGAAGGAAGGAAGGAAGGAAGGAAGGAAGGAAGGAAGGAAGCTAGCTGGAGGAATGGCCATGTGGTTAAGCACTGTCTGCTCTTCTAAATGTCCTAAGTTCAATTCCCAGCAGCCACATGGTGGCTCAGAACTATCTACAGTGTGATCTGATGCCCTCTTCTGACATGAGGTGTACATGCAGATAGAGCACTCACATAAAATAAATAAATCTTTTTTTTTTTTTTTTTTAACTTTTAAAAAGAAAAAAAGAAAGAAAGGAAAAAGAAAGCCCCAGATCTGGTCTTTTGTTCTACACCTCAAGTGCTGTTCTCCAGCCAGACCAGACCAGTTCTCCCACTGGTGAAGCACAGTGTCCTCTAAATGGGCACTCAGGTATGCATATCCTGCCTTCCTATCCCCCATGAGACCCTCTGGGCTCTTACGGGTCTGTTCACATCCTGTGTCTCTGACTCCTTGGGATTAGCCAGAGGCATTGTGTTACATCATTAGTATTAGTGCTGGTAACTCTTCAGTAGTTAGTAATATAATTAGTTCTCTATACATGTACACTATGTATGTTTGGGCACACATACATATTTACACTTGAGCACTTTTGTGGGCTTGTTTCCTTATAAAGACCTACTATTAGTCAAATACCGAAGGTCAAGGGTCCCAATAACTCACTTTGTGCAGGTGAAAGGACTTGAATCAGCACAGAACACGAGACCAAGTTCTCAGCACAAAAGAGATTTATTTACCCCAGAGGGACAAAGGGCAGGGAATAAGAGACAAATACAGGAGATGCAGGATGAAGGAGAAGGGGAAGGAAACAAGAGAAGCGAAGGTGGGGGAAGGGATATATGCCCCAGAGGGACAAAAGACTGCCTCTGGATATGATACAGAGGAGTAGCCCATATGCAAATTGCATCTTACAAAGGTAATGGGGATAGGATGTTCATTTTGATTGGGCATGTTAATTAGCTGAGCCAAAGGGGGCTCAGCTGGACTTTAATACCTGATAGCTGGACCTCGGTAGTCGGCCTCAGGAGGAAGCGGACAAGTAAGGGAATATAAGACGGAAACAGTTTACACAGCGGAGCGGATGTGGGAAGGACAAGGCCTCTGGAGCTCAGGCCTGAGAGTGGGTCTTACAAAAACAAGCACCAGGATTTGCCTGGTTTCATACTGCTCCCCCCAACACCCCATACTCACCCCATGTAACAGCTCTTTCCTGATTGGTCATTAGATTTCATCCACATACACATACCAAGTTAAACGGGGACTACCAGGCTCCCTATAACAGGGCACAGCTCAGGATTTCCCCAGTCCTGCTCCTCACAGGAATTTGGGTCTAGTGTGTTGCTTCCTGAGTATGACCCAGGTGAGGCCCCACGGTTTCTTTCCTGACCACTCAGTTTATATCTAATCCTTAGGCTGCTGTAAGATTCGTGATGCTTCAAGGGCCATCTTTGTTCTGTCATGGAAGCAACCTCAGTGTGTACCAGTCCCGCACAGTCGCCAGGAAGGATGTTCAGAATCTACTTAGACTGAATATATTCAAGAAGTGTGGACAACCCAGATTGGAAGAACACAGAAAGAATTCGGAGTAGGGTTAGTGTTAGTGTGCAGGAAATTCCACTGGCCTGCACTCAGGAACTTAGCAACTGCTTATGTCATGACCTGACACAACCTTCACTGTGCAAGGGTTCATGATTGGCCAAAGAATGATACACCAAACTCAAATAGTATGAACCTCCATCAGTGGTACTTACTTCAAGTCGCCCCCGAGTGAGACACTGAGACACAGATTGATGCAAAAGCAAGAGATTTATTTTTTGGCTTCAATTTTGACCTTCAATTAGTCCTTCAAGGTGAGTGACTAAAAGATGACCCTGAATAGCTATTACAAACATTTTTTATACTTTTTAGGGGGCATAGGTTACACCATCAAGGTCACAGTTCAAACTTACTGGCTAAGCATATTGACCCTTAAATCTATTGGTTAGGGTTGGAGAGATGGCTCAGGGGTTAAGAGCACTGGCTGCTCTTCCAGAGGTCATGAGTTCAATTCCCAGCAACTACATGGTGGCTTACAACCATCTGTAATTGGATTTGATGCCTTCTTCACATAAAATAAATAAATAAAAATCTAAAAATCTATTGGCTAGCAAGCATGCATTTGAACTCTACCTGGGAATTTCCAGAGGGTCAGGTAACAGTATATCCTATGTTTTTTTTCTGAGAAATTTTCACTCAAGAATGTCCCTGTGGGTAGAGAATGGAACTTGGCCTAGCCTTGACCCCAGGTGGGAGGGGGAAGCTGTAAGGAGGGTGTGGGACTGGAAAAGCCCTGAGGGTCCCTCAAAGTGAGCTCTCAGACTTAAAACTCCAGGGTAGATGAGCGTTATCTTACTCTGTCTCTAAGCATTCCAGAACTATTATGGGGCATGAAGCCTGGAGCCTAGGGGTTTTCTATTAGTAACTGACTTGCCTGGGTCTGCCTGGACTTGCCCAGTTATTAGGCCTAGTTGCCTTAACTGCCAATTTGAAGTTTGTCACAGAATCAGGCTAGCCTTCTCAACTGCCAGGCACGCCTGGTGTATGCAGCAATAAAAGAACCCACCATCATCTCAGAGCGCATGCATTCTCTCTCTCTCTCTCTCTCTCTCTCTCTCTCTCTCTCTCTCTCTCTCTTCTCTGTGTCCCCCACCCCCTCTCTGTTCTGTATGCCCCACACCCTACCTCTCTCACCCCCAAGTCCTCATTCCTCTCTCCTTTTCCAATACCCTCCTTTACACCAGATCTATTGCATGGCATAATTTCTCAGGGGTGCACCTTGGCTCAGGTTGCCGAGGATACCCCCTTATCATAATATATTTCATTACAGGGAGTGAACAGAGACACTCCAACATAGTGAGGAGGAATCTGCGGGCAGGAATGGAGGTGGGGAGAGGCTTTGTCAACTCACAGTTGATAGTTAGGGAGGCATATGGCAAGACAAGCCAGGCTTCAGTTTGTGAGACCCACCTGCCATGTGGGAGACCAGGAATGGGAATCACAGCATCAAGCCCAAGCGAGGCTCAAGTTTAAACACAGCTGGGCTCCTTTCTCCCATTATGCCATGAGGGAGGTCTTTCTAAGTCTGTCGATCAAGGCTGAGTGGCCAACCTCACTCAAGCAAGAAGGGTCCCCAGCTTGCTAGGAATGGTTACTACCCCTCCTTAGAGTGGCAAGAGTGCTTTCTTAGTGTGCTTTCCTATCCCAGGGACGGTTTAGAATTAAATGTGGGCATGGAAAAAGTAAGTGCCATATTATCAATTATTGTGATTTAAGTCTACTCACATGCATTTAACAAACATTTAATGTATATTTGTGTGCTTGTGGGTGAACATGTGTGTCTACCCCTGTGCTCGTGTCTGCGTGCATGCATGCGTGCGTCTGTGTGTGTGTGTAAGTGTGTGTATGTAAGTGTTGGTATACATGCCATGTTGTGTACAAACATGTACAAACTGTGGAGGTCAGACTTGCAGGAATCAGTTCTCTCCTTTCACTAAGTGTGTTCCAGACATCTAACAAAGGCTGCATCTTTACCTGTTGAGTTAGCTCGTACACCCACAGTTTTGTTTTAGTGAGTGCTTACTTACAGTGATTGATAGATACAGCCTTGTGAGTCTTTTTCTCCATACTCTCCCACACAGTATTTAAAAATATAATGCTATTAATTTTTTTCTTTTCATTTAGCAAAATTAAGGTCTAACCAATTTCAAAAAAGGAGTAGGGGGAACAAAGCTGTTTTTCTATGGAGAGGAGAGGATTCTGGGAGATCATGCAGGTCTGTAAATGTTATGCTGGCCCTCCTAGGCCCTCAGCCTCCATTACTATCTTGATGAATTTTATTTTACATGTATTTTGTCTTAATGATATTTGGGCACAACATGTGTGCCTGGTGCCCACAGAGGTCAGAAAAGGTTCACGGATCTCCTGGAACTGAAGTTACAGATAGTTTTGAGGTAGATACTGGAACTGAACCTGGGTCCTTCGTAAGAACAACAAGCCCTTTTAACCACTAAGCCATCTCTCCAGCCTCTTGATGACTGTCTTTTGTTTGATCATTTTAGATTTATTTACTTTATTTTATGTGCATGAGTACTTTGCCAGCCATGAATATATAGGTATCACATTCTTGCCTGGTACCTGTGGAGATCAGAAAGAGTGTCAGATCCCTGGACCTGGAGTTTTGGATAGTTGTAAGCCACAGTGTGGATGTTAACAACCAAGCCTGTGTCCTTTCAGGAGCATCAGAGCTCTTGACTGCTAAGGCTTCTCTCAGCCAAGTCCATTTAAAGGACTTCCATCAAAGTCCTCCTAGCCTCCATGTCCCTAAGGAAAGCTTTTGGGATCCTTCCTTTCTCTGTCTGAAATTCTGGAGCAGAGGAGGGGAAGGGAGATGGGACCAGGGGGAAGGTTGGGGACCCAGAAACAGATGAATACAAGTACACACTGAGCATCTGTGTGCAGCACCATGACTTCCAAGACAGGCTGCTCCAATCACCCTTAGCTTTAGTTTCTTCCTCACATGGTGTATAAACGAGGGTGTGACTGCTCAAAGGTATGCTTGAGGGGAAGGTTTGGTTTTATTTAAGTAGTACTGGATTTATTTATTTTTAATTATTTTGTTTTAAATTTTATTTTATGTGTATTGGTGTTTGCCTGTATATACTCCTATGTGAGGTTGTATATACTCCTATGCTGGAGGCAGGTATGAGCTGCCATGTGGATGCTGGGAATTGAAACCAGATCCTCTGGAAGAGTATTTAGTGGTTTTTGTTTGTTTGGTTGGTTTTGGTTTTTCAAGACAGAGTTTCTCTATATAGCCCTAGCTATCCTGGAACTCACTCTGTAGACTAGGCTGGCCTTGAACTCAGAAATCTGCCTGCTTCTGCCTCCCAAGTGCTGCACCACTGCCCAGCATATCCAGTGTTCTTAACCACTGAGCCATCTCTCCAGTCCCCAAAGGTTTTTATTGTAGATATGAGAGAGAGAGAATGGCTAGAGGCATCTGGAAGAATGAGAAGCTGAGGGCAGGGAAGCTTCTGAACTGGAGAAGCTTAGAGCAAGGGAGGAGGTAAGAGGAGCTAGGTACTTGTGAGGGAGCCTGGATCCTGGAGGCCAGCATGAGCTATGGTGCACCACAGATAGTCATTTGTCCCTTCTGACAGTGACATGGAAATAATTCCTTTGGTTGACAGGAACAGGCACCAGGATTTGAGGGAGCAGAGCTTTTTTTAGACCCAACACTTGGCATTCCACAGGAGCTCCTGCAGGGCACCTCCAGACCACCTTGCAAAGCAGCTATTTTCTAACTATGGGAGGGGTTGATTGCTGCAAGCTCTGAGCTCTGCATGACAGCCAGACACTCTGACTGGAGCAGGAAGGAAACTTAGTGCAGGTGGATCTGCAGCATGAGTGTTGGTTATCAGAGGGCTTGTGGAAGCCTGTGAGCTCAGTTTCATCCTTTAAATCCTGGCTCAGTAGGTCTTGGGGGAGGGGTGACATTTGCCGTGAAAATAGTTTCCCAGCTGATGCTGTTGGACTTGGACCACACTTTATAAATCACTGAGCTCATGAACATCAAGGGGGATTCTGTAAGCATAGGACAGTACCCCTGTGTGATGACTAGTTATTATGTCATGCTGACACAAGCTAGGGGCATGTAGGAAGAAGGGATCTTAAACAAAAGGATCCTCCCGTAGTCAAGTCTTTAGGATGTTTTTTTTGTTTTTTGTTTTTTTGGGTTTTGTTGTTGCTGTTGTTGTTTGAGACAGGGTTTCTCTGTGTAGCTCTGGCTGTCCTGGAACTCACTCTGTAGACCAGGCCGGCCTCGAACTCAGAAATCTGCCAATCCGCCTCTGCCTCCCAAGTGCTGGGATTAAAGGCATGCGCCACCACTTCCCAGCTAGGATGTTTTTTTGATTGATGGTTGATGAGTGTGTGTGTGTGTGTGTGTGTGTGTGTGTGTGTGTGTGTTGGGAGGGGGGTTTCAGTTCACAGTGGGTTGTGCCATTCCTGAGCTGGTGGTCCTGGGTGATATAAGGAAGCAGGCTGAGCAAGCCATAAGGAGCAAGCCAGTAAGTAGTAGTCCTCTGTGGTCTTGTAGAGTGAAAATTTATAAAGACCATTTTATAAAATATATACAGGCTTTTTCTTTACCCCTAGACCTGGGCAAAAGAATGCAGGTTCCAGAAAGTGGAACTGTATGTAAGATTTTAGGCCTTCACTGCCCTGGGATACATTCCGGGAGGAGGACATTATCCCTGAGTCAGAGGAACATTCCTCAACCCTCAGGGAAGAGAACCCACCAGTGGGTAGGGAAGGCCCAAAGCAGGAAGACACATTCCTGACCACAAAAAGATGCAAGTCATCTAGGTGGGGTTGGGAAGCTAGTAACCAGGACAAGTGACAGGGCACCAACTGAGAAATAGTTGAGCTAGTGACAGGGCAAGACTACATTTTGAGAATACAGAGTGTTTTCCACGTGACCCTCATTCACTTAGGTTGCGTTCCTCTGGAATTCTCCGATATTTTTATTGTTATATTTCCTTAGCAACCTTTCACCCCCTCCTCACTCTCCAGGTTTGTGGTTTCCCCCTTTAAAAACCCTTCTCAGACTCACTGGCTTTGTCAAACTCTACTTCTGCATGAGTGAGCAGTTTGACCATTGAGTGCCAGCTCTCTTCCCTAATAAACCTCTGCTGATTGCATCGGTGTCTTGTGATTTTTGGGTGGCCATGATTTCCTGAGACTTGAGTAAGGGTCTCATGGGTTTGGGGGTCTTCAGTCTCAGTATCAAGCTCTTGTAGAGTGAAAAATTATATATACAGGCTTTTCCTTTATCCTATACCTGAAAAAGAATGTAAGTTCCAGAACGAGGAACTGAATGTAAGATTTTCACCACCCCAGGACACATTCCAGGTGAATGTGAATCAAGCCTCAAACAATAGGCCCACCTATGGGTGGGAGAGGCCCAAGGCAGGAAGGCATTCCTGACTACAGATAAAGATGCTGCTACCTAGGTGGGGCTATAGTCGGAAGATAGTTAATCTGAAATGGCAGGATAGGGCACAATGGCATGGTAAAAACCACATTTTTGAGAAGAATGAGTGTGCAGAGTGATTTTCACATGACTCTAGATCATTTGGGCTAGATTCTCTGAAATGTTCCACTGTTCTTGGTTACCCCTCCCTTGGTCTTCCCAGTGCTATGTTCAAAATTTGTAAAACAACCAATCATGTGTAACCGCGCGAAAATGCAACCATTCATGTGTAAGTGTGCGAAAATGCCTTCCTTCTCCCACCCCATGCTATAAAAGACCCTTTAACCCACCACTCGGGGCCAAAACCTTGCTCTTGGAGCTAAAGAGCTTGTAGTTTTGACCGCCAGCTATTTTCCCTAATAAAGCCTCTGCTGATTGCATCCAGGTATGGTTTCTTGTGATCTTTGGGTGGTCACGATTTCCGGAGACTTGAGGAAGGGTCTCCCGAGTATGGGTGTCTTCACTCTACCTATGAAAGAACCTAGCTAGTTCTGTACAGGCCCTCACTCCAAAAAGACTCGGGAGATGACAGATCACTGCAAGCAAGCACAAGGTTTATTGATCCAGTGCACTGGGGTCCCCTCACCTGCAGGCTAGAGGAACCCTGAGCTAAAGCTAAGAGCAGTTTTTATACAGTTTTCACAGGGCTCACAAGGACAGTTTTACAATCACCTCTTAGACAATGTTAACCACAAAGTCTGGCCACAAACAGCTGCTCCCACACTTGGTTTCTGGCAACTCATATTTGCACATTATCTTGTGACAATGAGTGTTAGCTAAGTCTATCTTACCATAGCTCCTGTTTACCTAGGTTTATTGTGCTAAGGGCCCAGCTTCCTGATAACCTTTTAACTGTCTTATCTTGGGCCCTTCTCCTGGAATGTATGTGTAAGTCTTTGGAATACGCTTCTCCCAGAACATATCTCTGGAGAAGTTAATTTTTAAGTTTAGGCTGAGATATGAGATTCCTTCACCTCCAGGTTCCAGCCCTGTTTGAGTTCCTGCTCTGACTCCCTCGGCAATGGAGTGTGGCCTGGGCTATGAGCGAAGCCAACCCTTTCCTCCTGCAGTTATCACAACAATGAAAACCCTAAGTAAGATACTGTGTAAACAAGTGCAAATGGGGGTGGGGTGGGCTGCCGTGGCACAGGCCCATCAGGAAATAAAGCATTAAAGAACACAGACATTTCTCAGTCTCCTTCTGTGACAGTATGAGGAAACATTGTGCTTGCCTATCCAATAGGCAAAGATTATTGCTTCCTGCTTGTTGCTTCCCTTGCAGAAGCAGCCTGACTCTGGGAGGGCAGTATTGTGGGAACTGTAAGACCCCCCCAAAAGGGGACCCTCACCCAAGTCCAGACCTGCACGCACCCAAGGACACACGAGGATCGCCTTGATGTAATAACAAAAGGTAGTTTCACGTTGAGACCTAAAATTTCATTTTTACAATTTATTCTCACAGAACACAAAGGTTTGTCCATCCCTTGACTCAGGCTAGGATGTCCATGAAAGAACACCTTTGCTCCAGAGTGTGCATGAGCCAGCAGGGGACTTCTACTCAGCTTTACAGCAGTGTGTTTCTTCTGCCCAGTGCTGAGAGACTTAAGGCCCAAAGGAAGTTTTCTTGTTTTGTCAGTAGCTTGGCCCTTTGTCATTGAGAGACCCAGTTCTCCGTCCTGCTGTGCATTTACCAGCACTCTGGGTAGGCCCTGGGTGGAAGGCCAGAGTATTGGTTTGAATGTGAATAGCCCCATAAACTCAGTTATTTGAAGGTTTATTCCCTCAGTTGATGGTTGTTTGGAAGGATGAGGAGGTGTGGCCTTGTTGGAGGGAGTGTGCCACTGGGTGTGGCTTAGTCTGTTCAAAACTGTTACCAGGCCTTGTCTCTCTGTCTCTGCCTCTCTGTTTCTCTGTCTCTTTCTCTGGCTGCTGGCTGCAATCAGGATGCAAAGCTCTCGGTTAGTTTTCCTGCACCATGCCCGCCTGTCTGCCTGCTTCCATGTTCCCTGTCATGAGAATAATGGACTTATCCTTTGAAAATGTAAACAAGTCCCCATTAAATGCTTTCCTTCATAAGCATTGCCTTGGTAATGGTGTCTCTTTACAGCAGTAGAAGAGTGACGTGGATGGCAAGTGACAGGCCCTCAGTACTGAGGCTGCGGTGATGGCAGGAACATGTAGCAAAGGTGCAGGGGACTTTTGGACATGGTTTTGGAGTGGCCGCCTACCTCGGGGAGGCCAAGCAATTTCTGTCAGCTGCATAGTCACAGAACTTTGAGAGAAGAGGTAGATAATTATGAGTATGACCCCTATTCTGTGTGCCGCAGACCTCTGCAGTGAGAACAGCAAATGTGGAGACCCTTGAAATGTCTCAGTCTGTAAGGGCCCATAATTCACTGAAGAATGATACCCCAGACTCAAATACTATGCAAAATCAAGGAGTATTTTATTCTGCAGAAGTCCAGCATGTTGGGATCTTCCATTTACCAAGATGAAGATGCCCAAGTGAGTTCACTAGTACAATTTAAAGCACACTAGGGGAATTCCAGGGAGGGGTAGGTGATGTTTATCTTAATTGGTTGGATCTATATCTAGTAACATTCCAGAACCATTGCTGGGGGTTGAGGGGCACTGGAAACTGTCGCTGGGGAAGCCTGGTCCTCTCACCCCTTCTCCACTTTCCCAAGCAAACACAAAGGCAAGCTAAGAAGATGGAGATGCTAATCAGCTGGTCTCTCAGGATGGCTCTAGCTCTATAGATGTGAAATTCCACACTGTATCTTGTAAACAGGTATAATTAGCATGTGTTACTCATTTGTTTTCAAAAATTGTCTTTTTTTATAAAGAGAAGAAAGGAGTGAAGAAGGAGGAGCTGGAGCCCCAGAGGAGGGTTGAGCTGACCAGTTACCCATCACACACCATCTTCATCATCCCTCCCCCTCACTGCCCTCCTCCCCTCACTGCCCTCCTCCCCTCACTGCCCTCCCTCCCCCTCACTGTCCTCCCTCCCCCTCACTGTCCTCCCTCCCCCTCACTGTCCTCCCTCCCCCTCACTGTCCTCCCTCCCCCTCACTGTCCTCCCTCCCCCTCACTGTCCTCCCTCCCCCTCACTGTCCTCCCTCCCCCATACTGCCCTCCCTCCCCCTCACTGTCCTCCTCCCCTCACTGTCCTCCTCCCCTCACTGCCCTCCCTCCCCCTCACTGTCCTCCCTCCCCCATACTGCCCTCCCTCCCCCTCACTGTCCTCCTCCCCCATACTGTCCTCCTCCCCCTCACTGTCCTCCTCCCCTCACTGTCCTCCCTCCCCCTCACTGTCCTCCCTCCCCCTCACTGCCCTCCCTCCCTCTCACTGCCCTCCCTCCCCCTCACTGTCCTCCTCCCCTCACTGCCCTCCCTCCCCCTCACTGCCCTCCCTCCCCCTCACTGTCCTCCCTCCCCCATACTGTCCTCCTCCCCCTCACTGTCCTCCTCCCCTCACTGCCCTCCCTCCCCCTCACTGTCCTCCCTCCCCCATACTGCCCTCCTCCCCCATACTGTCCTCCCTCCCCCTCACTGTCCTCCTCCCCTCACTGCCCTCCCTCCCCCTCACTGTCCTCCTCCCCCATATTGTCCTCCTCCCCCTCACTGTCCTCCTCCCCTCACTGCCCTCCCTCCCCCTCACTGTCCTCCCTCCCCCATACTGTCCTCCCTCCCCCTCACTGTCCTCCTCCCCTCACTGCCCTCCCTCCCCCTCACTGTCCTCCCTCCCCCATACTGCCCTCCCTCCCCCTCACTGTCCTCCTCCCCCATACTGTCCTCCTCCCCCTCACTGTCCTCCTCCCCTCACTGTCCTCCCTCCCCCTCACTGTCCTCCCTCCCCCTCACTGCCCTCCCTCCCTCTCACTGCCCTCCCTCCCCCTCACTGTCCTCCTCCCCTCACTGCCCTCCCTCCCCCTCACTGCCCTCCCTCCCCCTCACTGTCCTCCCTCCCACTCACTGTCCTCTCTCTCACTCACTGTCCTCTCTCCCCCTCACTGCCCTCCCTCCCACTCACTGTCCTCTCTCCCCCTCACTGTCCTCCCTCCCCATACTGTCCTCCCTCCCCTACACTGTCCTCCCTCCCCCTCACTGCCCTCCCTCCCACTCACTGTCTTCCCTCCCCCACACTGTCTTTTCTCCTACTCACTGTCCTCCCTCCCCTACACTGTCCTCCCTCCCACTCACTGTTCCCCCTCCCCCACACTGTCCTCCCTCCCCCTCACTGCCCTTCCTCCCACTCACTGTTCTCCCTCCCCTACACTGTCCTCCCTCCCACTCACTGTCCCCCCTCCCCCACACTGTCCTCCCTCCCCCTCACTGCCCTCCCTCCCACTCACTGTCCTCTCTCCCCCTCACTGTCCTCCCTCCCCATACTGTCCTCCCTCCCCCACACTGTCCTTTCTCCTACTCACTGTCCTCCCTCCCCTACACTGTCCTCCCTCCCACTCACTGTCTTCTCTCCCCCTCACTGCCCTCCCTCCCACTCACTGTCTTCCCTCCCCCACACTGTCTTTTCTCCTACTCACTGTCCTCCCTCCCCTACACTGTCCTCCCTCCCACTCACTGTTCACCCTCCCATGCCCACACTATCCAAATGTCCTCCCTCCCACTCACTGTCCTCCCTCCCACTCACTGCCCTCCCTCCCACTCACTGTCTTCCCTCCCCCACACTGTCTTTTCTCCTACTCACTGTCCTCCCTCCCCTACACTGTCCTCCCTCCCACTCACTGTCCTCCCTCCCCATCACTGCCCTCCCTCCCACTCACTGTCTTCCCTCCCCCACACTGTCCTCCCTCCCCATCACTGCCCTCCCTCCCACTCACTGTTCACCCTCCCATGCCCACACTATCCAAATGTCCTCCCTCCCACTCACTGTCCACCCTCCCTCCCCTACACTGTCCTCCCTCCCACTCACTGTTCACTCTCCCATGCCCACACTATCCAAATGTCCTCCCTCCCACTCACTGTCCTCCCTCCTCATCACTGCCCTCCCTCCCACTCACTGTTCACCCTCCCATGCCCACACTATCCAAATGTCCTCCCTCCCACTCACTGTCCACCCTCCCTCCCCTACACTGTCCTCCCTCCCACTCACTGTCCACCCTCCCTCCCCTACACTGTCCTCCCTCCCACTCACTGTTCAATCTCCCATGCCCACACTATCCAAATGTCCTCCCTCCCACTCACTGTCCTCCCTCCCCATCACTGCCCTCCCTCCCACTCACTGTTCACCCTCCCATGCCCACACTATCCAAATGTCCTCCCTCCCACTCACTGTCCACCCTCCCTCCCCTACACTGTCCTCCCTCCCACTCACTGTTCACCCTCCCATGCCCACACTATCCAAATGTCCTGCTCCCCGCATCTGGTAACCAGTATATTCAGGCCCTGAAGTTTGTTCAGTTTAAAACTGCAATGTGTTAAAAGTTTATGCATGCCTGATCTCCACCCCCCACCTCTGAGGTGCCTGGCAAGGGCTGCAGACATGGATCTGGTTAGAGCTTTCTCTGGGGCACTGTTCTTGCTGTGGAGATATTTGGTGCTGCTCTCGTCCCCAGGCACTGAGGACAGCCATCTCTGAAAGACCTCCAGGCTTGTAAGGGTTCAGTTGTTGGAGACATAGCCTTCAGGACCTCCAAACATGACCTTGTTTGGAAATAGGATTGTTATAGGCACAATTATCTCAAATGAGGTCATTCTGGAGAAGGAAGGTTCCTAACTCAGCATGACAAGAAGAGGATGTAGTCACCCAGGCCATGTGACTATGAAGGCTCCAAACAGGAGTAATACAGATAATGGGTAAAGAATGGGGACTTTCGGGGCTCCTCAGATCTTCAGCACTGGGGTTGACAGAAGGACTTTCCTGCAGCCTTTAAGTGATACAGCTGCTTCTCTGGTACCTTTGCTCCAGACCTCCAGGCTCCAGTGTTGTCAGAGAGCATGTTGTGGTCTCCAGCATCTTAGCCTATGATGCTTTGAGTCGGCATCTTGGCAAATGCTGGAGACAAGCAGCTTTGACCCCAGGACCCACTAGAGTGTAAGCCCTGCTAGTCTGTAGCCAGTGTGCTAGTTTGAATGAGATGTCCCCTGTAAGTCTCAGGTATTTGAACACTTGGTTCCCAGCTGACTTGGGGAGGATTAGGAGGAATGGCCTTCCGTGAGGCTTTGAGGTTTCAGACTCACGCCATTGTTCCCAGTGTGCTCTGCTTCCTGCTGAGGTTTCAGTTGAGAGCTCTTGGCTCTTCCTGCCATCATGCCTTCAGGTGCTGTTGTGGCCACTAATATCTGGAACTGTAAGTGCAACTAAACACTTTCTTTTGTAAGTTGTCTTGTTCATGGTGTTTTATCATAGCAACAGAAAGTAGCCAACCCGCCCATTGTGTCCTACAGGTCACTTCATGTTCTTGGAACACGTTCAGTGGACTAGTCATATGGAGGCAGGTTCTGTCTCCCTGTATACCTGGGATCTTGGGTAGATGCCAGATATGGGGTCAAGGGTGGGTGAGGAGCAGTTCATTCCTAGGACATCTACTGTACTTCCTCGGGATTTTAGTGAGGTTCAGCCAGACTTCACTTTACTCCAGGATATAATTTCCCCCACCAGCCCAGAGTCCTTGGGAGTGTTTCATTGTAAAGGCTGAACGCCAGGGGAGTAGGGCACCCTCATATCTGAGTGCCTCTCTAGCCTATGCTAAAGATACCATGCTTTAGACTCTGTTTACAGCTGGGGGGGAGATGGTTCAGTAGGTATGGGCACTTGCTGTGCCAGCACGAGGCACTGAGTTCAGATCCCAGCACCCAAGTAAATAGCTGGTGTGGCTGAGCTGGCCTGTGACACTAAGGCTGTGTGTGTGTGTGCTATTTTGTGACCCTAAGACTGGGTGTGTGTTGTAGAGCTAACCTATAACCCTAAGGCTGGGGTGGGGCACAGAGGCACAGAGATCACTAGGGCTGGTGTAAGACTCTAGCGAGCCTTAGCTTACCAGGGACCTCCTGAGTGAACCACACGGAGCCAGGAATCGATGCAAAAAGCAAGAGGAATTTATTGTTCCAATGTTCTGGGGTCATCCTGCACCTGAAGGAGAGGTGGCAACCCCAGGCAGCTCATTTGGCCAGTTTTTATAGTTTTTAAGGCAGCAGCCATTAGGCACAATGTGATTGGCAGAACAGTGTGACTTTTTAAACTAATTGGTCTTTAGGGAATGAGGTGGCAAGGACTTCCCTTATCTGTAGGTGGCAAGGGTTGGTCTGTCCTGTGGAATATGTCTACATGCTCTGGGCCTTCCCCACCCACAGGTGGGTTCCCTCCCCTGTGGTCTGTTCATCAGCCTCTCCCATCCAGTAAGTGTCCCATGATCTTTCCAAAGTTCCTGAGCTGACCTCTTCACTGGTTGCTGCAAGCCTACCTCCAGGTTCAGTGAGAGACCCTTTTTCTTTTCTTTCTTTTTTTTTTGTTTTTTGTTTTTTTTTTTTTTTTTTTTTGTTTTTTTGTTTGTTTTTTGAGACAGGGTTTCTCTGTGTAGTCCTGGCTATCCTGGAACTCACTCTGTAGACCAGGCTGGCCTCGAACTCAGAAATCTGCCAATCCGCCTCTGCCTCCCAAGTGCTGGGATTAAAGGCGTGTGCCACCACCGCCGGTCGAGAGACCCTTTTTCTAAGGAATATGGTGGAGAGTAACAAAGCAGGCTAGCCTATGTCCTCCTCATACACAAGTGTGCACAGGCACACACACATGCAAACACACCATGCTCATACATTCATAGACACACATTTAAAAAACTCTAAAAGAAAAAAAAAACCGAGAACAACAACAAAAAATCCACCAGCTTTCAACCAGGTGTAGTGGAGGCAGGAGGATCGCTGGGAGTTCAAGGCTAGAATATGCAAGCCTCTTCAAATTTAAATGAAGGTACTAGTAGCCTGCTCAGCCTGCTCCTTCCCTGCAGCATATTCAAGAAATCTGTTTTCTTCCCAGAAAGCAAGCAAATAATAAAACTCCATCTTTCATGTCTAGCTCATCTAAGAAGCAGGTTCAACAGCGATAGGCTCTGATTGTTCACTTCGTCTACTCTGCCCCCCACACCATTCATTTTGTAAGTCTGCAGAGTCACCTGTAGCCCTCCTGTTACAGATGAGGATGGAACCACTCAGAGTAGTAAGGACTCTGCCCTAGATCACACAGCAGCATTGTCCTTGACTCAAGCCTCAGAGCTCTCCACCCTGTTTACTTTCTGACACAGACCTTTCAGAAAACTAAAACCCCTTAGCAGCAAGACATGCTTTGGATGGAAGCTTTGCAGAGCCAAGTCCTTCTGAGACCATCATTGTGTCTGTGAATTCAGAAAGTCTCAGCACTCGGTTCTATTTTTAGCTCCTCTCATTCTTCAGTGGCTCAGGCAGGTTCTGAAACTTTTGGCCTCAGTGGGCATTGCTCCCACTTTACTGCCAGGAACTCCTGTAGCGTGTAATATGAGGGGCTTTCCCTGTTAGTTCGAGCCTATCATGCCTCTTTTCTTCCTGTTTTTGTTGTTGTTGTTGTTGTTTTTTCGAGACAGGGTTTCTCTGTATAGCCTTGGCTGTCCTGTGAAGACTCCCATACTTGGGAGACCCTTCCTCAAGTCTCAGGAAATCATGACCACCCAAAGATCACAAGAAACCATACCTGGATGCAATCAGCAGAGGCTTTATTAGGGAAATTGGCCGGCGGTCAAACCACAAGCTCTCTCTCTGAAGAGCAAGGTTTGGCCCAGAGTGATGGGTAAGGGGTCTTTTAAAGAGCAAAACCATAAACCAGGGAAGTGGGGAGGGGGTGAGGGGTTGCCAAGGATACATAACATAAGAATAGCGAAACATTCCAGAGAAACCCACCCTGAAAGGTTAATAGCCATGTCACTGTGTCCCACCCTGTCATTTACCAACTATTTCAGATTAACTATCTTTACTTCTTCCGGCTATAGCCCCACCTAGGTGGTAGCATCTTTATCTGTAGTCAGGAATGTGTCTTCCTGCCTTGGGCCTCTCCCACCCATAGGCGAGCCTACTGCCTGAGGCTTGATTCAGGGAATAATGTCCTCTACCTGGAATGTGCTCCAGGGAAGTGAAGGCCTGAAATCTTATTTTCAGTTCCTCGTTCTGGAATCTGCACTTTTCCTGCTCAGGTCTAAGGCAAAAAAGTCTACACATATTTCATAAAATGGCCTTTATAATTTTTCACTCTACACCTGGAACTCACTCTGTAGACCAGGCTGGCCTCGAACTCAGAAATCCGCCTGCCCTCTGCCTCCCAAATGCTGGGATTAAAGGCATGAGCCACCACCGCCCAGCCTCTTTTCTTCTTTTTAAGCTCCCAAACCACCTCCTACCTCCCCCACAAGAAGGACCCCCTCTTGAGCTAGGACTGTAGAAAGCACCATAAGGAAAATGTTTGGGCCGGTAGTTGGCCCTCCAGTGGGCAGGTCATGGGATTCCATAAACTATGGAAACCCCACCTCAGGTAAAAAAGCACAGCTATTAAAATGCAGACTTACTTCTTAACATGAAAAAGTATTTATACAGTAAGTCTTTGTGTAGCATAACCCACCTCCCAATATCAAATATAGTCATGGAGCTGGGGCAGTGGCTTTGCCCATAAAGCACTTGCAATATGAGTGTAAGGACCTGAGTTCAAATCCCCAGCACCCATATTAATCTGGGTGTGGTACAAGTGTCTATAATCCCAGCTGGAGATGGGAGGTAGAGGCAGGAGAATCCTCAAGACCTTCCTCAGTGTGGGTAGTGGGGTTTGGGGGGTAGTGGTAAATATACCAGTAAAACAACAAAGATGCCCCCTCTGTCCAGGTGTCATCTCTGACATGGTGACAGCTGAGGACTGACACCAGATGTTGTCCTCTGACCTCTGTGCTTTCCCTGGAAATGGAGTGAGTTTACATTTAACCATAGATCAGTGGAGTGTGGGGCTGAGATAGCAACCTCCATCTCTGAACCCCAGTGGACACTGGACTTTTGAGGTGTCAGAGGAGTGAGTTCAAGGCAACTCTCCTGGATTCTTGCTTTTGAAAATCTTCTCTATTTTTAATAACTTATATTGCACAGAAGGACTTCAAGCATGGTATGAACAATACCCAAATCCTTTCTTTCATATGAAGGATACACAGTATCTGTCCCGTGTTTGTTTTCTCTCTCTCTCTGTGGATGTATTTCTTGATAGTCTGCTATCTACACAGTGTTGGTGAGCAAATGAAAGGCCAGAGGTCATGGGTCAGAGGTCCCTTCTCCAAGTGAGAGGTCAACAGTAAGAGTGAATGAGTGCAGGCTAACAGGATGGAAGTGGCTGGGTGTGTGGCTTAGTTGCCCAGTACTTGGCTAGCACCAGAAAAAACAAGTTTTGAGGCCTGACCTGAGTGGACATAGCAGCTCACACAGTAACCCCAGCAATTAGGGAGCTGAGGGAGGAGGACTGTGAGCCAACCTGGGCTAGTAGTGAGAAAAACTTCAAAAAACCAAGGGCTGGGATGTGGCTCAGCAGTGGAGTGCCTGTCTATGGCCATGGTTTGATCCTCAGCACTGAAAAGAAAAAGGCTTCTGTTCATTCAACAATTTCATATTTATTTATTCACTGATTCTCCAGGACAACAAGTCCCATGTCTTTCAAATGCTAAGCAAGTACCCTACCACAACCTACGCAGTGGACATTAGACAGCCTCTGTGTCGCACAGTGGGGCTACTGCCACCATTGCCTTTTTTTTCTGTAAATCCTGATGCCTCCTGGCAGGCTCCTGTGTATGACTCAAAAGCTAGCTTCCTTGTAATGTCTGGATGTCCTTCCCAGCGCCCTTAGATGGAGCACTGCCCATACTCCCTACCACATTCTTTGATTCATTTGTGTATCCGTCTCATTCCTTCCTTCTTGCACAGTCAAGGGTTTTGTTGTTTTGGTCTTCATTTTATGTTTTATTTTATATGTATGGGTATTTTGGCTATGTGTATATCTATGCATCACAGATGTGTCTGGTACCCACAGGGGACAGAGGATGTTGGATCCCCGGGACTGGAGTTAAAGGTGGTTGCAAGCCACCATGTGTGGTGCTTGGGATTTGAACCTGGGTCTAATGGAAGAGCAGCTGGTGCCATCTCTCAGCCCCAGGAGAAGAAATTTAATGCAGAAAGGGGACATGGGCACAGGTTAAGTAGGGGTGCAGGAAAATGCTGGGAAAATAACGTAAAGCTCAGGAGAAGGAAACAGACACTGTGGCGTGCTAGGGCAGGTTTGGGTGCTAAGTTTTGGTGGCAGTGTCAATGAGGTAGAGAGAGTGGAGGCAGTCATGAACTCCCATGGTTCTCCACTCGTGGTCTATCACCTGCACTGTCCTAAAATCCCAGGCTTGGCTGCTTACCCGGCTAGTAAGTTCTATGGGGAGTTGACTGTTCCTTACCCTGGGTTGTCAGCAGCTGCTACAGCCTTAGCCGCCTTCTCTGCTGCCCTCCTGAACAAGCACTTCTGGGGACAGAGTCCCTGGGGACACTGCTTTTTCTGCACCAGTAAGGAGATGCCTGTGCCTTTGGAGAAGACAGGTGGCAGGGCAGCAAGATAGCAGGAGCCCACAGGCTAGTGTCTACCATCCCAGGTAGTGTCACCTGTGCAGTGTCACCTGTGTCCGGCCACCTGTGTTCTTACAGACAGAACCTGTAAGAAGAAAGAATAAGGTTCCTAATTAGCTCTCTGGGTTTTCTCCAAAAGCCACAATTTTGGCCAAGCATATTGGCCCGTTTTCATAACCTCAGTCCTTAGTCTTCACAATGAGGAGGAAGGGTGTGAGTATAAGGCCAGCTTGATTTACAGAGTGAAACTGTCTCAGAACTAATAAACAAAGCATCTATCCCAGTGTTTCCTAGCCCTCTGGATAACACTGCTTTGTTTACTACCTGGCGGTCCTGACACACTGTGGGTCAGCCTGGGGTGCAGGGTGTTCTGTTTGGTGTGAACATTTATACAGAATACACTGTGAAGTTTCAGAAGCAAACATCCAGGCAGAGTGTGTGATTCTCCAGTGTGGGTTGTCGCTGTGTGTCACTGGCACCTGCAGTTACCCAACACCCTCCCTGTACACAGAACCCCAGGAGTATAAGGAAGCCTCTTCTGGAGGTTTTCCTGACCAAAGGACAAATCCACAGCCTGCTAAGTGCCAAAACAGTGTCTGAGAGCCAGGGGAGCTGCTCACAGGCAGGACGGCTGTGGGGCCCCAGAACGGCAGCACATCAGAAACTGAGTCCCGGTCTGGGGCTAAGCAGCCCATCTCTGAGGCACAGCCCACTGTATGCTTGCACTGTAAAAGACAACAGTGTTTCTGATCTCCCTGGATGAATTCACCTGAACCACCATCGGTTGACTCTAAAATGGTCGTGTTTCTGATGCTGTGAAGCTGGCGGCAGGGCCAGTTTTCCAGAATCATGACTAGTCCAGAGCTGGTCTCACAGCCAAAGGGAACCAGGGGCGAAGAATTCACCTCAGGAACCACTGTACAGATCACTGTATAAATCAGACATCAAGTTTATGTGGGAGATTTCAGGACCAAGATGATGCAGGGGTTGGAGGTGGAGACACTGACTTGGTGTGAATGATCCAGATAATTGCACAGCTGGTGATGCCCTGCCATCACCCCCTGGGGTGATAAGAGCCCATTAGTCATAGGCTGGGGTGGGGAGAGGAACAGGGAATAAATAAATAAGGCAGCAAAGCAGTCATGTCTCAAACAGGAGAGGAGGGGTGGCTGCCAGTACCCCAGGCAGGGAGGCTGAGACATGACTCACCCCCAGAAAGACACTGACCTGGCAGCGTAGGCTTTTCTAGAAGGAGATTGGTGCTAGGTTCTCTGAATGTCAGGCTTTGCTTCTTTCTGTGTCAGTGGGTGTGACCACTTTGTTTTCTCTTGTCTGTAACCTTTGCAATGCTGCATGTATACATGGTCTGGAGACTTCTGTCTGAAGTTCTGCTTTCAATCTGTCCTTAAGCCGGGCAGTGTAAGCCGGGCAGTGGTGGCGCACGCCTTTAATCCCAACACTTGGGAGGCAGAGGCAGGCGGATTTCTGAGTTCGAGGCCAGCCTGGTCTACAGAGTTAGTTCCAGGACAGCCAGGGCTACACAGAGAAACCCTGTCTCGAAAAAACAAAAACAAACAAATAAACAAACAAAAAAAACCCCAAAAACCAAAACCAAAAACAACAAAAAAACCCCAACAAAAACAACAAAACAAACAACAAAACAACAAAAGCAGTGCCACCTGGCCTTGTTCTGCAACATTGCAGAGTGACCTCCCCTCTGGAGTTCTCACAGACTGCTTTTGTGTGAGGCCAGGACTAGTGTGGCAGTGGGCAGTGGAATGGCTTCTGTTTCTACTCACAGTGGCCTGCTCCTCCTAAGCTGAACTTTGGTCTCATTCCATTTTCAAGATGGCTGCTAGCCCATGCAGGAGGCTACTCTAGTGTTGTAAAAGGATCTAGACCCCATTCCTGGATGATTTAGGCAGCTCTTGAGACACTGAAAAGCTAGATGTGGCTGGCTAGTGAGGACAGTGCCAGGTTCACCACATTCCCAGAGGGACAGTTTTAGCCCAACTAAGATGGCAGTGCTTCCCTCTGAGACCCATTTTTTTGTTCTTTTATTGTTTATTTTCTAAGCCCTTGAGGCACAGGAGTGGCCAGGCCCCTCCTTTGAGGACCTTCAACCAGGAGGTTCCACTCATAGAACACTCTAACTACCATAACAACTGGATTCAGCCCTGGACTTGAAAATGCACAGATCCCTGGGCTCACCCCAAGCTCAGGACTCGAAATCCTACCAATCCTCACCCTAGCTCCACTCTGGAAAGCTCTGCCCCCAAGAAACAAGTATATAAACCCTGTCTTCTGCTTAGTTCTTTGCTGCATCTCTCCCAAGCAAAGGCTTTGTGCCTTCCTGTGTGAGGTTTGCTGTGCGGTGTGACTTTGTGGTATTCCTTAGCTCCTGACTGCAATCTGTAACAGTCTGGAGACCCTCTGTCCCAGAGCAGAGCTGTAACTCTTTGAGGAAACCTTTCCCCTCAGAGCTATAGCACATTTCTTTCTCTCCTTCTATCCATCTCCCTCCCTCCTTCCCTTCTTTTTCTTTGTTTTTTGAGGCCAGTCTTGAACTTACCCTCCTTCAGCCTTTTGAGTGTTGGAACAACAGGAGCGTATCCGAGTACCCAGCTTTTGGAACCCAGGTTTCCCCTTTTACATGGAGAGGGATGAGTAATTCTAAAGTCTTTTTTAAAACCACATGAAAACCTAGACATCATATGAGACCATAAAATCCCCAAGACCAGGATGGTTTCCATCTGTTTGAGCCATTGGACAAGAGGTCCCACACACCACTCCCCAAAAACATTACAGATTATTGTCAGTGCTGTCAGCAACCCTCCACAACTTGACAGTAAGACACCACATCTTTATGACATAGAACATGGAGAAATCTAGCAGGTACTCAACAGGAAGCTTTATACCTACTGGCTAGTATTTATAGTACTAGAAGGTGTTATACACGCTACCAGAGAAGAAAAGTAACCATCTATCTCACTCAGCTACAGATCCTGCAGTAAGCTGCTATAATGACCTACCTGAAAGATCTGCCCTCTGGTGCAGAAGTGACATGAATGTTATTTAAGGGAGTAACCAACCTTCCCCCTGCCCCCCCCCCTTTTTTTTTGATCTAGGGTCCACTCTATGAGATGGAACTCATACCTGATCTTAATGAGGTCAAGAACCTGACACTAGAAAACTCATAGCATAGAAGAAAACCTACTCCTCTTATTCTGTTACGTGAACATAATAGTAAAATCTGATGACATGGTGCTATGCCTGCAGTGGTTTGAATAGTTTGACCCAGGAAGTGGCATTATTTGGAGGTGTGGCCTTGTTGGAGTGGGTGTGGCCTTAGAGGAAGTGTGTTACTGTGGGGGTGGGCTTTAAGATCCTCATCCTAGCTGTCTGGAAGCCAGTCTTCTCCTAGTATCCTTCAGATAAAGATGTAGAACTCTCAGCTCTTCCTGCACCATGTCTGCCTGGGTGCTGCCATGTTCCTGCCTTGATGATAATATACTGAACCTCTGAACCTGTAAGCCAGCCCTAATTAAATGTTGTCCTTATAAGAGTTGCCTTGGTCATGGAATCTCTTCACAACAATGCAAACCCTAACTAAGACAATACTCATAGAGCAGAACATTCCTTGACCCTCAGCTGAGAAGCTCTTCTCACAGTAGGTTGCAGTCAGCACAGAGACTCACAAGTGGACCCTGTGAGAGACTTTGGAGTGCTTACCCCTGAATGGAATGTCTTTATCACACCCTTCCCCTCAACTCAGGAGTCTGTATAGAAAAGGAGACAGAAAGATTGTAAAAACCAGGGAGGATTTAAGATACCTCATTTTCCAGATACCTCACAGCAGACACACATTTGAACTCTCAGAAGCTGTGGCAGCATGCACTGTCCCGCACAACCTCCCGCCAGCAGGAACGACGCGACATACACAGGATCCTTCTGCAGTAAAGCTTTTATGCGTCTTGAGAGGGAGAGCATAAGCTTACAGATGAAGAGGACCCCGAGGGGGCAAAATCCCAGCCCTTATATATGAAACTGCTCCCCGCCTAGGACGTGGCACCCAACGGTTGGCTGTAGCCTGTCGACCGGTATTGTGTCACAGGTGAGGCAGTGCACAAGGAATGAAAAAAAAGTCCTAGCACACGCGCAAACCACCTGTTTGTCAGTTGGTCGAGCGGATGTCAGTGCCATCTTGCAATGGCGAATGTGAGGGCAGCTCCTCACATCTCCCCCTTTTCTTTTAATCATCAAGCAATAGACCACCCAATGCTGAGAGCAGAGATAGAGGTCAAATCCTCAGTAAGCAAATTAGAGTAAGGCAAGATCACCCTATCGAGTGCAATGGGCAACGCCCTAGCGATGTGCAAGGGCTGATATAGCCTACAACTCTCTCTGTGCCATTTTTCCTGGGGGAAGGTTATTTTAGGCACTCAACCTTCATGCAAGATGACATATCTCCCCAGAATAGGCCCATTTAACACCGCAAGGCCATTCTGCTGCAGTGCTTAGCCATGCAACTCTCCTGGGCTGCTGAAGCACGCTCACTCTACCCAGTGCAGTGAGGGCAGCCTCTTGGGGTGCAAGAGTTGAGCGGCCAGCGATCTATTGCCTAAGCATAGAGAGCCAAATATCGGGGGAGGCACCTTGTTCTAGTGCTGTGAGTGCCTGGGTGATAACCACCTTGTCTCTTCGTTTGTGCCTTAAACTTGCAAACCAACCAGAGGAGTAACACACCCCCACAGCAGAGTGCAGCTCCGAACAGGCCAACGCCCACCCACTCTTTGAAGAAGGAGACGGCTGAATGGATCCATGACGACAATCCTTCAGTCAAGAATAAATCAAGGCAGGTCGAATTCACTTCAATTATGGCAAAGCGCAATTGACGAAGCGTTTCTTCGAATTCTAGGATCCAATTCTGCAATAAAAACTGAGAAAAAAAACTTTTGACAAATTAGTGGTGCGGGTATAATTATCATAAGGTATGGATGTTATACATAACCCAGGCATCTTCTGTTCGCATCCCAATTGAGCCAACTGCCATAAAATATCAATTTGCTCTTGAACCAGGTCAATCCTCTGATTCACTAGCATCAATCCCCCCATGATTTGCGAATTGGTGGAGGCTTGTACATCCAATGCTGGAGTGACTGATGCAGACAGTTGGTTTATAGAATCTGCCGCCTGCACCGAGGAGGATAATGCAAGGGCAGAGGCCATAACCGATACTATTACAGTGGCCCCTGCTATAATGCCCACTATAATGGCAGAAATTCCAAAATCTCTCCTAATTCTAAAATGGGATAAAGTGTTGGGTGCCTCTACTGGCACAGGAACAAATCTCGGCAAGCGGGTAACCATGGCAAAAGGGAACATTGTAGCATTCCAGCAGAGAACAAAAAAGCAGGTATTAGGTGTGCATGTCAAGGTCTCATTCCAGATAGAACTATCATTGCTCACTATCCAAACAAAAGGTGGCCATACACAGACCGGAGTAGATCCAAATGTGATGCTCTTAAACTCAGTATACTTGGTGTTAGCAGATTGCCAACTAAAGCTACCCCCCGATTTTCTTTTACCAAGGGAGCCACCAAGGGTACCCCTCCAGTCAAATGACAATTGTCCCTTAGTGGTGGCCCCCTTCCCTAGCATAACAAGGGGTGACAGATCGGTGCAACTTCCGTTGACCCCACAAAGGAGCCATTGGTCAAACGGATTCGCATCTGCCTTTCTCGGATTCATGTATGTGAAATCAAATCCCATAAAGGTATCATTATAATATGTGCTAATATCTGGGGAGAAAGTAAAATATAAAACATAAACTTCCTAACAGGTGGTAGCTGTTATTGGTGGGCACGCTCTGAATCTGATCATCATAAGGGATATAGGCCAAGCCCAAAGACTTATTGGTCACCGGCATGGGAATTGGGAAGGTTGTCATAATCCCCCACCATGGTGTCCCTGTTACCATCCTCAGGCTTATCAACATCTTCATAATGATGATCAACTGTAGACTTTGGCAGCATCGGTTTTTCATGTTCAAAGATCTTGCAGGTCAGTCTCTCTGGTACCCAGAAGGGATTCTCGTCCTCCTGAGGGAAGACACAAACAGCTTTCCTGGATCTTATCAAAATAGGATCCGGGCCTTTCCATTTTCCTGTTAGCACATCTTTCCATTTTACCATTTCTTTTGGCCTGTCAGGCTCTATACAATGACGCTCAGCCGCAGTGTGGCCTTGAGCATCAAGATTCAAAAAATTAAGGGTAAAGAGTGCCATGGAAACAGCTACTCTTGGTACTGGGGGGAGAGCCTCCTCAACTCCCCCTTTCTGTTTTATCAAATATGATTTAAGCGTGTGATGGGCATGTTCTACAATGCCTTGTCCTTGAGGGTTGTATGGAAGTCCAGTCAAATGAGTTACTGCCATTTGGTGACAGAACTGTTGAAATTTTTGAGAGGTATAAGCTGGTCCATTGTCTGTTTTGAGGAGTTTGGGTTTCCCCCAGGCACTCCATGCTTCCAGACAATGTTGGATCACATGTGAGGCCTTTTTACCTGTTAGAGGTGTGGCAACAATGATACCAGAACATGTATCAATAGAGACATGTAAGTATTGAAGCCTTCCAAAGGAAGGGACATGAGTAACATCCATCTGCCAGACCTGTAAAGGCCTTATGCCATGTGGGTTTATTCCCACATGAGGAGCAGGCAAGAATTCACAGCAATTTTGGCATTGAATAACAATCTCCCTGGCTTCTTTTCTGGTAAGGGAGAAACGGTGATGCAAGGTCTCCGCCGTCACATGAAAATGTTTGTGGAACTCCCTTGCTGCTTCTGTTTGAGATGATAACGCAACAGCCACGAGCTTGGTAGCTTTATCTGCTAGCTCATTTCCCAAAGTCATAGGGCCAGGGAGTCCTGAATGGGCTCTGATATGAGTAATATACATAGGAGATTTTCTATTCAACAAAACAAGCTGTATTTGTTGAAAGGTGCCATGAACTCTGCTAGAGGGCTTTATGATTCCAGCCACTTCAAGAAGATTAACTGCGTTAACCACGTAAAAGGAATCTGAGACAATGTTAAGAGGCCCTGGAAAGGTTTTTTAAGGACCTCCAGTACCACCAAACATTCTACAAGTTGAGGTGATGTTTCACTGAACTGTTTTGACACCACTTTATTATTTACTACATAAGCACCCAGACCAGTCTTTGACCCATCTGTATATACAACAATCCCATCCTTAAGAGGTTGCCTAGCTATAATTTGTGGAAATACTATAGCCTGATTCAAGGCAAATTGTAAAACAAGATGTTTAGGATAATGATTATCAATCTGTCCTGAAAAGGAGGTAACCAAGATTGCCCAATCATTAGAGGTGGCCGCCAGAACTTGTACTTGTGCAGCAGTATAAGGTGTAATGAGAGAGTTAGGCTCTCGTCCAAAATGAGTAATGGCCGCCTTTATTCCGTGAAGCGCAAGCTGGGCAATTGCATTGGGGTACCAGTCTATAATTTTGGCAGGAGAGGCATTCGGATGAACCCATAATAAGGGCCCTTTCTGCCACAACATGGCAGTTGGCAGCCGAATGGTTTTCATAACACACAGGATAAAAGGTTGTGATTCATCAATGCGCTGCAGCTGAGTTCTTTGCAAGGCATCCTCTACCTTCTTTAAGGCCTGACTTGCGGCAGGAGTAAGGGCCCTAGGAGAGGAGATATGGGGTCTCCTTCTAAAACATTAAATAAAGGTTTCAACTCAGCTGAAGAAAATTTTAAAAAGGGTCTGAGCCAATTTATATCTCCCAATAATTTCTGAAAATCATTGAGGGTATGCAGATGGTCTCTACAGATTTCCAATTTTTGGGGAATTATATTGATAGGAGAAATAACAGTCCCCAAGAAGGTGCCCACTTCAGAGATCTGAACCTTCTCCACTGCTATTTGTAACCCCCATTGTGCCAAAGTTTGTATCAAACAGGGGTAGGCTTCTTGTAATATTTTTAACTCTTTATGTGACAAAAGTATGTCATCCATATAATGGATGACAAGTAAGGTGGGAAACCGTTGTCTTAGTGGTCCCAAGGCTGTTTGAACAAAAATTTGACACATGGTGGGGCTATTGGCCATGCCCTGGGGTAAGACATTCCATTGATACCTCTTGTCTGGTTCCATATGATTAATGGAAGGAACAGTAAAAGCAAATCTAGGCCTATCTTTAGGGCACAAGGGTATGGAGAAAAAGCAATCTTTAATATCTATAATGAGGAGCTTCCAGCCACAAGGGAGAACAGAGAGCACAGGAAGGCCCCTCTGGACTGGGCCCAACAATTTCATCTGTTCATTAATAGCTCTGAGGTCATGGAGTAATCTCCATTTTCCCGACTTCTTTTTGATCACAAAGATGGGAGTATTCCAAGGTGAGGTAGAAGACTCAATATGATCGAGCTCTAATTGTTCCTTTACCAATTTTGTTACAGCTTCTAGTTTTTCAGAGGATAAAGGCCATTGGGGAACCCACACCGGGTCCTCTGTTTTCCACAGTATAGGCTGTACTACCCCAATGGCCCCTAGGAAAAAACCCAACCCTTTTTTATCTTGTTTTCTACTAGGGGATATAGGCTCCACCCTGCCCTGTTCCAACTTTCCCAGTCCTTTTCCTTCCCTGTAGCCCATCTTAATCATCATGTCTTTTGCCTGGGCCGAATATGGTTTTGTAAGAATAGGTTCATTTGACAGGGTGAGACCCATACCCTGTAAGACATCTCTTCCCCAGAGGTTAACAGGGAGAAGAAGAACATAAGGTATAAATTTTCCCTGCTGTCCTTCGGGGGATTCCCAGGTCAAGGTTGTGGAGCTGATGGTGGGGCAAGACTGATATCCTAGGCCTTGTAACGAATGTGATGACTCAATGGTGGGGCATGCTTTGGGCCACCAGTGTGAGGAGATGATACTCTTATCAGCCCCGGTATCTAGAATACCCTCAAAATCTTTTCCTTTTCCTTTTAAACACAGTTTAGGCCTTTCATTCAAGGGAATCATTAAGTAAGCTAGATCACTACCTGAGGAGCCCATCTGTTCTGTTCCCATTCTATTGACCCTTCCCACCTCAGGGAGAAATAGCAATTGGGCTATTCGATCTCCCTTTGTAATAGAAAAAACTCCTCTAGGGCTAGAACATAAGACTTGTATTTCAGGAGAATGCTGGCCATCCACTACCCCGGGGTACACTATTAAACATTGCAGGGTGAGTGATCCTCGGCCGAGGATAAGGCCCATGATTCCGGGAAGCAAGGGTGTTATAGGCTCCACCGGAATTGGCTGAATATTCATTTGTGGCATTAATAAGAAGTTGGAGGCGGCACGCAAATCCACCCTTGTGGGTCTTCCTGGGTTATTTCCTGATTTCTCTTTCTGTTGGCTTCCTGGGTTCTGACTGGTCGGTTCCCATATCTTTGAGGGCCCTGGGACCGGGGGCCCGATGTCCCGTTTTTTGGCATCTCGTCTGACTGATTATCCAGTGGGGGGAGGAGTCTGCCCCTAATATCTCTTACTGAATGGCATTCACTAGCTTTATGATATCCCTTGCCGCATCTGTCACAAAGAGTGGGAGTCTCTACCTTTCTATTCAAGTTTGTACAATCCTTTTTAAAATGACCGGGCTTCCCACAATTATAGCAGACCTTTGGACCGGGTCTCATGGGGGGGGGGGGGCGCCTCTGTGATTGAAGAATAGCAGCCGCCAGCCCAGCATTAGTAAGGGGCCCTCCGAGCTCTCGGCAGACCCTAAGCCAATCTTGTAAGCCCTTGTTTTTATGTGGAGCAATGGCTGCTCGGCACTCCTGAGTGGCTTGTTCAAAAATTATCTGTTGGATTAGGGGCTCGACTGGACCTACGTCTCCGAAAATACGCCCAGCTGCCTCTGTCATTCTGGCCACAAAATCTGAAAAAGACTCTTGGGGTCCTTGAATTATCTTTGTGAGTTCTCCACTCGCTTCCCCTTTTCGGGAAAGTACCTTCCATGCCCTAATGGCCGTGGCAGAGACCTGGGTATAGGCTCCCCAATGATAGTTAGCTTGATCAGCAGTATAAGCCCCTTGACCTGTTAACAGGTCTAAGGTCCAATCTCTCTGTTCTGGGGTCAAGGCAGTAGCGTTGACCCCAGCTTGCGCTTGTGCGGCCTCATACCACAGTGCTTTCCATTCCATATATTGGCCCATATTAGGGAGGGCGGCTTTTGCAATCATTTGCTAATCGGCCGGTGTTAATGCTGTATTGGCGAGTCTATCAAGCTGTACCAGGGTAAAATTAGCATTGGTCCCATACTTGCGAACAGATTCGGCCAGTTCCTTAAGCTGGTTGAAATCTACTGGCGCATGAATTCGCCCTCCATTTTCTGTTTTAAAAAACAGGGAATACAGTCCTAATCTTTCTCCTCACCTTTTCTGGTACAAGCGAGTAACCTGATGGAGGATGCACCTCATAAGGCGGAGGTGCAGAGGGCACCGTCTTTTGAGGAGGAATTCTAGGTAATTTTTTATATTTTTTGTTATCATCTGGGTGATATCTCTCTGCCTCATATCTAGCTGCTTCTTCATCTAACTCAGCCTCCTCCTCCGATTTAAAAGTATCCTTACCAGAGGTGTCATCATCACTGGAGCTTTCCGAACTGTCAAGGGTCAGTGCCTCCAGCTCCAAAGAGGGGTGGAGCCCACCCTTTCTCTCCTTACGAGGGATACTGGACTCCATCGGGGGTATCTCTCCTGTCTTAGGAGGGTGCCTATCCTTCTTTTTTGGGACGTCCTTTTTCTTGTGCGCACCCAACCTCTCACTCCGTTCAGTTTCTGACATGCTGTCCTGAACTCCTTCGAGAGTAACCTGCCCTTCACTTACTGCTTCCTTACAGTTTTCGTCTTCTAAACAGTTTTTAACAACTAGAACAAGGACCATGAAAATCACAGTGAAGATCAGGCCACAAATTTCAGGGGCAGACATACCTCTCCGAACGTACCTCCCTGCAGTTCTGAATCCTCCTCTGAATTGAGGGGTCCTCTTAGGTGCTGACGATGACAAGGTCGAGATATCCCGGGTTTCGGCACCAGATGTCCCGCGCAACCTCCTGCCAGCAGGAACAACGAGGCACACACAAGATCCTTCTGCAGTAAAGCTTTTATGCGTCTTGAGAGGGAGAGCATAAGCTTACAGATGAAGAGGACCCCGAGGGGGCAAAATCCCAGCCCTTATATATGAAACTGCTCCCCTCCTAGAACGTGGCACCCAACGGTTGGCTGTGGCCTGTCGACCGGTATTGTGTCACAGGTGAGGCAGTGCACAAGGAATGAAAAAAAAGTCCTAGCACACGCGCAAACCACCTGTTTGTCAGTTGGTCGAGCGGATGTCAGTGCCATCTTGCAATGGTGAATGTGAGGGCGGCTCCTCACAATGCACAAGACCTGCATAGGCTCAAGCCAGATAGGAAAAATCAGTTTTCCTCAATGGACCAAACTGGGTACGTGAATCACACTCCGGAGTAGGCCTCATGCTCAAGAGTAGTTGGCCAACACAAATCAGACTCCATGTTTCTAGTGGATTTTTTCTTTTCTGTTCTGTTAGAGAGAGAAAGAACAAAAAATTGAGTAGGTAGCAAGGTGTGGAGACTCTGGGAGGAGGTGTGGAATGAAAAAAATATGATAAAAATATACTGTATAAAATTCTCAAAAATAATAAAAATAAATTAATATTTAACCTAGCATACAAAATAATGAATGGGCTCCATTATGACATTTTTGCATATATATGTAAAATTATGTTTTGCTCATAAGTCCCTATAGCTACCCCCCACTGGCCTCTCCATCAGTGACGTCCTTTCTCTCCCCAAATCTGGGAACCACTTTTTCCCCCCCAATCTACTTTTATACCTTTTTAATTACATGCAAGTATTAAGGTCAGTTCTAGGTTGAGGAACTAGCTATACAATAGATGCAAATAGTCAAGGAACAAGCAAGACAATAAACACAAATAGTCAAAGAACAGGCAAGGGAATAAACAAACTGGTCACTCCCAAGATCACTGTTTCTAAGGCCTTACCATGATGACCAAAATATCTGAGCCTACTTCCCTGTCCTAGCCCACAATCATTTTCATGCCTGAAGCTACTTCCTTGTTCTAGCCTAAGCCTTAGATTCCTGACTGTGATTACTTCTTGGGAACCTCTTTCAAGGGAGCTCAAACCCAAAAAGGAGCTCTTTTGCTCTTCTAGGTCTTTCTGCTTTGACTCCTGAAATTCATGCTGCCCTTTCCCTTTGTTCTGTGATTTCTAGTCTCCTAGTTACAACCGCATGCCAGCCTACTGTAAACCCACCCTGAACAGCTCTCCTGTGAGTCCTTACTGGCTGCAGAGTCCCTTGCAGGCTTTCTCAGAACATTGTGAAATCTGTCTACAGTGACTACACACTGTTTGCTCCCTGTATGGGGAATTTGGCTTGACCTTGTTCGGCTACCTAAGGGCTCGTTTCTTTCTTCCACAACAGAATGTTTACAGTATCTTGTCTTTTTTAAATGCTGCCATATCCAGAAACGGTGGCTTGCTCAGGAGGCTCCAGCAGAAAGGCTGTTAGTTCAAAGCTGCACAGTGGAATCCTGATGTCCCCTCAAGAAGCCTCTAACCTTGGATGTAGCTTTGGATTGTGTGTGTGTGGTGTGTGTGTGCACGTAATTCTCCTTTTTTAAAATCTGTCCAACAGCAAGTGGGGAGAGCAACACAGGGTGTTTAGAGGTTTCTCTGTACTAAGGGACACAAGACTTCTTCTTTAGAACTGTAGACCTGAGCTTGTATTCCAGTCACGAACAGACCCTTGACCTTGAGCCAGGCAAGGCTGACAGCTGTGGTGACATAAGCTAAAACTTAGACTCACCCCTGAACAGAGGCTGAGTCCTGCCTAGCAAGAGGGAGCACAGGAGGCAGGAAGCTTCATCTATGCCTCGTGCTAACAAGGCCCTTTGCTTTCTCTGAGTTAGAACAGAATAGCCTTCGACCTAAGGACCCCTCCATGAGCTAGCTCCATCCAGTGTCGAAACATGGTTGGCCACTGTGACAGAGGTAGGAGCACAGAGGTCTGACTGTTGTAATCCCAACAGAGCAGACTGGGCCACTTGCCCAAAAAGAAATTCAGATGAAAAATGTTGATGATAAAATAGGAAAGAAATTTGTTTTCACTGTGGTCAGCCTTAAGAGACAAATACAAGGACACCATGAGCGTCCCTGAGGAGAAATAGTTAAATAGGGAACAAAGAGGCTGGAAGGGGCGGTTTGGGCAGCAAGTGGCGCTTGCGTCCTGAGCTGGTACAGAGCCAACACAACAGATCCCAATGTGTTTTCAGACTTGAAGAGGGGGCAGTGGGCAGAAGTCGGGTGGGATTTGATGGTAAACTCTTTGTCTCATGTCTGTAGAGATCAGGGTGCTACTGCCCTCAGGTACACAGTAAGTTTCTCCCAGGAAAGATAGGAAATTCTCAGTGGCTTGCTTTGCGGAGGACCTGAACTTTCCCAGTGATACCTTTCTGCTTCTGCTATTTACTTAAATGCTGAGGGACCATATCCTAGGTTGGTATGATCTGACCCCACTATGCCTTAGCATAAGCCCCCGCAACCTGAGTGCCCAAGGCCACCTCAGAAAGACTTTTTTTTTTTAAATCTTGTCTCACAAGCTTTAAAATTAACCTTTGCAATTTTCCAAAGAAAAAACTCTACCTGAGGTATTTTAATATGAGATCATTTCCCCTTAGGTTGTCTTCACAAATATTGTTTTCTCCTCAACTTCTCCCCCAACACACACACAAATGATACTTGAAAAGGGGTGTAGATAAAGCTTTTACAGGGGCTAGAGAGATGGTTCAGTGGTTACAGCACTGGCTGGTCTTCCAGAGAACTGGGATTCAATTCTCAGCACCCACATGGCAGCTCATAGGCGTTTGTAACTCCAGTTCCAGGGGATTCAACAACCTGTTCTGGCCTCTGTAGGCAACAGGCATATATGTAGTATATAGAAATATATGCAGGCAAAACACCCACACACACATAAAATATATAAATACAATTTAAATTTTAGAGTTTATTATAGAATAAAAACCATCCTGGCAAAGCTGTTCAGCTAGTGAGAGCCAGCTTCAGACCTGACTGTAGAACTTGCTCACTGGCACTCAGAGCCCCACCTCAAGTCTCTGGTTGAGGATAACTGTAGCAGGCATGGGAATGTGCATTTGTGACACATTCTGGGTGATGCTGATGCTGCTGTCTGGGAAAGTCTACTTGGAGCACACAGAGTTCTACGATGACATCACTTACACATTCTCTTCTTATTGCAGAGCCGAGTCCAAGCCCGTGTGGAGAAAGGACTGCTTCCAGATCACTACAGGGCCTTCCTCCTCTCTACACACTGTTCTCTTTGAAGAGAAGCATCTACCCAACAAACCAGCTTTGGTGTCCACAATGCTGAGGAACCCTTGAGGTGAACCTGTGCATTGCTATGCAGATCATGTCACGGCAAGACTTCACAAAGCCTCCAGCCTGGCTGTGAGAGGAAACCATAAGCTGTTTTACAAAAGCAATATCAGATACTTGAGTCTGGGGATTTTATTGTTACTTACTAATTGGAATTTCTAGTTGCTGTTTGTGTTTGTATTGTGGTAATGAGTATGGAACCCAAGACCTTGGCCAGGCTAATCAGGTATTCAACTAAGCTACTCCCTTAGCTCTTGACATATTTTCAAATTGGATCTCCAGGGGAGTGTGTGTGTGTGTGTGTGTGTGTGTGTGTGTATGTATACATGGGTTTACTGAGCATTCTGAGTAAGATGTGTAGTCACTACAATAGAAACCTTATTCTGTGAGCCTTAGCAGCACTGAGGGAGGACCCAGGCCAGCCTGACCTCTGCAAGGAACAGTGGTATGCTTGCATGTTTATTTGGTCTTGGCATCTGTGCAGTTCAAAAGTTTTTGGTATAAATGAACAAAAAAAAAAAAAAAATGGAGACTGTTCAGCTCTGCATTCATGGGTTTCAGCTTTCCCCAGCAACCAATCTCTATTCCTACCAGCAACGCAGGTGAGAGGCAAGCTGCCTTCTGACTCGGTGACTTGTTGGAAGTCTTTGATTTAATTTAATAAAATTTATTTATTTATTTATTTATTTATTTATTGGCTTTTCGAGACAGAGTTTCTCTGTGTAGCCTTGGCTGTCCTGGAACTCACTCTGTAGACCAGAAATCCACCTGCCTCTGCCTCCCAAGTGCTGGGATTAAAGGCGTGCGCCTCCACTGCCTGGCTTGTTGGAAGTCTTATGCTATCTTTCCAAGTGCCAAGTGCCTAATTCTCTGTTGCAAGTGTCTAACCTAATTTCTAGTTCCAAGTTGTACTCCCAAGTGCCTAATAATTGTTGCTTTCTACTGTCTGCCTCTCACCTTTTATATGTCTCACTTCTAAGCCATGCCTCTAAGTCAAGCCTTTAAGTCATGCCCTTAGGCCTTGTCTCTAAATCTGATCTCTAAGTCACACCCTTAAGTCACATACCTTTAAGTCTCACACACCCAAGGGAAAATCCTGGGTATCTAGAGCAAGATGTTATCAGAGTGTGCTCAGCTGTTGTAGGCTGATGTAATCAAGTCTCTTTTCAGGGTATGTGGCTCAAAAATGGCTGCAAGGATGATAGCCGCCTTCTGTCGGCTCACCACATAACAGGACTACCATGCATGTATACATCTCTGTTTCTTCCTAAGTGGTTTCCAAGCCAGAGTATCACTTGATGCTGGGATCCATTCTTGGAGGAGATGGAATAGGTGCTCCTGGGCCATGTGTCCATGGAAACTGTCTTAGTTAGGGTTTTACTGCTGTCAACACAAACCATGACCAAGGCAACTCTATAAGAATGACATTTAATTGGGGTTGGCTTACAGGTTCAGAGGTTCAGTCCATTATCATCAAGGCAGGAAGAATGGCAGTATCCAGGTAGACATGGGGCTGGAGGAGCTGAGAGTTCCACCTCTTGTTCCAAAGGCAGCTAGCAGACTAGCTTTCAGGCAGCTAGGATGAGGGTTTAAGCCCACACCCACAGTGACACACCTACTCCAACAGGGGCACACCTTCTAATAGTGCCACTCCTTGGGCTTAGCACATACAAACCATCCCAGAGATAGTGAGACTTATCCACCTTCAGTCCAGCCTTTGGGGCAGTGTCATTGTTCCCCACTCCCTCCTGTTTCCCAATACCAGTCAGTACTATAACTCTGCCCCTGACTCTTCCTTCTGGGTCTCCCATTTGGAGTGTCCTTCATGCTACCCTCAATTCTACTTTCTAATGCACTGTCAGGACCATTGCTGCACTTGCAGTGCTCCTAAACAATGTGTCAAAACCAAACATTAGTAACTGACCTGCAAATCCCCTGTGGTTATAGGTTACCACAAGAACCTATAGACACTTCCCAGTTCCAAGCTCTGTGCCTGCTCAGGTTTCACAGGCCTGGGCTCCCTTCATCCAAGAACAACCTGCTAGTTCATAGTTATTCTTCTTTCTTTACTTTACTTTAAATTCTCTCTGTCTGTCTCTTACTCTGTCTCTCTCTGTGTCTCTCTGTCTCTCTCTGTCTCTCTCTGTGTGTCTCTCTCTGTTTCTCTCTCTGTTTCTCTCTCTCTCTCTCTCTCTCTCTCTCTCTCTCTCTCTCTCTCTCACTGCAGGTGCTCAAAAAGGCCAGAAGAGGGCATCAGATCTCCTGATTACAGTTGGAATTACAAGTGATTGTAAGCCACCTAACATGGGTGCTTTGAACCAAACTCTGGTCCTCTATAAGAGCAGCAAATGCTTTTTTTTAATGTATGGGTGTTTTGTCTGTATATATATCTGTGCACCATATTCTGGTAGAAGCCAGAAGAGGGCACTGGATATCCTAGAACTCGAGAAACAGACTATTGTAAGCCCCCATTTGGGTGCTGGGAATCCACCTTGGGTCCTCTGCAAGAACAGTAAGTGCTCTTAAACACTGAGCATCTCTCTAGCTCCCTAACTATTCTTCAGGACCCAGAGAAAGGATTTCTTTCATGAAACTAATCCTGTTTCTCCCAGAGACTATACTGAACTCACATGAGCACTTGTTAGCCAGCCTCAAGGATGGCCTCTAATGACCCTCACAATCCTCATGCCCTGGTGTAATCTACTTCAGTGAGTGAAACTGACCCAGGTGACCATTAGAATTCAGTAGAACTGGCATGTTGTGAGTTCCAAGGCTGGTCTTTGCTATCTTGTGCTCTCTTGGCTCTACTGCTCTACAGAGTATTAGGCAGCAGGTTAAGAGGCTACTTCTTGTTGTGGGAGATATTTAAATGGCATTTTCTTGGGCTGACTATCTAAGCGGCAGTGGCTCTGCTTAGCTCTGTTGTCATGTTCTGCAACCAGAGGCCATGTGTACTCCACAGCTAGAAATAGCCAGAGGCCACGAGCCTGCCACAGCTAAAAATGGCCAGCCAGAAACACCAGTCCTGCCACCCACAAGACACCAGTGTGGGAGATGGCTCTGCCAATCTTCCATGCTGTCTCTGAAAGGCTGGGCTGAGCCCAGACCATCCTGCCATCCATGCAGGCCTGGTAGGAATGAGACTCTAATGCTTAGATTATCCAAAGGCTTTATATATATGATAATGTTCAGTAACAAGATGCACACACAATTAGAGGTATAACCCAATACCCAACCTAGATATATCAACTACCTTTGACTGCTAGAGACAGGCACATGTCTGCTTCCATGTTCCCCTCTCTCTGGTACTCTCTCCCCTAGCTCCTCCTCTTCTTTCTTCTCTTCCTCCCTTTTTGCCTACTCTTTCTCTCCTTACTCCTACCACCTTAGATCCTCCCAATTTGTGGGGAAAATATCTCACTATATATCACCCTTCCTGTTAAAATTTTAAAAACTCATTCTCTCAAAATACAATTAGAGCACAACTATACCAATTTGTATCAGTAAGGTACAAGATAGACTTAATACCCAGTCCATCATTTTTGTTAACTAAACAGAACCTCTGTCATCTCTCCTAACTAAAAGACTTAGTTCTGAACCTGGCTTTTGTCTTGGCTTTAGAATGAATGTCAGCTGAAAACCATCTTCTCAAATCTGTTCTCTCAAAGTAAATAGCCTGGGTTAGCTATGAGACTGTAAGTCTTCAACCCTGTCAGAAATCCAGAATGACTGAATTAACTGAAATTATGGGAAACACAAAACATAGTTTCCAAAACTTAGCCAACTTATAGAGACCACTGAACACCTGGACAGTCCCTATACTACAAAACGTTGCAGCATCCAATCTTCAGCCTTCTGACCCAGGATCATCTGACAGACCTAGTAATGCAGAATTATTAAGGACTGATTTCTCTGTCTTGGCAGATATAATCAGTCGACTATTCTGCAAGTGTGTCCTTTTCTGGACAGTAATTGTCTGTAGATGAAAAGAGGCAATTCTTGCCTACTGGTTGTCTCACCACAACTGGAGTAACTCCAAAGATGTTCAATTTCTTCTTAGAACCCAAGGCAAGGAAGCTGTCAGGAGCAGACAGGTCTCTAATAAAAAAGAACATTTATAATGTCAAATCTATGGACTTCTGATGTTTTTGAAAACCAAATGTCTATGTAAGGCAATCTGGACTGTTGTCCATTAACTCCTCTCAGCTATTTCTGATTAAAATATAGAAAACACCCTAACAGCAAACTCAGAGTCATGAATTTGCTATAGGCCCTTAAATCACAGGCTACCCATCTCAGATCAGTTAAAAAAAATGAAAGGACTGTGTCTAAGCCTTGTACCCACCAGTTTTGACTTAATAGAAGAAATATACCAATGAAACCGTTGAATTTGAAATCAAAATAAATTTTGTATCATTTAAGAATTATAACTTCAGTCGGGCAATGGTGGCACACGCCTTTAATCCCAGCACTTGGGAGGCAGAGGCAGGCGGATTTCTGAGTTCGAGGCCTACAGAGTGAGTTCCCGGACAGCCAGGGCTACACAGAGAAACCCTGTCTTGAAAAACAAACAAACAAACAAACAAACAAACAAAAAGAATGAAATTATAACTTCAGTTTAACAATTATACAGATTTCTACCAATAGGTGATGGCTATTGCTAATCAATTCTAGCTATTCCTCCCTGTTCTGATAAAACCATTACTTTTCCCTAGAAGGACAGCCTAATATTAACCACCTCAGTCCCCAAGCCCAGGAAATAGGGGCACCAAGTCTTCATTAACTTCTTCAAGCTGAATTTGGACATTGAGATATTAGAAGGGGGGAGGGTGAATTGATAAGCCTCTGATGTCTGTGTCTTCACTGCATCCAGCTGAAATTCCAGGACATCAAAGGTTTGAGCAGTTCTGCTCAGATTTCTTGATGAGTAGATACACCAAGGCTGTGTATTCTGCAATATACAATTCTCAAAAGAAATTTTAGTATCAAGATAATTTTTTGTTTGAATTCTGGAATCTAGTCTTCTGGCAGCCTGCCTCTGTCATGTCTACTCCATATAATTCTGGGAGGTAGAAATATCTTAATTGTCTCTTCTGAAAACACACAAACAAAACCTTTTCCCCAAAACAGCATATCTTTGATCCAATAACCAGAAAATACCTCAATCATCTCTTCTGAAAACACACAGACAAAACATTTTTTCCAAAACAGCATATCCTTGAACCAGTAACCAGAAAAACCTTTATCTTGACCTCTTTCCCAGAGGAAAAATATAACCACAAAACTGAAAATCACACCCATCTTGAAAATAAAATTAATTTAATAACTAAAATACTGTATGTGCCTATTCTTTAGGCCTTCCCTATTTTGCCAAGCAGGAAATAAACCCAGAATTCCCATGGGGCCCACGTTAGACAGAACCCAAGTCTCCTGTGAGACAATATAACTTTATATCATCTGAATACACCTGATTTACACTCTTTCTGTTCGGCCTTCTGTTTAGAACAGTTTTTTATTTATACTGTCCATCTGTTTGGCTCTGCACTCCAGAGCAACTTCCACTTATACAGTGCACTCTTCACTCTAGAGCCAGTAACAATTTTCCCTATCTAAGTTCCAAACCACAGGTGATAATCCCCACGTGATTTGGACAAATCTGTTTATAAATCTTTCCTAAAAGCAAATAATCCCTATATTTGAACTTTATACTTAAATCAGTAACTGCTCCACAACGGAGGCTTATCCATTTGTCTCTCTTGGCTCAGAGCAGCCTTTATTTATACACTGTACTTTCTACCTGGTTTCAGTGACAATTATTCCTATCTAATTTCCTAACCGCAGGTAAAATTTCCCACACGAATCGGACAAATCTGTTTATAAATTCTTTCCTAAAAGCAAATAATCCCCATAAGCTCACAGTTAAATCAGTAACTGCTCCAAAACTTTGGAGGCTTATTTATTTATTTGGCTCTGACTGCAGCAGCCTGCAGTTTCTCTCAGCAGAGGACCTGCCTGCCAGCAGTCTCTTTGTTCACAGTTCCCACACTGGAGTCACAAAACTCCTATCAGCGCTAATCACTCACTCACTTTCTTTTTTAAAAAAAAATAAAAATACAACTTTTACTCTCAGGTGAATAGACTTAAATTTCCAGAGAACTTGTGCCTGGAATTGGTGCGTCTATTGTAGTGGTAATTATTTAAATTATCTCACTACAACTTCCTTTGGAAACATTTGCTTAGCTATGAACCAAAGCTACCGAGCAGTTACAAGCACTGAGTTGGCAGCCATTTTGGAACTGGATCTTCCCACCTTAATTAAGGTTTCAAATGACTCCAGCCTTAGCTATCACATAGATACAACTTCACAAGAGACCTGGAACCCAACCAGCTAGCAAGGACTGAGATGCGGTAGAGCACTTGCCTAGCATGTGCTAGGCCCTGGGTTTCATTCCTAACATGGGACAAGACAGGAAAAAAAAGAAGGGAGTAAAAGATTGAGCTGGTTGCCTCGCAAAACTCTTCCAAGCATCTTTCCTGCAGGAACAGTGTGAAATGATAAGAGTGTCCTGGTTTGTTAGCTGATAGTGCCTAACCGACACAACTGCCTTGTCCTGAGAGCATCTCATCTGTCACAATCAACTTCTATGACTCCTGCTGGAAGATGGACACTGCAGACATGCAGGAGGCAGATATACTGACCCGTGCATTCCTTCTACACACACTTATGAAATGCGTGGTCCTTGACAAAGAAGTAAATAAGAAGCTTATGATATCTTAAATACACATACACATCTATGCACCCATGCACACACATGTATACATGCACACACATGCACACACACATGCATGCACACATATATACACATGAATGCATGCATGCACACACATGCAGGTACTCACACACATTTACACACTCATGCATGCACACACATATGTATACACGTGCACACACATATCTACACACACACTTTCACACACATGTACAGAGAATGTACACATACTTACACACACAATACTCATACACATCACACATGTACACACACACACACATACACACACACACACACACACACACACATCGCCATATAAGTACTATGAACAAAAAATGAAGGCTAAGGAGGAGAGGCACCACATCTATAGCGGGTGAAGGCTGGTCAGAGCAGGCTTCTCCCTGGAGTGACATTTTAGAGTAGCCTTCAATGAATAGCAATCTCCAGCTGACAGGAAAAGGACCAAGGAAAAGCACTCTGGGTATGTGCACATGACTGAAGCCCACAGACTTAAGCAGTAATTGAAGTAAACTGGGTGTCACTGGCACAGGACATGTATGTGTGTGTTTGGGAGGGTACTGAGGGACACATCTCCAGTAATTCCGTGAATCATGCTTGGTAGTTGGATTTTAGTCTTATTTTTAACAAAACTCTTAATTATTGTTGTTGTTGTTATTGTATATGGTGTATGATGATATATGATGGCTAAATGCTAGCGGACAATTTTGTAAAGTTGGCTCTCAACTTCCCCCTTTAGATGGGATCTGGGAAAAGAACACAGACAGAAGAACACTTGGTTGTAAGCACCTTTACCCTCTGAAAAACTTCCTACTTTTAGCTTTTTAAAAAGAAATTACTCATATTGTTTATATTATCATATACATATCATTATAGTAAACTACTTATTCATATAAATAGAAAAACATATACATAGTTCACCATTAAATTTTTATAGGCATTTAATAATTGACAAATTTTAAGTTAGAAGTTTTTGTCTTTCAGAGCCAATGCATTTTAAACTCTGGTTTCAAATTTTTTCCACAGGCCCAAGGCACCATGCCAACTGAGACAAGCCATCTGGGGCAGTGAGGGAGGTGTCAGAGTTGGCATGTGGCACCTCCAGAATGCCACACAAGCCCTTGGGGGTCATCCTGACATGCTGTGGTGGGGAGTGGTGGTGCTGGGCTCAGCAGCTGATGTCCACCTGCCACCTGGTACTAAATATAGCACAGGCACAGAGCCCTCTCTGCATGCAGCCGCAGAATTGGCTTAATTGGCTAGAATTGCCACAGAGGGAGGCTGTTAAGAAGAGTTGAAAATGGGCTTCTCCCCACAATACTAGGATGCTGAGGTGCATAATTAAACAATGGCCTTTTCCTGTCAGCAGCAAAACACCTCCAGTCTCAGTCACTGATAAGTTCTCTGTTGCTTTGCTTGTCGATGGCAAGCCAGGCACAGCTGCTTAGGCCTGTTCACTTTTCTCAGTGACCACATCACAGGAGAAATTTATCTCAGGGTTTTGTTCCTTCAGGTGACAGACTAAATGTTTGTATTCACACAGTGCCACATGAAATGTCACAGAAATGCTAATGTCCTAACTTCAGCATGCATGTACTTCATGGTGGCCCTTTAATGAAGTGGCCACAGTTAAAGAGGTTGAGGTCCTAAGGGTGTAGCCTGGACATATAGGATGTGCCCTTAGATGAGGAGATCAGCAAGCTGGCTTCATTACACTGAGCATGATGGAGGCAGAAAGGCCAGGGCAGTTTGTAAGCTAGAAGAAGTCTCAGAATGAACTCTGTCTCACAAGCATTTTAGTCTTGGACTTCAGGCCCCAACGGCAGTGAGAAACAACTGTCTGTTAAGTCATCAAGTGGGGGCTGGGAAGCTGGCTCAGTGGGTAAGGGTGCTTGCTGCACAAGCATGAAGATCTGAGTTCAAATCCACAGAGCCCATGTGAAGAGCCTAGTGCTAGTGGGACGCCTGTAATCCCGACTCTGGGACAGGTTAGACAGAGACAGGAAAATCACTGGGGCTTGCTAGTCAGCCAGACTAGCCAAAAATGTCCACCTCCAGGTTTAGTGAAAGATTCCATCTCATAAATACAGGGCAGAAAGCAATATAGGAGGATGCCTGTTGTTCCACAGGCCTTTGTGTGTATGTGTGGGGGGTGGGGTGGGGTGAGCTCCCCCACCCACACACCCAGGCACACACGCACACAGTACTATTTGGTATTTTTTAGAGTACCAAGATCTGACTTAGCACCTCTCATCTGAAGTCTGAACCTGCATCATGGAGCCCAGCCCCAGGCCCTCACAGCAAGAGGAAGCATTATAACCTGGCCTGTGTTGTTCCTTAGCACCGCTGAGAAGCTGGGTCCTGTAAGGGAACAATGGCTGAGCTAGAGAGAGGTCTTTGGCTCTTCAGGAATGGGGCTTACAGGAAGAGAGAACAGTGAGACATGAATGCTAGCTGACGTTCAACCTTGTAGAAAGGGAATTTTAGGGGAATATGGTCCATTGCTCTGAATTAGGTCATCCTATTTGTATATGAATAGAGGTTGATACATGATCATGATTTGTTCCAAATGAAGAACAGTGGTATTGAAATGTTCATGTGTCTTATCACAGACTTGAGAACCTATTTAGGTTTCTCCACCCTTCATCTCATGCCCTTGAGAGGCTTAATCTTAAGTGCCAGCTCTAATCACTTGATAACGACTATTTGGAATGCTGTGCCAAGAAAGTTTCTAAGATCTCCTCAGGGATCGGTGAAAGACAGAATCCATTAGTAATGTCTGCTGGGGACAAATATGGAGAGGGAGGGGCAACCACAGATTTAATAATTTTGGCTTTTTTTTTTTCTGAGACAGGGTTTCTCTGTGTAGCCCTGGCTGTCCTGGAACTCACTCTGTAGACCAGGCTGGCCTTGAACTCAGAAATCCACCTGTCTCTGCCTCCCAAGTGCTGGGATTAAAGGTGTGCGCCACCACTGCCCAGCTGATAATTTTGTAAGTAATGGTTCTACATGTATTGCTAACATTCACATATTTATTATGTACTATCATCTATTGTATAACTAAGATTTTCTGACTTAACTAATCATACAGGGAAAACAAGGATATCTGGGAAAGATGGACAAGAAGAGTAGGTAGAAGGATTAGCCTCCCTGATAGTACCAGAGTCTATTGGTTCTCTGTTATGTCTGCAGGTGACTCAGGTGGTAATGAGGATGTAGCTGTTATCACTCATCTATACTCATCATCACTGACTGATAACTGGAACAGGTTGGAAGACTCTGACACACAGTAGCAGGCTACTCTTCTGAGAAGCTCTGCATGACCAGAGCTGGGCGTGGCTCGGTAGTAGATCATGTGCAAAGCCTTGAGTGCCCAGAACACCATCCCTACCTCACCTCCAAAGGAGAAAATTATTGTTGCATAGCAAATGAGCACTCTTTTGAAAAAACAAATAGTCAGAATCAAGATATGATTTAGAGGACAAAGACTAAATATAGAAAAATCTGGGGCTATGTTACCTGATTAATTTTGCTTATATTTCCTTGTGCCTAAGTGCATTATATGATAAACTTCTAAGCATATATATATATATATATATATATATATATATATATATATAAAATTTATTTTCAACCTCTACAAAATACAATACTAAGTCACAAGAAGTATAATTACATTATAGATATTAAGTATATCATGACTTATTCAGTAACAGTGGTTTCTTGCTTAGTGACAGAGGAAATATTAGTATTTCAGCCAACGACATTTAGATATTATGAAAAACAGATATTACAAAGTTATAATGATGAAAATACAGCAGATTCACTCATCCATTCATCCACTGTGGAACATCGAGAACATACCCATTTTAATGCAGAAGTTGTGTATGGAGGGGAAGTTCCTAGTGTTTCAGAGACTTAGACTTTAACCAGCCTTGGTCAAGAATGTTCTGGGGATGGAGAGATGGTTCAGCAGTACAGAGTATTGGCTGCTCTTCCAGAGGACCTGGGTTCAATTCCCAGCACCCACTTGGGTGTTTTATAGCTATCTATAACTCCAGCTCCAGGGGCTCAGCCCCTTCAGAGGGCATCAGGCACAAAATTGGTGTACATAGTGGGTTGGCCTGATGCTGTTTGTATTATAATGATAATTTAGGCCCTCAAAACTGATCACCCCAGAGACTAGAGTCTGCATGGAGATGCTAGCTAAGTGACCCTACCCCCAATTAATTGTGATTGGTAAATAAAGATGCCAACAGCTAATAGTTGGGCAGAAGAGTCATAGGTAGGGTTTAGGTTTCATGGGCTTGGGACCATGAGGAAGAAGAAAGCGTAAGAGAGGAGAGAGGAGGAGCCACCGTGGGTCAGTGAAGCCATAAAAATGTGCTCCTAAAGGCTGTCCAACTGGAGCTAAGAGAAGTCCAGATGGAATATTAACTCAGGGTTATTGATAGGAAGGTAGAGTCTAACAGCATGGAGGGAAGGCAGCTGCCCAGCTACTGTGAGTGTCCATCTGGGAACTCAATGATTAAGACAGGGTAGTAGCCCTGGGCTGGGGGTTTAGACATTTACTGCTACCCACATACATTCACATGCATACAAACAAAGCACATACATGCATACAATAATAATTTTTTAAATAGAGAATCCTTTGTGGTAGGGTCAGAGAGCAAATGCAGCTGCTGCTGAAGACTTGAATTTGATCCCTGGGCCCTGTGTAGAAGTGAAGGATGAGAACGAGCTCCAGGAAGTTGTCCTTTCACCTTCACACGTGTGCTGTGGCATGTGCTCCCACCTCCTCACACATGCTCTCACATGTACGATGGTGATGGTGACGGTGATGGTGATGATGATAATGTAAAAATTGTTTTAAGAAATGTTCTATGACAGAGGTGGGATATGAATTTCAGACCATGCTGGGAATTAACCCTTGGACCTATTTCATGCTAGACAAACACTCTACCACTTTAAAAAAAAAAAAAGATTATTTATTTATTTATTTATTTAATGTATGTGAGTACACTGTCACTCTCTTCAGACACACCAGAAGAGGGCATAGGCTCCTGTTACAGATGATTGTGAGCTACCATGTGGTTGCTGGGCATTGAACTCAGAACCTCTGGAAGAGCAGTCAGTGCTCTTAACTGCCAAGCCATCTCTCCAGCCCACTCTGCTACTTTTTTTAATCCCCAGTCTTTAACAAGGCTTGTGATGGGGATCACTCTGAGCCCATATCAGTCTGCTTGTCCTGGTAGAGAGACCATGTGGACAGTCCACATGAAGAGGCAGACCTCCAGCAGACACAGTGAGGCTCTACTGAGATGTTCCTTCCAGGCATATGAGGGAAACCTTGGTGGTTTTAGTACTAACTGTGACTTACTCCGACCATGTGAGGGTACCCCAAGCAAGACCAGCAGACGACCCAGAGCTAAGCCTCATGCATCTCCAAACCATGAGATAGATGTGGCAGTGGTTGTTTGAAGCCATCGTCTTTTGGATTGCTTTGCTGTGTAGCAGCAGATAGTGGAAAGAGATGACTTATTTGAAAAGGGAACATCTCATAAGGTTAAGATCAAGAGTGAGGGACACTGAGGAAGACAGAGGTGTCAAGGCAGAGTTTGATGTACTTGAGGATCTGAAAAAGGCTGATGTGGTTCAAGTGCAGAGCTATGAGGCGGTGTTGCAGGTGGGTAAGAGATGGTAGCCAGGGAAGACCACACAGGACTAGAGGACGTCACCGAGACAGTAACAGACAACCCTGAAAGGGCAGAGGGAAGATGTAAGCATCTCTCTCTCTCCTCTCCACCCCCCCCCGTGTGTGTGTGTGTGTGTGTGTGTGTGTGTGTGTGTGTGTGAGAGAGAGAGAGAGAGAGGGAGAGAGAGAGAGAGAGAGAGGTGGCAAGAACACTTTAGGTTCACTGTAATGGTCTCCTGGAGAGCTAATGGTGGCTTGGAGGATGAAGACTGATGGAGAAGGTGGAGACCAGCAGAGGACCACAGCGCCTGCACACTGGGAAGTAGGATACACAGAACTGGGTGACGGGAGGTGTGAGAAAGAAGTGACAAAAATGACTCCCAAATCCATGACTTGACAACTGGGCGGAGGCTGGTGCCATTTACTGAGATGGGGAAAAGCGTGGGAGGACAAGGTTTGGGTTAGGCGATGCAGAACAAGAGTTCACTTCTGCACATGCGCGACTGGAGCTGTCAGTAGTAGCAAGCCACATTGTGAGGAGAGGAGGCAGCCGAATGTAGAAGTTTATATTTCAGCAAAGTGGTCTGGGCTGGGGACATTCATTTGGAAGTCAACTGCCTAAAGATGATATTTAAAGCTATGGCAAGAGATGAGGCTGCCTAGGGAGAGAGGGGAGATGAAAGGAAGAAAGAAAGAGAAGAAAGAAAGAAAGAAAGAAAGAAAGAAAGAAAGAAAGAAAGAAAGAAGGAAGGAAAGGAGATTTCAAAAACACCAATGCTAAATGTCAGTGCAGGAATAGACCCTGACACATAGCTTGACCCACAACCTGGGATTTCCCCGGTGGAGCCTTAGGAAACAAGTTCAAGGTGCTTCTCCTTAACTTCTCCTTACATATTTAGGATAAAGAATAATGTCCTCTGAAGTATTTTTCTCTGACTACACCTTCCTGGTCCCCTTCCTCTCCTTGTCATATAGTGTAGAGTCTTTCCACATAGGCCGTTCTCCTGACGAAGGCCCTTTCTCTACTGTGACACTTCAGGAGTGATTGGCCAACCCATATGAGAGATGGATACTAAACAAACAGCAGCTCAGGACAGCTGAGGATAACTCAGCTTTGCTAGGGTGTTGCTGAGAGACTTTCAATTCCTTTTCCAGTTTGTAGGGAAGGGTTGAGGGCTCCCGAGAAACCCCGTAAACATTTCCATGAGCCCAGGCACTCGGGTGTTTTCTGCCTGACAGCCTGCTGGTTGCTGAGAGTGGTATGGATGGGGCAGCTTGGACCGTGACATTTTTTGGGCGCCAAAAATGTTGCGGCCTGAGCTGCCCCACAGTGGGTGCCAAAATGTTGAGAACTGTACTACCCCACGTTTGGGGGCCAAAATGTCTCAGACCATTCTGTCAATGTTGGGACCTGCACTGCCAAACAAGTTAGTCCTTGGGGACTAACTTGTTAGCCCGCACTGCCCCAAGAAGCTCTGGTCCGCAGGTCGGGGTTCAGCAAGAGAGAGAGTGAGGATGGAGACCAGACAGAGTGTGATTCAATCCCATTTATTCTTCAGTCTCTCTTCCTAGTTCAAGTCCCAAGTCTTGAGTTCCTAATCCCTAGTTCCTAGTCCCTAGTGCCTCCAAGTTCCAAGTGCCTAATACCTAATAATCTTCTTCCGAGTTCTCTAGTCCAAGTGTCTTCTTCCTCAATGCCTAATTCCTACTCCAAGTTGTACTCTCAGTCGTACTCCAAATTGTTCTGAACTCTCCTGTCTGCCTCTTGCCTTTTATATGTCTCACTTCTAAGTCACACCTTTAAGTCATGCCCTTAGGTCTTATCTCTAAATCTGATCTCTAAGTCACGCCCTTAAGTCACACACCTTTAAGTCTCACACACCCAAGGGAAGATCCTGGGTATCTAAAGCAAGATGTTATCAGAGTGTGCTCAGCTGTTGTAGGCTGATGTAATCAAGTCTCTTATCAGGGTATATGGCTCAAGATGGCTGCAAGGATGATAGCCGCCTTCTGTCTGCTCCCCACACTGTTACAGAAACCATTCACTCGGAGAGCAATGTTTGTGTTAGGACAAAGGGAGCTGCAGCTAAGGAAGGTTTATTTGTGGCCGTTGCCCAGGTTCTCACCCTCCAGGTCCTCATCTGGCATGGGGAAAGCCTAATGCATCACTTTGCTTCCCTTCCTGTTCCTCCCCAACCCCACATTTATCCAGCTTCACTCTGGGTACACGGCTGCAGGAATCCTGACAACTGCAAAACTTTTTCTTTTTTTTCCCACAGTACTGTAAGCACATAATAGTTGGGAGAGGAGGCAAGAACAGCATTGCCCTGGCCAACTAAGGGTATTGACTGAGCAACCTAGAAGGCAGGTCAGAGGGAGCCTACAGCCATATCCAATAACCTGTTCAAGGAAGATGCCAACACCCAGCAGATTCTGAGCTTTAGTATCTTAACCCTGACATCTGTTTAATCTTTCCCAGATCTACTTAGTTCTTTGCCTCAAGCTAATTTGCAAGGAGAACAAAGCTGGTTCCTCGTTGCTGAGCTGAAGCTGCTTAGATCTCTTATGTCATGCAACAGAGTGAAGTTGGCTTATGTCCCTAGTAATTATTTGTTTGTTGTTATCTGTTTGTTTGTTGTTATTTTGGTTTTTGAAACAGGGTCTCATTATGTATTCCTGGCATACCTGGTGCTCTCACCACTACACTGGCCTCAAACTTGTAGCCATCCGCCTGCCTCTGCCTTTCCAATGCCAGAAACTTCCACACAAATTCTCACATTGAAACTTAATCCCCAGCGTGAGATGTTAGAAGGTGGACCTTCGGGAGGCTGTCCCCTCCTGGATAGGATTAGTGACATTACAAACCTCAGAGGGCTCCCTTACCTCCTTCCACCAGCTCTACAGTACAAACACAGCTCTCTATGAACCAGTCTGAGGCCCTCACCAAACATCAGGGTTGTTAATGATTGATGTTAAACTACCCAGTATAAACTGATGACATGGCCATTCTGTTGTATGGTTAAGGGGGAGGTTTTTATTGTAGATATGAGGGAGAGAACAGCCAGAAGCATCTGGAAGAATGCAGAGCAGAGAGGGAAAGTAGTAGACTGGACCTGGCTAGCAGGCTAGACCTGGCCAGGAGAGAAGCAGGAGCAGAGAGAGGGTGAGGGGAGAGGTAGAAAGGAGGGAGGAGAGCATAGCTGGGTCATAAGGAGGATGGAGAGCTGTGGAGGGAAGCCCGTGAGCTGGAGATGTTTATGGAGGAGGAGGGAAAAGCTGAGTTACTAGCATGGACTCTGAAATGTGTGACAGGTACTTGTGACTCTGAGGGAACCTGGAGGCCAACAGGCACTTTGGTGTGCTAATAGGCATTTGTCCCTTCTGCCTTTTGGAATTCTGAAAAATGGAGTTCTCTTTGGACCTGACACCCAGCATCCAGAATTTATCTCGTGAGAGATAAATTGTTTATAAACCATCTAGTCCATAATATTATGTTATAACAGTCCAGATGGAGTAAGTCAAGTTGATAATAATGTAATTCTGGATTCATATGGTCCTTATCTTTCCAAAGTACTTTCAGGAACATTATCACTGGAAGGCATATAACAAAGACAAACACTGTTGGCTCTGGATTTAATTCCAATCACCCATGGTTTCATTTATCTAATGCCAATCGATCATAGTCTGAAAATCAATGAAAAATTCCAGAAATAAATCATGAGCTTTAAGTTATATGTCATCCTTTTACTTGAACACAAGCTCTGAACTATGATAACAGTTGATCTGATAAGAGGTAACTAAAAGGAAAGTGGGTGGGTAGTGCACACAGTGTGGCCATACCAGGCCAAGTGCACACAGTGTGGTCTCATCAGGCCAAGAGATGATTAGAAGAACAGAGAGGGCAAGTATAATACAATGAAATATTTTGAGAGACCTTGAGGAGAGATTATATTTATCCAGCATCTTGTTAACAGTATATTTGTTGTGGGTGCACTGGGTCAGAAATAGGAATACCATTTATCTTTCTACCTTGTCAGAAGACCCAGTAGCTTCATTGGCAGCAATCTACCAGGTAATCAAACTGTCCTTGCTGGTCAGTTGGACTGAGGCAAACACACATTCTTTTATTCTTATCTTAATCACTAACAGGAACCCTTAGATCATACATCACATACAGTGGAGGGTGGGGGTGGGTGGGTGCAGGAGTGGGAGCATACTTCCAGAGACAGCCATGCATATTTTTATAGAATACCTGCAAGAACTTAAAGAGTAAAGAGTTCTGAGAAACCAAAACTAAGAAGCTAATGGAGATGCAAGGTGCAAGGTGTGTAGATAGAGCAGGCCACTGGGGACAGAACAGGCTCAGGGTGCTATTGTAGAGCCAGAGGTTGCTGCTGGCTCATGGGTGGAGGTGGAGCTGCAGAGCTGAGTCTGGCTGCAGAAGAGACAGGCTGCAGCAACAGTGGGAACTGAGCTGAGCTGAAGTCCCTGAAACAGTGGAGAATTATCTACTGGTTAGTTCCCTGATACATAGAGGATGGCTGCGGGTTGTGGGCGTTGTTGTAAGGCAGAGTTCTTCTCCAGGTGAAGGAGTCCTACACGGTCCTGAGCCCATCGTGTTCAGCTATGATTTTAATAAACACACACACACATTCCTACGATCCCAGTTTACCTTGACAAGTATATGTATATAGGGTGACACCTTTCACACTAAGGGATAAATCATCCATCATTCTGTGCTACAACAGTGGTGATGCAACATATCCACCAAAGTTAAGTCATCCTTCTTCAAAATGGAGTCTCTCAGGGGAAGGCACAGCCTGAAGACCATGCTGGAATAATGTAGGGTGTGCAGTCTGCTCTCAACACTGTTATAGTGACCCTAGTTCACTATCAGCTACCAATCCATGTTGAATTTATTAGTATTTATATAGTTAGTGTTTTTATTTTTGAGAGAGGGTCTTGTTATGTAGCCCAGGCTGACCTAGGACTATGTAGTCCAGGATGTCCTGGAATTCATTGTAACCCTCTTTGCTCAGCTTTCAGGGTGCTGACATTATAGCTTCAGGTGCCTAACTTAAACATTAAACTTTATCATAGGTATGTATTTAAAAATATGACATATGTAGCATCTGTATCCTCAAGGATGAGGGGACTTGTTCCTGCCCAGCTCGTCTGTGGAATGGTGGGAGGAGTGCCTCCCCAATGATTAAGAGGACCGAATGAAGCTCAGGAGCTGGATGGCAGCCATGGTGTAAAACAAGGGCCCCCACCCTCAAAGTGACTGCTGGATGGCTGGAAAAGTACTTGAAAAGAAAAAAGTCTGCTTTTTTGGGGCTGCCTGGGCTTTTGTTAATAAATTTCCAGTGGGGGGCTTCCACCACTTGCTTTTTTTTTAGAGACATGAAGAAAGGAGAATTGAAAACATTTTCTATGTTGAAATGAAAGGCACTATTTAATCTTGTCACCATCTGCCTTCGTTCCAGGCTGAGAGCCTGCAGGCCTGGCTGCCTGTTTCCTAGCGACAGGACAGACACACCTTCCCCATTAGACACACCAACTGCAGACAATGCCCTTGCTCCATGAGCCCTGGACACTTCTCTTCAAGCAAACAGGCTACCCTAGCTTCCTTCCCAGGGTCACACAGCAGCAGGCAGGCCTAGCCTTTAATTAAGAAATTCCTGTGTGGTCTTCAGAACCCAGGTCCTTCCCTCCACTGTTGCTTCACTTCTGAGGTCTCAGGCTCATTCTTTCTAGAGGCTCAGAGGGAGGCTTTGTGCTATGCCTGTGTCTTAACTCCTACGGGCTCAGGCACTCACTGATGCTCCTTGGCTTGCACACAGGTGACTCCAGCTCTCTGTCCTCAGGCAGCTTTTTCTTCCTATGACTCTGTCTTTTTCCTGTCCCTTCTGGGGACATTCTCATTGAATTTAGGGCACAACCTAATCCAGGGTGTGTTTACCTCGACAGTCTTATTTAATTACATCCACAGAGTTCTTGATTCTACTAAATAAGATCACATCCTGAGGCTCTTGGTGACAGAGCCTTTGGGAAGACCAAAACTCACCCATGACAGAGGCCTGCCATGTCACCTGCAACTCTCTTTTGTGGGAGTAAGGGTATAATAAGCAAATGAAAACGAGGGCATTACCACTCTAGGTGTGGTTGCGGAGAGGTTCTTATTGTAGATGTGAAAGAGCAGGACCAAGAGAGGACCCAAGAGAGCAAAGACAGCCAGGAGCTGGAGAAGAATCAAGAAAGCATGGCCCAAAGCATGGCTTATAGAGAGAGGAAAAGCTAGGGGAAGGGAAAGGGAGGGAGGGAAGGGGAGAGGAGAAAAGGGAGAGGAGGGGAGAAGAGGGGAGGGGAGTAACTGGAGGAGTTTAGGGCAGAGAGTTGGGGTAGGGAGTGGAGGATAGAGTGGGGGAGGGGTAAGAAATGCCAGGACTCTAATGGATACTTGCAGAGAGAGCCTGGAAGCCTGGGTGTTAAGTAGACACCACTGTTAGCCAGTTTTGGGGGACCTGACAATAAGCTGCTATCAGGTGTCTTACCTCTTGACCCACAACTAACGTGTGCATATCTTTAAAGCCAAGCCACTGCCTGTAAGTGTAGCCCTTACCCTTATGGTAGTGATCCAGAGTGGCATCACCTCAACCAACAGCTTTCAATCTTCCTAAAGCTGCAACTCTCTAATGCAGTTCCTCATGTTGTAGTGACCCCAACTGTACGGTCTGATTTTGTGTGTCAACTTGACACAAGCTGACAAGCTGGAGTTATCACAGAGAAAGGAGCCTCCCTTGAGGAAATGCCTCTATGAGGTCCAGCTATAGTGTATTTCCTCAATTAGTGATCAAGGGGGGGAAGAGCACATTGTGGGTGGTGCCATCCCTGGGCTGGTAGTTCTGGGTTCTATAAGAAAGCAGGCTGAGCAAGCCAGAGGAAGCAAGCCAGTAAGCAGCATCCCTCCATGGCTTCTGCATCAGCTCCTGCTTCCTGACCTGCTTGAGTTCCAGTCCTGACTTCCTTTGGTGATGAACAGCAGTTGAAAATGTAAGTTGAATAAACCCTTTCCACCCCAACTTGCTTCTTGGTCATGATGTTTGTACAGAAATAGAAACCCTGACTAAGACGCCAACCATAAAATTATTTGTGTTTTGTTTGTTTGGGGTTTTTTTTTTTTGGGGGGGGTGGTTTTTGGAGACAGGATTTCTCTGTGTAGTCCTGGCTGTCCTGGAACTCACTCTGTAGACCAGGCTGGCCTGGAACTCAGAAATCCACCTGCCTCCGCCTCCCAAGTGCTGGGATTAAAGGCGTGTGCCACCACTGTCTGGCTTTGTTTGACCATAAAATTATTTTCATTGCTACTTCATAACTGTAATCTTATCACTATTATGATCTGATATGCAGGATATGTGATATGTGACCCCTGTGAAAGGGTCCTTTGACCCCCAAATCGATTGCAACTCACAGGTTGAGAAACGCTTACCTAGAGAGCTGTTCTTCACACAGGAGGTCTTCTGATGATCTGCCAGCTGAGGGTCAGCAGCCCTGTCAAGCTCTGCCATGCAGCAGGAGATAAGAACCCGCACAGCTCTAACCAACAGGGGGTGCTCCCCTGTGGCAGCATGGTGATCAGCTGCATGTCCCACAGGTGATTCAGGCCCACCTGAGAGTAGAGATTGTGAAAACTCCCTGACCCCTGGCCCCTGGCAGGGACCCTCCCTCTTTATAGTGTTCATGTGTTTGCTTTGCAGGATGGTGGGAATTGAACCCACAGTCTCCTGCTTATAAAACAAATGTTGTCCAAGTGAGCTGTACCCCAGCCCCTCTCCCTCTCGGTCTTCCTGTCCATATACAAAGCAACCGCCTACAGACTGGAGAAAGCCTGTAGTTCCCCAAGTGTCCTCACCAATGCCTGAACTCTGACCTTCTAAAATCTACTCCTTGTGGCTCAGTTTGTTAAGTATATTGAGGGGCTGGGTACATCGCGGCTCTGTCTGCTTGAGAGCTTGTATTTTATTCCCAGCACCTAAGATAAATCAAATGCAAAAACAAAAATAATCTGCAGGAATATCATAGCTATTTTTGACTAGGGAATACAGTCTCATTCAGAAGAAACAAAGGATATTTTATGGAAATTTCTCCTCCCACATGATCTCCCAGGCACTCAGTTTACATCCCCTGGAATTGCTGATGTGATGGCATCTTAGCCTGCAGATTGTGTGTTCTCAGAGGTGCACATGCACTCATGCATACACACATAATTGGAAGCCACTCTGCTAAGGTTTGTAGTCTGCTGTCTTGCATTGTATTTTGAAGATCCTTCTGCTTCAGTGGTAGAGAGCTTGCTCCATTGATCTGTGAGCATCTCGCAAGTCCAGGACACACAGGCTGTTTTGGATTGCTGCAAATGAGGCTCCCAAGGGTGATTTTGAGTACACACCTGTCTCACAGGCATGGAAATAAGTCTACAGGGTACACTAGATGAAGCATTGCTGGGTTCATCTTTAGATGCCACAGACCTCCAAGGCCCTCTGGCTCTGGACTGAATAGTGCCCTGCAAAGGTCATTTTAAGAAGTGGGTGCCGTGCAGATGGAAATGTGGCCTTCACCTTGGCAGGATGTCAGCAATGCAGCAGCGTACTCACGTGATTGCTATGCTTCTGTTAGAGGTGTTGAGAATAAATGGTCAGCCTCCAAGCCTGGCCTGCACAGAGGCTGCTCAGGGTAGCCCAAAGCCAAAGGGTGCAGGCCTCTGCTATTTCTCCAGTTCACTCTGCTCTGCCCTGGGAGGCCTCGGCCAACCATTCAACCTCTGTCAGACAGTGGCACATTAGTTCCCATTGTTCCCTCCCCTAGATTTGAGGACAGATAGAGAATGTGCTCTGGAGCCTGCTGTGAACCTAAAAAGCTGCTGCATCCCATTTATCAATAATAGCAATGGCCAGGAAATGGACTGACCTCATGGACACCCTTCCTGCTGCTGTTCCCTCCACATTTTCTATCTTCTGCTGGTGTGTGTGCGTGATACCATTGAAATCTCTTCCATTCTAAGATTGCTTGTGGGCTGCACACATCCGAAAGATCAAGGATCATCGCTGTGTGCAATCGTTGGAATGAGTGGGGAGCATCTCTGACGTTTCAGCCTGGAACCTCAGATGCCAACAGCTGACATTTTCTTGGTACATGTTACATGCTTCTTCCTGTGTTTCTTGATGCTTACAGCAGGTTTAAGCAGGAAAAGAATCTGGTGATATTTTGGGGATAGCTCACAGAATTATTTCACTTAAATGTAAAGCTTGCAGCTCAGAAGTTAGGAGGACAGCCCAGAGTGAAGCAGTAAGGTCCTAACAGCCTGAAATACTAGATGCAATCACCCTAGACATGGACACCAGACACTAAAATGATTGGTTACTGCAAACTGTCTTTCCGGGTCTTGTCTTGCCAGCTGCTGTATGCATGCATCTCATGCATGATGTATGAGAGAGAGAGAGAGAGAGAGAGAGAGAGAGAGAGAGAGAGAGAGAGAGAGAATGAACTACCTTGCCAGGGAAAGATCAGGCATGAGAAGTAGAAGACAGAGAGACAGTCAACATGTAAGAGCTGGAGATTGTGGCCCAGGGGGTTGCTACAGGCCTGTATCTGGGCTGGCCAAAATGGAATGTCACTTACTTTAGTATGTGATAATTCAGGAGTATCGGAGGGGAGAGTGTGTTAACTGCAGGGAGGTTTGGGAGTGGCCAGCCATTGAGCTGTTTAAGGAATATTAAACATAAGGCTGCCTGTGTGTCTTTTATTTGAGAGTCCACAACATTGGGGGGGTGGTAGCGAGGAACTTGAGCTGCCACCGCTTGTTGTGGGAGATATTTTTAAAAATGGCTGCTGGTAAGCTGACCATCTAAGCTGCAGACAGCTCTGCCTAGCTCAGCCACCATGTTCTGTGGCCAGAGGCCACATGCACGATGCAGCTAGAAACGAGAGGCCAGTGTGGGAGATGGCTCTGCCAATCGTCCACGCTGTCTTTGCAAGGCTGGACATTGCCCAGACCATCCTGCCATCCACGCGGGCCCGGTACAAAAATGAGACTCTAATGCTTAAATATTAATCAAAGGCTGTATATATTTAGTAATGCTCAATAACAATATGCCCATACAATTAGAGTTATTTCCCAATTAGCTAACCTAAATATAAGCTGTTACCCACAACTGCTCTCCATACCTGTATGTTTCTCCATCTTCCTATATCTCTGCTCTCTCTAGCTCCTCCTCTTCCTTTTCTTCTTCCTCTCCTTACTCCTCCCACCTTGGCTCCTCCTACAACTGCTGGGCAAGTAGACAGATTAAAGCAGATTAATCAACTGCATATATATATATATATATATATATATATATATATCATAGATAGCATAGATAGATAGATAGATAGGTGGATAAACATATAGATATATAGATTAGATATAGAGATAGATATTTCATGGAAGTAAGAAGAAGATGTTAGATTTTGACTGTTGTGAGCTGCCAATGGGTGCTGAGAACTTAAGTCTTCCACAAGAGCAGCCAGTGCTCCTAACCACTGAGCCATCTCTTCAGCCCCATAAGTCCTATTTTAACCCTTCACAAGTGTTTCCCTGAAAACTTATGGAGGGGATTCCCAGTCCTTGGGAAGGAGGAGCAGAAAGGCAACTGTTTATAGTCAGCTTGCATAAGGACCCAGAGGTCTGGCTCCCTAGAGCATCCCCTGCTTGTGGAGGGATGCAGGCAGGGAATAGGGCCTTTGCATGAACCAGGGTCACTGAGTCTTTTATTCTGGGACCTCTACAGATGCATCCTGACATTGTACCTCCTTACTCACAAGTAGCAGACTGTCAGGTGAGTATCAGCTTATGCCTTAACATCCTATCATCTGTCTGACAGGTATCATGGTGCATGATAACCACAGCACATTCCTTTAAAACCCACACCTCTTAAACTGTTATGATGGTCCATTTTATTTATTTGGTTGGTTTAGAGGCAGGATCTCATATAGCCCAAGCTAGTTTCAAACTCCTCTTCCCTCCACCTCCCAAATGCTGAGATACCTGTGTATGCTGGGATGACTTCGGGGCTTCATGCATGTTGTACAGATTCTTTACTAAGTTATATCCCAGCCCCCAAACATTATCATTTTTCTTTGTTAATCTCTCTCCCTCAATCCCACCTGTCCTACTCAGACCAGCACAAGTGCCCTCCTTGGAAAGCCTTTGTGATTTGCTGGTCTTTACTAAAGGAGCCCATCTGTCAGCTGGTCTATACCCGGATCTGCCCCCGGCCATCCACCTAAGAGTCAGAGGTCTGCTGGAAGAGGAGCCCAGCTATAAAATATGCTGGTGGGAGGTCCAGCACAATGTGGGGTTGGAGATGTCCTGGAGAACCTGGAAGGAGGGGTGTCATCTTCATCCCTAAACCTGACACTGAGTCAGCCACTTGCTTGCCTACTGCAGTCCTTTGCCTCTGTCTCTGCAGACGTGACCTAGCCATGTACAACATGAGGTTGCTACTGTTTTTCAACGACTGTCAGTGAATGGGATTTTTTTTTTAGCTCGATTTAATAACCAGGAACTTTCTAAATCTACTGAATTATAGCCCAAAGCCAATATTGATAGCTTCCCTAGCAGTGAGCCTTTGGGAGAGAAAACGGGAGGCAGACCCTCGGCCATGGCCACTGCTGACATGCAGTCACAAGGGCCGCGAAGCAGGCGAGCCTAGGCTCTCACTTGGAAACCCTGACAGAAGGGGACACTGAATCAAGAGTTTGACATACCAGAGGCAGTACTCAGTGCTCTGCCCCCTTCTTTGGAGGAAAACTCTCATTATCACCACACCCATATATACACCAGTTCTAAGGTGGGTTAAGGGTCTAGAGTTGTTTTCTTTGCCCCATGGGTGGTTTTAGCTGGATCTCTGCTCCAGCTGAACCATCTGGGGGCCAAGGAGAGCCTGATGAGCCATAAAGATAGCGCAAAGGATACCATTTCCTCATTCTACCCCGACCAGCACTGTGAACTCTGTTCATGCCAGACAGACAGGCAGATACTATGACAGCTAGCAACTCAACCCCACTAGGGGACACCAGAGACTGCAAGGCTCCTGAATTAGGGCATAAGGCAAGCCTTGATCTTTGATCTCTGATCTCTCTAAGATGTGTTTCTTTAAGATCCCATGCCCAGAAGGGTGATGTAGTGCATGCCTTTAATCCCAGCACTCAGTGAGGCCAATCCAGTCTACAGAGTTAGTTTTAGGACAGCAAGGGCTGCAAAGAGAAATCCTGTCTAGGAAATCCAAATGAAAAAGATTTACTTCATTCCAGCTTTGAGACTTGATCCAGAATAGGTCAATAGGTGGCTCTGTTTATGGAATCAGGGTCTGTGAGGCTGTGGTGGGGTCCTCTGTGTCTGTGAGGCTGTGGTGGGGTCCTCTGTGTCTGTGAGGCTGTGGTGGGGTCCTCTGTGTCTGTGAGGCTGTGGTGGGATCCTCTATGTCTGTGAGGCTGTGGTGGGGTCCTCTGTGTCTGTGAGGCTGTGGTGGGGTCCTCTGTGTCTGTGAGGCTGTGGTGGGGTCCTCTGTGTCTATCATCTGCTCAGGGCTTAGTTACAGCAATGCATTAAGTGTGATTTTTACCTTCTAAAAGAGTAGGATTTTTGGTGACCCCACAGCTGAGTTAATAATACACTTTGAAGTTATTTGAGATTTACTTGAGACTGTTGTCCTACAGTGTACTAAGCCTGTCTGTTTAACCCACCTTTAAGAGAACAATGTGATGATCAACCTTATTTGTCTTGGATTTTCCATGCAATCAAGCATTTTTTACCTCCTCGGCTAATGCATAACCGTAATTAAGTTTTGTGGACAAGAAATGCTGGCAAAAACACATCTTCCATGCCCCTGACCCAAGAGTAATGAATGTGTGTTTTTAATGTGTGTTATGATAACTCTTTGCTAAACACAGAAATAAAGGTTGAAAGCAATCTTGTAAAACGTAGGCCTACCATGAATGCTGGATACATTGGCTATAGCTTGATAGTGTTGTTTGTTTGTTTGTTTGTTTGTTTGTGTACTCTCTGGGTCAGTTGGGGTCATTTGGAGTCAGCAACTTCATCCCTTATAAAACTCTGTTGAAGATATCTATAAAATATTCGCCATTTCTTTTACATGGGATGTTTTCTGTGTTGTTCAAAAAAAGAAAACTGAGTCTTTTGTTAGGGACAGACACTTAGATGCAGACAGAGTTACAGGGACAGAGTCACAAAACGACATTCAGGCAGGTGCAAAGTCAGACTCATACCACAGACATTAATGACAGAATAGAGAGAATAAGGAATTAAAGACTACACTTGCTCTTGGTCAAATGACACAGGGGCAGTGCTTTATTGATTTTTGTCCTTAATATGACACAAATGCATTACTAATGACTCTGAGCTTATTACTGATGCATTCAAATTCACACTCTGAGCCATGTGGGATGGCTCCAAGACTCCAAAGCCTTGATCTTGAGAAGAAAGCACTCCAGAGATGATATGAAGAGATAGGAAGATTCCAATTTCAAGGCCAGCCTGGGCTACAGACAAACAAGTGCAACTATCTACCTGGACATCTTCTAGGCTGAGAAGCCACTTAAAGGGAGGAACTGTTTATCTGGGTTTAGGCTTTCAGATTTTCAGTTTGTGGTCATCTGGCTGCATTTCTGAGCCTGTGGTGAAGCAGTGTAAGGTTGTTGGAAGACCATAGTGGAGCAGAGTTGTTCAGCTCATGACACTCAGGAAACAGAGATGGAAGGAGAGAGAGGGAGAAAGAGAGGAGAGGGAGAGGGAGAGACAGAGAGGGGAAGAGAGGAAGAAAGAGGGAGAAAGGGACAAAGAGAAGAGAGAGAGGACAGACAAAGGGAGAGATATAAAATGGAGCCTAGGGTGACATATACTTGCAAAGACATATCTCCAGTGACTCACTCCCTCCAATTAGGTACCTCCCAAAATAGCACTACCAGCTAAAGTGTTCTTTGATGTACTTCATATTCAAACTATAACACAGCCTCAAAACCGCAATACAAGATCTTATATATACGTGCTCACCCCTGTGGATGGGCAAGGACCAGAGATGGGTGAAAGGTTGTCATTAGGAGGGAAATCTGCAGTAGACCAGTGAATGCCCTCCCTCAAAATAGACGAATACTGATCCCTGGAACCTGAGAATGTATTAACTTTATATAGCAAAAAGGTCTCTAATTTATAGAAAAAGAGGTCTTTGCAGATATAAAGTAAGACTCTCAACATGGGGAGCTTATCCTGGGGTATCAAAAGTGTCCTTCTAGAAGGGTCTTCTACAGCCCAGAGGAAGGGAAGAAGCTGGTTCTTTTAGAGCCTGCAGAAGGACCCACCCACGTCACATGTCAGCCTGAGGCTTACAAGAGACATTGTGGATTCTGTCCTCCCAGACTGAATACATTTGCTTTTGTTTTGGCTTGGTTTCTGAGACAGAATCTCTCTATTCTGTATTCTAGCTGGATAGATAACCACCTGCCTCTGCCTGCTCCGACCTCTCAGCCCCCACCTCTCATCTCCAACTCCTGTGCTGGGATTAAAGGTGTGTGTGCCACCATGTCTGGCCAGTAGGGGAATGTAATAATCATACTGTTTAACATGGTAACAGTAACTTGCCCCTCCAATATGAGAAAACTGGTCCTTGAGCTTTCTAGGGATACCCAGAGCATCATGGAGGAGACACGTTTTCCTTCCTTCCTCTGCCAAGCCTTGAAGGCTGGAACAGGAACAAGGCTGCCCTTTCCCGGAAATCATGCTTCCTCAGTATCACAATCCTCAACTTCTTCCCCCAAGCCCAGGGCCTCATGCTGCCTTTCCATCTGACCTCAGCCCATGCCCCATTCTTCCTCTCTCTTCTTCCTCCTCTTCATCTTCTGCCCAAGGTGATGCTGAACTCTTGATGATTGTCTATGTTATCCTGAACAACTGCTGGGGTTAGAGGTATAAACCACCACATTCAGCTCCTTGTCTTCTTGACCTCCTGGTCTTTGTTACTGAAAGCTCAAAATATAGAATCCAAGGCCAGGCTGGGCTACTCTGTCTCAATAAAGAAAATAAAAAGAGAACAGGAAAAAAAAAAACCCTTTAATTTTAATTTTTAAAAAAGATCTATTTTTATTACTTGAATGTATCTGTAAGTGTCTATGTGAATGCATGGTACATACCGTAGAGGTCATCAGAGGGTACCCGAGTCTCTGGTACTGGAGTTACATGGATTGTGAGCTGTCTGATTATCAGTGTCGGGAACTGAACCAGGGTCCTCTGGAACAGCAGTCAGCGCTCCTCACCACAGAGCTGTCTCTCAACTCCTGTCTCAATATTTAAATGTTTTCAGCAGAGCAAGAGAACAGTGTCATCAGACAGAACTAGTAAGCAAGTTCCGAACTCTGATAAATCTCATAATTGAGAATGGCAGGAGTTCTAATTAGTTCCCTACCAGGTTCCTGTCCTGGAGCATGTGACCATGACACACCACAAGTCAATTAGCATAGAGCCTAGAGTTCTTCATGCTAATGTGGTATCTAGATAGTCCCCCCACCCCCCTAGTGTTCAGTCAATGAACTTTCCTTCCTGGGTATCCCTTCCTGAAAAAGGTATCTAATTTATGATTTACCCTGAGTAAGATGTACGTATCTTCATCTGCAATGAATAAAACAGTTTGGACAAGCAAGGACTATCTCCTTCAAGGATGGAGGGGGTAGGGATGGGGGCTAGTTTAATCATACAGAACTTCGACTAAGCCTCTGTACTCCTGGCTATCACTCAGAGTTAAGCCAGGTGGTTCCTGTCCCGGGCTCATCTCTGCCCTTGTGGCCCCATTTGCAACTCCTTGTGATTCCCAGAGGCATATGCATGCACAGGAGATTGAGAATCAAAGCCTCCACCCCCCACCCCACCCCTGCTGTTTCCCCTTCCCTGAGCAGCATGTGGTGCTCAACACCCCAAAAAGACAAGGAAGAAATGCAGCCTAATGTCCCTGTAGTTCACCTCCCTTGAGCAGCACATAGCTGCATCCTGACACCCCAGCCTGGAGGCAGAAATGCAAAACAAGTGTGTGTGTGTGTGTGAGTGAGAGAGAGAGAGAGTATGTTGTGTGATTGTGTGTATGAATGTGTGTTAGTGCATGTATGAATATGTGTGAGTGTGTATGTATGCATGTCTGTGTGTGAATGTGTTTGTGAGTGTGTATGTGTGAGTATAAGTATGAGTGTGTGTATGTGTACATGTTGGGGTTTGCTCATAAAAGGGATAGAAGGGACTGACAGGTTTTGCAGTTTTGTAATCTCAACCCTGGGAAGCTGAGGCAGGAGGAAAGATCATGTGGTGAACTCAAGGCTAAATCTGTGTTACCTACTGAGAACCTTCCTCAAAACACAAAAAAATACCAAAGTCTGGCAGGGCCAAGCAAGAAACAGAGAGCCAGGGGTGGTGGTGGGGTCCCAGGGCTCAGACGTGGCATCTAAGTGTTTAGTTGTTTTTTATAAGTTTGCCCCGCTCTCAATGCTTCAGGGATGACTTCTACTATGTTTATGGGCATGTGCATTCTAACTTTTCTTCTTGCTGTGTTTGTTTGAACACAATCCAAGGAAAGCAACCAGAGTCTGATTGGCAGCACAGTGTATGGTGAGCATCTTTGGAGTAGAGAGATGGTCTTTGTGTAGAGGTAGTTGGAGTTGTGAATTGATGCAAAAAACAAGAGGAATTTATTGTTCCAATGTTTTGGAGTGGTCCTGCACCCCAGGCAGCCCGGTTGGTCAGTTTTTGTACAGTTTAAGGGGGGACTAGAGAAGCAGTGACTAGATACAACATGATTGGCAGAACAATGTGACTTTTAATCTGATTGGTCTTTAGAGAGTGAGGTGGCAAGGACCTCCCTTGTCTGTAAGTGGCAAGGATTGGTCCGTCCTGGGAATGTATTTACATGCTCTGGGCCTTCCCCACCCACAGGCAGGTTCCCTCCTCTGTGATCTGAGGAATGTTAATCAGCCTCTCCCATCTGGCGAATGTCCCATGACCTTTCCAAAGTTCCTAGGCTGACCTGTTCATCATTACTTTATGTGGTTGCCAACTCCAACTGGCAGAGGACTGGTCTCCCTTAGCTCAGAGTTTAGGGGATTTCGTTCAGGACAGTGCAGAAGGCAGGGGATGTGGCTTCCACCTGACACTGATTGTTCACACCCAGACAAAGCCAGCCAAAATTAGCAGCAAAGAGACAGCCTTCAAAAGCCTGACCTTAGTGACCTGCTTTTGCCAGTTAGGTCCCACCCTTAAAAATTCCACCACTCCCAAACAGTGCCACCTGCTAGAGAACAGCACCCAGATGTGAGTGTGAGGAACATTTATGATTGGCATCTTTCTACTGTGCAGTGCTCCTCCATCAGGGCCATTATCTTAAAATACAAAACAAAACCAAAAAACTTCTCCATCAAAACAAAACCAGCGCCTAGGCTTTCCTTTGCCTCCCATTTGGAAAGGGCAGACCCCACTGGCAAGTGGCCTTAAACTGGAAATGCTATTCTTCTGGGAAGGCTCCTAGACAGGCAGCCTTGGGGCTCAGCATTGAGAACTTACACCAGGCCTATCTGTCCTTCCCAAACGGGATCCAGCTGCAGGATCATCATTGGCCATTCATCCCCAAGGCTGCTTCCGTACAAACAGAGAGAGGAAGGCCAGACGCTCACTGCTCCCTTGAACACTGCTCCTTGCAAAGAAAGAAAAATGGCCTTCAATTAACTTCTGCTCTAGCTTGGAGCAAATCAAAACCCACTTGAGCTGAGGGAGAAATGAGCAGCACAGAGCAGTGCTTGCCACCATCCTAATTGACATTCCCTTTTCAATTTCTCCTTTATTTAAGAAACACTTCCTCAGAGAGTACTGACTGATGTCACTGCCCTGTGTCCAGGGACTTTCTCTGCTAATGTATCCAAGACTATGAACCAATGGAGCAACCGCCTAAGTAAATATTGTCCTAAACCACTGTAGAGTGAAAAATTATAAAGGCTATTTTATGAAATATGTAGACTTTTTCTTTGCCCTTAGACCTAGGCAGAAGTGTAGATTCCAGAACGAGGAACAGAATGTAAGATTTTCACCACCCCAGGACACTCTGCCCCTGAATCAAGCCTCAAACAATAGGCCCACCTATGGGTGGGAGAGGCCCAAGGCAGGAAGGCATTCCTGACCACAGAAAAAAGATGCAAGCCACCTAGGTGGGGCTATAGCAGGAAGATAGTTAATCTGAAATAGTTGGTAATGGCAGGATAGGGCACAATGACATGATAAAAACCACATTTTTGAGAAGAATGCAGGGTGATTTCCACATGACACTAACCATTCAGGGTGGGTTTCTCTGGAATGTTTCGCTATTCTTATGTTATGTATCCTTGGCAACCCCTCACCCCCGCCCCACTCCCCTGGTTTGTGGTTTTTCTCTTTAAAACGCTCCACGGACTGGAAGTTGGGGTCGGACCTTACTCCTGTGCCGTGGTCAGACCACTGGCTGCCAGCTCTTTCCCTAATAAACCTCTGCTGATTGCATCCAGGTATGTGATTTTTGGGTGGTCATGATTTCATGAGACTTGAGGAAGGGTCTCCCGAGTTTGGAGGTCTTCACCACTGCACATCAGGACTGGAAACTGCAGATGCTAGAGGCCACTCATATGCTAATGCCCCCTTGCCCTCAGTGTCTATGATAGCCAGGAAGGTCACTCCCAGACCTTTTCCCTCTTGGTTCCCCTGAAGATTATGCTAGGACAGGTGTCCTGGCCTGTTCCTGGGGCACATGAGGCAGTTACTAGAACAGCTTTGTGTCTGTGCTTTGCAAATTTTCTCCCCTAGTCCCCAGAGAATTCTTGCATGTATGTCAGCTCCTTTTCTTGTGCCTTCAGGAGAGTCTCTTTCAAGCCTGCAGCCTCTTTAGTCCACTCAGAGTCTCCTAAAACATATGATTGTGAAGTATGAGTGATCTAAAAGGTAATGTTAGTAATGAAAATTAGAGTAAAAGCTAGGTGATGGCGTATGCCTTTAATCCCAGTAGAGGCAGGCGGATCTCTCTGAGTGTGAGGCTAGCCTGGTCTGTAAAATGAGTTCTAGGACAGTCAGGGCTACACAAAGAAACCCTGTTTCAAAAAAAAAAAAAAAAAAAAAATCAAACAAACAAACTGTGGGTTCCCAAGCCAGATGAGGGGTGGTAAAGAACTGCCCATACCCAGCTCTCAGAGAGTACAGTGGGAGTGGGTGTTAGTTGTTAGCTCAGACATCCAACGGCAGCAAACAGACCACTCCAGACCACACAGTTGGGGGGGGGGCGGTTTATTCAGGAGATAGGGCAAAGGTGGGGGGAAGAAGATGGAAGGAGAAGAGAGAAGTAGAGGAGCAGAGGAGTAGAGAAGTAGATGCCGGCCATAACCACATTGGGGTGGGGGGCGGAGAGAGGACAGAGAGGCAAGAGAGTAAAAGGGTAAGAGTAGGAGAGTAAGAGAGAGAGGAGAGGGCAAGCAGTCCCTTTTATAGTGGACCAGGCCTACCTGGCACAGTTGCCAGGTAATTGTGGGGAGGAGCTTTCCTGGCTGTTGCCAGGTAATTGTGGAGGTGGAGTTTAGACAGACTACTAACAGTGGGGCCACTTCCTAGGTTCCTAACCCAAAACAGGCTTGGGCCAATTCACAAACAATGACCTTGTCATAATAAAGCCAGTTAGGCTTCTGTTTCCTGAAAGAGAACTGGCTTCTCAGAAATCACGTGAATTCTGGGGGGGGGGGGGGGGGGGGGCGGGGAGTCAAAACTAAGTGTTTTAGTTAGGAGAAATGACAGCGGTTCTGGTTAGTCAACAAAATGATGGACTGGGTATTAGGACTATCTTGTACCTCACTGGTACAATTAGGAATAATTATGCTCTAATTGTATTTTGAGAGAAAAGTTTTATTTTAACAAGAAGGGTGAAGCTAGGTGATGAGAGAGAGAAAGAGAGGGGGGGCATGGAGGCAGATGTTCACATGTCTCCACCAGTCAAAGATAGTTTATATATTTAGGCTGGGTATTGGATTACGCTTCTAATTGAGCATTACCAAACTTATAAAACCTTTGATTAACATTTAAAAAAATGTATAAAAGCAAAAAGGAAAAGGGGGCATGGGATAGGGGCTTTCTAGGGAGGGGAAATGGGGAAAGGGGATGGCATCTGAAATGTAAATAAACTATAAAAAAATGAAGAAAAAAAAGAAAAAAGAAGAAAGAAATCACGTGACAGGCAGTCTACTAATCTAGCTGACATGTTTGGAAGGCCCCTGCCTCTGCTGCAGCGCCTCCTCCCTCTCCTTGCCCCTCCCCCACTTAAGCTATATAATCTCACTCCCCTATTTCAATGGGACATTTATACCTCCCCCCAACCTCTCTGCCACCTGAGACCCTGCTCCCAGCTCCTCCGAATCCGAATCCGAATCCGAATCCGAATCCGAATCCGAATCCGAATCCGAATCCGAATCCGAATCCGAATCCGAATCCGAATCCGGAAACCTCAGGTGCACAGCTGCTCATGGGGACCAGCAGGTGAAGGCACTTGCTACCAAACCTGAGAACCTGAGTTGGATCCCTAGAACCCGCATGCTATGATGGCAGCGGAGCTGGCTTCTGACCTCACATGCATCATGGTACATGTGCCTGCACACATACAAATAAATAAATGTAGTAACATCTTTGTAAAGATTGGAACACATGAACCTATGACTGACAACTCTCACAGGTACTAACAGAAACTAGTGCTTGGTAAAATTGACATAGATTGTGAAATTGTTGTGAATATATTTTGTGCAATAAAATGTATGTCTGACACAGCTTGCTTTCCATGCTAGCTCAATGCCTGGCTCTTCATTCAGTGTCTCCTGACTAAATTCCTGATGACAGATGTTGGAGTTTATAGTAGAAAGAGCGATAGCAGTCTGAACAGGGTCCATTCTGGGTGAAGAGCTCTAAGGACAGGCTGCACACCAGCTGCCAGCCAGGGAGCTCCAGAGCTGCCATATTCCCCCAGTTCCATGACAAAAGCACTACACACAGGCTGACTGGGTCCTCAGAGTACAGGCATGATGATACACACCTGTAAGCCCAGAACTCAAGAGATGGAGTCAGGAGGATTAGGGGTTCAAGGTTAGCTTAGTCTATGTTGGCAGACCTTATTTCAAAACAAAGGACTGAACCCCAAACAAACAGGGTCTTTGCTGGGATTCTTACCTGTCTCCCTGTGACATCCATCTTCCCCTTCTTTTGGGGTGACACAGGACTGCTTTCAGGCATATGGCTGTCTGGGACAGAGACTGTACTTCCCAGCCCTGTTTGTGCCCTGAGGAGACCAGTGACTTAGTTCTAGAGAATGGCGTGTGAGCAAGAGATGCGGGCAGCTCTGGAGCCTGCTTTACAGGGAGCTGACATGTCTCCTGTGCCCTCACTGAATGTCTTCCCTTCCTAATGCTGTCTGGAACATGGAAACTATGGAAAGCTATCTTGAAGGTGACCAGAGTGAAAGGACTCAATGAAGAGGTCATCTCAGGAACTTTGGAAAGGTTGGACACCCACTGGATGGGAGAGGCTGATTAACATTCCTCAGACCACAGAAGAGGGAACCCACCTGTGGGTGAGGAAGGCCCAGAGCATGTAAACACATTGGCAGGACAGACCAACCCTTGCCACTTACAGACAAGGGAGGTCATTGCCACCTCATTTCCCGAAAACTAAGCAGTTTAAAAAGTCACACTGTTCTGCCAATCACAATGTGCCTAATGGCTGCTTGTGGGTCCTGGTTCCAGAAGTCTTCCCATGAAGATCTCTGGCCAGCCGGATGTGGAAGTTTGGGCCAAGGGGATCGAGTGTGAGCAGGGAAGGAGAATCACCTCTGCTGCATCTGCTGCTGCCTCTACCAGCATCTCCATCTCTGCTGTTGCCACCCAATTGCTCCCAGGCGCTGAGCTGGTCTGGGCTGAGCCAGTGAGAAGCTGGTTAGCTAACAAGGAGCACAGGAAAGGTCCTGAAGGAACTTTGGGGGAACAGATCTCTTCACAAGTGTTACACCTCTTTTGACAGAAACTCTTTTGACAGGCACAGGATGATTCTCCCACACCTTTACTTCTCCCGAATAGGGTTCTTACATACAGTTTTGGGGTGGATCAGGGTCTGGTAACAGGTAACTTCTATTGGCTTGGTTTGAGAGTTTGGAGATACTTTATCTACATGTGGGAGAGCCTGAGGCACTGTTCCTATGTGACTGATGGACATAGACCTAAGGTCCTGTTTCCAAACTGGCTCTTGATCTATCAGTAAAGATGACAGAGACCAATCATTGGGTAGAAAGAAAGAGGTGGGATTTCTGGGTCCCTTCAGGAGAAGAGGAGGAGACGCAGAGAGAGGAAAGAAGTCCTCACCATGCTTCAGAGGGAAAAAAGTCCATCAGCCATGTGAGATCCAGGGTAGAGTAGCCATCAGCTACTTCACTGACTGAGCCTGGGGTAGCAACTAAAGCTGAGGGCAGATTTGGGGTGCTGAGCTAAATAGAAGTATTGGGAAGGGCACGCTAGCCATGAGAGATTAGAAGTGTCCAGCAGTGGCGCTCGCCTTTAATCCCAGCACTTGGGAGGCAGAGGCAGGCGGATTTCTGAGTTCGAGGCCAGCCTGGTCTACTGAGTGAGTTCCAGGACAGCCAGGGCTACACAGAGAAACCCTGTCTCGAAAAAACAATAAGTAAGTAAGTAAGTAAATAAATAAATAAATAAATAAATAAAATAAAAAAGCAAGCTGCTAGACAGCGAGGGTACATTAAATGAAGTCTATTGTACCAATCTCTCATCTGTGGTGGGAAGTCAGTGTTATGACTTGATTCTGATGTGTGCTCCACAGGTTCAGGTTTCATGTTCAGTTTGAATGGTTGATCTCCATGATTGCATGCTGGTATGTTTTAGAAGACTGGAATAGCCAGTATGTAGGACCTAATTGATATTTGTAAGATATTTAGGGGCAGGCCTCAGAGGCACAGACCTGCCCTACTTCTGGCCCTGTCTGCTTCTGGGTCAGCACAGTGCAGTGCTCAGCTGCGAGCTCCACAGATCCAGCAGCAGCTGCCACTGTGCTTTACCTACAGTGATGGACTGTTTTCCTGAATTAGGACCTGAGTAAACATCTCTTCCCTTAAGTTGCTGTAAGGAGCAGGTCTTTAATAGAGCTGACTCCATATTGTAATAGGAAAGAAAACAAGTCTGGACAAGTCCAGAAAACAAGCTTAGACAATGTCTTAAAATATGATGATAACCAAAAGTCCACCTGCAATGAAGTCATAGCCCACAGATAACCAGACACATCTGGTTATCTACCGTGTACGTCAACAGTAATCCCAATTCAAGCATAAAAAAGGAGCCCTTGGCCAGAGCACTTCATCACACTGGTAGTTATGGTTACCTAGCGTGATCCTCCGTCCAGGCCTCCTCTGTAGCCGAGAGACCAAGCACTCTGCATCATGGATCATCAAAGCAGCAGCCAAGAGACTGAACACTCTGCACCCATCTCATCAGACAGACGAGAGACCGAAGCCTCTAACTTCATGGTCTGTTAGGAGCTGCGGTGAGCGTGACAACATTCGCCATTACAAGATGGCGCGGGCATCCTGTGCTCCCACAAGTAAACAACTAACTGCACAGGTGCAAAAGGCAAAAGCGCACCAAGCCACTGCCCATCCCAGGGCATAATATGGGGTGATGAGTGAACAGCCAATCAGAAGTGAACACACAACTCTAGGGTACATATAGCAGTGCCTTTCCCGGGCTTGGGGTCTTCTGCTTCTGCTGATACAAGAATAAAGCCTCGTTGTAGTAACTACCTGAACACTGCCTCACGTGTCTCTTTCGCGGGCGAAGGGGACTCGGAAGGGGAGTGGAATATCTGGTGCCGAAACCTGGGTATTTCAGGGCGCCACAGAGACCCCCCAAGATTCGGGGCGGGTTAAAAAACTACAGGATCGAGGTACGTTTCTGAGAGATATGTTTGGGGTGGAAGCCTTCGTTGCGAGCGGATTTTCACCCATTGCCGCCGCTGCACTAGTTGGCCTCTTGCTTGTGTTGCTTTTGCTTTTAGCTTATTTGTGTTGTGGGGATCCAGCTCGCAGTACAGCTATTAGTGCAAGTCAAGAGGTTTCAAGAGAGGTCCACTCCAGGGTATCAGAAACAGAGCGTGTTAGCCAGCATCAGGCCAAGGAGCCTGGGGAAAAAGATAAGGCCAAGGAGCCTGGAAAGGAGAAACAGGCAAAAAATCCTGGGCAACAGAGACAGGCCAAGGAGCCTGGTCAAAGAAAAGAGTACTCAAAAGGAACAGGGGCCACGGCAGGGCCTGTTAAGGTTAAGGACCCTTCACCGGCTGGTGAAGAGAGAGTGGAGGTCAAAAGGACCCCCCTATACCCCATTAAGGAGCTTGCCTCCATAGACCTTAGCAGCTCTGAAGAAGAAAGCCTAGAGGAGGAGGTAGCCGCCTATGCAAAAAATAACCGTTCTGAGATAAGACTAAGAAAGACCTTGAGTCCCTCGGCCCCACCCTTGCCTCCGGCCTATGCCCTGGGCAGCATCTCTAATTCATTTCTCAGCCCAGGAGATCGGAGACAGCTACAGCTGGCATTTCTGGTCTTTGAAGGGGCAGAAGGCGCCCGTGTTCATGCCCCAGTAGAGTATAGGCAGGTCAAAGAATTAGCTGAGGCAGTACACGCATATGGAATTGGGGCTAATTTTACTGTATCCCAAGTGGAGAGGTTAAGTGCAGCTGCTATGACACCAGGAGACTGGCAGGACACAGTGAAGGTGGTACTTAACAATATGGGCCAATACCTAGAGTGGAAGGCCTTGTGGCACGAGGCACTGCAAGCACAAGCCAGGATTAATGCAAATACTGAGGGACAACAATTATGGACTTTTGACATGCTGGCTGGAGTTGGCGTACTCGTGAACAACCAGACCGCTCATCCCTGGCAGGTCTACGCATAGATAGCATCAGCCGCAATAAAGGCATAGAAGTCTCTCCCTAGGAAGGAAGGCAGTTACCTTTATTTGTCCAAGATAATTCAGACATCTAATGAGTCTTTTTCTGATTTTGTGGCCTGAATGACCGAGGCAGCTGGTAGGATTTTTGGTGACCAGGAACAGGTGATGCCATTGATAGAACAAATGGTCTTTGAAAATGCTACAGCGGAATGCCGCACAGTCATTGCCCCTCGTAGGAACAGAGGGTTACAAGACTGGTTAAGAATCTGCCGAGGCACTAATGCAGGACTTGCAGCAGCTAATTTAGAGATGGCTGCTGTCCTTCTACAAGGTCAGGGACTGGATAGACTCCCGCCATGGCCTGCTATTGGGTGCCTATGTGGTTAATGATAAGGTTATATCCAAACAATACCATGAAACCTCGCTTCAAATTGTGGAATGTTTAGTGGTGTCAGAGGTTCTGGAAATCTTTCCAGGTCCCTTAAATATTGTTTCAGATTCCTTCTATGTGGTTAATGCAGTGAAAGCATTAGAAGTTGCTGGGTTAATTAAGACATCTAGCAGACTTGTGGAAGTTTTTCAAAAGATTCAGCTTACCCTGGCTAAGCGAAGATTCCCTGTCTTTATAACTCATGTTAGGGCTCACTCAGGCTTGCCGGGACCTATGTCCCGTGGAAATGACCTGGCAGATCCAGCCACAAAGTTGATTGCAATTGCCCTTTCGCCAAAATTGGATTTGGCTAAAGCCTTTCATAAAAGGTTTCATGTGACAGCTGAGACGCTACGATGCCAATTTAACATCACTAGAAAAGAGGCTAGAGATATCGTGACTCAATGCCAAAACTGCTGTCAATTCCTACCTGTTCCCCATACCAGAATTAACCCTTGGGGAATTAGGCCATTACAGATCTGGCAAATGGATGTTACTCATATCCCATCCTTTGGCAAATTACAATATTTGCATGTCTCCATTGATACCTGTTCTGGAGTTATGTTCGCCTCTCCATTGACCGGAGAAAAGGCGGCCCATGTTATTCAACATTGTCTCGAGGCTTGGAGTGCCTGGGGAAGGCCTAAAATCTTTAAAACTGACAATGGACCAGCCTACACTTCTCAAAAATTTCAACAATTTTGTCGCCAAATGGAGGTGACACACCTGACGGGTCTTCCTTACAACCTTCAGGGACAGAGCATCATTGAGCGTGCTCATCGTACCCTTAAAACTTATTTGATAAAACAAAAAGGGGAAGTTGAGGAAGCTCTGCCCATGGTGCCATGGGTTACTGTTTCTCTGGCACTTTTTACTCTCAACTTTTTGAATTTGGACAGTCAGGGCAACACAGCAGCTGATCGCCATTGCCTGGAACCAACTAGGCCAAAAGAAATGATAAAATGGAAAGATGTTTTGACTGGTCAATGGAAAGGCCCGGATCCTATTTTAATAAGATCCAGGGGAGCGGTTTGTGTTTTTCCACAGGAAGAAGACAACCCGTTTTGGTTGCCGGAACGCCTGACACAACGCCTCACAGTTGTGGATGATGATTCCTCAGCGGATTCCCCTACAAATGCTTTTGGTCGCTACATGGATTCTCCAAGCTTAGGTTCCTAGTATAAAGTGAATTTAGATGGGCTATCCTATCTGCTTTTCCAAAACCTATGCCCTTGCCTTCTTAAAAGTCGCTGCTTCTTCTAAACAGAATTCCTCCTATACCCTTAACTGTAATGCCTCACTCCAGTTTGTGTGTATCCTCCATTTCTTTTCATCTTATCCAACAACTCCTTTAATACTTGTACCAATGTAACTTGCTTTATGTCCCAGTGCTGGTCTGCTCTTGTCTATAAGCAGGCCCTAATAGCCAGTATACCACTATGGATCCCTATCCCCGTTCAGACATCTGGGACTTTGACTTTATTTCAACAGAAGAGAGATTTTGATATAACTGCAGCCATTATCACTGCTATTACCATCTCTGCAGCTGCAGCTGTGACAGCCGGCATAGCCTTGGCTAATCAAGTTACAGCAGCTACTGTTGTTAATCAAATTTCAGAAAAGACTTCTGAGGCTTTGACCACTCTACAGAAAGTGGATGCACACTTGGCATCAGACATTCTGTTGGTCAATCAGAGAGTTGATTTGCTCCAAGCCCATGTAGAACAACTCACAGATGTGGTTCAAATGAGCTGCGTGTCAGCAACCCCACATCTATGTATTACACCTCTGAGATTTATGAATGATACATTTATTCAAAGCCATAATCTTTCTGCTTATTTACAAGGGAATTGGACTAGGGAGCTGGACCAGATGCAGCAGCAATTGCAGATCCGGATTTTGAGCCTTAATGGAACACGAGTGGACCCTGTTACCCCTGGCGATTTTACTTCTTGGCTTACCTCTGCCTTTTCTTTCTTTAAAGGGTAGGGATAGGCCTGTTTGGTGCAGCCCTATGTTGTGGATTAGTGTTCATGTTATGGTTGGTCTGCAAGCTCAGAGCCCAACAAAAACGTGACAAGGTCGCTATCGCCCAAGCACTCGTAGCCTTGAGCAAAGATCTTCCCCTGAAATTTGGCTATCTAGGCTAAGAAAGTATCTAATGACTGAGACCCTCAGTCGATGCACCCCAAGGGTTCAGCCCATTGCACTGGGTCGATGAGAGGTCTAAGTCTAGCCAGCCCTTGCCTGAATAACTGTGGTACCTGAATATTTAGAGGTGTTTGAGAGTGGGTACTTGACAGGGAATGTTCCACGAGTGTGGATAGATTTCTCTAAAGTATGCCTGATTGCACAAAGGTTTGATGCCAAAACCTCCTCTCAGCGCACGGACGGCCACCAGGCGCTCCAGAGTGGAGGCTCCCTTTCCCCGACAAAAAGGCATCGAGATGGGTATGGGAAGTATTACTCATTGCACGACGACAAGAGACGAAACCCATTACAATATCTCATTTTGCACAGGGGATCAGGCCTCTGCTTTCCCTCACTGAGTTGGTGCTGCACTTGATAGGCAAAAGGCTGTCCCATCTTAATAAAATTGAAAGGGGGAGATGTTAGGAGCCATGGTGAGCATGACAGCATTTGCCATTACAAGATGGCGTGGGCATCCTGTGCTCCCACAAGTAAACAACTAACTGCACAGGTGCAAAAGGCAAAAGCGCACCAAAGTCACTGCCCATCCAGGGGCGTAATATGGGGTGATGAGTGAACAGCCAATCAGAAGTGAACACACCACTCTAGGGTACATATAGCAGTGCCTTTCCCGGGCTTGGGGTCTTCTGCTTCTGCTGATACAAGAATAAAGCCTCGCTGTAGTAACTACCCAAACACTGCCTCACGTGTCTCTTTCGCGGGCGAAGGGGACTCGGAAGGGGCGTGGAATAATGGTCAAGCACCCTCTGGACCTGAGCTGTTGGAAGCCACAGAACGCCCCTATCTTCGTTGTTAAGCACTCTCCAGACCTAAGCTGCTAGAAACTACAGTCATAAGGACTCAGGTCGTATAACTCATGAATAATAATGTACTTACTGCTATGTTTATTTCTTTGGTAATTAGCAACTTACTATTTCTGTTTATTGTATTGATATTGATAGAGGCAATGTACAGGAAATGTGGCAATACCTTGTGGTTACAATAGCTTTAGCACTGGTGATAATATATTGTTTGCTGTGCATTATTAAAGAGCATCAAACCTCTGTCTCTGGTGTACTGTCTCCCCTCTCGGGGAACTGGCGATCTCATCATCAATCCTGTATATGATTCCTGAGTGGAGAGGACCTGCTGCACCTCTTCCCATGGGGACCCTAAAACCTTATCACAACCTGCTCATGACAGATAACAGACTGGACTCGGAACAGTTGCTCTAGTCAGCTTTTGTACCTAGCAACAGGAAAAGTAACTTACTCCACTTCACAAGAACCTCACCAACAGATGAGGCACTGAGTTCAGTCTGCACATTGCCTGCGTCCCCAAGCTTCCTTCCCAGTCATCTCCACACCACAAGTCATTGGCAGACGGTAGAAACCGAGCCTGAACTCTGAGCCATTTCTTGGGGATTTGCTGCTTTCTCCAGATATCCTTCACACAGACATTCTTCACACAGACAGACATTCTTCACACAGTTTATAAGCTGCTGTTACACAAGAAAGCACTAGAACTCACTGAGCAGAGGCAGTTTGTTTTGTTTTTGATTTTTTTCAAGACACTGTTGCTAGAGTGCTGGAATTAAAGGTGTGTACCACCACCACCACCCCATGAGGCATATATATATATATTGGTTTTTCGAAACAGGGTTTCTCTGTGTAGCCCTGGCTGTCTTGGAACTCACTCTGTAGACCAGGCTGGCCTCGAAAATGTATTTTTTTTTATTATTTTTTACTTATTCACTTTTCCTCCTGTTCACACCCCCCTCCCACCACAATCCTTCCTCCATCCCCTTCTACTCCCACCCTGGTACTTCAAGTCTCTGTGAGGCTAGGTGCTTTTCCTCCAACTGAGACCAGACAAAACCACTCAACTAGAAGAACATATCACGGACAGGCAATAGGTTTTGGGATAGCCCCTGACTCTAGTTGTTTGGGACCCACATGAAGACTGGGCTGCACATCGGCTAGGTCCAGCCTGGGTATGTTCTTGATTGGTGGTTCAGTCTCTGAGAGACCCTAAGGGTCCATGTGAATTGACTCTGTTGGTCTTTCCGTGGAGTTCTTATCCCCTGTGGGGCCCCCAATCCTTCCTCATATTCTTCCCTAAGAGTTCCCAAGCTCCATCCATTGTGGATATCTGTATCTGTCTGAGTCAGCTGCTGGGTGAAACCTCCCAGAGGACAACTTGCTCCTCTCTGCAAGCATAACAGAGTATCATTAATCGTGTTAGAGATTGGTCTCAAGTTGGGCCAGTCATTGGTTGGCTGTTCCCTCAATCTCTTCTCCATCCCCCATGCCTGCATTTCTTATAGACAGGATAAATTTTGGATTGAAAGTTTTATTGGTGGGAGGGTGTCTCTATCGCGCCACTGGGGTTCCTGCCCAGCTATAAGACCTCTTCATATTCCCGATGTAGTGAGTCACAGCTAAGATCACCCCCATTGATTCTTGGGTGCCTCCCTTATCCCAGGTCTCTGTCTCATCCTGGAGATGCTCCCACCTACTCACTCCTGACAATTACAGATTTCCATTTATTTTTATGATCATCTAGTCATTTCTCCTGTCCTTCCCCACACCTGATCCCAAATCATCCATTTTCCTCCCATACTCTCTCCTAGTTCCCTCCCTCCATCTGCCTCTTATGACTATTTTATTCTCCCTTCTGAGTGAGATTCAAGCTTCATCAGCTGGGCTTTCCTTCTTGTTTAGTTTCTTTGAGTCTGTAGAGTATAACATGGTACCTGTATTTTATGGCTAATATCCATTTATAAGTGAGTACATACCATGAATTTCCTTTTGGAACTGGGTTACCTCACTCAGGATGATATTCTCAAGTTTCATCCATTTGGCTGCAAAATTCATGATGTCTTTGTTTTCAATAGCTGAATAGTATTCCATTGTGTAGATGTACCATATTTTCTTTATCCATTCTTCAGTTGAGGGACATCTAGGCTGTTTCCAGTTTTTAGCTTTTACAAATAAAGCTGCTATGAATATAGTTGAGCAAGTGTCTTTGGGGGTGTTGAAGCGTCTTTTGGGTATATGCCCAGGAGTGGAGTAGCTGATAGAACTATTCCCAGTTTTCTGAGGAACTGCCAAATTGATTTCCAGAGTGGTTGTCCGAGTTTGCACTCCCACCAGCAATGGAGGAGTGTTCCTCTTTCTCCACATCCCACCAACAATGGAGGAGTGTTCCTCTTTCTCCACATCCCACCAGCAATGGAGGAGTGTTCCTCTTTCTCCACATCCCATCAGCAGTGGAGGAGTGTTCCTCTTTCTCCACATCCCACCAGCAATGGAGGAGTGTTCCTCTTTCTCCACATCCCACCAGCAATGGAGGAGTGTTCCTCTTTCTCCACATCCCACCAGCAGTGGAGGAGTGTTCCTCTTTCTCCACATCCCACCAGCATGTGTTGTCTCTTGAGTTTTTGATCCTAGCTATTCTGTTGGGTGTAAGGTGGAAACTCAGAGATGTTTCCATTTGCATTTCCCTGATGACTAAGGACTTTGAACATTTCTTTAAGTGTTTCTTGGCCATTCGAGATTCTTCTGTAGAGATTCTCTGTTTAGCTCTGTATCCCATTTTTAAATTGGGTTATTTGGATTGTTAATATCTAACTTCTTGAGTTCTTTGTAAAATTTGGATATTAGCCCTCTGTCAGATATAGGGTTGGTAAAGATCTTTTCCCAGTATATAGGCTGCCAATTTGTTCTATTGACAGTGTCCTTTGCCTTACAGAAGTGTTGCAGTTTCATGAGGTCCCATTTATCTATTATTGGTCTTAGAATCTGAGCCATTGGTGTTCTGTTCAAGAAATTGTCTCCTATGCCAATGCATTCAAGGCTGTTTCCCACTTTCTCTTCTATTAGATTCAGTGTATCTGGTTTTATGTTGAGGTCCTTAATCCACTTAGACTTGAGTTTTGTACAGGGTGATAAGTATGAATTTATTTTTGTTCTTGTACATGTAGACATCCAGTTAGTCCAGCATCATTTGTTAAAGATGCTTTCATTTTTCAATTGTATGGTTTTGGGTTCTTTATCAAAAATCAAGTGTCCATAGGTGTGGGGGTTCATTTTCAAGTCTTCAACTCAATTCCATTGATCAATGTGTCTGTTTTTGTACCAATACTATGTAGTTTTTTTTTTTTTAAATCACTATTGCTTTTTAGTACAGCTTGAGGTCAGGGATAGTGATTCCTCCTGAACTTCTTTTATTGTTCAGAATTGTTTTGGCTATCCTGGGACTTTTTGGTTTTCCATATGAAGTTGAGGATTGCTCTTTTAAAGTTTACAAAAAATTGTGTTGAAATTTTTTATGAGAATTTTATTGAATCTGTAGCCTTGCTTTTGGTATGATGGCCATTTTTACTATGTTAATCCAACTATCCATGAGCATAGAGCTTTCCATCATCTGATATCTTCTTCAATTAATTTCTTTGGGGACTTGAAATATTTGTCATACAGATCTTTCACTTGCTTGGTTAGAGTTACACGAAGATACTGTATATTATTCATGGCTATTGTTGGGATCCAGCCTTGACACAGGATCAGAGTTCTCAACTGGAAGCAGGGATATCTGGAAGGTGCATAATAAATATACACAGACTACTTTTTGAGTATAAACTGACAGGCACGTTTTCAAAGCTTAAAGTTACTCTCTTCCCCTCCCCCCTCCCCTGTTCTCTTTCTCTCTTACTCACTTGCTTGCAGCTTGAGTCTACTCATCCGTTGCATTCTCCTGCGCACTCTGCTTTTCTCCTGTGCACTTTTCTTTTCTCGAACTCTCACACTCCTACACACACATCTCACCCACACCACATGCACTTTCCTTTCACTCATACACACACTCTCCATACACACCTCACATTCTCTCTTCACATGCTCTTCTTCTCATGGTCTCTACATTCACCTCACATGCTTTCTAGCCTTTCTCTTGCCCCAATCTTTTATTATTACTCCCAAAGCAGGTAGAAAAAAAAGACATTGTGTAACCATTGCCAAATCAAATTCAAAAGAACAACCACATCCCACAAAGTATCTAGAATTACAATTGTTCCCCAAAGTTTCAAGCTTCCCCTATTCTCAGGCCTGTACCCAAAATAATAATAATTGAAAACTTATCATTATTTAAACTTTAACTTATGACTTATTTTATATTTCAGAGCTCAGAGTTCTGAGATCAGTTACTTGTATTTCCTTGTGAAGCTCTAATGATAAATGACATGACTGAAGCTGCCCCACAGTGGCCAGAAAGAACCAAGTTAACCTTTAACTCAGTAGTTTTGCTTCTGCATATTGCACACAATGACTCTCCTAAGAGTCCCAGTGTTTTGACTTAGTTTTACTAATATATAATTTTATACATTCTATACTTGCTTATCCAGGAACCACTCTTAAATGTACAAAATGTATTTCATAACTTCAATAGTTTTTTTCCTTTCTCAGGGTCTCAATGTTGGTTCTATTTCATTTTCTAATCATTTCTTCAAACTTTCTTTGCAAGTCAAACATTAATCTGGAACTACCATTGTGCAGTTACTGCATTGTTTCCAAGGTGAGAACACACAGCATGCACCTGGGCCATTAAGACTGTGCTGTGCTGTGCCCTGTGCCTCAATTTTCAATTGTTTAAGAATCATTACATCAAGGAACATCTAGTTCCACAGAATTAACCAGAGCAGAAGGAGAAAGAAATAGGAAAGTCAGATATACTAGAATAATTATGCACATTGAGGCCAACTGAAAAGCAGTCATGCACAAATGAAATCTATACAGCCATTGTCCAGGGCTACAGTAGGAGAAATGGGAACAGCTGTTTTTTACAAAGAGCTGCCATAGGCTACTGAGATGTCTCAACCCGGCCTACTGCAGGCAGCCCCTTATTTCAGATGGCAGGTGCCCTGGAGGGATGTGATGTGTCTCCTGCTTCTCAGGGTCCTAGACACAATCCTTTTCTACAAAGATCTGCCATGGGCTTCTGAGATGTCTCCATCCCAGCCTACTGCTGGCAGTCCCTGGCATGGTATGCTGTCCCCAGCATATTATAAAGGACGTTGTTTCCCTAATTTCTTTCTCAGCTCATTTGTCATTTATATAAAGGAGAACTACTGATGTCTTTGAGTTAATTTTGTATCCAACCACTTCATCTGGAGGAGTTCTCTGGCAGAATATTTGGGGTTGCTTATATATATTATCATATCACAAATAGTGATACTTTGACTTCTTCCTTTCCAATTTGTATCCCCTTGATCTCCTTTAGTTGTCTTACTGCTCTGGCTAGAACTTCAAGTACTATATTGAATAGATAGAGAGTAGGCAGCCTTGTCTTGTCCCTGATTTTAGTGGAAATGCTTCAAGTTTCTCTCTTTTCAGTTTAATGTTGGCTAATGGCTTGTAGTATATTGCTTTGATTATGATTACAGAGTATGTGCCCTGTATCCCTGATTTATTTAATACCTTTAACATAAAGGGGTGTTAGATTGTATCAAAGGCTTTTTCAGGATCTAATGAGATAATCATGTAATTTTTTTTCTTTCAGTTTGTTTATGTTGTGGATTATGTTGATAGATTTTCATATATGGAACCATCCCTGCATCCCTAGGATGAAGCCTACTTGATCATGATGGATAATGTCTTTGATGTGTCCCTGGATTCAGTTTGTGGGTATACTATTAAATATTTTTGCATCAATGTTCTTAAGATAAATCAGTCTGGCTGGGCAGTGGTGGCACATGCTTTTAATCCCAGCACTTGGGAGGCAGAGGCAGGCAGATTTCTGAGTTTGAGGCCAGCCTGGTCTACAGAGTGAGTTCCAGGACAGCCAGAGCTACACAGAGAAATGTTGTTTTGGAAAAAAAAATCAGTCTGAAATTCTTTCTTTTTTAAGTCTTTATGTGATTTAGTTACCAGGGTGACTGTGGCCTCATACACTGAGTTTGGCAGTGTTCCTTCTGTCTCTATTTTGTGGAATAGTTTGAGGAGTGTTGGTACTAGCTCTTCTTTGATAGTCTGGTGGAATTCTGCACTAAAACCATCTGGCCCTGGGCTTTTTTTTTGGTTGGGAAATTTTTAATGACTGCTTCTACTTATTTAGGGGTTATGGGGCCGTATAAATAATTTATTTGATCTTGATTTAAGTTTGGTAAGTGGTATCTGTCTAGAAAATCATCCATTTCATTAAGATTTTCCAATTTTGTGAGTACAGGTTTTTGAAGTAAGACCTAATGATTCGTGGAATTTCCTCAGAGTCTGTTGTTACGTCTCCCTTTTCATTGCTGGTTGTGTTTATTTGGATACTGTCTATGTCTCTTGGTTAGTTTGGCTAAGTGTTTGTCTATCCTGTTGATTTTCTCAAAGAACTTGCTTGTGATTTCATTGATTCTTTGTATTGTTTTCTTTGTTTCTAACATTGATTTCGACTGTTTCCTGCCTTCTTCTCTTTTTTGTTGTGCTTGCTTCCTTTTTCCCCTAGATCTTTCAGACATACTTTTAAATTGCTAATATGCAAACTTCTAATTTCTTTATGGAGGCACATAGTGCTATGAACTTTCCTCTTAGCTCTGCTTTCATTCTGTCCCATAAATTTAAGTATATTGTAACTTAATTTTCATTGAATTCTAGAAACTCTTTAATTTCTTCCTTTCTTTCTTCTCTGGCCCCGAGTTCATTGAGTAGAGAGTTGTTCCATTTCCATGAGTGTGCAGACTTGCCAGCGTTTGTGTTGTTTGTGTGGTTGTTGATGTCCAGCTTTAATCCATGGTGGTCTGATAAGATACGAGGTATTATTTCAGTTTCCTTTTATCTGTTGAAGCTTGCTTTGTGACAGACTAGATGGTCAATTTTTTTTGGCTGGGGGGGGGGTGGTTTTTCGACACAGGGTTTCTCTGTGTAGCCCTGGCTGTCCTGGAACTCATTCTGTAGACCAGGCTGGCCTCGAACTCAGAAATCTGCCTGCCTCTGCCTCCCAAGTGCTGGGATTAAAGGTATTCACCACCACTGCCCGGCTAGATGGTCAATTTTGGAGAAGAATCCATGAGGTGCTGAGAAGAAGGTATATTCTTTTGTGTTTGGGTGAAGTATCCTATAGATGTCTGTTAGGTCCATTTGATTCATAACCACCGTTAGTTTCATTATTTCTCTGTTTAGTTCCTGTCTCCATGACCTGTCTGTTGGTGAGAGTGGGGTGTTGAAGTCTCTCACTATTAATATATGGAGTTCAGTACGTGACTTAAGCTTTAGTGATGTTTCTTTTTCAAATGTGGGTGGCCCTGTGTTTGGAGCATAGATGTTCAGAATTGAGAGTTCATCTTTCTTAGCAGACTTTTCCTTTGATGAATATGAAGTGTCTTTTTCTGTCTCTTTTGATTAAATTTGATTGAAAGTCTATTTTATTAGATATTAGAATAGCAACTCCAGCTTGCTTCTTGGGTCTGTTTGCTTGGAAGACGTTTTTCCAGCCCTTTACTCTGAAGTAATGTCTATCTTTATTGCCACCTACTCTCTATTTACTCAGTATAGTACTTGAAGGTGTGTTTCTCGTATGCAGCCAAATGATGCATCCTGTTTTCGCATCTATTCTCTTAACCTGTATCTTTTTATTGGGGAATTGAGTCCATTGATATTGAGAGGTATTTATGACCAGCGATTGTTATTTCCTGTTATTTTGATGTTGGTGGTGTGTGTGTGTGTGTGTGTGTGTGTGTGTGTGTGTGTGTGTGTGCATGTGTGTGTGTACACATGTGTGTGCTTTCCTTGTTTTGCTGGTATGGAATTATGTATTTCTTATGTTTTCTTGGATGTACTTATCTTCCTTGGGTTGGGGTTTTCCTTCTAGTATTTTCCTGTAGGGCTGTATTTATGGATAGATACTGTAGGATGTATTTGTGGATAGATATTGTTTGAATTTGCATTTGTCTTGTTTTCTCCATCTTTGGTAATTGAGAGCTTTGCTGGGTATAGTAGTCTAGGTTTGCACCTGTGTTTTTTTAGAGGTTGCAAGATATCTGACCAGACCCTTCTAGGTTTTAGAATCTCTGTTGAGAAATTGACTGTGATTCTGATAGATCTGCCTTTGTATCTTACCTGGAATGTTCCCTTGCCACTTTTAATATTCTTGCTTTGGTTTTTGTTTGATTTTATGTCTAAAGAAGGAGGATTTTCTTTTCTGGTCTAATCTAATCAGTGTTGTATAAATTTCTTGTGTGTTTATAGACATCTCTTTCTTTAGGTTGGGAATTGTTCCGCACGCCTCCCGTGTCCCTTTTCGCCCGTGGAAGAGAGACACAAGAGGCAGAATTCGGGTATTACCACAGACGAGGCTTTACTTGTAACAGCAGAAGCGGAAAAGGCGGAAAGACAGGAAGAGGCACAGCTTAAATACACCCTAGAGTGACGTATTCACTTCTGATTGGCTGTTCACTCATCACCCATAATACGCCCCGGGATGGGCAGTGACTTTTGGTGCGCTTTTGCCTTTTTGCACCTGCGCAGTCCATTGTTTTCTAGTGGGGAGGACACGATGTCCGCGCCATCTTGGAATGGCGAATGCTGACAGGCTCACTGTGGCTCCCAACAGGGAATGTTTTCTTCTATGATTTTGTTGAGAATATTTTCTGGGCCTTGGAGCCAGGTCTCTTCACCTTCTTCTATTCCTATTATTCTTAAGTTAGGTCTTTTCATGGTATTCCAAAATGCCAGGAATTTTTTAGATTTAACATTTTCTTTGACTGATGTATCAATTTCCTCTATTGTATCTTTAGCACCTGAGTTTCTTTCTTCCATCTCCTGTATTCTGTTGGAGATGCTGTTGTTCCTGTTCTCTTCCTTAGGTTTTCCATCTCGGCTTGTGTTTTCTTTTTCTTTTTTCTTTTTTTGGTTGTTTTTGTTTTTGTTTTTCAAGACAGGGTTTCTCTGTGTAGCCCTGGTGTCCTGGAACTCACTCTGTAGACCAGGCTGGCCTTGAACTCAGAAATCCGCCTGCCTCTGCCTCCCAAGCACTGGGATTAAAGGCGTGCACCACCACTGCCCGGCTTTGTGTTTTCGTTATTGCTTCTATGTCCACTTTCAAGTCTTGCACAGTTTTATTTATTTCCTTCACTTGTTTAATTGTATTTACCTATATGTCTTTAAGGAATTTATTCGTTTCCTCTTTAAGCAACTCTATCTGATTGATTGTGTTTTCCTGTATTTCTTTAAGGGATTTATTCATTTCCTCTTTAAAGGCTTCTATCATCTTTATAAAATTGGATTTAAGGTCATTTTCATGTGCTTCAGTTATATTAGGATATTCAGGGCTTGTTGTAGTAGGGTTGCTGTGCTTTGAAGGTGCCACATTGCCCTGGCTTTTGTTGGTTGTGTTCGAGGGCCTTTAGCCATCTAGATAGTTTTGGTTCCTGGATGTTCTTGTTGTAGTAGGTACTGGGGTGAACCTGAATGGTCTTGGTGTGGTGGAACTCTGAGGGGTGTCCTTGGGCTGTATGGTTTTAGACCTGCAGTTCTGTATGGTTCAGGAGCCTTAGGTCTGATGAAGGGAGGCAGAGGGGTGGCAGCAGAATGGAGGTCTACACGGGCTAGCAGGCTGCTCAGGGCAGCTTGGCTAGACACTAAGGCATTTTTTCTTTTATGTTATGTCATCTAAAATGGATTTCCACATATGGCTCTTGAGTATGTGGAATGTACCTGGTGTAAGCTGAGATATGCCCCAAATGTGCAAAATATCAGATGCCAGAGACCAACTGTAGAAGGAAATGTAAAATGTCTTTTCAGTAATTTTTATATTAGAGACCAAGGAGAAATTTTAGATATATTAAGTTATTAATAAAAACATTACTATTAAAAATAATTTCCAACTTGAGTATGGTGGCACATGCCTAGAAACCTAGCACTTGGGTGTGGAGGCTGGACAAACAGGAGTTTAAGATCATCAAAGGCTTTGAGCACTATGATTCTGACTCTCACCCTGAAGTCTCTTCAGACCTCAGAAACACACTTGTAGTAGAGCTATGATGATCTGAGTCCACCATTCTCCCTGAGGTGTGTGTAAAAAACTAGTTCTAATCCTGGCCTGGGAGGAACTGAATGTGGTGAAGACAGAGCAAGGAAGACAGGCATGGGGACTGGTCTAGCGGAAGCCAAGCTAGGCAACATTTGTAGACATCTGCAGAGAGTTGGCAGAAAAACCATTTATCTCAGTAATTCTGCCAAACAAACAAACAAACAAACAAGTCTGTGGTTTAAATCAAAAGAGTTTGTGACTATGACTCTTGTGCCTGGTAAGTCAGTAAATGAGAGGTGGGCCGGGTGGTAGTCCTCTTTGGTACCTGTAATGTACCCTTAGGCACAGCCCCTCATCCCAATAAAATAACAGCTTTCTTACCAACAAAGCCTTTGGGAATGGGAAACATTCTTTGTTTTTCTTTCTTTCTTTCTTTTTATTTCTTTCCATTTTATTTGTGTGTTTATTTTTAGTGGTGCTGGGGTTAGAATCCAGGATCCTTACAAAACCCAGGCAAGCACTCTCCTTTGGAGCCATATCCCTGGCCCCTCTATTTTCTTACCTGGTAATAATGATGGTTGTTTGTTTTGATATAGCTTTGCTCTGGAGCCAGGCTGACATTAAATGCTCATTGATGGTCTGTCCTCCTGCCTCAGCCCCCAAGGACTGGAATTACAGATATGAACCACCACACCTATTTTTTGTTTGCTTGTTTTATTTGACAAAGTCTTACCAAGTAGCACAAAATGGCTTTGAACTCACGATCATCCTGTCCCACCCTCCCTAGTGCCAAGTGAGACCAAGTTGGAGGTTCCTTCCAGCCCTGGAGGAACTGATATCTCTACCCATGTTTTCTTGCTTAGATTTAAGGAGAGAAAGAAGGAGGCAGAGAGCTGACTCAGCAGTTAAGAGTGTTCCCCACTCTTATGAGGGCCAAAGAACAGTTCCTAGCATCCACATTTGGCAGTTCACAGCCTCCTACAACTCCAGTTCAGGGGATCTGCCTCCACACCACCACTAGTTCTTGGTCATAAAGCTTTAAAAATTCTTGTTCTAATTAGGTGAATTAGTTGCTGTCATCTAGAGGTGCAGGTACAGCAGGTATAGCAGGCCTGACTTCTTCACCCTGACCCAGGATGCTTTTTTCAGAAGCCTTTCAGTCGGGAAAAAGTCATCCTGACATCATGTTGTTGAAAGACCCCCACAAGGGGACCCTCACTCAAGTCTCCGGACGGCGCGCACCCAAGGACACACGAAAGACTGTCTTGATGCAATCACACAAGGCAGTTTAATGGTGGAGCTCCAGGTCGACACATATTTCACGCAGGAGACAGGGGAGTCAACCCAGAGGCCCAACAGCTTGGGGGTTTTTATAGGCAAAGGCTGGGGAGAGCAGGAAGTTTTGGCGTGGTCGCACACGATTGGTTGTTTCAAATATTTGAACATCAGCAGATTGTGCAAGCAGATTAGGGTAAGTACAGTTCCCGGGGGCAGATGTTTATCTGAGCTAGCAGAACATCTGGTTAAACTTAAACCACAAGTTCCTGAAACATCGAGCCGGCCTCAGGGGGTAGGTTGGAAAAACACCAGATGGCCCATTACTTATTAGGACATGTCTGATACATTTTTTTTTTTTAGGGATGTCCTTGCATACCTTTTCTATCTTTATGGCCAGCCTGGGATGACTCAATAGACCTTTTTTCTCAGACTCTGCATCCTTTGTGACTGATTATCTGGGCCTTGGGCCTGCAGACCTGCTGACCAGCATTCTTGACTACGTAGGTTAGAGAATCATAGAGCTCTGTTATTCTTGTTATTTTAGGCTAACTTAAAATTTTTCTTTCATTGTGATCACCACGTTCCTACTGTATGCATCACCATACATTCAACTGGCTCATACAAAGTACCTACTATGTTCAAAGATCATATTCATTAGCCACCCATAGCCTTAATGACATACCCAAGAGAATTAATTTATAAGGTTCATTTGTCTCATGGTTTTGGAAGTTCTGGTCTATAATTAATTGTCAGCATTGTTTAGGGCCTATATTGAAGCAATGCATTATGGGGGGAACATATGTCTAAGCAAAACCTCCTTACAGCACTAGTGAGGAGAGAGAATAGAGAGAGAAGAGCTGAGAACCCAGAGTCCTTTGCTAGGGCATACCTCTTCTGAACCCCATCAGCTAGAGGTCCCACCACCTCTTGCCAGCACCTCCTGAGGTCCAAGCCTTTGACACGTGGCCCTGTGGAAGACATTTGAGGTCTATACTAACAAGGATAACTGTATCAAAGTCAGTTCTAAGGGAAAGGCAGTGCTAAGGTAGGCCATTCCTGTTCATCCAGAGAGCTGTCCTGGTCATGAGACTAGAGCTTAATGACAGTTTTCCTGGGGACCCTCTGGGGAGTAGATGGAAAGGCAGCCAGCTGAACAGAGGTAGGAGTGAGTAGGCACTCTAAGTGGGCAGCAGGAACAGCTTGAGCAAAGATACCAAAGCAGGCACAGCTTGATGGGGGCCAAATGGTGTGGCCCCCAGTTCTGTTCAAGCTGAAACTCAATGGCAGGAAAGGATACAGGAGACTTGGCTCTAGGGTGCCATGTAGGCCTCTATCTGGTTTATTTCTGACTTCCTCTGATTATTTCCTGTTTCTTCCTTCCCTTTTCAAGGTATAATGAAGGTCCTGAATCATGTTTGAGCCTCTGAGGACCTCCAACTCTTATTTTCTTGCTGGATCCCACCCACACCCCTCACTCCAACCCATGGCCCTCACAGTCATCATCCGTGGTCCATTTATGGGTTTGTAAGTTCTGGGAATGCCCACAGCCAGCAGGAAGCCAGTTCTGACTGCCTTCTGGGTGGATAGAGCTGGGCCTTGGCCCCACTCTGCTCAGGCACTGAGAGACTGTCACCAGCTCATTCCTGACAAAAGTCCAATGTCCTCATCCGGGAAATGGGGTTAGTCAGTACAATCCCTGCACAGAGCAATCCTGTATAACTATAATGAACTGCCATCTGTAAACTCTAATACAACTTGCTTACCTTGATTTTTTTTTTGTGTGACAGAATGGTGTACACAGTACAAATACGGACTTTGGAGGCAGAGAGCTGAGGCTTGTTTGGTTTGGTTGGTTAGTTTGGTCTGGTCTGATTCCATTTAGAGACAAGCTCTCATATAGCTCTGCTGGCTCCAAACCTGTTCAGTCTATTGCTAATGGTGACCTGCATTCCTGACCCTCTGCCTCAACTCCTCAAGTGCTAGGATTACAAGTGTGCACCACCATGCCTGGCAACACAGCATAGGGTTGACGCTCAGCTCTGTAACTTACTGTGTGACTTTCTGCAGATTATCTAGTCTCTCTGGGCCTCAGATTGCTCATCTATAAAATAAGAAATATGCTTGACAGGCCTGTTGCATTATAAAATATGTGAATTCATATAAAGTGTCCTATACAGGATCTCAAATACAGGAAATTTTATAAAAATCTTAATCATTCTTATCTAGCTTGGGGTTTGGGGCTTTAGGGTCCAAGAACCACTGAAGGAAGACCCCCCAACTCAAATAATATGCAAAGGCAAAGAGTGTTTATTCTGTAGAAATTACCAGCATGCAGGGGTCAACCATCAAAACGGTGACAACCCAAGGGGCTCACAGACTTCTTTTATGCAGGGCTAGGAGAATTTTCTAGAAGGGTTAAGTAACCTCTAATACGATTGGTAGGGGCAAAGCAGTGACATTAGTACAATTCTGATTGGTTGCTATGTTAGTTCCATTATTTTTGGTGAGACTGTGAAGATTCTCAGAGACCAGCTCAGCTCTGCTCCTGTTATCTCCTTCAGCTAGATGTCCTAGAAACTGACTCAGTTTCAGACTTACCCTCCCTAAGTCAGGGTAGCCACCGACTAAAGACCCACTGCCAGTGGCTCCCTCTCAGAAGCCCAGTCTGCCTCCCAGGAATACAACTTTTTTATTCCCAAGATATTTGGACCTCTCAGGGTTTGTACAGGTAGCAGTGGCAGATCATAAGGCTTTTGGTGAAGTCAGCAGAGTGGTCAGAACCCCCACTGGGGGGTCAGAGTTCTAATTGAGTGTTCCCCCTGCCAGACAGTGCCTTCATCCCTGGGTCTTAATAAAAGAAATTAATTCCCTAAACAGAAACCAGTAAGGCAATTTCAGGCATATAGTCTGCAGGGATGTGCAGTGACAAAGCAGATCTGTAAGGCACACTCTGGAGAACCCCCAATGCATGCCAGCATGCAGGAATGCCATCAGCCTGGTAACAGACAGATCTTCAAATTAGGTTGGAAAGGTGGGCTGCTAAGGGGAGGGGCATAGTTCTGTATTGTTGAGGCAGGCAGAGTCCCATTCTCTGCCACTCAACACGCCAGCTCCTTGCCAGTGTTCAGCAGGGTGGCAGAGATGGACTCGGTTCTTGCTCAACAGTCTCAGTCACTTCAGAAACATCAAATATTCATGCTGAGAAAGCTCTAGGAAGCTTCTGCAAATGTTTCCCTAGGCAGCAACTTTGCCAGTGCCTGGGATCAGGAAAAATGTCACCTCCTTTGCTTAGGAAGCTGTGCTGAAGAATAGGACACAGCTCTCAGGAGGAGAAGCAGCCTAGAGGCCTCTGGGAAGTGGCTCCCTCTAAAGGGGCTAAAGGGTGGCTCGGCTCAGTGTTACAGGAAGGACCTGCAACCCTCTTAGAGGGCTCTTATGAGGTCTGACATCCATGAGGACCTGGAAGATCTAAAAATGCAAAAGTGGAAGATGAAGTGCCTCCAGGGGAGCTAACCTGTCAGGTGGACCAGAGAAAGATGGGGTCAAGAGTTGGAGAAAGCATACGGAGTCAAATGAGTGGAGTGGTATACCTGAAAAGCCTCCACCTTGGGGATGGAGGCAGGAGAGTATAAGAACTATAAGGTCGTGCTTACCTACAACTAACCAATCAATAAATCAATAAACAAATAAAATTCAAGGCCAAAGCCACAGCTTTAATTCCAGCACTTGAGTCAGGGGGATCTCTATGAGTTCAAGGCCAGCCTGGTTTAGATGGCCATGTATGACCTTGTCTCAAACACACAAACCAACAACAAAAAAGGAAAGATGTTGGACTAGAGTTTACTGTGTGGAAGTTCTATCAGTTTCCTTTTCAGTTGTTTAAACAGTTGTACTAGCCATGAGGATTGGAGAGTCAGAGGGAAAAAAAGATGAAATAGGGCCAGGCAGTGGTGGCGCACGCCTTTAATCCCAGCACTTGGGAGGCAGAGGCAGGCAGATTTCTGAGTTCGAGGCCAGCCTGGTCTACAGAGTGAGTTCCAGGACAGCCAGGACTACACAGAGAAACTCTATATTGAAAAACAAAACAAAAAAAACCCACAAAAAAACAAAGAACAAAAACAAGATGAAATAGGTAGCCCATTTCATCACCAAATAAGGGAATCATTAAAAGCCCCTGGGGCACAATAGGAGCTCAAGGTGATGGATGAGAATAAGATCAAAACAAAAAAGCATCTAAGGTCAGAGCTTCCAACTGTAGCCCTTACAGTAACCTTTGGAGACAAATAGTAGGGTTTGGGCTTTTGTTTTGTTTATTTTGTTTTTACAGTGCTAAGGACTGAGCCCAGTGCCATGGGCATACTGGACAGTGGTTCCCGACTCAGCCACAGGTGCTCTCCCACTCAACCACCTTTCCAGTTGGCTAAACTCAACTTAAAAAAAAATATTTTATAGTATCAGTGTTTGGTCTGCACTCATATCTGCCCACCAGAAGAGGACATTGGATCCCATGGGGCTAGAGTTGTAGACATTTGTGAGCTGCCCTGTGGGTGCTATGAATTGACTGTGGGTCCTCTGGGAGAGCAGCCAGTGCTCTTAACCACTGAGTCATCTCCCAAGTCTTCACTTACATTTTTTACTTGACATGATTTCTAAATTCCTGATGTCCTTTTACTCTAACTTGTTTTGATGATGTTTAACATCTACTGTCTCCTCAAACATTAGTTGAGACCAGCCATGCTTGGAATGATTGGCATCAGACTAACTTTCCTGTCCTGAGCAACTGTTAACCTAGACCAAATGCATAAGGCAACAGGAAGGATTGAACTATGATCCTAGAGAGTAAAAGAACACATGAGGTCAGCTATAGGGACATGCTTAGAGCCATAGGCAAAGAGAGGACTTCAGACACAAATGTAGGCTTGATGAGCTAAGAGGGAGAGAGGAGAGCTTGGAAACACTTAGGAAGTGGTACCTGTAAGACAAAACACCAAAGAGAAGTGATGCAGAGGGGACGTGTCCAGGAGTTCACAGAGAACATTTCTGTCCTTGGCTGGAGGTTGGACTGAGCTTGAGCAAGGCTCTGGTGAGAGACTCCATGAAACTCAGTGCAGAGTTTTTGTGTGGGCCAGAGGTTGAAACAAGGCACCTGAAGGTATATAGATTTCAGTCAGACATGTTGAATATGGCCTAGCCATATTCTTGAGGGGGGAGACCTCAAGAACTCACTTAAGAACCATGAAAGCCATGTGTGGAATTAAGGATCCTGCACCTGAGTAAGGGTCACGACTGATATTAAGGATAGTTAAGGACAGCTGCACTGTTAGACACCTATTCTGTATCTGGTCTATAACCTGTTTTGTGACACTATTACAAGGGGATGTGAAAACATGCTTGTTTGCCTAAGGTAAGGAATTAGCCACAGACTAAAGTTGCCACCAAAATCCACCACCAAAGTCCAACTTGGTGAACCAGTGGGTTTTATTGCAATTACTTACAGGAATATGGGTGCGGGGTTACTTGCAAGAGCAGAAATGACTCAATAGATATGTATGTAACTGAAGTCCATCCCTCATGTGTGTCAGCTCACAAAAGCTGGAAACCTGGAGCATCTTGTACAACCCATAGGCAGCTTGGGATGGTGGAGAGAGCCACTGATCTCTGCTTCTTCTAGAATGTTTGGCTTGTCAGAGCCTCTTCTAGGTAGCTCATCTTATCTGAGAATGTCTTTCAACAGTCCTTACTGCTTATATGCACTTGGAGAGGGAAGTGCCTAGTGGGTCAGTTTTAGGCACTTCCTAAAGCTATTTTGAGTTGTTTACTTGATGGTGAGCTTAAAGAGTATAGTGAGAATTTTAGTTTCTTTAAAAACACAGAAATAGTATTAAGAACATGTTTTTATTTTAATCCTGGGTGTGGGATGTGAGGCTCTTTCACACTGTCCACAGCAGCTGACTATGATTTGCCTCGTGCTCTAGCAGGGGTGTGATTTTGCCTGCTGCAGATAGCTTTTGTGAGTGTGTAACATTTGAAATTCTGGGAACTTTTCGAGGATGTATAAATGCTAGAACCCTGATAGTTGGTGATTGTTTGACTGTATGGCTGGTTGACTAATTGGCTGACTGGTGATTGGTTGATTGGCTGGTTGGATGCTGTTGTGGTTTGTCAAGTAGTTATGTATGAAGAGACAAAAAGAAATTCCATATCCTGATGGTGAAGATCAAACTTGCCCCAAGGAATTCCACAACCCTAATCAGCAGGAAGTAGTTTAATGATATCTTCACCCCCATTCCCCTTTCATCCCCATCCTTTTTCTCTCCTACCTAGTGTTAGAGGGTTGAAAGGATGGATGAAGAGGGGTGGAGAAGGGTCGGGGGAAAAGGGAACCAAAAAGTAGCCAAAAGTCCATCTACAAAAGAGCTCCCTGGCAAGATGGAATGTTTCACCTCCCTTGGAACATTCTGTTGATTCACTTCCTTGTAAACATTGTCTTAAAATATAATGAATCACCAGGTACCCATGTAGCCTGAGGCCCAAGATAGAGGCCAATCATATCAAGAGGGCTACAGTGATACAGTCTCTGGGCTGAAACCAGGCTCACACCTTGCCAAGGAACGTTAGACATGGTATTGGGAGTCAGCAATCAGGCAAGCAGAGAGGAAGCACTGGGTCCAGGAAAACGTCATGTTCCTACAAAGTGCCCCCAGACTCCTCTGCTACCAAGGGTTAACACTGCAGCCACCGCAGAGGAAATAGCTTAGAGGATCTAGGCCAATATCACAGGGATGAGCACAGAATGTTGATTTAGCACTAAGACACAACAAATCAATAACCAACACGGCAGACTTTAAAATGGCTAGAATAATCAGGCCAAGGTGTAAAAGCAGATACAAACACAATGAACAAGCAAATGAGGAATCTCAGCAGAAAAATAGAAATCACAAAAACCAGAGTGGGATAGGGCTTCAAGATAGAGAATGGCAGGCCACTGACTTCAAGGGCTGGCCGACTGATTTCTGACAAAAGAGCAAAACAACCCAAGAGGAAAGGGAAACTTTCCAGCAAGTCCTACAGAATAAGCAGGGGCTAGGGGTATGGGGAGTGGAGCCTGAGTCACTGCCACACACACAAGTTAACTGAGATAGTTCATGAGCCCAAACAGAAAACTAGAACCTTCTATTTTCTAGGAGAAAATCTTCATGATCTTAAACTAGGCAAATATTTCTGAGGCAGAATTTAGATAGAGGTAGCCAGGGGCTAGAGTGACAGTTCCCAGCACTCAGCAGGCAGCTTACAACCTGCAGGGGATATGATGCTTCTGGCCTTCACGGATACCTACAGACATGCAGACTCATACAGACACACACACATAGCCACACACACACACACTTAAAAAATAAAATAAATCTTTTTTGCTTTTGTTTATTTCTTTATTTGTTTGTTTGTTTTAAGAAAGCAATCAGTAACCATAAAGAAAGTTGATAAACTTTAACCTCTGAAAAATTAGAAACTTCTGTTTATCAAATGACATTAATAAAGCAGACATGTGGTACAGCACATGGAGGCAGATGGGTGAGATATCAAAGGTAATATCAGTGATATGGTCAGTTAGAGGTCAGCTTGAACTATGAGACATCTATCACAAAAACGAAACAAAAAACAAAAGAAGAAAAAGAAGATGAGAATAGGGTATACGGTAAACCTTCACCCCACCCCTGTGCTGCTTCCTGTACCTAAGTGTGAACAGCATGGACTAAAAATAAAAAAAATGAAAAAGTCCAGAAATAAGTAATTTATAAGTTTTGTGGTTGTTATTTTCTTGTAGTGCTGGAACTCAGGGCCCAGTACATACTAGGTGGGTGTTCTGCAGTCTATCTATCTGTCTATCTGTCTTTCTTGAGACAGGACTTTAGTTTGGATTTTATTGCTGTGGAGAAACACCATGACCAAGGCAACTCCTGAAAGGGATAACATCTAATTGGGGCTGGCTTACAGTTACAGAGGTTCATCATGGCAGGAAGAATGGCAGCAATCAGACAGACATGGTGCTGAAGAAGGAGCCAAGAACTCTACATCTTGATCTGAAGGCCGCTAAAAGACTCCTGTATCTCACAATGGGCAGAGCTTAAGCTATATATTACCCTCAAAGCCCTACCCCAACGGAGACACACTTCCTTCACAAGACTACACCTCCCAATACTGCCAAACCATATTCAAACCACCACATCATCTTACTCTGTATCTCTGTATCTGTGTTTTTGAGGCTGCCTCAAAATCATCACAGCAACTCTCCTGTCTTAGTCTTCTGGGATCAGACGTGTACCAACATGACCAGCAGGTTGCATAGCTTGAGCTATGAGACATCTATCACAAAAGACATATATCCTTTTGAGACAGGATCTCACCGTATTACCAAAGCTCATTGTAACCTCCTAGATTTAGCAATCCCTCCTCATTTCCTTTGTAGCAGCTGGAAATTCATGGTCACACCACCAGGACCGGCTCAACTTATAAACTGTGAATCGCACTTTTTTGAAGTATTGTGATTCATGTCTCTCTATCCTACTTCATATTGTTCAGAATCCCTCCTGTCTACAGTACAGCATATTTACTGTTGATTACTTAAGCTCTCAAAGGGATCACATGACTATGTTAGCATCACAATGCTTAGGTGCAGATATCTCAGGTAACATATTCAGACACTTAACTTAATGGTAACCCCAAAGTACCAGAGTAGTGATGGTTCAATTGGTTCTGACTAAGTGTAGGTCTGCAACTGCTCAGATGCACCTGGGGAGGTGGAAGGGGAGGGAGTGAGAAGTTTGACTGTGTTTATCCCATGCCACCACCTGAGTGGCTAACGCACCAGGGATGGGAAAGTGCAGTCTGAGATGTGGGAAAGCTGGAGTGGCTCAGGGGTCCCCAGGCCTGCAAAGAGGCCAGGCCATGGAGTTCTCAGACTCTTGGACATACAGGCACTGCTGGGAGTCACAGAAGAGCAGAGAATGGAGTTGGGGGCTTGTGTGTTGGGGCAGCATCTAGTCCAGGCCAGGGGAAAAAGGGGAGCTCCAACTTGTCACAGCAGTGATTGTCCTTAGCTTGTCAGAGGCAGGCTTGGTGAACACAGAGAGGCCATCTACAGGAGAATTAAACTACGGGTCTGTAGTAGAATGCCTTCTCCATGCTCCCCACAGCAAATCTTTATGATAGAGACAGTCCATGGTTCTAAACAGTTTATTGGTTATTCATGGCAGAAAATGGATGTATACTATACCATACAACTTCTCAGAGTAGGCCTGAGATTAAATATCTTTTGCAGGGAGGAATAGCTAGGAAGGGAGCTTTTTGGCTAAGCCCTCCTGGCTTTAGGTACCTCATTAGCATGGGGAATTCTGTTTGGGGCTTACATCACCATAGGACATGTTTCTTATATGTGGGGAGTGTGTTATGTGTTCCAGGCCAAGAGTCTGGGAGGGAGCTGGGAGTCACCTAAGCCTCAGATGTGTGCCCACCAAGTCTCTGAGTCTCAACCTGCTCTACCTTACCAAGTTTCCTGGTATGGTTTTATGTCCCACAACCATGGAAAGCTGCAAAGTACTTTTTTTGTGAGTGAAAAGGTGAAAGTTCCAACTTGATATGGGAAGGGAAAAGTTTGCATGTTCATAAGATCTATGGCAAAGTATTGTTAATCTATGGCTAATTTATAAATTAAAATTTATTGTAGAGCTGAGTATATAGGACGTACACAGATAGATGCAGATACCTCTCAGGTGAGCACACTGTGAGGAAGGATGCTAGTTGGAATGTGCATTAACGGGTTTGCTTTTAAAGAGTTATTTAACTTTTATTTTACATATATGGATGTTTGCCTGTATGTATGTCTATGCACCATGTATATATAGTGCCCACAGAGGCCAGAAGAAGTTATCAGACTTCTTAAGACTTAAATTACAGTTGAGAACTGCCATCTGAACGCTGGACCAAGTCCTCTGAGTCTTCTCTACAGCCTGGGCCCTTGAGAGAAATGTGTTTCCTGTTTCTGTTTCCTGACTGCCTGACTGGCCTCCTGCCCCTTCTGCCTAGCCTTCCTTTCAGGATGGACTCTATCTCCTCTGGGACAGTAAGCCCAAAACAAATCCATTCTCCCCTATTTTACTCTAATAGGAAAATTCTATCACAGCAACAGAATTGTAATTAAAAGAGATGTGCACATGCTGGCTCCAGAGAGCAGGAGCTGTAACTCTGGATGCATATTTAGGTTCTCCTTAATAGTGCAGTGTGAAGTTAGCTGCTGCAGTAGGAGGATAGAGAGCTGTGTGAATGCAGACCGGGTGGACTCATCCTCTCTTAGGTGTAAACAGCCTACACAGACTTCCCTTTACAGGACAGCTTGGAAGAAGCCGATACAATAGGCTTCCAGCAAATGTGTAGAATTCACAGAAATCCAGAGTCCCAAAGAAACCTTATATGCTCTGTCTATGAGCTAAAAAGAAGCAAATCTGAACCCCAGCTCCAAAGGCAGACTAGCGCAACCTGTCCACAGCCTTCCATTTTCCTATCCCCAGATCTTGGGGTTCTACTTCCTTCCCCGAGATCATCTCACTTACTCTCAAAACCTTCAGCTCTTAGTTTTCCTTCCTCCTGCCTGCTGAGAACTACCAAAACATTCACGCTTTGACCAGGCCAGCGAGGTCAGTCAACAGACTTTCCAGGGCAGGAGTGAGGATTAAAAAGAAAAAAGACAGCCGGCAGCGGTGCACACGCCTTTAATCCCAGCACTTGGGAGGCAGAGGCAGGCGGATTTCTGAGTTTGAGGCCAGCCTGGTCTACAGAGTGAGTTCCAGGACAAACTCTTTCTCCCTTGAGTTGCTTTTGTCTGAGTATTTTATCACAGCAAAGGGAAAAAGGTTCTGTGGCTCCTATTTAATCTTCTTTGTATTACATATGAACCAATGGCTATCAAGGAAAACAATTTTAAAAAGAAGAGACAAGGAAATTAGCAGAGTTCTTTGCAGTAGAAAATAAAGATCAACTGATAAGAACAAGCAAGTGTGTTTATACAGAGTTTGCTATACAGGGGATCTCCACCTTCGATTGTGTTTGGCAGTGACTCAAAGGCAGACTGAGAGTGGGGATAAGTTTGTAATATAGAAGAAGGGGCCTAGATGGGTCCTGTTGAGGCAGTTGGCTTGGGGAATGGACAGAAGTCTTACTAGAACTGGAGCAGCCTGTGTGATTGATTCTAAGTTGGAAACAGGTACAAAAGTTGGGGAAGTGGGCTTGGGAAATGCTTAGGTAGCCAAATGCCAGCTTCAAAAGCATGAGAATCTAAATTCAGCTCCACAGAACCCATGTAGAAAACTGACACACTGACAGGTAGCGATAACCTTAGTACTGGGCAGGAAGAGATGGGCAGATTCTTTTCCTCCTACTTGGAGCCATCAGGCATGTCAGCAAAGGCAACTGGTGAGTTCAGAATTCCATGAAACACAGTCTCAAAAACATTAGGAAATAGAGAAAGATGACCAATGTCAATTTTTGGTTTCCATATGCATACATGCGTGTGTGTGTGTGTGTGTGTGTGTGTGTGTGTGTGTGCACGCATGGGTGTACACACACACACACACTTTTAAAAAAACATGGACGCTGCCAGTGTTTAGCCAAGTCTTGATTGCTGTGGGGCAGTTACACCAGGAGCCGTTGTTCAGTTTTCTGAATTTGACCGTTGTAACAGCCTGATTTCCTTAAGTCTGAATCACAATGAGCAATCCTATGTCCTGGGCCAGTTGCTGGTTACTATAATAGTCCATTTCCTGTTCTGCTGTTTGTTTGCTTTGGGTTGTATTTCACATGATTTTAGACTGGGTCTCTTGTGTCCCAAGGCAGCTGCAACTTCCTTTCATGTTAGGGATGACTCTGACCTCCTGTGCCTCAAGCGTCCACTTCCCAAATGCCTTAATAACAGGTGTGTGCCACCATGACCTGCCCAGAAAACATTTTATGTATTGTCTATAGGTTATAGACTCTAACTGCTGCTTTCTTCCTTCTGAAGCATCTCCCTCTACACACAGTAAGTGAAAAAGCAACACAACATTGTCTGGCCATTGTGTGTTTGTATCTAATCTCTCACCTGAACAAGTTTGCTTATGCCTGCACTTAAGATTACATATACAAATGAGTGCGTCCCTTGGCAAGCTTCTCAAGGCTTCTGTGCCTTTGTTTCTCATCTATGGATAGAAGGTTATTAGAGTTTCTACCTTACAGAGTTTCAGAGACATTAATTTCAACATAGAGCCATGGCACACAGTGAATGTCATTCGCTGTATTGTAATTTTCCTCAAAACTTAGAGAGAGCTCCCTCAAGGCAACCTCCTCTCAATGACTTTTGTCCTATTAATTTTTATTTCTATCACAGACTCGGGAACATAGTAGGTGTTCAGCAAACAATCTGGTTAATGAACAAATAAATCATGGAACATCAGAGCTTGAGGGCATTTGATATTCCATTTCAAGGAGAAAGCACTCTCTTTGACTATTTACAAAAACTCAGTAAGACAAATCCAGAGACAAGTTAGCAACAGCAAAAGCCTAAGCTTGTCCCACTTTTTCCACTTTGGAATTCAGTCCCCACCCTATCTTAAGGCTAAGAGAAGTCTTCTTCAAAGCCATCCACCAAAAGAGGCTTTGTCAGGGGTCAGTCTCTGACTCTCAAAGATACCTGGGTATCCTGACTTTGCCAAATTATTCCAATGGTGTCTCCGTTCCGCAGAGTTCCATTGGTTCCCTGTCTTTTGGGAAGCATTGCTGCTGCTGCAGTAGGTCCTATGGAAACCAGTGCCAATGTTTATACTCTGACTCAGTGGTTTTCAAGGCTGCAGTGATTTTTCAAGTTAATGGAAAAATAACAGCAGGGCAAGATGTCTCTGACCAGTTTCCTTGACCTTGACCAAGCCGGACCTGCAGAGAAGTGGGACCCTGGGGCCTGGGAGATGCTTTAAAGCTCCCAATCTCTCGTTGCTCTGCCTGGGAACAGCACTCTGTCCAAAGCCCATGACCCCCAAATTCTTCTTTCCAAAACACTCCCCAGAATGTAGCCCCTGCCTCCAAAACCAGAAAAACAATCTTGCTTCTGTTCCTAGAAGAGCCCACCTCCCTCCAGCCCTCCTTCCTCCTCGGTATTTAGGACCCCATAACTTCTTCCTATAGCTAAAATACTGACTCTCAGACAAAGTCTCATTTTATAGCCCATATTGGTCTGAAATTCACTATATGCATAGCCCAGGTTAGCCTCTTGTGTCAAACCTTTTGCCTCAGGTTCCCAAATACTGGCTTATAGGGGTACACCACCAGAGCCTTCCTGACGTCAGTCTTCTGGTTCATGGGCATGAACCCTTGTCACTTTTCAGTGTACAGCCCTATAGAGTCCCATCGACTGAAGTAAAACACCTCTAACACAGTATCACAGCCATCCACACACAGAAAGGGTTGTTTGTGGTATAGGGTCTTGTTATATAGCAATGGTTGACCTGTGACTCTCTGTCTTCCCTCCCAAGCCTCCCAAGAGCTAAGATTATAGGCATATACCAGCACAGCCAGTCGATACTGTGAATGTTAATGACAGCTCTCTAACGCAGCAAGACTAAGACTGTGGCAAGTGAATTGGCTGTGTTTTCTTGCTTGCTGGGTTAGAAATTGTGTATGCACAGAGGCAGAACTTGTCTTTGACACTGCTGAGGTCCAGAGGATCACAGGCTAGGCTTATGAACCTAGAGGCTTATAACTCTGAGCTTTGAGCATTAGGGGCTTCCATCCCCAGTTTAAAGCTGGAGGCTCATTGCTCTAATGTGACAAGCTGGAGTGTGTTGCTTAGAGTACTAACATGCTGACTAGCACCGTAGCTATTCCGGGCATTTGGCTCTTGTACATCAACATATTAAAGCGAACACTGGCCACCGGGTTCTCCCTGCACCCCTTAGTCTCTACCTGTTATAGGGTATGCTTGGCAAACCCTGCTCTTTACCCTGAATTTCTCCGCCCCAGGGGCTGGGTTTCCCTTCCTCCAGCTCCTCTCGTCTCTACATAACTCAACCATTCTGGCTATGCCAGTCTCTTGGCCCAGGTTGTCCTTGTTGGTCTGAGGCTCCTTTCACCTCTCCTCTACACGCCCCCCTTCCTCACACGGCTCAGCTCAGAGTCCTGTTCTCTCTGGACTCTCCCAGATAGCCTCTGGCTATCCCTTTTATTTACAACGAGCTTTCTTCTCCACCATTCCTGTTGTGTTTTCGAAAATAAAGAGAGAAGGAATATGTTTGGTGGATGTGTTGGGAAAAGGGGTGCTTCTGCGGGCCAATGGTGAGGCATCCCTTCCCCCTGAGGGACCAACCACAAGATGGTAGAGTATAGAATAGGGTTTATTCAGGGCATGGGGAGGGGAGTTGAAAGAAAGGCAGAGAGAGAGAGAGAGAGAGAGAGAGAGAGAGAGAGAGAGAGAGAAAGAGAGAGACCGCAGAAGAGTAGGGAGTAGAGTCTGCCCATAAGCATGTGAAGAGGGAGGGGGAGGGGAATGGGTAGAGAGAGAGTAAAGAGCAGGAGCAAGAGAAAGAGGAGGGGGCAAGCAGCCCCTTTTATAGTGAGTCAGGCACACCTGGCTATTGCCAGGTAACTGTGAGGCAGAGCCTAGACTAAATGCCAACAGTCCCTAGGAACAGTCATGTCCCTCCTTTTTTCTGATCATTCTTCTAGCAACTAGGCCTTTATTATCCTTGTAGTTTGGTAGCCTTTGTTGCTTACAGAATGCTTTGGTCATTCTCTGGAACTCTTGAGATGTGTCATTGTGTCAACAGCTCAGAGGTTTGGGTATCAGAGTACCCATCTCTTGGTAGTTGTTTGATACTCTTAGCCACCTCTTAGTGTTACCACTTTGGGCTTTGGGTACCTGAGTACTCAGATCCTGGGGATCTCCTGGAATTCATCAGCTGCCTCCTCATTGCTGCCACCAGGGCTAGAAGCCCTGGGCCTTTTTTTTTTTTTTTTTTAAATTGTACTTGTTCATTTATTTTTAAAGTGTGTGTGTGTGTGTGTGTGTGTGTGTGTGTGTGTGTGTGTGTGTGAAGGCTAGGCTGATTCCATGAAGCCTTTCAAATGGGCAGTTATGGAGACTAGGCCTAAATCTGTTTCCAAGAGCTGGACAATTCCAGGCAAGTCCAGACCTCAGAAGCTGCCCCACCACCTGCCCTGAGGCAAGGACAATGGGTCAGCAGCAGTTCCCAGACCTCCTCAGCTCACGGTCGGTCGGTCCAGTATCGGAAAGTCCGTAAACATGGACCCAACAGATTAGCATAGAAGTTACTTACCTTGGAATTCCCTAATGTGTTTTAAATCAGGCCTGAGATCTCACTTCGGGATCGCTCTACCTTTAAAGTGGGGAGACCCCAGCATGCTGGACTTCTGCAGAATAAAACACTCTTGCGTTTACATATTATTGAGTACACGGTATCGTTCTTTGACGAATCATGGACCCGTGTGTGTGTGTGTGTGTGTGTGTGTGTGTGTGTGTGTGTGTGGTGTGTAAGTTCTCTTTCTGAGGCCAGAAGAGAGTATCAGAGTCCTGGGAGCTTGAGTTACAGGCAATGATGAGCTACTTTAAGACAGGTGTTGGAAACTGAACTTGGGTCTAGAAGAGCAGCAGGTGCTCGAAGCCATCTCTCCTGGGCTTTTGTTGGCTCTCCATGCAATCTGCTCAGACCGCTGTGCAGCCCAGGACGGGGACCACAGGCTGATCAAAGAATATCCCTTTCTTTATGAGGCCTAGTGCTGCTGTAGAGTGAAAAATTATAAAGACCATTTTACGAAATATGTGTGGACTTTTTCTTTGCCCTTAGACCTGGGCAGAAAAAGTACCAGAATGCGGAACTGAAAATAAGATTTCAGGCCTTCACTGCCACAGGGCACATTCTGGGTGGAGGACATTATCCCTGAATCAGAGGACACTTGCTGGATTACATTCCTCAAGCCTCAGGCAGTAGGCCCACCTGTGGGTGGGAAAAGCCCAAGGCAGGAAGACACATTCCTGACCACAGAGAAAGATGCAAGCCATCTAGGTGGGGCTATAGCCGGAAGAAGTGAAAAATAGTTTACCTGAAATAGTTGGTAATGATCATTTAGGGTAGGTTCCTCTGAAATGTTCCACTGTTCTGGGTTACCCCCCAATCCCCCTTGGTCTTTCCAGTGTTACAACCTGTTGGTCTTCAAACTTTGTAAAGCAACCAATCATGTATAACTGTGGGAAAATTCCTCCCTTTCCCTATAAAAGAAACCCCTCAGCTTGCTGGCCTTTTGTCAAAATTCTGTTCCTTCGTGGATAAGCAGTTTTGACCTTGGCTAGCCAACTCCCCAATAAACCTCTGCTGATTGCATCCAGGTATGGTTTCTTGTGATTCTTGGGTGGTCGTGATTTCCTGAGACTTGAGGAAGGGTCTCCTGAGTTTGGGGGTCTTCACTGCAATACCAGGAGACAACACACAGAGGAGCGGCTTCCCTCACTAACTGTAGAGTGCAAACAGCCTTCTTGCACAGCCAGAGAGGGGCATGGTGTGCTTGTGCAAGGATCATAGTTTCACCAATCACAGAGCAGCAGGTGCACAGCTTCTAGTTCCACCAATGACAAGCCAGGACTGAGCACCAATTACTAGCCTAGAATCTGCCTGAATGCCAGGCTTTGTGCTGAGTCATGGGGAGGTGGCACTCTCCTAGTCCTGAGTAAGAGTAGCTCCAGGGTAAATAGGGCCAGCATGAGTGGGAAGGGCCAGTACTAGAGAGAGGGCACAGCAGTCAAGAGTGTATACTGCTTGCGCAGAGGATAGAGTTTGGTTTCTAGAGCCAACCTGGGCAGCTTGCCTAAGTGGACTCTTCCAAAGCTGGTACAGTTGCCTGGGTGGTCTGTACCTGAAGCAAGGCCTCCTGAAGCAGCAGGTGTTTCAGAGGTAGCCCTGGTTACAGTGGGTAGAATATGGTTTTCAATCTTCAAGGTGTCTGGAAAGTGCTAGAAGCAGGCAGGAAGTGATGGTAGTCTAGCTGGTTACCAGAAGAACTGTGAGTGGTTGACAGGTGTGTGTTCTAAGCAGCCAAGGACAAAGGAAAGGAAAGCTGTCTGTCTGAGAGCCAAGGGGCATAACTCTCTATCTGAAAGACAAGTAAACACTAACTGGTGTCCACAATAAAGATCGACTATATTAGGAATAGAGAGACAGCTTAGCAGTTGAAACAGGAGATAGTGCTCTCATAGAGAGCCTGAGTTTCCTCCCCAGCATCCATGTTAGATGACTCGCAGTCTCCTGTAACTCCTCTTCCAGTAGATCCAAAGCCTTCTTTTCTTTATTCTTTCTTTTTCTTCTCTTCTCTCTTCTCTCCTCTTTTCTTTCTCTCAGTTCTTAGAGACAGGTCTTCACTGTGTAGCCTTGGCTGTCCTCTGCCTCCCAAGTGCTGTGCTGGGATTAAAGGTGTGTCACCACTGCCTGCAATACCTTCTCTGGCATCCTTGAGTACCTGTCTGTATTCAGAGATACATGCTCCCACACAGATACACACAAGAACATAGTTAAAAGATCTATTTTTAAAGCTATTTTTGTCTTATGCATGTGAGTGTTTGGCCTGCAAGTATACCACATGTTAGCATTCTGTCTAAACTCCACCCCCACAGTTATGTGGCAACAGCCAGGTAGGCCTGACCCACTATAAAAGAGGCTGCTTGCCCCCTCCTCTCTCTCTCTCTTGCTCTCTTGATCCCTCTGTCCCCTCACCCTTTCCCCATCTCTCCACATGGTCATGGCCAGCTTCCTCTACTTCTTCTCTTCTCTTCTCTTCTCTTCTCTTCTCTTCTCTTCTCTTCTCTTCTCTTCTCTTCTCTTCTCTTCTCTTATCTCTCTCTCTCTCTCTCTCTCTCTCTCTCTCTCTCTCTCTCTCTCTCTGTATGTGTGTGTGCCTCTCTCTGCGTCTACTACCCTCTTTTTTTTTCCCACGAGACTCGGGAGGAGACAAGTGGGAGCAAGCAGGATGAGAGAGAGAGAGAGAGAGAGAGAGAGAGAGCGCAGAGGGCCCCACGCCCTCTGCAGGCGGCTCTACTACCCTCTTAACTCCCCTCCCCATGCCCTGAATAAACTCTATTCTATATTATACCATCGGGTGACTGGTCCCTCAGGGGGAAGAGATGCCTCAGCATGGCCCCTTCCCTCATACCTCACCACACATCCGTAGAACAGATCCTTGTCTCTTTATCTTTTTATAAATACATTATCACATGCATCGGAAGAAGACATCAGATGCTTTAGAACTAGAGTTATTAGTGGCTTGTGAGCTGTTATGTGGATGCTGGCAACTGAGTCCTCTGCAAGAGCAGCCAGTGCTCTTAACCACTGAGCCACCTCTCCACACCCACTCCCAAAGATCTATTATTAACATTAACATTCTCAACGTCTTCAGTAGTCCTTAACTCCTAGCCAGATAGGTTTGGGACGAGTTCGGTCCTTCTGACTCTTCATCAGCCACAAAACAATCCTTGTGCCAACCTCTCACCCAACCTTGCCCCTGCTAATCAGTGCTCTATACTGATCTCTCCCGTCTTATCCCGCCCCCCAATGTCCTATCAACAGGAAAGCACAGTATAAAACCTGCACTTTCCTTCACTCAGCTTGAGGCATCTGAGATCCATCTGCAAGGTTCTACATACCAATAGTTGCTTCTGTTCCTTTGCTGAGTAGTATTTCAGTATCTGAATGTACCATGCATTATTTATGCTCTAGTTGAGGGACATCTGGGTCATTTCCATATTTGGTCAATTATAAATAAAGCTGCTATAAACATAGATTTCATTTCTCTTGGGTAAACACCTAGGAATGGAAATTTGAGGCTACATGGTAAATGTAACTGTTGAACTATCTTCCAAAAAAGCTGTGTTTTTACACTCCTAGTGATGTAGGGACTTTCCAGTTGCTTCTCATTCCTGCCAGGATTTTTTTAAAAGCTATTCTGATAGGCATGTGGTGGCATCTCATTGTGGTCTCAGTTTGTGTGTCCCTAATTACTAATTATGTTGTTCATATCAGCACGCGCTTATTTCCCCTTGGGAAAGTATTTAATTTTTTCCTCAGCTTCAGAGTCAAGCTTACTTTTTTTGGAATCTGAGGTTTGTGAGGTCTTATGTATTCAGGAATCAATTCTTTTATTACCTATTTTTTGCAAAATTCTTCCAAAGTTTTGTGGCTCATCCTTTCCCATTCTGTCCCCCCTCCCTCCTTCCTCCCCTCCCTTCTGCATATGTACACACATGTGGTTACAAGAGTTGTGTATGCATATTCCATACACTGTGGAGGCCTCCTGTTGGCACGCAGTAGCTTCCTCAGCTGCTTTCCACCTTGTATATTAAAACACAGTCTTTCCTTCCTTCCTTCCTTCCTTCCTTCCTTCCTTCCTTCCTTCCCTCCCTCCCTTCTTTCTCTTCTCCCTTCTTTCATATTCCCCCTTTAGCCCTGGAGTAGCAGCAGTGGACCCTGAGTTTTGTGTGCAATGAGCACACACCCCACACCATCTGAATCATCACAGCCCTACAAGAGACCTTTATTTTTGTTCAAGTTAATTATTTTCTTTTGTGATTTGTATTTTAGTATCTCATTTAAGAAAGCTAGCTTAAACCAAATTCCAAATTCACAAATATTCTCTATTAATAGTTTTACCATGTAATGTTTTATATTGTTTTTATTTTCTTTTGTGTTTGTTGTTTCCCTGTTTTAGCAACATGAGGATTGAACTCAGAGCCTTGTGCTAGGCTCTGCCACTGCACTGCATCCTCAGACCTTTTACATTTATTTTTGCGAACCATTCTAAGTTATTTTATATAGGGTATGGAGCAGAGATTGAGACTTTCTTATATATGATATCTATGAGCAGATCCAGTTCCCTGAAAGAGTATATCTTCTACACTGAGTTATTGTCAAGGCTTTGTCAGACATCAATTGCCCTTATGCATCTGTTTATGAACCTTATTCTACACCAGAGACCAGTAGATTTTTATGTCTCTTCCATACATACTGTAGGTAAGGATACTTGGAGTCACTATATAGCTCAGGCTAGCCTCTAATTCTTCACAATCATCCTGTCACAGCCAGACGGGTAGGATTACAAGTGTGACCCACCACACTTAGTTCTCTACATGTACATTTTAGAATCAGATTGTTTTGGGTTTTGGGTTTTGAAGCTGAGTCTCATGTAGCCCAGAATGGCCTTGAACTCACTATGCTACCAAAGATAACCTTAAACTTCTAATCTTCCTTCAAAGTGTAGGAATTACAGGCTTGTCTCAGCCCAGACTCTTCTCTAAGGTACCCCAATGCTTATAGTGGCTATCAATTGAAATCATGGTATACTACAAAGGTAAGCTTAGCTGGTTACTCCTGTAATCCGAATACTGTAGAAGTTAATGTAGAAGGATCACATGTTTAAGGCTACCCTGATCTACACAGTCAAACCCTATCCAAGAAAAACAAAGGCAGTGCTGGCATAGCGATACGGAAGTGTTGCTGTCTGAGGGTCTTGATCAGGTTGGTCTTCTCTGCTAAAGAATTAAAAGACATAGTGATAGGGACACCAACCCACACACCAAACTTTCAACCCAAAATTTATCTTGTCTACAAGAAATGAAGGGATAGGGGATGGAGCAGAGACTGAGGGAACATCCAACCAATAATCAACCCAACTTGAGACACATCCCAAGGGCAAGCACCAATCTCTAACACTATTAATAATACTCTGTTATGTTTGCAGACAGGAGTCTAGCATGGCTGTCCTCTGAGAGGCTTTATCCAGCAGCTGACTTAGATGGATACAGACACCCACAACCAAACAGTGGATAGGGTTTGGGGACTCTTATGGATGACTAGGGGAAAGGATTGGGGCCCTTAAAGGGGATAGGAACTTCGAGGGAGGACCAACAGAGTCAACTCATCTGGACCCTTGGGCCTCTCAGAGTCTAAACATACACAGGCTGAACGTAGGCCTCCCTACACATATGTAGCTGATGTGCAGCTTGGTTTTCATAGGGGTTCTAAACAACTGGAGTGGGGGCTATCCCAAAAAGCTGTTGTTTGTACATAGGATATGTTCTTCTAGCTGGGCTGTCTTATCTGGTCTCAGTGGGAGAGGAAGCATCTAGCCTTAAAGATATTTGAAGTGCCAGAGTCAAAGGGTGGGGGGGGGGGGTGGCTACCTGCTTAGAGGAGAAGAGGAGGGAGAGGGGGAAGAATTGTGGGAGGGAGTGACCAGGAGGGGGGCAGTAAGCAGGATGTAAAGTGAATAAAGAAAAAAAAAAAAAAGAAAAAGTATTAAAAGGCAAGATAACTCTCAAGCCCCAACAGGCATCAGCAGAGAAAATCTCAAACACAGCAGACATAATCAGTCCATAAAGAAAAGCTTTTAGTAGGGATGAAGAAATACAGCAAGATACACCAAGGCAAGGGCCCTCTACAAAGCAGGAAGGAGACTTTAGTCCTATTTCTCCTGGAGAACTGGGAGTTTAAGAGTATTTAAGGGCTTTCCTCCCAAATTTAGTGTAAATCAGTATTAGGTCTCAATCCCTGGCATACCCAGCCCCCTACCCTAAACTCCAGCACAAGGGCTGGACTCGGCTGCCCTTCCCTATATAATCAGGCCATACTCTGTAACAGGTAGAGACTGAGGGATGCTGGGAGAACCTGGTGGCCAGGTCTATCCATTTTGACATGTTAAATATACATCTCATCCCTCTGTCTCAGCTTTGAGACCTAACAGTCAGTTTGAACACAGACAGAGTGACTGTTAGGTCTGCTTTGATCTGGTTTGAACTAGACCTCTAGTTCAATCAATAAGGGGCCCTACTGGAGAGAATAAAAGCGAAAAGGCCATTTGTTTTAAGCTGCCAGGCTTTAATCTCAGGCCAGCCATCTTGGAAGTTTGCCATGATAATTACCTAGACATGGCCTCTGTCTCTGTCTACCTGTCTCCCCAAATCCTAGCTCTGGTACTTTCTATAACTCAAAGAAGTTACTTGACAGTCCTAAGCTCAACTCTCTGCTCTGTAAAATGGTGGGCATGCAGTATCTGTTTTTAATAGGATTTTGTGTATACTCCACTAACATATTAAGTATGGAACAGGAGCCATTGGTGTAGCTTGGTGATAAAGCACTTGCACAATAGGCAGCAGACACTGGGTTTGGTCCATAGCACCACAAAGAAACAGAAACAACAATAATAAGCACATAACTGGCACATAATAAGCCAGTGATAAATGTCAGTTGTATCATTTTTGTCTTAGTCTTTCTCCTCTCTGAAATCCTATTAAAGCAGGTGCTGGACTGATTTTCCCACTGAACCCTCTAGAGGCTTTGAGGCTTTGAAGCCAGACTGTAGAGTAAAAAATTATAAAGGCCATTTTATGAAATATGTGTAGATTTTTTGCCTTAGACCTGAGCAGGAAAAGTGCAGATTCCAGAACGAGGAACTGAAAATAAGATTTCAGGCCTTCACTTACCTGCAGCACATTCCGGGTGGAGGACATTATTCCCTGAATCAAGCCTCAGGCAGTAGGCCCGCCTATGAGTGGAAAAGGCCCAAGGCAGGAAGGCATTCCTGACCACAGATAAAAGATACAAGCCACCTAGGTGGGGCTATAGCCGGAAGAAGTGAAGATAGTTAATCTGAAATAGTTGGTAAATGACAGGGTGGGACACAGTGACATGGCTATTAACCTTTCAGGGTGGGTTTCTCTGGAATGTTTCACTATTCTTATGTTATGTGTATCCTTGGCAACCCCTCACCCCCTCCCCACTCCCCTGGTTTGTGGTTTTGCTCTTTAAAAGACCCCTTACCCATCTCTCTAGGCCAAACCTTGCTCTTGAGAGAGAGGCTTGTGGTTTGACCGCCAGCCAATTTCCCTAATAAAGCCTCTGCTGATTGCATCTAGGTATGGTTTCTTGTGATCTTTGGGTGGTCATGATTTCCTGAGACTTGAGGAAGGGTCTCCCGAGTATGGGGGTCTTCAAGACCAGCCAACTTATCAAATTGCCATGGCCATCTTGAATGATCAATAGACAGCTACTCTTTGTTTAGCCTCTCCTCTCCATAACCACACTTTATAAACCATGTGCTTTGTGGGCTATGAGGTTTGACTGGTGATAAAGGACTAGGCTGAGCTCTGATTGCTGTGTCCTGTGACACCAGGAACATCTGTGACCTCTGAAACACACAAGCAAGGCTGAACTCTCCTGTTGTACTGGGTATGGAAATGGTTCACCCCACAGTACCAGGGATTATCTGAGAGAATGGCTCCAGTGTCCCAGATCTACCATGTCCTCTGTAGGGAGGCTCGGATTCATCCACCTCCATGAAGTAGCTGAGTGGCAGGGTTGAATTCAATGCTATATACTTTTTTTCCTAAATATTTTAATAATTTGTTTCCAAAATGGCCTAATCCAAGCCCAAATTCTTAGTAAATCCTTGATGTATAGCTCTGTGAGCTTGGAGGTTCAATGCCTACACACAGAGAAAAGGAAGCAATGTCAATATGGAAATCCAGCCTGCCCACGAGAAGCTGCTTTGTCCTTCAGCTCTCAAGCCTCTGTAGAAATCTGTACTGAAAATATGTGTGAACAATAATCTGAGAATCCCAGTGACATATTTTCGACCAACATAAAATCCCCCACCATGCCTTCCAGACTAACCCAAGAGGGCAGTTTGCTTAGTTATATTTTGTTAAGGAAATAAAATGCAAACATTAAACTGCTCACATAATTATTGGTAGACCAATGTCTGTCAAATATATTGCCTCATTAACCCAAAATTGAATGAACAACAATAAGAACAACAAAAGCTGCTGAGATAGCTGAGTTTATTTCAGCAGAGTTTTTCTCAATGCTTAGAAGACAGAAACACCAACTTTGTTGTGAGTGAGTAGTTTTACTTCCATAGGGGAAATATTTCTCATTTAACCCATTTCCATTCTCTTATAAAACAGGAAGACACTTTTGGAAAATAAGAGCATGTGGGAAGCGGCTCCACTCTTGCCATTACAAGGTGGCGCTTGGCATAGGCATTGCTTGAGAGAAAAGACAACTCCATATATGGAGTTGTATGCACTGAGAGGTGTGGCCAATTAGTAGTGACATCGTGGCAGCTGCTGATAGGATTAAGGCAATGCTTATAAGGGGCTGTGGGAGCTGGGGAGAGGAGAGAGAGAGAGAAGAAGCTCGCTGTACAGGGATAGCTGAATAAACCACTTGAAGAAGAACATGGTTGCCATTGCCTTATTCCGAGGGTCGGACATGGGTAGCAATAGCACACGAAAAAATGTGTTGGAAGCTGGGCATTGGTGGCACATGAGTTTAATACCAACACTCTGGAAGCAGAGACAGGTGGATCTCTGAGTTTGAGGCCATCCTGGTCCACATGAGACCCTCTCAAAAAACAAAAACAAAACCAATCTGCTTCTAAAATGTAGGTGAAGAGAGGTTAAGTGTAGTGACTCACGTCTGCAATCCCACTACTCAGGATCTAAAATCACCTAGAAACAAGCCTCTGGGCTTGTCTGTGAGGGTCGTGTAGATTGGGTTAAAGAGTTGGGAAGACCTGCCCATTGTGGGCGGCACCATCCCATGGGCTAAGTTGAACAGAAAGGAGAAAGCCAGAAGAGCACAAGCTTTCATCTTTCTCTTCTTCCTGATTGTAGCTGCCCCAAGCTTTAGTGTCACCCTAGACTGACTGTACCTCAAACTGTGAGCTAAAGAAACACTTTCTTCACTAAGTTGCTTCATCAAGCATTTTGTCACAGCAGGACAAGTGACTAGCACAGCATCTGAGCTCTGGCACCTACTGGACTGAAAAGATGTGGGCAAATCTTCACAGCATAAGAACAGAGCATGAAAAGCATCCTGTGTGTTACTGTAGTCTTCCATTTCCTGGTCTGATTCAGAAAGAAGTGTACTGTCAGCAAAGTGAGTGTGCATTTACAGTGTTCTGAAGATGGAAAGAGTGTGCCTCACAGCAGGGGCCCTGAGCCCAGGGGATTGGGATGGAACCTAACTGGGAACCCACTGAGCCTCTCCATCCTCCTGGAGCCCTATTTCCCTCCAGTTGTGTCTCTGCAGCAACCCACAACCGCCTCTAGTGGAAGGCAATCCTCGTTTTCTCCTGCACAAACTGTTTCTGTCTTCATTCCTTCCCAAGTTATCATTAAGCCAAGGAATCGTCAGGGGAAATAACTGTAATCTCTTAAGGGATGTGCTACAAGCTCCTGAAAGTGATTCAAGTGTGCCCAGGTAATACTTCAGCGCTGAATTAGAGAAAGAAAGAATGAGCTGTTGTAAAGCTCAGTTGTTTAGCATGAACGTGCATCTGTGCACCTCTCCAGCAGCGAGCATGGCAGCAGATGCCTTGCTGACAGTCTCAGCCTCCTGCTCTTCTGGTGAACCATACTCACCTTTGCTCTGAGCAAACTGCTGCTGGCTGAGATGTCACCATTGTGCCAACAATAAGTCACAATGAGGCAGTGAAAATACCAGATCAAACTGAGATAAGGGTTTCAATAATCTGTCTGCTATTAAACAGGCATAAACACAGCAGGCCAGTTCTCAAGGAGAGTAATTCTGCTGAGAAGGAGGTGGGGGGTCCTTTTGTGGCAGTTAAGAAAAGCAACATGGCTTTGTTATGGGACATTTGAGTGGGTAGAATTTGAATAGCTATAAGGAGGGCAGCTCACTATCATATTAAGTGGTGTCTTAGCGTTTCTATTGCTGTGAAGAGACACCATGACCATGGCAACTCTTATAAAGGACCACATTTAATTGGGGCTGGCTTACAGTTTCAGAGGTTCAGTCCATTATCATGGTGGGAACATGGCAGCATCCAGGCAGACATGGTGATGTAGGAGGAGCTGAGAGTTCTGCATCTGGATCTGCAGGCAGCAGGAAGTGACTGTGACATGCTTCTTCCAACAAGGCCACACCTACTCTGACAAGGCCATATCTCCCAAGGCAAAGCCCAACCAACCCCATTTTTGAAGAAACTCCATTTAGTGTGAAACTAGGGGCTAAACTTCAATTCCAGGAAAAAAATCACAAAATCCACCTGTGACAAGCCCTGCCTCTTAGCCACAGCCAGTCAACTAGAATAGCATAACCTAAGACATATAGATAACCTAAGACATCCTGAAGAGAACATAACTTAGGCATCCTGTTCATCAGGTGGTTTTGTCCCCATGTTCAGTTCCTGCAGCTTATGCTAGAACTGCAGTTTTTAAAATACTAACTTGCTGACCCATATGGAAGTTCTCCAAGCTTGCTGTAACTGCAATAAATACCCTACATTCCTAGACTCTAACCCACTGCTTTGGGGACAGAGAGACTTTTCTCTCCAGCTTGTAATAGAGACCCTTATGTGTTTACATCAGACTTGGCTTCTCAGTGGTCTTAGGGTCCCCACCACTTGGGAATGACACTAACAGTACCACTTCCTATGGGCCTGTAGAGTGAAAAATTATAAAGGCCATTTTATGAAATATGTGTAGATTTTTCACCTTACAGAACGTGGAACTGAAAATAAGATTTCAGGCCTTCACATTCCAGGTGAAGGACACTTGCTGGATTACATTCCTCAAGCCTCGCCCAAGGCAGGAAGAAACATTCCTGACCACAGATAAAAGATGCTGCCACTTAGGTGGGGCTATAGCAGGAAGAAGCAAAGATAGTTAATCTGAAATAGTTGGTAAATGGCAGGATAGGACACAATAGCATGGTAAAAACCACATTTTTGAGAAGAATGAGTGTGCAGAGTGATTTCCACACGACTCTAGATCATTTGTGCTAGATTCCTCTGAAATGTTCCACTGTTCTTGGTTACCCCTCCCTTGGTCTTCCCAGTGCTATGTTCAAAATTTGTAAAACAACCATTCATGTGTAACTGCGCAAAAATGCAACCATTCATGTATAACCACGCGAAAATGCAACCATTCATGTATAACCACGCGAAAATGCAACCATTCATGTGTAAGCATGTGAAAATACCTTCCTTCCCCCACCCCATGCTATAAAAGACCCTTTAACCCACCACTCGGGGCCAAAACCTTGCTCTTGGAGCTAAAGAGCTTGTAGTTTTGACCACTGGCTATTTTCCCTAATAAAGCCTCTGCTCATTGCATCCAGGTATGGTTTCTTGTGATCTTTGGGTGGTCACGATTTCCGGAGACTTGAGGAAGGGTCTCCCAAGTATGGGGTCTTCAGGCCAAGCATTCAAACACATGAGTATATGGAGCCATTCCTATTCAAACCAAGGTAGTGAATATTAAAACCCTTTTTGTCCTTCCTCCAGATTGGCCATTTGGGGCAAGGCACCAGGGGCTTTGGGAGTTAGTCTCCAATTGTTTGCATGAGACAATTATACAGGTCAGAGTCAGTGGGCTCCAAGCAATCCATGTCTGCTTGTTAGAGAGTGGAGGATGACGATCATGATTTTTAGCCTTTAAATTTGTCTTTTCATTTGCTGTTGCCTTTATCAAAGGCTCGGGAAGACCTCCTTAGGACAATGGATCCTCCTTAGATCCTTGTTAGGGTTCTTACAGGTGTCAGAAAATCCTGTAAGAAAAATCAGAGATGCAGGGCAGTGGTGGCTTACGCCTTTAATCCCAGCACTTGGGAGGCAGAGGCAGGTGGATTTTTGAGTTTGAGGCCAGCCTGGTCTACAGAGTGAGTTCCAGGACAGCCAGGGCTACACAGAGAAACCCTGTCTTGAAAAAAACAAAAAACAAGAAAGAAAGAAAGAAAGAAAGAAAGAAAGAAAGAAAGAAAGAAAGAAAGAAAGATCAGAGATGATGTTCCTTTGGTGGGGGCAGGCGGCAGGAGTGGGTAGCTGGGCGGGGTGCTCTAAGAGAGGGGCCGGCTCCCTCTTGCATTTCCTGTTCCTGCTTCCAATCTCAATGGCTTTGTTCACTTGCTTTGTTTTTTGTGGCCATCTCCTGTAGATCAGGCCTGGCCTTGAACTTGCTCCTCCCACCCTGCCTTCACTCTGTAAGTGCTTTTAAATTTTCAGGTTCTCTATTTATTCCCACCTCACTGAGATGACTCCTGCACAAAAAATACTCATGGAGTGGAATTTCAACAAACAAAACCTCAACAGCAATAGAGTTCCCTAATGTAGATCCTGCTGGCAGCTGGACTCCATGCTGGTTTTGGGTGTTTTCTTTTTCACTTTTTCCAACTGTTAAGTGGAAACGTACTTGGGGTAGGTCCACCTTTAGTCTAAACAAGTCATAATAGGAAGAACAAAAGAAGCTATGATATTTTCAAGAGAAAAAGAGGTTTGTTTGTTTGTTTGTTTGTTTTTCACAGGGTTTCATGTATCCTCCACTGACCTCAAATTCACTATGCAGCCACCAATGCCCAAATGATGATTCCCTTGCCTCCACCATCCTCGTACTGGGATTCCAGATATGCACCTCAATATCTAGTTTTTAATGCTTTGCTTTCTCCTCTCAAGAACCCAGAATTGAACTGTACACCCCTGGAAGTAATTAATGAGCTCTACGTTCCCAGAGCAATAACAAAGAGTCTGTAGTTCATTAAACTTGCCTGATCTGAGCTAGCAGTTACTGAGACCTGGAAATAACACAAGTCTCTCTGTTACTAACTGGGTTGTTCTGTTTGTCAACTGAAGGGATAAGTTATTGGAGCAAGGAGACAGATTTATTTGAAAACCAACAAACCAAAGATGGAGTCTCTTAGAAGGTGTTCTATTGCTATGACACCATGACCACAGCAACTCTCATAAGGACAAAATTTAATTGGGGCTGGCTTACAGGTTCAGAGGTTCAGTCCATTATCATCATGGCAGCATGCAGGCAGCTGTTGGAGTAGTAGCTGAGAGCCACATCCTGTTATGTAGGGAGAGAGAGAGAGAGAGAGAGAGAGAGAGAGAGAGAGAGAGAGAGAGAGACAGAGACAGAGACAGAGACACTGGGGCTGGCTTGGGCTTTTGAAATCTCAAAACCCAGCTCCAGTGACATACTTCCAACATGATCGAACCTACTAATTCTTCTAATCCTGTCAAATAGTAACCCCTTCCTAGTGACTAAATATGCAATACATGAACCTATGAGGGCCATTCTTATTCAAACTACCACAAAATATATGTTAGGGGATCCAGAGACAGAGAGAGCTTGTATTGGGATGGAAGGGGGAACATGGAAGCAGACATGAAGGACACTTGCTGAGTGGGTCTACACCTTCCACAGCAGACATCCTTTCCTTCCACCAGAATGTCCTGAGATAACAGCTGACCTTTGTTGCCCAAGCCACTCTCTATAATTCTTTAAAAAAACACATCATTTATTTTCCTTCGAGTTAAATGTCATTCTACTTCTAATTAAAAAACGTCACTGCGGAATGCTCAGCCCATTTTCTGGTGTTATTGAAGACCATTACATACATACCAGGTTCTGTAAATCTAGAGAAAATTTACTAATGAGTACATTTTTATCATTTGCGATTGGAGTTTCAGGAGCTTGGGTTCTGGCAGCCCCAGAAAGCTAGGACAAATCCCCTACCCATCATGTCAATTAAAGGAACATGATAGAGAAAACAGACTGAAGAAGTTTATTGTTTGTTTTTGTTATCCTTTTGTTTTATCTCTGTCTTTCCCCGCCCCCACTCTGTCTGTCTGTCTCTCCCCCTGCACTTCTCTCTTATGAGACAGAGTCTCACTATGTAGCTCTGGCTGGCCTAGAATTCACTATCTAGATCAAACTGGCTTCAAAGTCACAAAATATCAATCTGCCTCTACTGCCTAAGTGCTAGGATCAAAAGAGTGTACCACCATGCACATCCAAGGAATAGACAAAAAAAAAAAAGCCCAATGACCCACACATGCATAAACAACACACATACACACAGAGAGAGACACACACACATACATACATACATACACAGAGAGAGAGAGAGAGAGAAAGAGAGAATGAGAATGAAGGGATGTCAGAGGACAACCTGGAGGAATCACCTCTTTCCACCACATGGGTCATCTGGCTTGATGCAAATGCCCCTATCATCTAAGCCATCTAAGCGTTTAGGTTTAAACACAGGATGGATTCTGGCAAGGGTCAAGGTGCAGCACTGAGTAGACCTAGCTGGGCTAGAAGTCACTATCTAGATGAGGCTGGCTTCAAACTCAAAAGATAGACTCTGCCCATCACTGTCTCAGAATGGGTCCTGCAAAAGTGGTCAGACGGTCTTATCTGAGGGACAAGTTAGTTCTTAGGTGATGGTTATTCCTGCCTCCTCTGGGGGTGGGGGGTGGGGGTCTTCCTGCTGGGTTTTGCTTTTCCTTAGAGCCAGGATGACTGCAGGTTTAGGAGCTATCTCAGTGTCCTCTGTTAAGGTAAAGGGAATGGAGACACACGCAGAGATGGTGTCCTGCTTCCGTTGTTGGTGGGCTCACACAGGAAGTCAGGGCTTCTCAACAAAAGCAGCTTCACAGGGGCTGTTTCAAAACCAATACAGAGCAATACTGAACATAGCATTCAGCTTGCTCTCACAGGCGAGGCTGAAGGGCAGAGAGAAAAGCCTGATCTATAGTAGCTATTTCAGTGGGGACTTGATGAGCTCTACCCAGACTAAAGGCCACAGCTTGAGGGTTTGGAGGCCAGAGGTTTGAAGCTGTAGGTTATAAGCATTGTTTCTTTGTTTTTAGTTTATTGTAACTGGGCATGGTTGCACATACCTTTAATCCCAGCCCTTGGGAGGCAAAGGCAGACAGATCCTTGAGTTTAAAGTCAGCCTGGTCTCCAGAGTGAGTTCCAGGTCAGCCAAGGCTACACAGCGAGACCCTGTCTTAAAAACAAAACAAACAAACAAACAACCCCAACAAATATATATTTTTTATTTTGTATGCAAGTGTGTATAACAGAAGTGAGGGGGGGAGATGAAGAATTCAGATGTAACTGTGTCCCTGAGGTTTATATAACAGTCTTACTTCCATACCCCAATTTTGACCTCACATTTCCCTCTGGGAGCAGTGAGATATGGGGGTGCCAGCTACTTCAGTAGGATGGGGTCCCAGGAGCCCAAACTGAAAGATCAAAGCTGAGCTTCAGACGTAGCTGAGTCTCTGGGTTCACGGCCTGGCAAAGGCTGACCCCTGGTGGCTGCACAGGGCCTTGCAGCTGCAGCCTGCTTTGCCCAGCTAGGCTCTTGCAAACCTCTACCAAGAGCTGGTGGTTGTAGGGAAAGAAGACAGTAAGTGAGGCAGGTTCAGAGCCACATGATGATTTTCAAATCTGTCGGCTAGACAAGAGACAAACATCATAAACTCAGATCACTTTGGGGCTGGGATTAGAGCTGCCCAGTGAGGGCACTCTGCAAGAGCAGGAACTGCTAGGAACTGCTAAGCCTCTATAACTTTAATCTTTAAAAGTACAACTATATTATTTTATGTGAATGGGTATTTTGTCTGTATCCATATCTGTGCACCATGTGTGTGCCTGCTGTCTGAGGAGACCAGAAGGAGCCATTGGAGCCCCTAGATTTATAGCTGTTTCTGAGCTGCCGCCACGTAGGTGCTGGGAATTGAACCAAGTAGAGCGCAGCCAGCGCTCTTAACCACAGCACAACCTCTTCAGCTCCATTGTCACTCTTATACAGGGCCTTTCTCTGAGACTTCCAGCACATAGGCTAGGTTACATAACATGAGATGTGCTGCCCCACCCTCAAACCTATAAGACAGAAATTCCCTTTGTGTTGTAGAACTAAATGAAGGGTGTGTCTTTTCCCCTTCAAGACATTAGGCACACTATCTGCAAAGGCCAGCTCTCCTAATAAAGCTTGTTTTGGACTGGACACCTTGCTTTCTCATTTCAGGCTGTATGCAGGTGGGGGATCTGTGCTGGATAGTTTTATGTCAACTTGACACAAGCTATAGTCATCTGAGAAGAAGGAGCCTCAATTGAGAAAATGCCTCCATAAGATGGGGCTTCGTTTTTTTAGTTATTGACCAATGTGGGAGGACCCAGCCCACTGTGAGTGGGGACACTCCTGGGCTTGTGGTCCTGAGTTCTATAGGAAAGCAGGCTGAACAAGCAATGAGGTGTAATCCAGTAAGCAGCAGCATCTTCCATGGCCTCTGCATCTGCTCCTGCCTGCAGGTTCCTGCCTTGTTTGAGCTCCAGTCCTGATCTTTGATGATGAACTGAGATGTGGAAGAGGAAGCCTTTCCTTGCAAGTTGGTTTAGTTGTGGTCTTTTTTTCATAGCTATAATTACTTTAAGACAGGGTTCCAGGTGCTACGTGGTTTGCTGATAAAATGGAGTTCTAGCTTATCAAATTATCAGTTTGTCTGCCTCAGATATACAGCAGCAAGACAAAAAGGAAGGTAGTGGCTATAGGTGTCACTCTAGACCTGGGGCCTCCATTCTGGACTGTTGCCACCAACTCCTAGCTTCCTGCCTGGCCAGAGAAAGCTGTACAGCTAACATCCCCAGGGAGCACTTCACATGGGATGTACACAAAGGGAAATCTCCAAGGTCCAAAGAAATCACCTACCTACTGTCTACAACTCCCACACATATCACCTACCTACTGTCTACAGTCCAATCCTTATGCATCCAGCCAGTGGGTGAATGTTAAATCGCAGAGGCTGCCCCTGTGGAGTGGATCAATCATGCCTTATATCCTATCCATACAGTCCCTAACTGCTAAAACTCTTAGCATGTGACAGCAGCACGGGAGGATGGAACAACAGCATTAGCTTCTGAGAGTACTGCCTGATAGCCTATCTCCTTCACTCCTTAGAGACCCTCACTCTCTAAGCTCAGAAACCTATACACTCTAAGGATTATGAATATAGTAAGTTTCCTTTGTTCTATAGGTTACTGTTGGATCTCCTGGCCTTCCTCCTTCCCCAAGCTACAAGTACCAGGTATTATTAAAGAGTCTGATCACCTGAAGTCCATTTCACCACACTGCTCCCCTGAACCTGGAAAGAATCTTCAATATTGAAAACATCAAGGACTAACTGGTTGTCCACTCTGATACCAATGCTAGGTGATAACTCACATCCGGTGCTTTGGTTTCAATGTTCCCCTCCTCAAATCCATTTGCCGAAGATGTAATCCCTACAACAACAGTATCTGGGAGTAGGCTTTGGGGAAGGTATTGGGTCTTGAGGGTTCTGGCCCCTTAGTGGGTTGATAAAATGAAGCTGACAAATCGGCCAAAGCAGTGTACATCTAGGCAGGAGTATTAGACAAGTCGGTGTGCATCTGCGGGGGGAGTATCAGTCATGAGGTGGTGAGTTCAAGACCAGGATGGGCAACATAACAAAACTCCATCTTAAAAATGGGGACAGAAGGGGCTGGAGAGATGGCTCAGCAGCTAAGAGCACTGACTGCTCTTCCAGAGGTCCTGAGTTCAATTCCCAACAACCACATGGTGGCTCACAACCATCTGTGGTGGGATCCAATGACCTCTTCTGGTATCTGAAGACAGTGACAGTGTACTTACATAGATAGATAGATAGATAGATAGATAGATAGATAGACAGACAGACAGACAGACAGACAGACAGACAGGGCAGATTTAGAATCAGTGGCGTTTGGTTGGTCAATGTAAATGAAGGCACAGTAAAGATATTATTGAAGTGGCTGTTCTGTGAGTATAAAATAGAAAAGAAAAGTTAGTTCCAAACTGCCAAGGTGTGTGTGTGTGTGTGTGTGTGTGTGTGTGTGTGTGTGTGTGTGAAAATCATGCAGGTTATAAATAGAAGTACCTGGTGGGGAGGGAGCCTGTGAACTGGAACAGTCGGGGAGTTTAGGGTAGAGGAGTGGGTAGAATGAAGGCCAAGTGAATAGGGCTGCCCCGACTCTGCTATGCACCATAGGTACATGTCCGTCAATAGAGAGCAAGCTGCCTCATCTGCAGGAGAGAGAGGGAAGTGGCTCTCTGCAGACAGAAACCATTTCACAGGTTCCTCAAGAAGGCTAAAGGTACTACCAACAATTCTATAGTCCACTGTGATCTGAGCCTGACTGTCATCTCTGTACATATGCACCGTGTTTTGGGATTTAGACCTGACAATCAGTATTGGGTCCCCTTCCCTCCCCTTCCCTCCCCTCCCCTCCCCTTCCCTTCCCAATATATTTTGGTGTGGTGCAGTGAAAAGGGATGCCTCAGTGGGCCCATGCTGAGGCATCCCTCCCCCCACAGAAGGTACTCTAAGGGTCCATGATTCACCTGAGATACCCTGGACTCAAATAGTACGTAAACACAAAGTGTGTTTTATTCTGCAGAAGTCCAGCAAGCTGGGGTCTCCTATTACCAAGACAGAGAGACAAGTGAGCTCATAGGCCTGACTTAAAGCACATTGGAATTCCAGAGTAGATGACCTCTATGTTAATCTGTTGGGTCCATCTCTATGGACATTCCATTACTGGGCTGTAGAGACTGGAAACTTGCTACGGAGGTCTGGAAACTGTTACAGAGGAAGTCTGGAAACTGCTGCTGACCCATTGCCCTTGCTTCAGACCAGGAGGCTGGGCAGCTTCTAAGGCCTAGACTTGCCGAGTTCTGAACTGCCAATTTGAAGCCTGTCAGGGCATCAGCCTAGCCTTCTCAGTACAAGCCATACTATGGGTCTGGTATAGAGCAACGTTTATTTGGGGACATGGGAAGGGGACTGAGAAGGGAATAGAGGCAGAGAGAGAAAGGGGACAGAAAAGGGCCTTTACATGCTGAGCCATCTTGCTGGCCCCCAGTCATTCCAGGAGGGAGAAGAGGAGCCTGACCAGAAACACATGAAGGGGGGGGGGAGAGAAAGGGGTCAGAGAGAGAGAGAGAAAAAGGGTCCGAGACACAAAGGGGTCAGAGAGAGAGGGAGGCCAAACGGTCCTTTGTATAGCAAGCCAGGCTTACCTGGCGTTGCTAGGTAACTGTTGGGCAGAGCCTAGAAGGAATGTGTATACTTCCCTCTTCTCTTGTTTTTTTTTTTTCTTTTTCCTCCCCCCTCTTCTTTTTAAATTTTTTGGGACAACTTTCTGATGAGTTATTTCTTTGTCAGTAAAATGAGTTAGTTCAAGCCAAATGAGAATATATAAGCAGGTTTATTTGAAAACTGCTCTCGCCGGGCCGTGGTGGTGCACGCCTTTAATCCCAGCACTTGGGAGGCAGAGGTAAGTGGATTTCTGAGTTCGAGGCCAACCTGGTCTACAGAGTGAGTTCCAGGACAGCCAGGGCTACACAGAGAAACCCTGTCTCGAAAAACCAAAAAAGAAAAAAAAGAAAAAGAAAAAAAGAAAACTGCTCTCGGGCAGGTGAGTTTATTGGTCCCAAGAAACACTGGGGAGGAAGACAGAGAGGAGAAGGAAGAGAAAGAGAAGGAGAAAGAGGAAAAAGAGAAAGCACTCAGGGAAAAAGAGAGAGAGAAAGAGAGAGGAGGAGGAGAAGGAGGAGAAAGGAGAGGAGAGAAGAAAGAAGAGAAAAGGAAGGGAGAAAGGGAGAAGGGGAAACAGAATCAGAGAGAGACCAGAATGTCTGGATTATACAGCAAAGAGCCCCTGGGGGAAGGACAGTCCAACTTCTAGGCTGAAAAGTTTAGGGTGGAGGTGAGTGGGTATGCCAGGTAAGGACTGAGGAATGCTGGGAGAACCTAGAAACCAGGTCTGCTTCCGTATGCAAAATATGCACCTCAGTCCTGTTTCCTGGGTCTGAAACCCAACAGTTCCAACTGTATATCCTGGCTAGTCTAGAACTTGATATGTAGACCTAGAACTCAGAGATCCATCTGCCTCTGTCTCTTGAGTGCTGGGATTAAAGGTGTGGACCTTATATACACACACACACACACACACACGAGAGATAGAGAGAGAGAGAGAGAGAGAGAGAGAGAGAGAGAGAGAGACAGAGAGAGACAAGATAATCTTTAGGAGTCAGTTGTCTCTTCCCATTGTAGGGGGTTCAGGAATTGAAATCAGAATGTCAGGCTTGGCAGCAGACACCCTTACATGCTGAGCTGTCTTGATGGCCACAGTCATTCCATTTTATCTGAGGAATCCCAAGTGTAGGGCCCAGCAACAATTCCTTTTCTTCCCCATTCCTCAGTCTTGAGGGATTTGGGACATTGTATCATTGGGTTGGCTGTTTATTGCTTGACTTAGTACTGGAGTGAGAAAAACATATTTGCTAAATGCTGACTGGACCTTGGGCTAAAACGTAAGTCAGCCTGACCCTCAGACATATTTGGTAATTATAGAAACATTTGCTAGCCTGTATGGTTCTGATTCTGTAACTGCAAGGCTTTCGGCTCTTCCATCAAAGTACTGAAGAGCTCCAAACTCCGGAGACCCTTCCTCAAGTCTCAGGACATTGCGGCCGCCCAAAAATCACAAGAAACCATACCTGGATGCAATCAGCAGAGGTTTATTAGGGAAAGAGCTGGCAGCCAGCAGTCTGACCAGGTACTCTCGATGGAGTCAAGGTCCAACCCTCTCAGCCAGTCCTTGGAGGGTTTTAAAGGGAAAAACCACAAACCAGGGGAGTGGGAAGGGGGGTGAGGGGTTGTCAAGGATACAAAACATGAAAACAGTGGAACAATTCAGAGGTACTCACCCTAAATGATTAACGTCATGTGGAAATCGCCCTGTATTCTTCTCAAAAATGTGGTTTTTACCATGTCATTGTGCCCTATCCTGCCATTTCAGATTACTATCTTTACTTTTTCTGGCTATAGGGCTATAGCCCCACCTCGGTGGTAGCATCTTTATCTGTAGTCAGGAATGTCTTCCTGCCTTGAGCCTCTCCCACCCATAGGAATGGGAGGAATGTCTGCATTTTTCCTGCTCAGGTACTCTTGAGAAAGTGAGTTTTTCTAAGGCGAGAAATCTACACATATTTCATAAAATGGCCTTTATAATTTTTCACTCTACAGTACCATGGTGACATACCTGCCCTGTTCTTATTGAAACTTCATGTCCTGTCAGCTTTAGTGTTGGACTCTAAGATCCAAACCAGGGGACTCGCTCCTGCAAACACACACAGACAGGGGATTTGCTGCAAAAACATGAGGTTTAATAATAACCCAGTGCACTGGGACTCCCTTGATTGCAGGCAAGAGGAACCCTGAGCCAAAGCTGAGAGCAGTTTTTATACAAGGGCATTTTCATCTCTTAAACAATAACCGCAAAGGCTGACCTTAACAGCCATTCCCAGGGTTGGTCTCTAGGTGACTCAGACTTGCACAGTATAACAATGAGTGTCAGCTAGGTGGCTTCCGTTTGCCCAGGTTTACTACATTAAGGGCCCAGCTTCCTGATTACCTCTTATCTTGGGCCCTTCCCCTGGAATGTATGTGTAGGTCTTTGGAATGTGCTCCTCCCAGGATGTGTCCTGGGGCAGTTAATTTTTAAGTTTAAACCAAAACCTGAGATTCTTTTTTATTTTAAGTTTAAACTAAGACCTAAAATTCCTACACTAGCAGCTCTCACTGCTACATCAATGGAGGTATCAAACTTGTGGCTTTTACCTTTAGAAACCTGTGCCATTCCCCCAGCCCTGAGCAGGCCTGAAAGACCTTGTTTACCACAATAGACCAAATAATAGGACTTAGGTGGAGTTACCCACCTTGGCTACGATACAGCCTGCTACAGGAACTTAGAATAACTGCCTGCTGAGCTTGCCTTGAGATATCTCCGGCAGTGACAAAGGAGGGGTTCCTCCACCCATCTCCAGCTGAAGCAAGAAGGGGTTCAGTGGTGGGGCTTTCCCTTTAAATCGAGAGCTGAACATTAAACTTCAAGCCTTGATCAGAATACTTTGTCTTGGCTTCATTTTTTCTCACCCTCTGCCCCTTTCTTCATTTCTAGCCCCCCTTTCAAGGAGAACCTGTAAGGCTCCCACAAAGGGAGGACCTCACCCAAGCCTCAGGAATTCTCAGCCACCCATTAACTCACAAGACACCGAACTTGATGCAATGAGCAAGAGGTATATTTTGATCAACATGTTGAGGTCAAGATCTGTAGCCCACACAGGGGCTGAAGACCCCCAAACTCTGGAGACCCTTACTCAAGTCTCGGGAAATCACAACCACCCAAAAATTGCAAGACACCGTACCTGGATGCAATCAGCAGAGGTTTATTAGGGAGAGTTGGCCGGCCAAGGTCAAACTGCTTACCCACACAGGAGCAGAAATTTGACAAAAGACCAGCAAGCTGAGGGGCTTTTTATAGCACGAGGTGGGGAAAGGGAGGAATTTTCGAGCTGTTACACATGATTGGTAGCTTTACAAATTTTGAACATCAGTAGACTGTAACACTGGGAAGACCTCAGGGTGGGGGGGGAGGGGTAACCAAGAACAGTGGAAAGTTAGCTAGTTCTTGGAACCACCCAGATGACTTGCATCTTTGTGGTCAGGAATGTGTCTTCCTGCTTTGGGCCTTCCCCACCCACAGGAGGGTTTTCTTCCCTGAGGCTTGAGGAATGTTAATCTAGCAAGTGTCCTCTGGCTCAGGGATAATGTATTCTTCCCGGAATGTATCCTGAGTGCTAGGATTAAAGGTGTGCATCACCAAACCTAGCCAAAACACATACACACATACACACACACACACACACACACACACACACACACACACACACACACACGAGGTAGCTTGCATGCAGGATTGCTCAACCTTGCCCTTGCAGGTGGAGTGCTGAACCATATTGGCCCAGAGTTAATGGAGGAAGGATCAAGAAGAGCTTCAACCCCGATACCTCAGATGAGGGTGGCAGGCATTGGCTCCCTTCCCTCTCCCAGTCCAACACCAGAAACTGGTGGTCAGCTGCCTCACCATCAACCACAGCAAGAATTTACTACCCTGACAGGTATCAGGACTCAGTCCTTATCTGATCTTATAAGGTTTTTTACATCACCATCCCCCACAACAACCCCGAGCCTCTAAGTGTGCAGATGAAGTATCTTTTAACACCTGTGCCTGGTCAATTGTACATGGCCACAGAAACCTTGCTGCAGAGACTCTGTCATCTCCCCGGAGACCCTGCTCTCCACCCCAGGGGTATAAACAACCCCTTTCCCACCAGTAAACTTAAACAGTTCTCTGAAACTGTTCTCAGGTTTGTGTATTCTTTGCCTGAGCAACTCACTGCTGGCAGAGCCCTGCATTCCCCACCCCCCCCCCCCGCCCCCAGTGCACAGCAGCTGGCTACGCCACAGGGGCTAGCAGCAGTGAAAAGGGTGTGACCAGGCTGAAACAAAAGTCCACAGCATTTAACAAACTTCAGCTTTAGTGTAGTTCATAAACTGCTCTATATTATTCTAGATTCTCAGGAAAAGGAGGATGGCCTTTGCACTGGCTGGCCTCCTTTTCTGTATATGAAAGCAACAGTAACTCTGTTGGCAGCTAACTGTCCAAAGTTTCCTGCTTCTCAGTTGGCAGAGGCTTCATTCGGACTCCAGAGAACTTCTCTCTTTACATCTTCACGTCTCAGTGCAACAATACACACTATTGTTTTGATGTTTAAAACACGCTAAATAACTTTTTGATGATAACCAGCTTAATTATATAAAATCCTTTTCTTGAATGATATATCATCCATAAATAAATCTCTTATAATAGTGTAAAACTTCTTCTGCAACTTCTGTGGAATCACAGTCCTTATTTTATCATAAAGAGATATCATCCCAGAAATGAGGGATCCCATACATACATAAAATGTATCACATACATGTTATGTGTGTTAAGCTCTAGGTAACCTGTCTAGCCTGCCATTTCATGCTGTTACTAATGTCATAAGGAGATGTTCTCTTGTGCTGTTCCTGCTACTAGGATGTTCTGTGCTTTGGTGTTCTTGGAAATGAATCACAATAGAAGTCAAAAGAACTGCTTTGTATATAGTTAGCCAGAATAAGCTTGGACTCAAACCAACCACCCAGCAGCACTTCCTGTACCCATGTATGAGCTTTTATGGTATTTACCTTTATAAACTTCCCCTGGGATGGACCCCAACATAAGAGAGACACCTGTACTTATTTGGAATAAGACTTGTATTTTGAGTAGTGGTCAAGTAAAGTGTAAGTTCCCAAGACTTCCCTGGGAACTGACATCCTACTTGGCAGAAAAGAGACATGCGCATGAGTAACTGACATCCTAGTTGGCCAGTTAAGACATGGATGTTAGGCAAGGCAAGTCTCCCACCACAGATGAATACCCCATCAATGGGAGCAGAATAAATGTATAACAAAGACACGTTCCTAAGGAAATCCCACATTCCTAAATCCTGATTAGTGGAATAACTTGGCATGGATGTTTGTGGATTTTAGGCTTAAAATCTCTAAAGGATTCTAGCTAGGAGATACAGTTCAGTTTCTGAGTCTGTATTGTGTCCTTGATTGATCAGTCTTGGGATGTGGCATTCAATAAGCTATCCCTGTTTGACTGAGATCAGTGTCTGAGTAGTTTGTGTGGTAATCTTCAGACCCCAACAATGTGTATGAAATATATATGGATACATACAGTATGTGTGTGTGTGTATGTATGTATGGTGTTTGTCTCTGTGTATGTATGTGTCTCTGTGTATATATCTCTCTGTGTATATGTATATATGTTTATATGTATATGTGTGTGTGTGTGTATGTGATATACTTCCTTCAACAAGGCCAAACCTACTCCAACAAGGCCACACCTCCTAATGGTGCCATTCCATGGCCAATTGTATTAGTTAGGGTTTCTGTTGCTGTGAAGAGACATCATGACCAAGGTAACTCTTATAAATGCAAACATTTAATTGGGGTTAGCTTACAGTTTCAGAGGTTCAGTCTAATATCATCATGGCAGGAAGCCTGGCAGCATCCATGCAGACACAATGCTGAAGTCAGCTGAGAGTTCTCTATCTCAATCCAACTGCATCTGAGAGAGACTGTCTTCTGTAAGCAGCTAGGAGGAAGCTCTTCCTCCACATTGGCCAGGGCTGGAGCATAGGAGTCTCAAAGTCCACCCCCACAGTGACACACTTCCTCCAACAAGGGCATACCTCTGAACAGTGTCACTCCCTGGTCTAAGCATATTCAAACCACCACAACAAGTATTCAACACATGAATCTATGGGGCCGTTCCTATTCAAACCACCATACATTCTTACAGGTGTTGGTCCTCACTTGCACCTTGTTTGAGACAAGGTTTCTTGTTCTTGTATTTACATAGATGCAAGCCCTAAACATTTACTAATAACATATCTGTGTAGATGAGAACTCCTGAAAAGAAACTGTGTCTGTAGAACTGATTGATTAGAATTGCTGTACTATGCTGAGATTGGGATGTTATAGGTCCAGAGGCTAATTACTTCATCTTTGCCTAGCTTCAGACTCTGAACAGCCATTTCTTGCCCATCTCTTGTGCTGGAACTTACCTGATAAGCCAGCCTGCCTCCACATTGAGCTTGAAAACAATCTTATAGCAAAGTCAAACTAGGTTCATTCTTATATCTGTTTTTCAACGATTAAGCTGTGCTCCAACTGTTACCTTAACTGCAAAGGATTCTGTACTGCTGTTCCAGGAAATGGCAACCATGAGTTTGTTTCAGGAGATTGTTATGTCCACCTTGTCATGACCTTTTTTTCACAATTCCTTTGTCATGGCCACATTGATATAACCTTGTTTTTATGACTACCCTGTTACAACCAACTTGTCATGCCCACTTTGTGATGCCCATGTTGTGATGACCCTTTGTCATGACTCCTCTGTTGTGAGCATTTTGCCGTATCTCCCTTGTTATGACTCCTTTGCTTTGATTCCCTTGATAGGATCACCTTCTTATGGTCATCTGTTGTTATGACCACCTGTTGGTATGACCACCTCATTATGATCATCATATTACTCTTGTTTCAGGAGATTTTTATGATCAACTTTTATGCCTATGTTCTGGTTCTGTGACCTCTACTTATATGCCTACCAAATCTCCCATTTGGAAACTCCTTACTTCTGAGCTATAAAAACCTTATTCCCCATGTCCAGTGCTGATCTCTTGAAACCCGCCTTAGGGAGAGACAGCCCATGTACAATAAAAAAGCTTTACAAATAAAGCTTACTTTAATTTAGCCATGATTTGGGCCAGTGGCCTTTCTCTTCATGTCTGTGGGATTAACACTAACATTTTGTAACTAATAGATAAAAATCTTTTGGAATCAATTAACTACTTCCACCAACCTAAAAGCAAGATTATTATCAGACAGGCCTAAGGAAAAGCTCCCCTGACCCCTGGGGGTGGAGAGATGACTCAGTGGTTAAGACTGTTCGTTCAGAGGTCCTGAGTTCAATTCCCAGCAACCACATGGTGGCTCACAACCATCTGTAATGGGATCTGATGCCCTCTTCTGGTGCTCATATACATAAAATAAATCTTTTTTCTTTCTTTCTTTCTTTTTTTTTTTTTTTAAAGAAAAGCTCCCCTCATCTCACTGCACCTGACTCTTTGTATTTTAAATTTGTCTTGATTTTTGACTATGTTAAGTAAAAAGATAAAAAAAAAAGTATGAAACTACTTCATGTTGAAACACAGAATTTGGGGTAACCTAAATCTGATTCCCAGGCCGTGGCCACTTAAATGGCTCCAAAGTAAACCATCTCTTATTCCCTGTAAGATGAGAGCTCTATTTTGTCTTGATGTCTGGGACATAAAAATTTCAAGATTTTTTTTCAAACCTTGTAAAGTTTCCTTCCAGAAACAACAGAAGTAGTCACCTTTTTTCAGGCTTTATTTTTATTTATGTGTGTCTTCAGAGGCCAGAAGAGAGTGAGGACGGCGCCCTGTGGAGCTTGAGTTATAGGAGTTGTGAGCTCTCGTACATGGATGCTAAGCACTGAGCTCTCCTCTGTAAGAGCAGCAGCAGGGACTTAATTGTCAAGCTGCCTTCCCTAGAGGTTTGTTTTAAAGTAAGAACATTTCAAGACAGCTGTTGTCACATGCCTCTAGATCTAGGAAAGCTGAGGTCAGCCTAGGCTACACAGCAGGAACTTGATTCAAAACAATACAAGAAAATACAAGGTAAACTGAGAACATATATAAAAGCCTAATTAATGTCAGGAACTGATAGGTCAGAGGGCAGCAGACGCTCACCTACCACAAATATGCAAAGGAAAACCAGGGCTGCCCAAACACAGCAAATCACTGACTCTTTTTTAAAAATTAATGTAGTTACTTATTTATTTTGCCATAGAACCTTACTGCATAACTGTGGCTGGTCTGAAGTCATTATGTAGACCAGGCTGGCCTCTGCCAGGTCCAAAGCACCACTCCCACAGACAGTGCAGGTGACATTGTCCTAAACAGAAGGACTGTTATTGGGTGAACAAGCCTAAAGGTTTCTGTTTACTAGAAGAGCAAATCTTTTAAGGCAGTTTCTCTTCGCCAAGAACCTCCCTTAAGGTTCCTGAAAGGTCAACTACCTCAGGCAATGCCACCTAGTCTAACCTACCAGAATAACAGCCTGTATCAGCTCAGATTCCCCACCCCCACCCCCACCCCCACCCCACTGTCATAAAGTCTGTTTGTTTTCCCAACAGTTTGCTCCTATCTCTGCTCCAAGAGAATGGCCTTAGCAGTTTGATCCCAAATAAATCTTTTTGTCTATGTCTACAGAGTGGTCTATTGTGGGAGTTTCTCTGCGCCATCCCTTATAGCCTCAAACTCACAGAGATCCATCTGCCCTGTCTCCCAAGTGCTGAGATCAAGGGTGTGACCTACCATACCAAGTTTCTTTTGTTTTTAGTTTTTGACGTTTATTTAGACTGGGATGGGTGTGTGTGTGATGTACACGAGTGCCCACCCCAATTGTATGGAGCCCAAGAGTGGAGGTCAAAGGATAATCTACAGGAATCCTTCACAGTGTGATTCCAAGGATAGGATTCAGGCCACCAGGCTTGGCTCCAAAGCACCTTTAAATGCTGAGTTGTCTTTTTACCCTTTTACCAAAGTGAAGGTGTTGCTAGCTAGAGCTAATTCTATACTTACTTAGAGCCGAATTAAGTCTCCCAATCTTTTTTTTCCGTTTTTGATTTAGATTTTTGAGTCGGGGTTTCTCTGTGTAACAGAACCCTAGCTGTCTTAGAACTGTATCCAGGGCTGAACTTGACCTCAGAGAGCCACCGGCCTCTATCCGGAGCCATGGATTTCTTGAATTTGAATAGGAGCTTTAATTTTCTAAAAGTCTGGTAATCAACTTGGCAGGAAGACATTCTGAGGAGAGACACTTGAATCCCTTCCCTGTGGAATTGGAATTTCTCCAGGAATTTCTTGGCGGGGAGGGGTTAGGCAAAGCTTCGAGTTAATCTGAGGAAGAGCTTGGTTTCCGGAGATTTCACACAGATCTGAAACACGTTGAATCACTTTGTACAACAGTCTGGAGCAGAGATGATGGTGGGTCAGATTAACCCTTGCCAAGACCACTCTGGCTCCTATTGCCCTGTTTAAACCTAAACCTCATGCCAGTCCCCAAAAGATGAACTTTGAGGGGGTGGGTCTGAACTTTTTTTTCCTCTTGTGGCCCTTTGAATAAATCTTTCTCTGATTTTTGCTACTGTCTCTTTTATTCAATTATTGAGGATGAGTGGGAGAGTCTAGCTTGTTAGGGTTGCTTAGGGCCCGGGCTTTAACGCTAAACATTACTTTAGCTATCTCAGTTTCTAAAATATAAGAAATTCTGCATATCTATGCCAAAGGGCTCAGATAAGACTGTTAACTGTCCACCTCATATAGTGAGGCATAAACTAGTTGAGGCAGTGACGGGCCAAGGAGAGTTTTGTGCCTAGTTTTGCACTTGGCACTTACAGGTGCCTCTCTGCAAACTGCTCTGCGAACGCCCCGTACGTGGCTTACGGTAACAGTCAATTTCCCAGCTCCATTCAGTCCAACCGCAGGACCGCCCGCAGCGCCAGATGTTTCCGGAGCAGGTTCGATGCGGCTTCCCGCAGGGTTCACCCCGCCGTTCCAGCAGCCGCGCGAGCCACTTCGGTGCAGACCGGGCAAGGTAGGCACCGCGCTCTCAACTGCTTTCCAAAGGCCCCGTTTCAAGGCCCGCCAACCCGAGCTTAAGGGCGGGGCGACGTGGGCACGCCAGGGCACGTCGGAGGCGGGGCCCCGCCTACTGCGCAGGCCGAGACGCCTGCGGATTGGCCGTCGGCCTACGGGCGCTGGGGTCGGACGCGCCTCCCCCGACTTTCCCGCCAGCAGCGGCCGCGCGGTGCGTTCGCTGTCTGTAGGCGCTCGGAGCGGTGGCCCGGTCGGCCGGTCGGTCAGCCTTCATCATGTCGCGACAAAGCACCCTGTACAGCTTCTTCCCCAGGTCCCCGGCGCTCGGCGACACCAAGGAGGCCGGGGCCTCACGCAAAGGCGCTGCCTCCTCCGAAGCCTCTGCTTCCCGCGGCCGGGATGCGGCCTGGAGCGAGGCTGGACCTGGGTCCCGGCCCGCGGCTGTATCCGCCTCGTCGCCGGAGGCAAAGGACCTCAACGGAGGGCCGCGGAGGTCGGCCGCGCCGGCCGTCCCCCCCAGGTAGCCGGCTCGGGGCTAAGGCGGCGCGCGGCGGGCCCGGAAGGAGGGGGACGCTGCTTAGTGCCAGGCGGCGGCGGGAGGAGGGGCGGCCTGCCCGGGAGCCGCGGGGCTGGTGCCTGGGACTCTCCGGGGACTTTGCGAGCGCACTCCCGCCTTGGGGGTGGGGTGGGTCGGGAGGCTCGGGTGCGGAGACACCCTCCCCCGAACTGGCCGGGTCCGGAGTGTGTCCCGCTGTGGTCCCGGGCCCGAGGGGGCGGGGCGGGGAGCTCGTCGCGGTCGTGAGCCTAAGGCGAAGACGCCTGGAAGGAAACTCTTGGGTTGCAGGTGGAAGTTTGTCTGTAGTGTGAGCGGTGTTCCGGTTTGGGACAACACCGTTTTTAATCCACGATTCCGCAGGAAGGAAGAGTGCGGAAGGTTTTTCGCAGTTTGTGGGTATTCGGGGTGGAGGTTTGCTGGGGTTGTACTCGCACTTTCTGAAGCCCTCTTTCTTTTGTTTCAACACATCATATAATGGTGGCCGTTTAAATGAGACTCAAAAAGAATCAGATCAAATCGCTAGCTAATAGTTCTTCGCAGCGATTTCTGATGGGTGTCCTACAGGAAATGTTCAATTTTTCAAAATTTATAATTGTAGGGGCAGCCTCCGTGTGTTGGGGGTGTGGCCGTGTTTTTGTGGTACTGGACCTGGAGCATAGGACTTTGCATGCTGTATGTATCACCAAGCTTTCACATCTAACCTGCAGTTGTGTATTTAAATACCAGAAAAGGTCACTTGAGTAGTCTAGGGTTGGAGGTTATAACTGAGAGCACTTAGAGTGTCCAGGCCTTCTAGAGAATTATTAGTAGGTTCTGCTTGGGGGGGAAATTTATGATTTGGTGGGAAATACATACTTACTTGGATGTGATTGCTTTTGTGGTATCCAAAATAAAGGCACGCACTTACTTTATTGTACCTTATGTAGTTTAATGTATCCTGATTAAAAACTGACTCAAAGCCAGTTCAAGAGTGCAAGTCGATTCCATCCATACTACTAAGTCCAAATAAATGTCTTTGGACCCATCTCCTGGGATTACAGGCTCTGGCCATTTTAGTTTCAGTTGGAACCCCTCCCCAACACACACACACACACACACACACTCAAAATAGTATTAGAAGTTTGTCTAGAGAATTTATTAATATGGCATCCATAACTAGTTTGAATTTGCCATGTCTTGCTTTGTAGACCACATTGGTCTTGAATTACAACCCTGTCCCCAGTGTTTCTGAAACATGCTCCCACTGCTGCCCTGGAATGCTGGAATACAGCCATGCAGCATTTGAACTTCATACTTAGGTGAAAGTGACTTTAAACTCCTTTTTCGCCTCTGAAGTGCTAGGATTACAGGCCTGTGTCTCCATGTCTAGCTTCTTTTTTTCAGAGTCAGTTAAAATGTTTGATGATGGGTTAGTTTTATAGCTAGTAGTTGGTCCCACAAGCACTAAGTGTAACCCAGAGTCTCCCAAATAACCAGGAAGTGCTTTGCTTGTGACTGAGGTGCTATCATGTTTTACTTCTTAAATGCTTTTGAGGTGCCTGAGGTAACAGCAGCTTGCCTTGACTCCACTTTTGTGTCCCCCTAGATCACTCACCCTCACTCACCCAGTAACCATGTGGCCTTGGCAACACTTTCAGGATTGTCACCCTGACCACTGGCCAGATGTAGTAACCAAAGTAATGTTTGCGCAAGCTAAAATACAAAATAGCTAAGAAGGGTAAATAGAAAACACTGCTAAGGTTTGCAAAAAGACAAATAGTACAAAGCTCCTCCGAAATCACCCTGGCCCTGCCTCCTTCAACACTGATTTAATTGTGGTTTTGTGCCCCTGAGCTTCAATACTAAGAAACATTTTGGAGGCCTTAGTATACTCTTGGTCTGGGCATTATTAAAGGACTCTTATGCTCTTAATTGGCTTAAATAACATGGTTGTTGGTAACTATTGTACTTATTAAAGGGTAATACAACCCTTTAATCCCTGCACTTGGGCAGATGGATCTCAGTAAGGTGGAGGCTAGTTTATTTGGAGAGTTCCAGGCTAGCCAATACTACATATTGAGACTATCAAAAAAGTAAAGTTTATTTTGTATTTATGGGTGTTGTGTCTGCATGTATGTCTACACCACAGGTGTGCCTCATACCTATGAATGATAAAAGGGTTACAGATAGGTATAGTCATAGGTATAGATGAAGGGTTACAGATAGTCATGAGCTCCTTCCTATTTGAACCCAGGTCTTCTGGAAGAATAGCCAGTGCTCTTCATCTCCTGATTGATAGTTTGAGATAGTCTCATATATCCTAAGCTCGCCTCAAAACTTGGTGTGTAGCCTCTGATTCCCCTGCTTCTGGATATTCGTTTTGGGTTTTCAAGATAGGGTTTCTCGGTACAGCCCTGGCTGTCCTGGAACTCAGAGATGCACTTGCTTTTGCTGGGATTAAGGGTGTGTCCTGCCAATGCCCAGTGACTTAATTAAAATTTAAAAAGTTGTGGAGTCCAGTATTCTGGCATTTCAGCTTAGGCATCAGGAAGAGCCAATGGGGCATATACAGTAATTTTGGCTCACTTCTTTCTCTCTTTCTCTTTGGTTATAAAGGACACAGTTCAGCAACAGGTAAACACAGAGGTGTATGTTGCCTCCATGTGTGCATGTGTATCCATGTGCATACCTGCTGCCTGAAGGAGGCCAGGGAATGAGCTCAGCCTCTGGAGTTACACACAATTGTAAGCTGCCCTGTGGGTGCAGGGAATTGAACCTGGTTCCTTTGGAAGAATGCCAGAGACTTTTAACTGCTGAGCATCTCTCCAGCCCCATCATCTCTTGACTTTTAAAAATTATCTGTTAGTGTGTATATGAGTGCCTGCATGCTATAGTAGGTTGTGGGAATCAGAAGGCAACTTTTAGTTGGTTCTTACACCAATTGTTGTGGAGATAGAACTCAGGCCAGCTATCCTTTGAATCATCTCCTAGGCCATATCTTGACTTTGGTATCTTTTTAGACAGGGTTTCTCTGTTTAGCCCTGGATGTCCTGGAATGCACCCTGTAGACCCTGTAGTCTCTGGCTCCCAAGCACTGGGATTAAAGGTGTGTGCTACCACACCTGGATGCCTTGATTCTTCTTTAAAGTAATTACATTATTTATGGGTGGGTGGGTGGGTGGGTGGGTATGGGAGATGGGTATGGCTGTGTAAATGATACAGGGTGTGTATGGAGTTCAGGACAATTTGTGAGAGGCACTTTTTACCCGGGTACTTCAATTTGCTGAGCCATCACTCTGGCTTAGTCTGAATTCTCCCTCTCCCTTCCCTCCCTCCTTTTCTTTCTTTCCCTTCCCTTCCTTCCCTTTCCCCCTCTCTCTCTGTCTGTCTCCTTCTCACTCTCACTCTCTTTCCCTCCCTCCTCTCTCTTTCCCTTGTCTGTCTGTCTGTCTGTCTGTCTGTCTGTCTGTCTGTCTTTCATTAAGTAGATCTGCCCCTGTCTTCTAAGTGCTGGGATAGAAGCTGTGCATTCTATCATACAGGGACTGGGGAGACTGGATGGATTGCAAGTATGAGGATTTTAGTTCAATACACAGAAGGAAGCCACCTAAAAAAATAAGCTGGACATGGTGACAGATGTCCTTGGCACTGGGGAGTCGGATCCCTGTTTGGCTAGTCTAACCTATTTGGCAAGTTTTAGGCCAATGAGGGATTATGTCTCAAGACAAAAAAGGTGGCTGGTAACGGAGGAATGATACCTGAGGTTGACCTCTAGTCCCCATACCCTTGTGTTTATATAATTTGCACACCTGCACGCACACAAAGCTAAGCTTTTAGTATTATTAGAAAAATCTTGAGACTGGCAAGATGCTGTATTCGGCAAAGTGGCTGCTGCTAAGCCTGATAACCTGAGCTTGAGTCCTGAAAGCTGCATGATGGAAGGAGAGTTATCCTTTGCCACCACATCCATGCCATAGCACTTAAGTACCCAAACACGTACTAAGGAAAAAGTAAAAAGAAGCCTTATACTTGCATGTATCAAACATCCATTTTATTGTGCCACTCTTGGAAAATACCAGCCAGGCTTGGCCCCATTGACTTCTTTCCCCTGCGGCATAAAAGTCTTGTCTTGGCTGATACACAGGTTAAATAAACCCTGAAAATCCCTCCATGTGGGGAAATATAGCCATTGACATTTAACGGCATAAAGGAGTGCTTAGAAAGCTTGTGTTCTCTTCCCTCTTAAAGATTTAGAGAACTTTGTGGGTGGCACTTGCCTTTAATCCCAGCACTGGAAGACAGGGGCAGGCATCTCTGGTTTGATGCTATCCTTGTGAGTTCCAGAATAGCCAGGACCTCACAGAGAAACTCTGTCTCTAAAAAACAAAACAAAAACCCCCAAACAGAACAAAACAGGATGTAGAAAACTTGTCCTCCAGATGTGATAGGCTTTGTGGTCAAGCAGCTAGAAGGGAATATCTGATAAAATTGAAGGTCAGCCTCTATTTGACCCTGAAGTTGACCCTTGACCCTGTTAGTGTTAAGGACTAGGCCTTACCCTGAAGCCCTGATGTATGGAGAAGGAACTTACTAAATTTTCTTGTCTAAAACCAAGTATTTGGCATGGCCAGTAATATCCTGAGAACAGGGCTTTGGGGAAGCTTTTAGGGTCCTACCTCCTACCGCCGCTGCCCCTCCCCCCCGGGCTATAGTGTTTAATTTGGGAGCAGTTTTGTGTACCTGTACAATTGTGTGGCTGTCTGAGTTGTACAGGTACAGCTTCTTAATGGTGACCCATGAAGTGAGCCTGAGGTGTTCATGAACTATTGTGCTGGTCCTTCTAAACGGGGGTAGGTGTGGGGGGAGGCAGTATAAGAAGATGGTGCTCATATTACAATTGTAGTCTAAAAGTAATTTTTCCCCTATTTGAGTGGGTATGGTAGCCATACTATGCCCATGTTAGGCAAGTGCTGTCCCATTGACTTGTCCCCAAAAGAGTGTGTATTTGCACATAGACACATTTTTGATAGATCTTGTAATTAATCAAAGATAGCCTTAAGAATAATCATCGAATTCCTCCTGCTTTTTGTGTGCCATGGCGCCACGTTGGCGATGTTATTTTCTGAAGCAATTACTACGTCGTGATTGAGCCTAAGGCAGTTGACTTGAACTGACTACTCCAGAAATGTCTTGAGTATTCTTGCCGTAGGAGTGTGCTTAATGTTGTAAGGTGCTGAGAAAAACTTTTGAGTGAACCCAGAGAATACTGCTATTGTTATTTAGTGCACTTGGGCAGGAGTAGTTGTTAGTGGTTTTTCTATTATGGACAGGGTTCTTGTATGTCTGGTTCTGAGTTCTGTTTCCTTTCTCTTCCTTTCCTCAGAGACAACCCACAAAAACTGAATCAAGTTTTGTGAAGAATAAGCCTTTGAAAACATTTTCATAGGCATGTGTACTCAAGTGTTAGGCACTTGTTAAGAGGAGAGACAGCTTTGGATATACAGCTGGAACAACTCCAGGCTAAATTTAATGGATCAGATAATATAATTAGCAAGCTAATAATCATGACTTCAGATCTTGTGGATTCTGATATGTGCTGATATGTAGGTATGACTCATACTGTGTAAGTCTGTTTTGTGACTGACAGGATACAATTTGAATTTTGCCATTTTAAGACCAAGAAACAGTTGTTCATCAAGTACTAGTTTATTGTTGGCTTGTTACATAAGCACTGTCTGAGCTTGCTCATGTCACTAGAAAGTTCCTGGAGCCTTCTTCTGATTTGCCAGAAGCCTCCAAAGGAGACTTACTTAATGACTTCCCTAAAACTGTTTATTTGTGGTTAATTGCCATTGAAGTAAGGTAGCCAGATATTAACTGGTGTGTGTATGTTTTTTTGTTTTTTTTTTTTTTTTTTTTCCAACAGTTCTTGTGACTTCTCACCAGGTGATCTGGTTTGGGCTAAGATGGAAGGTTACCCCTGGTGGCCTTGCCTGGTTTATAATCATCCCTTTGATGGAACATTCATCCGGAAGAAAGGAAAATCTGTCCGTGTTCATGTACAGTTTTTTGATGACAGTCCAACAAGGGGCTGGGTTAGCAAAAGGATGTTAAAGCCATATACAGGTAAAAAATAAACAGGGATGGGGTGATTCATGAAATTGTGTGTGTGTTTCCTTAGCAAATTGCAGGGATAGCGGTTGTAAGGTTTCTTACATGCTAAAGAGGCAAGATGCAGCTGGTTTTGGCTACTTTGTTTTGTATGGAAATTTTATTTTTGTCCTTTGACTTACAGCAGTTAAAGCCCATTAAGGAAAATTGGTCTCTTGATTGGGAGTTAGGTAACTGTGCTATGAAACTGAGAGATGAGAAGTGTAAAGAGTTAAATAGCTCTATTTTGAAGTATGTAGGTGACATGAACAGTGACGTTCTCTGTCATAGTTCTGTCATTATCTCATAGCCTCCAAAATTGTAACCTATGAATATATTTGAGTTGTGTTTCACATCAGAACTCTGGTACTTTAATGCTTTTTATAAGCCCAGCTTTATCTGCACAGACACTGATGGTACTGCATATTTAGCCTCACATTAGCCAAGAGCATCCTGTCTCTTGTGTTACATGTAACATATGCACACTATAATTGCAGGATAGAACACACATTGGGTATGAACAAGGCCACATCCCTTATTCCCAGACAGCCTAGGCTAGTGTGTTGAACTCTGTGATATGGAACACAACAGGGTCAGTTTCCCAGAACTCTTCTTAAGAATCATACCTTTTGGTTAGTGTGCTTGTCCTGCAAAAGGTACATTCACTGAAATATCATGAATGGAAAAAGAACCAGGAATTTTATTATACTCTTTACTTACCTGCTGTTTAATCTTGGTGAATGATGCTGTCACTCATATATAATATGACCTCTTATGGCATCTGATGATAAATGAGTTCTTCAGGATTAAGTTTAACATTTTAAAACTGCCTGGGCAAAATAAGAGGTCAGGAAAATATTTATATTGTCACTGTGTATGTGAAATGTTGTATCTTGGTCTTTAAAATTCTATCCTCTGTTTTTTAAAGTTCCCATTTATTGGGCTGAAGGTATAGTTTGGTGATAGAGCTCTTGCCCAGAATGTGCACAAGTGCAAGACCTTGTTTTTTCACTTTCAGTGCAGAGTGGGGAGTTGGGGATTGGGGATGGGGGGCACTGGTAGGCAAATTGGGGAGAGAGGACAGGACACACCCACTCCCCTTGGCTACCCCTGGCTATCTTCCATATTATGTTGACTAGGCTAGTTTCAAACTGACAAGAGAGTCACTTGCCTCTTCTTATATTCCAGAGTGCTGAGATTAAAGGGGTGAAGCCTTTTTTTTTTTTTTTTACTGTTTGAGACTAAATTGTATAGGCTACCTTAAGCTCATGTTGTAGTCTAGGCTGGCTTTGACATTTTTTGTTATCATGTTTTTGAGTCAGCGTTTTCATGTAGCCCTGGTGGAAGTTGAAATAATGCATGTTTTAATGCATTAGCCAAGAGCATGGATGGAGGGAAAGGCCTCTTGTTCAAATTCTGTCTTGTAGTTATTGGGTCAAGTGTTTCTGAGGAGAGTGGGTGTGGTGTGCTGTGGTGTGTAATGATAAATGCTTGTTGCATGTTGCAGCCTTTGCTCTTTAGAGAGATGAGAGGTTGTACCTTCAGTTTGTTCTAGATGCTCCATAAAAGTAGTTTCGCTGAAATTTAGGTAGTCCTGTTAGTTTTCTTATACAAAAAGAAGGCCATATAATACTTTTGGATCTGTTTAATTTAGACATTTGGCTTCTTTTTTTTCCAGTTATGGTTATATTTGGGCAGAAGAATATATCAGAGAGACTTCTATTTCTAGTCTCTTAGAAAAAAAAAAGTTTTTTTTTTTTTAATTATCTTTTTTAATGTGTATGAGTGCTCTATCTGCGTGTATACCTGCTTGCTAGAGGGCATCAGAACTCATTGCAGAGCCACCATGTGGTTGCTGGGAATTGAACTCAGGACCTCTAGAAGAGCAGTTAATGCTCTTAACTGCTGAGCCATCTCTCTAACCCCAAGAAATAGTTTTTAATTTGATACTATGCTTTTGAATAGAAAGATGTATTCTCACTTACGATGTTGATGAGAAACGAGTGAGGGGATTGGTCCCTGGCCATGTACAAGATAGCCAGCCATCACATTACATTCACATAAAATAATTTTTAAATGAAAATGAGTTTTCTTTTAAAGCAGGGGTCTTTGAAATGTTGCCTTTGTATTATTAGGAGGAAAACATTTTTTTTTAAATAATAGGCCCCTTGTTAAATTTGTTTTTTGTTGTTGTTTTTTCCTGAGACAGGATTTTATGTAGCCCAGGCTAGACTTGATCTCTTTGTAGCTGAATATGGCTTGAGATCCTGATTCTCCTGTCTCTCCCAAGTGCTAGAGATTATATTTAGTATTACCACTCCTGTTCAACATAGTGCTGGGGCTAGAACCCAGGGCCTATGCGTGTTCAGCAGGCACTCTACTGAGTTACATTCCTAGCCTGGTTATTCAGTTGGGACAATTTTAAAAGAGTTCCTAAACTACACTTGTATCTGCTTTGAGGTTTTTCATACCTTAACCCATGATTCTGAGACATTAGAAGAAAGACGACCTTGGATGACTAAACGGCAAATTCAAACCAATAAAATTGTCACTGCTACCTTTTCCTTGATCAGCTTTTGATCTATGCATATGAAAAAATGGGGCATTAAAAATGATTGTAACTTATTGTTCATGTTGTAAATTGGCCAACTCTTCAGCCACCTGGTTCTTATAAGTATATTTCTAGGTTCAAAGTCAAAGGAAGCCCAGAAGGGAGGTCATTTCTACAGTTCAAAATCTGAAATACTCAGAGCAATGCAACGTGCGGACGAGGCCTTAAGTAAAGACAAGGTTAAGAGACTTGAGCTGGCAGTGTGTGATGAGCCTTCAGAGCCAGAAGAGGAGGAAGAGACAGAGGTCAGTCATTCCATTCCCTTGGGGGGTGACGGGAGAAAATGGTGTGTATGTGATGAAGTAAGAGAAAATAAAAAATAGTAATTTTACGTGAGGTACCTGAAGCTGGCCTCAAGCTTAGTCTTCTTGCCTTCTGCCTTTCAAATGTTGGGATTACAGGCTGTTACACATGTTGTCTCCCAGTTCAGGAGATTGAACCCAGGGACTCAAGCGTGTTAAGCAAATGCTCTTCCACTTTGCCCACCCACGCCCTTAGGAAAGTGCTACTTTTTTTTTTACTTGAGACAGGGTATCACTGAGTTGCTCGGGCCGGCCTAGAACTCTGCCCATAAGTAGTTGTGATCTTTCATACCACGTTCAGTTATATTTAAAGTTAGGCTAAATTGAAATCTCTTTAGGAAAGAAGTTTCTCAAGGTGTGTGACATTGACGCACATGGGTGAGATTGTACAGGGCTCATGTAGCACATGCTGGCCGTGAATTCAACAAGCAAATCTCATGCTTTTGCCACCTAAGGGCTGGAGTTAGAGGTGTATGTCAACACTCCTGGTTTATGAATTGCTGAGGATCAAACCTAGGATCAACTGGGCTTCATCTCTACTGTATACTGACCTTAAAATACTACAGTGGTCTTTATGCCTCAGTTTCTCGAGTGCTGGGGTTACAGGCCTGAGTCACAATGTCTGGGTTTCACAGATGTAGTTACCAAATCTTGCTTTTTTTTTTTTGGTTTTGTGAGACAGGGTTTCTCTGTGTAGCTCTGGCTGTCCTGGAACTCACTCTGTAGACCAGGCTGGCCTCGAACTCAGAAATCCACCTGCCTCTGCCTCCCAAGTGCTGGGATTAAAGGCATGCGCCACCACTGCCCGGCTGTTTTTATTTACTTATTTACTTTATTGGTGGCACCAGAGATTGAACTAAAGGCCTGTTTTATATTTACAAAACCCTTTGTTTGTCTGGCAGGTGCCTGAGGCTTATTTATCTGATAAGAGTGAAGAGGATAATCAGAATGAGAGTGAAGAAGAAGCACAGGCCAATGTTCAGGGGCCTAGGCGAAGCAGCCGGCAAGTCAAAAAGCGAAGGGTCATCTCAGACTCTGAGAGTGACATTGGTGGCTCTGATGTAGAATTCAAGCCAGACAGTAAGCAAGAAGGAAGCAGTGACGAAGTGAGCAGTGGAGTTGGAGACAGCGATAGTGAAGACCTGGGTACCTTTGGCAAAGGTGCCCCAAAGCGGAAGAGAACAGTGGCTGCTCATGGTGGACTTAAAAGAAAAAGTTTGAAGAAGGAAACAGGCTCAGCCAAACGAGCAACTCGAATTCTGTCAGAAACCAAGAGTACCTTGAGTGCTTTCTCTGCCCCTCAGAATTCTGACTCCCAAACCCATGTCAGTGGAGGAGGTAACGACAGCAGTGGACCTACTATTTGGTATCACGAAACTTTAGAATGGCTTAAGCCAGAAAAGAGAAGAGATGAGCACAGGAGACGACCTGATCACCCTGATTTTAATTCCTCCACACTGTATGTGCCTGAAGATTTCCTCAACTCTTGTACTCCAGGGATGAGGAAGTGGTGGCAGATCAAGTCTCAGAACTTTGATCTTGTCATCTTTTATAAGGTGGGGAAGTTTTATGAATTGTATCACATGGATGCTGTTATTGGAGTCAATGAGCTGGGGCTGATATTCATGAAGGGCAACTGGGCCCATTCTGGTTTTCCAGAGATTGCATTTGGCCGATTCTCAGATTCCTTGGTGCAGAAGGGCTATAAGGTAGCACGAGTGGAACAGACTGAGACTCCAGAAATGATGGAGGCACGGTGTCGGAAGATGGCACACGTATCTAAGTTTGATAGAGTGGTGAGAAGGGAGATTTGTAGGATCATTACCAAGGGCACACAGACCTACAGTGTGCTGGATGGTGATCCCTCTGAGAACTACAGTAGGTATCTTCTTAGCTTCAAAGAGAAGGAGGAAGATTCTTCTGGTCACACTCGTATATATGGTGTCTGCTTTGTTGACACTTCACTGGGCAAGTTTTTCATAGGCCAGTTTTCGGATGACCGCCACTGTTCCAGGTTTAGGACTCTGGTGGCACACTATCCTCCAGTAGAAATTGTGTTTGAGAAAGGAAATCTCTCAACAGAAACCAAAACGGTCCTGAAGGGCTCACTGTCATCTTGTCTTCAGGAAGGTCTCATACCAGGTTCCCAATTTTGGGATGCCACTAAGACTTTGCGAACACTCCTTGAAGGAGGGTATTTTGCTGGAACTGAAGACAGTAGTGCAATGCTGCCCCCAGTGCTTAAAGGTATGACCTCGGAGTCAGATTCTGTTGGGTTGACACCAGGAGAGGAGAGGGAATTGGCTCTCTCTGCTCTAGGTGGTTGTGTCTTCTACCTCAAGAAATGCCTAATTGATCAGGAGCTTCTCTCAATGTCTAATTTTGAAGAGTATTTCCCCCTGGATTCTGACTTGGTCAGCACAGTAAAACCTGGTGCTGTCTTTACTAGCACCAGTCAGCGAATGGTGCTAGATGCAGTGACATTAAACAACCTGGAGATTTTCCTGAATGGGACGAATGGCTCCACTGAAGGGACTCTGCTAGAGAGGCTAGATACTTGCCATACCCCCTTTGGCAAGCGGCTCTTAAAACAGTGGCTTTGTGCCCCGCTTTGCAGCCCTTCTGCTATTAGTGACCGTTTAGATGCTGTAGAAGATCTGATGGCTGTGCCTGACAAAGTCACTGAAGTTGCAGACCTCCTAAAGAAACTCCCAGATCTTGAGAGGCTACTGAGTAAGATTCACAATGTTGGGTCTCCCCTAAAAAGCCAGAACCATCCAGACAGCAGGGCTATAATGTACGAAGAAACGACATACAGCAAAAAAAAGATTATTGATTTTCTTTCCGCTCTAGAAGGATTCAAAGTAATGCGTAAAATTACAGGGCTTATGGAAGATGTTGCTGATGGTTTCAAGTCTAAAACCCTTAAGCAGGTTGTTACTCTACAGACAAAAAGTCCTAAAGGCCGTTTTCCTGATCTGACCACAGAACTGAACCGATGGGATACAGCTTTTGACCATGAGAAAGCTCGGAAGACTGGACTCATTACTCCAAAAGCAGGGTTTGACTCTGATTATGACCAAGCACTTGCTGATATAAAAGAGAATGAACAGAGCCTCCTGGAGTACTTAGACAAACAGCGCAGTCGGATTGGCTGCAAGAGCATAGTCTACTGGGGAATTGGAAGGAACCGTTACCAGTTAGAAATTCCAGACAATTTTGCTACCCGTAATCTACCTGAAGAATATGAGTTGAAATCTACTAAAAAGGGCTGTAAACGATATTGGACCAAAACGATTGAGAAGAAATTATCCAATCTTATAAATGCTGAAGAACGTAGGGACACATCTTTAAAGGACTGCATGCGGCGTCTGTTCTATAACTTTGATAAAAAGTACAAGGACTGGCAGTCTGCTGTAGAGTGCACTGCAGTGTTGGGTAAGGCTTTAGTAACCCTTTGTGTCTCAGCTATACATCTCTAAACCTAACTATATTTAATATGGGTGTGTGCATCAAACTGACTACATTGCACAAAACAATTTAAGTAACTAAAACATTGACATTTTACAGTCTTGGAATAGTTCTGAATTTTATCATTGAAGGAAGATTTATTTTAAAGTTTCTTTTTAAAAACCTTTACTGGTAGTAGGTTTATTCCCTGATTTGTTTAAGAATCTCTAGCCCAAGCTGTCCTTGAACTCCTGGCAATTCTCCTGCCTCAGATCCCCAAGTACTAGGATTACTTAAGAGGACTGGGCTACTATTTCCTAGCTTTTGGAGCTTTGTGCATGCTGGGCTGTTTAAACACTGCCGCTGAGCCAAATTCTTTTATAAGAGTAAATTTGGTTTTATTCTTTGTAGTTCTTCCTTTTGTATTTGTTCGAGTCAAATTTGCATGGATATAATTTGGGGGCACTTTATGTGAGCCCTTTGCCTTTATTAGTGTACTTATAATTTGGTTATCTTTAAATATCAAGACTAGTGCCATTTGGGCTTTGTTGGTGCAAGGGATTGAACAGTGTTGGGGATAAATGTAGTGCTTCAAGCATAGGCTCTACCGTGCAGCTAAAGCCCTGGATGATCACATGGAGGTCTGTATCAGAGCTCTCATCTAGTCAGTGAGCAGATGCACTACAGAGTAGAAGCACAAGGTGCTCTAAACTGGCCCATTCGTCTGGTTCCCTAGCTCCTTTTAATGTCATTGTCAATCAGATGAACTGCTTTGAAAAATTACAGTGAAGACATGGAAAACAGGCCAATAAGCTTGTTTTCAGTCACAGCATTTTGTTATTCTGAGACTGTGGCCTTAGCTGGCCTGGAGCTCACACAGATGCCGCCTCGGCTTTCCAAGTGCTGGGTTAAACATGTGTGCTATCATGCTGGCACCAGCAGCACTTTAAGATAAAACAGAATAATGTTGCTTTTTTGTGTGTTGGGAGGTTGGGCATGCAGTGGTCTCTCCAACATCCTAGGGATTGAACTTGGGTCACTGGGCTTGCTGGCAAAGCACCTTTGGTCTGCTGGTCAGTTTTTTAAAAGACATAGAAGCAGGCACAGGTAGTGGGTATAATAAGTTTACCCAACAAAATGATTCATTTTGTATCCTCTTTTGACAGATGTTCTACTGTGCCTGGCTAACTATAGTCAAGGAGGAGATGGTCCTATGTGTCGCCCAGTAATTCTGTTACCAGGAGAAGATACACATCCCTTCTTAGAGCTTAAAGGGTCACGACATCCCTGCATTACAAAGACTTTTTTTGGAGACGATTTTATTCCTAATGACATTCTAATAGGCTGTGAGGAAGAAGCAGAGGAAAATGGCAAAGCCTATTGTGTGCTTGTGACTGGACCGAATATGGGGGGCAAATCTACACTCATAAGACAGGTGATTTATTCTTCACATTCTATTAATTAGAAAGTAATTGTAAGATGAAGGGCAAATGATACATGATCTAGTCCATTTTTCAGAGAGCAGAGTCACATAAGAGAAGCAAAAGGAGAATCTCCTTATATAATTAAGCTAATGTTAAGGAAAACTGCTCAGTGCTAGAAAACACATGATTATCATGAGAACCCTGAGACCAACAAAGGAGGGTATGGAGGTTTTAGAATAAAATTAGCGATAATGATAATGGTGCCAGGGATTGAGCCCAGGCCATTTTTTACTGCTAAGCTACATACCACCAGCTATACTGTCCTCCCCCAGTACTACTGTTAAAATTAAGACTTGTTTTAATGTTCCCTGATGTGGTCTTTTAGAAGAAACAAGGCACCATTTTGACAAACTTATCTAATTTGCTAACAAAATTGGCCGTATTATATATTTTTTTTTTCAAACAAGTATGGGGGTTATGTAAGATCCAGGATTCGTTCCAGGCATTTGTAGTAGTTATAGCCCAGAGAGGTCTTCGTTAGCTAGGCTTTACTTGTATGGATTCTTGAATCACATGTGTATTGTGTACAGATAGGTTTTTAAATACCAATCATAATACCTTTCCTCCCATCTTCACAGGCTGGTCTGTTAGCTGTAATGGCGCAGATGGGTTGTTATGTACCTGCTGAGAAGTGTAGGCTCACACCAGTTGATAGAGTGTTTACTAGACTTGGTGCCTCAGATAGAATAATGTCAGGTGAGTTGCTTTTTCCTCCACATCTAAGGCAAAGATAAAGATAATCTGCCTTTTGTTTTAAACTTGTTATTGTAATTCCTATTGTAATATTGTAATTCCTGTTATGTTCCTGTTACAGCTAAAGCATACATGTTTTGTAGTTTAATTGTTGCTCATATTCAAACAGGATATAATCAGTTGTTTCTTTTTATAGGGGAAAGTACATTTTTTGTTGAGTTGAGTGAAACTGCTAGCATACTTAGGCATGCAACAGAACATTCTTTGGTGCTTGTGGATGAATTAGGTAAGACAGGTTTTTGTTTGAATGCCATTAGAGTGGAAAACCTATGTCCCCAATAGCTAGCTATTGACTGTGTTTTCCCCCTCTCTGGCTGGCTGTCCTGGGATTTCCTGTCTTGTCTGGTCGGCAAGAGCTCTCTCCCCTTCCCATTCCTATATATGCTCATCAAGAGCATGGGAGGGAGGCATTTGGACCTCCTGCCCTTTCTTTTATTTTTAACCTGTTACAGCTAAAGCTCTTTCCCCATGTACTGGGGACCTGTTGCATGGTGCCACTGAGTGTTCCCATTCTGCCCTTCTGTACCTGAATTGTAGGTGTTTATTAACATTTAATTTCACTTCCACAGGAAGAGGTACAGCAACTTTTGATGGGACAGCAATAGCCAATGCGGTTGTTAAAGAACTTGCTGAAACCATAAAGTGTCGTACACTGTTTTCTACACACTATCATTCATTAGTAGAAGATTATTCTAAAAATGTTTGTGTGCGCCTAGGACATATGGTATGTGGAATAAACCAGGTATATTTTTTTCTATTGGCAGAAGGTAAACGGTAGAACTGTGATAAATGAACTCTTCTTTCTTGAAGGCATGCATGGTGGAAAATGAATGTGAGGACCCCAGCCAGGAGACTATCACTTTCCTCTATAAATTCATTAAGGGAGCTTGTCCTAAGAGCTATGGCTTTAATGCAGCAAGGCTTGCTAATCTTCCAGAGGAGGTTATTCAGAAGGGACACAGAAAAGCAAGAGAATTTGAGAGGATGAATCAGTCACTACGCCTATTTCGGTAATTATATCATTATAATCTTCTTATAGCTGCCTTGGAAGGCAGAGACAAAATGAAATGAAAAATGAAATAATTTTTTTTCTTTCTTTTTTTTTTTTTAAGGGAAATTTGTCTTGCTAGTGAAAAGCCAACTATAAACAGTGAAGCTATCCATAGGTTGCTGGCTTTGATTAATGAACTGTAGACTACATTGGAAGCTGAGTTGACTTTTGAAAAAGGTGGTGAATTCAGACAACATTATGATCTAATAAACTTTATTTTTTAAAAATGACCATTTTTTCCATTTTCTTTCTAGGAAATTAAACCCTTTTAATTCTTACCTACCTTCTACATAATGGTTATTGAGTACTCCACAATATATTAAGTCTAGATGGTATGGTACATGCATACACTTTCAGGCTGTTTATACCCACTGTCACCAATACACATAAATGGGGGGGGGGGGGGGCGGCGCTATGAAACTGTATAGAGCTGTATATACTGGTCTCAGCTTAATGCAGGAAATTGCTGTAATTTCCAGCTGTTTTGTCTAAACTGTTCAAATAAAAACTATGAACAGAGTTCATACAGGGCTGTTTTGAAGAGACTTTCACAAAACTGAGATACAAGAATACCTTTGTTTACAGTGCATCCCTTCCTAGGAAGTCTCATGAAAACACTCACTTTTTCTAGGGGTGATTTTTGAATGCTGCACAGGAAAGGGAAGGAAATAATAGTCTTAACTTTTCTTAAAGGATACCAGAAACATTGCTGGATATAATTTAAGATTAGTGTTTTTCTCTTTCATAGAAAGAACGTACATACTGGGACATGAGTACAGTTACAGCAAGTCTAGGTGTGCTAACAAAACAGGGCACATTCAAGTACAATAAGATTTGCTTGAAATTAAAAACAAACTATATGAGATTAAAGCATTAAAATCATATTCTCAATCTGAATACATGTTAAAAAAAAATCAATGCAGAAGTGCTAGCTCACATTTTTACCATATTACAAAAAGCAATTGGTACCCATGTCCATAAAGGCAGCAACAAAGCTGCTTGTCTATTTGAAGATTCCTACTGCAAATCAGACTGCATTCAATGCTAGCTGTCAAAACACCAGCTTTTTCAGAAGTTGGTATCTGTACAAAATTGCAGCTTATTTCTTTACTTCTGTCCCTTCAAAAAGTCTTTACACAGTAATGCTAAAATACCCAGCTTTGAGATCCTGAGTCATTATATTGCCACTTTCTTTTTGGTAGCTTGAGCTTCATAGTGTCAACTGACCTTGTGTATCCATTTTTTTTTTTTTTTCCAGTACAGTCTCTTTCTGTAGCATGGGCAAGTATTTTATCTTCCAAAAGATGTTTTAAGTTATGTTAGAATGGCAGGACTGTTTCTTTAGGGAAGGAATTCAATTGTGCTGCAACGTATTAGATTCTATAGGTGGAGCAGAGTCATATAATGTGTCTGTATCGTGTGTAGGCTCACCAGCTAATGTACAGGGATTGGACAGTGTTCCAGCACCACAGTCACAGAAAAACCTAAAGCAAAATGAAAATCCAAGAATTAGCAAAGTGAAGGGAAGTAACTGGGTAACAAGCGATACGCATACTACTACGTACCTATCATGTCTAATGAACTCTACATCGTGTCCCTGATGGCACTTCTTAATGCAGTTCACACATATGGCATTTCGATCTGTGGTGTTACAAGTATGACATCTAAAAAGCAAAAATCTTGGATTATTGAACTTGTCAGGAATTCACAGCACTGCATTTTATTACTTTATGATTTTATTTGTTTATTTATTTATTTAGTGGCTGTGAAAGGGAACTATAGTTTTTATCTGCTCAGGAAAATCTGGGTTGTAAATACAGGCAGCCATGCCTTTGGTCCCAGCACTTGAGAAGCAGAGACAGATGGATTTCTCTGAGTTCAAGGCCAGCCTGGTCTATTTATATAGCAAGTTACAGGACCACACAGGAGGACTTTGTCTCAAATAGTTCTATCATTTTGGGGGTGAAAAGAGTCAGAACTAAAGGGCTTGAAAATTATATATATAAAAATAATTTGATTACATCCCCCACCCCCGGTATTTAGTCTTTGATTCTAGAGCTCAGTGCAGACAATAGAACCAAAGATGTGGTTACTCAATGACAATTTAAAGGAATCACTAACTTCCACTTTTCTATATTCAACTTAGTAATTTAGAAATATACCTGTAGAAGTCATGCATGGGATAGCTGGTATAACTTGATATTTTATATAAACATTGTCCTCTACTAACAGCCTTTTCTATGGCATCTTGATTGTTCATTATTTTGTTATCTGTAAAAACAAAAAAGTATTTTCAATAGCTAGCCGAGGATACAGTTGTATGTAAGAATAGAAATCGATTTTCCTTGTATAAAATATTGCACTTAAGTTGGAAAGTGACAGAAGGAACCATGTTTCATGGTCACTAAAGAACTTAAAAAGAACAACATACCTTTCATTGTCACATTAACACCAGATGCTAAAAATAAGCCTCCGAAGCGGTTGTTAAAGATCTGATTGCCTTCTAGTGTTGCTGTTGCATGGTTTGTAATTTCAATGCCTGAAGTGAGATTTACAAATAAGCAGATGCACATCACTTTATACCATTCTCAAACTCTCTCCAAGCTGGGGCTTTTACATGTTTGCTAACTAGCTAAAAAATAAACTGCAAGTATTTTGATCAACAATATTCAGTTTTGACTGCTGACATTCTATACAGTCAGACAGGAGAAGTAAACTAGGGGGATTTTTAAAAACTTACTGGAAAGTGCAACAGATGGAATGAGACTGGAATAAAGGATAAAGCTAAGTATAAAGGGGAAACTACCCAGAAGTATGCTGAAATCGTATAATTCCAAGTGGTTATTTACAATAATGAAAATATTTCTTGTTTTTTCCTTTTAACATCTAGAAGTTGTCAGAGGACTCATTTATCTGTATTTCCATCTAACCACAAACTTACTCTAGTTCATGTTCAAACTCTAGTTCATGTTATAGGTTGTAAAACAAGCCAGATAAAGAAATACAAACCTGCAGCAAATCCGTCAAATATTCTGTTTTTTCTTAAGACTGGATGACTATTAGTGCTGATAAGAACACCTGCTTGAGCGTTCCTGAAAATATCATTTTCTTCAAGGAGACCTACAATTAAAATAGTTAGATTAAAGTTAGTATACATAGCAGATATTGTTGAACCAGGGTCTCATTATGCAGCCTAGGCTGGCCTGAGTGCTGATAATCTCTTGGTCACAGGATGCACTGCCATGCCTAGTGCATGCAGTGAGTTCTGCTAGGCCCTTTTATTTAGCTTCTTGTTTCTCACTGCATTATAAGTTGGTCCTTTAGTTCAGAAGGTTTTAGTAATTTGCAGAACTATGACCATTTTCCTTATTTCTGTCTCCTTTCATCTGAATCTCTTATATTCAGTCTTTGAGGGTTTTAAAAATCAATTTGTATCTAAAGTCTTAAAAGTATTCTAGTTTATAGACAACCTGTTTTTAGGTGCTGAAGTATTGGCTCAGTGGTTAGAGCATTGGCTAGTTTTCCAGGGGGGCTTGGGTTTGATTCCCAGCACTACTTGGTGGCTTACAACACGTTTAACTCCAGTTTTAGGGGATCCAAAGCTCTCTTCAGCCCTCTGTAAGTATTAGGCATGCAAAGTGTTACACAGACTTTAATAAAAATAACAATAATGAATAAAACCACTACTGCCTGTTTTTAGTATCGTAAACATTTTACTTGGGTGTAGACATTTCAGTAAACATCTGACCTCAGGCAATTCTGGACATTGCTCACTGCAATGTTCTCTCTCTCATCCTCTTGCATGGTAAGAACCAATAGACAACTGAGCACCAGCCCCAACACAGTCCCATCTATTTATTTTCCATGCATGTTTGTGCACCATAGGCAAGCCAGAGTCTAAAAGAGGGCATTAGGATTCCCTGGGACTGGAGTTAGGTAAGACTGTAAGCTATCATACAGATGCTAGTACTTGAACTCAGGTCCTGTGCATGAACAGATTAGCACCACTGAACCATTTCTACTGCTCCATTCCCTCCCTTTAGGCATTCAACCATTTCCTTGTAACTATAAATAACTTCTTGCCTACCTTATAGCAAGTCCCTGCTTCTAACCAGCTTACTTGCTTGTCTTCCTCATTCTCATGCACACATGAATTCAGGTATGCATGTATGGAGGTCTCTGGCTACTTTGTGAGACATGGGGACTAAATTCAGGTCCTCAGGCCTGTGCACAGGCACCTCTATACACTGATCTAGCTCATGGTCCTCTAATGCAATTAGGACAGCTAAAACCCCTGACTGCACATCGAAAACCTTGCCCAGCTTCAGCTTTGTTAGCCTCTTACACGTTTCTAAACATTTTCAGTTTCCTTCACATTCTATTAACAACGTGCCATTCCATTTTAATTGTAGATTTTATGGATGTCACACTGTTTTATTCACTGTTTAGTTATCTCTACCATAGTGTTGGTACAGAGATGGTCTACCAGCTATTAAAAAATAAATAATAGGCAAACCATTATACTTGGAAAGCCCCCTACCAGTTGACTATCTAGGGACATATCCAAAGTTATTTTATTGTAGATATTTCAATACCCTGCAATGAAAACCACGCCCTTTGTACTTTGTCTTGGAGTGGTGGGGGACGGGGAGCAGTCTCACACTGAGCCCAGATTGGCTTTACACCCACACCACTTCCCCAACTTTTTTTTTGGGGGGGGGGGGAGTTCGAGACAGGGTTTCTCTGTGTACCCCTGGCTGTCCTGGAACTCACTCTGTAGACCAGGCTGGCCTCGAACTCAGAAATCTGCCTGCCTCTGCCTCCCAAGTGCTGGGATTAAAGGCGTGCGCCACCACCGCCCGGCCACTTCTCCAACTTCAAGCTTCCAGGTACTGACATTAGGTGTGAACCTCTACACTTGAGGTATCCTCACTATATTTTGTAAAGACTATGAGCTATGTTACTTAGCTTTTATTATTAAAAATCTAACCTCTTTGAGAGTTTCCATAACTGATTGAATCATCACTGTTCTGAGGTGGTAAATTATTTCAAGTATTGATAGTTCTTCATGTGTGATAATACAGAGTCTTGGGTTGCTGACACAGTAGCAGCTGTGCTTTGCTCTCGGCACTGTCTCCCAATCTATGAAAGATAATCACTGTGGGCTAATGCCTTAAGGCAGACTGGGTGGGCTTTATGGACCAGGATCAAGTTGGCTATGTTTAGTTCTCTAACAGTTACAGAATCAACACTTGTTTGCTACAGAGTTGCATGTGTTTACACAACCATTAATTCATCACATCTTCTGTAACTTGATTTTAATGTTAATTAGAGTAGTGAAAGAACCAGAGTAAGGTGTTACTCTGCCTTCAAAATGCTTTCCTGACAACTGACAGAAGATGGAAACAATAAATATATTCATTTGTCTGATTCTAGGCACTCATTTCCTTTAAACTATCTAAGGATGCTAGTGATATGATATGGACAAAGTTTCAAATACATCTGTAAATTTTAGTTGGTGATATCACTGATCATTATTAAAGGCATAGAAGAGCAACACAAAACTGGGTTTTTCACTAATGCAAAATTAATGATACCTCGACCCCCATTAAATATACAGATGCCACCATCTCTTCCATCATGGATTTTATTTCTTCTTAGCGTAGGATTACTATCTGTTTTAATCCAGACTCCAGCCATTGCATTGTCAAATATTTCATTGTCTTCTATACAGCCTAGACCTAAAATGTAAAATTTAGGTATTATTTAGAAGGCGTATTCCTAAAGTTTATTAACATAGAAAAAATTAATGGGTTAAACATACCAGAATTATAAACTAGAATTCCACCATTCTGTCCTCCCCAAATTTTGTTGCGTCTAATTTTGGGGTTGCTTCCAGTCCTATGGGTGAGAAAGAAATCAATACCATTTCAATCACTCCCATTTGTATATCATCTTTTACAACAACAAGCCACACTCATGGAAGAACTACATAGGGCCAGTGAGATGGCTCAGCACTTGATAACATGGCTGATGACCCGAACTCACATGTTAGAAGAAATGAGTTAAAGCTGTTCTCTGAACTTGACATCTGTACCTTTGTACACATACCTGCCCACGTGCATACACAAAACAAAAACTCTTAAGAAATGAACGAGTACTTAAAAGTCTGATTAATCCTGTTTTCCCCACAGAACCACACTTTGTATCATTTTGCTATAGATTATGTATAGAGCCGCTATAAGCTACGTTAAACAACTTTACATCTCTTCTCATATAGGAAGTTACATGTTGAATTTATAATCATTAAGACTCTGAGGATTCCTGGGCCAGGTTTGGTGAGTGGTATATCCCTTTAATCCCAGAATCTGGGATGCAGATCTCTCGATTTGAAATCAGCATGGTCTAAATAGAGATCCAGTCTCAAAGAACAAGTCAAAAACCCTTCTCCCCCAAAACTTAGAATTCCATAAAATATTTAAGAGTAGATCTAAATAGTCATTCATGCTATAGACATGGTACTAGTGTACATATTTAATTCCAGCATTGAAACTGTGGAAGCCGAGTCTAAGTCAGATCTCTGTGAGTTCCAAGCCAGCCTGGGCTACATAAGTAACTTAAAAAGTTTGTTTACTAACTACAGCATAAAAACAGAAGTTTCCATTTTAAAGAATGCCAATGACCATGCCAGGAATAGGGTAAGGGTAGGTAGCCACTGAACTACTCTGGCCCACACAAGAGTGAACTGAGCTCTTCTGGCATATATCATTAACACTTGAATAAGAAAAGCTACCCGTGCAAAGAGAAATGAATACACAAAACAGACTGATTGCCCATTAAATACACCATTTTTATAGTCTGCATACTCTTAAGTCTTTCTCAAAAGCAGGCCAAGTAAGAAAGCACTTACCGTATCTGAACCCCTGAATACATATGATTGTAGATGTCATTATCTTCTAGAACACCGTGTCCATTGTCGTAGAAGTAAACACCAACCTACATTTGAAGGGAAAGAAAAGAACTCTTTCATGTCATACTTTTTTAAAAAAAAAAAAAAATAATAAAGTATTACCGATTCAAAGAAGACCAAGTAAGCAATCTTGCCTGCTTGCCACTGTGTATCCGGTTTCTTCTTAGAACTGGCGTGCTGCCAGTTGTCACCCAGACGCCAGCCAGAGTGTTGCTGTAAACTTCATTCTCTTCTATTACGCCTTGTCCCTTTTCATGCTGAATACAAGTTAAAACTGGTTACTGTACATGTTGTCCTAGCAAATAGTCTTTACGTGTACTCCTTCCTCAAACAGTTCTGCCAACAGCTATAGTGTTTGGGTTTTTGTTTTTTTTTTCCTAAGGAAATGGTAAGGAAATGATGACAACTTTCTTCTTTTCTAGTGTTGGTAACTGAACCTAGGACTCGTGAATTAGGAATATGCTCAACTACTAAGCATATTCCTTCCAACATTGTCTTCTCTCCTGGTCTTCAAGTGCTCAGCTATTCTGCAGGCCTTTCCCTGCTCTTTACTAAGGATGGTGCAGGACCTAAACTGCCCTTCCCCCCTTTAAGACAGCCTCACAGTGTAGTTGGGGCAGGTTGGAACAAGTTAGGTAGACCAGGCTGATCTCAGAGACCTGCCTGCCTCTGTCTTCTGAGTGCAGCACTACACCCGGGCCAATTTTGAGTTTCCTTAGTTCTTTCATTTTTTTAGACAGGCTGACCTCCAACTTCTGACCCTCCTAACTCTTCCTAAATTGGGGTCACATACCGTCATAACATTTATTTTAAGGTAGCTTTTACTTGAGTTTAATCTTCTAAAGTTTTTAAAATACCCATTGTATAGTTCTGTACTTTAAATACATCACACTAAGAGAAGAAGCATTTTTTTTAAAGCTAAGGAACACTTCTTAAATGTGTAAACATTAAAAATGTTTCATTTAGCAAAGTTATTAAAACTTTTGTTGTGAAACCACTCCAAAATAATAAGGTCTCAATATCAATTTTTTTTACCACATTCAGAAAAAAATTTAAGATCGAGGTTGCTGTTTCATTTTAAGGTTTTGAGAGCTTTTGGGGGTGGCAGTGGTGGTTATGGTTTATACATTGCTTTTATAGAATTCCAGATTCACAAAGTAGTCACACTGACAAAATTCCAGTGTGACAACACAAAGCAGATACCAAGTCCAGTAAGTAAGCCTTTAAGGGTAGCTGAGATGGCTGAGCACGCGCAGGCTTGGCTCTGAGCTTCAGGACTTGACTGTGATGCCTGAGACCCACATGGTAGAAGGAAAGAACTGATTCCCAGAAGAAGTTTTCTGACCTCCACACTGAGAGGTGGTGTGCATTGCCCTACCCACAAACACACATTTAAAGAGGTTCTATCTCTTATACCCCAAAGTACTCAGCTACTTTACATATCAGAACTAGAAATCATTTATATGTTCAAAGGAAGACTAACACTAGTATTTAGTCTACACACTAATTCATAATCTAGAAGTTTATAATATAATCTTGTCATGTGTTTCTGTTTTCAAGTCAAGCTCATTATGCAGCCAGGCTAGCTCGCCTCAAGTCTGTTCTTCTCCCTGTGGTCATTGATCACTGCAGGGACCCTCCTGAGTACATCCTCAACAGCTACCACATCTTTTTTTTTTTTTTTTTTTTTTTTACAGTGGGTTCTGGACCACCATGCCTGTATGGCAAGCGCACTGCCAACGAAGCCACCATGCAGCCCAGATCCATGCTGGAATCCTGGCCCTTCCTATCTAGTTACCCTACCTCTTTTTATAACAGAAGGAAGAGTCAGGAGTTTAACAGATATTTTAATATAAGGCTTGAACATGAGAATTAAGAGAAACAGGTGCTTAAGAAAGATACCGCCAAGATCATGCATATAAGTTTTTTAATAAGTCACTTTCTGTAGTTTCTCCTTCCTTCCCTCCCATTTCTTGAAGACAGGTCTTATGTTGTCCAGGGTAACCTTGAATCTGCTTATACAGCCTATGATGACACTTGGAACTTCTGATCCTCCTGCCTCTTCCAAATCCTGGGATTATAGGCTTGGGCCACAAGGCCTGGTTTAAGTGGTGGTGGGAACTGAATCTACCCCAGATAAGCACTCTACCAACAAGACACATCCCTCGCCTTGGGCCTTGATTTTCATGCAGGAGCTTACGTTATTACATTCATTAACTTACCACATAAATCCCACCATGTTGTCCATCATGAATTTTGTTATGTCGAACAATAGGACAACTGTTTGTCCTAATCTGAATTCCTGCTAACGCATTACCTATTTAAAAATAAAGTTTACAAAGCCAATGTTTAGAACCTAGTAGCATGGAGTAATTTTACATCAGGCAGTAGTAGCAATTCATGTACCACAATTTTAGTGTTACAAGACACAGTTAAGAGGACTAGAGTATAAGCAGATGTAGAAACACTGTGAGCAGATTAACAGAGATCAAGCTAGGCTGTCAAATGTCCTATTTGTTTCCAATATGACTTAGAGCCAGTGTTTTAGCCTCTTCATGCCTGTTTTCTGATTAACAACTAGAGATATTAGTGTCTATCTCATGGAACTGATGTGAATACCATGTGTCCAGTACATCAGTTTGCTAAATTAAAGCTTTAGTAAGGGGTACTTCCCTTATTTACTGAGCTCAAAGTAGACTGAATTTCAACCAACATTATTAGATATTTAGTGAATGCAAGAAAAATCAAACACAGTCCTTAGGTCTAGGGTCTCATTTACATTTTCCTGAGATATTTGGGATAATACCTTGTATACATAGCATTGCATAAATGTTTATGTATCAAAGAATAATCTTTGAAATTTTGTATTCTTAAGTTTTACCACTGTGCTATGTATTATGTTCTCATGAATGTTTGTGGATTGTGGACTCATGGGCACCCTAGAACTGGAGTTACAGATGGTTGTGGGTGCTCGGACTTGAACCTGGGTCATCTCAACCCCTAAGCCATCTTCTAGCCCTTTATTGAAGCTTTTAAAAGAACTAGATCACTTCTCTCATTTAGATAATTTCAAAACAGAGTACTGTTAACATCAAGAAATTAGGCTAGTCTTACTGTTGTGTTTTCCCCGCCTCCCCAAAAAGCAAGAGCCACAGATCTGCACAATCCCTGGGCTGTGGGCCACAAAGTGACTGTGTGAGCAAACAGAGGCACCTCAGCAAACACACCATGTTTATGTGGCATACGATCCAAAAGGTATGTGATTCCATGCTCTAGTGTGCTATAGAACTGATCAAGGTCTCCAAGAATAAGCAGGTACTCAAGTTCATCAAGCAGGGGTGTGGGGATACACCCAGAGGAAGCAAGAGGAGCTGAGCAATGTACAGGTAGCTATGAGAAAAGGAGAGGCCAAGGACTGAGCATGCCCCACCTGTCTCCTCATTCAGTAATCTCTATGTGTCGCATTTATATGCAGGCGCGCACGCGCACACGCACACGCGCACACACACACACACACACAGAGGAAAAAAGGACAGGCTAATGTGTAAGTTTTACACAACAAAATCATATGCTTACCATAAATGTCATTTCCTTCTATAAGGCCCCGTCCATCACCAAAGATATAAACCCCTCCTTGATTTCCATTAAATATAGAATTCCCCCTATAATGTGAAACAATTTTTAAAAATCATATACTTAATAAAGCTTATTTTACCATCTGTGGTAATATGAAAATCATTTAGCTTCTTTGGGCTTAAAAGTTTCTTAACTTGCAAAATGATTAGACATTTCTAAATTCGCTTTTAGTCTGTTCAAGCACTAAGGCTTTGAAAAAAAAACAAACCACCTATTACCTAAAATGAAAAAGCATTTATTTACGTCTACTTTTGCAATACTGAACTAATACAGAGACCTGGCTAGTACTGGGCAAGCTCTGAGCTATGTCTTCAGATCCTGACTAATATTCTTTTTGCTGTTTTAATTTTGTTTTGTTTTGTTTTTTTAAAGAGTCTCACTATACAAGACCAGGCTGGCTTCACACTTGTGGGGTTCCTCCACCCTCTGACTCCCAAGTGATAGGAATACAGGTATTTGCTATCACTCCCAACTTCAAAATAGTATTTCAAACATTACCTTGAAACACTTAAAACCATTTCTTTAGTTGGCTTAGAAACATATAATGAAAGTTTGTAATACATTTTCATAAAGCTAACAGATAACTTGACAATTAAAACTAAATCAGCTGAGCATGGTAGTGTATGCCTTTAATCCCAGCACTCAAGATGCAAAGGCCAAACAATCTGTTCGAGGCCAAACAGATAACAAAGACCAGGTACCCCATTAAAACAAAACAATGAGCAACACAGCATTTTTAGTTGCTCATAAAAGAACAGAACAACATTTAAAAAGTGTAATAATTATTCTCATTTAGATGCATTCAGAAAAACCCATTTTACAGCAATCAGATGTTTAGTGTGTGTGTGTGTGTGTGTGTGTGTGTGTGTGTGTGTGTGTGTACTGTGCAGTTGTTTTTATTACTTTTTTTTTTTATAGATTTTATGTGTTTTGCCTGCTTTTATTTATGTCTGTGTGTAGGTGTTGAATCTCCTGGTGGTAGGGTTATAGACAATGTGAGCTACCATGTGCGTGCTGAGAATTGAACCCGGGTCCTCTGAAAGAGCAGCCAATGCTGTTAACCACCATTTCTCCAGCCTCACACACACAAAAATATTTTAAGAGCTAATGTTCAGTATCTTCACTTTTCTCGGAAGTAAAAACAAAAACAAAAACAAACCAACCTGTATTTGTAATTATGCAAATACCTTATTGTTGGGTCACTATTTGAGGTAATCCATACGCCTGCGAAGTTGTTTGCATAGATTTTATTCTCTATAAATTGTCCTCTTCCTTTCTCATGGACATATATTCCTCCCGTCTGCCCATGGTGAATCTCACATCGGACCACTGTGGGATTAGCATAGGCTTTTACCTCAAAGCCTGCTATCCTGTTTCTGTGTATGTTGCAACTTTCAAAGTAGCCCTGAAAAAAGTTAAGATCTGTATGTAAAGGCTACTTTCTAAATAGAAATGAAACAAAACAAAACAAAACAAAACAAAAAAAAAACAAAAAAAAAAAGACATTAAAGCTCAAATGATAATACAGAAACAATACAAATCTTTTTTCTTTTTTCGAGACCGGGTTTCTCTGTATAGCCTAGGTTGCTCTGGGTCTCACGCTGCAGACCAAGTTAGCCTGAAACTCAGAGACCTGCTTGCGTCTGCCTCTGCCTCTGCCAGGATTAAAGGCATGTGCCACCACTGCCCAGCAAATTTTCTAGTTACTATAAATGCAATCAAAAGTAGGAAAAAAAAAAAAAACCATATAAAGTTGTACTCAACAAATGTAATTATGTACTTAAAATGTATTATCCTTTACCAAAGAGCTGAAGTCATTAAAAAAAAAAATACATGTTGATTGTCTTTATAAATACCAACAAACTGGGGCTGAAAAGATGGCTCAATAGCTAAGAGCGCTTGCTGTTCTTGCAGAGAACTTAGGCTTGGTTCCCAGCCTACTTCAGTGTGGCTCAGCACCTACTGAGTGGCTCACAATCATGTCTTTAACTCAAGTTCCAGGAGAGCCAATAATGTGTTCTGGCCTCTGTGGGCACCAAGCATGCATTTGGTACATACATGCATGCATACAAACAAACAAACAAAACACTTATACAACCAACTGCAACAGATTGGTTGGAGGGTGGGAAAAATAAAATGCCTACAATTGATCCTCAAACGATCCTCAAGAGCAGAAAAAAAGAAAAAGAAAAATAGTTCCAATCGATCAACTTGTAAAAGATGACCTACAGTTAGGCACAATAAGCACGACACACAGGCCTAGATGCTCTGGAGGCTGATGCAGGAGGATTACATCAGCAGCAGTTCCAGCTAGCTGGCACCACAGAGGCTTAGTTTCAAAACAGTATTGATGAACAAAACACTGACCTACAGACAACCGAAAAGTATGGTGGCTTATGACACTAGCACCTGGAAAACAAAGGAGAGGCAGAGGCAGGAGAATGGAGAGTTCAAGGCCAGCCTTGGCTATATAAGATGCTTGAAATCATCCTGGGTTATGAGAGATCCTGTCTTAAAAAAAAATTAGAAATAAACCAAGGTTCATTCATCCTAACCCAAGAAACTAGACACATTTTGCTTTAAAATATAGTGTAAAGAACTATATCTATTTTGTTAAGATATAACTCCAGTATAAATGTAAAATGATTCAGTAAAGCCAAACTGTAATATGAATTTATATTCATTGTATACCACTTTGTAATATAAAACTATAAAACCTCTTATAAGTTTTATGTAGTCATCTTTATTAATTACCACAAAGTAGGAAGTACAAGGGACTCATCATGAAACAAACCTTTCCAAATTAAAGAAAGAGCCTAAACATGCTGGTGTGTGTTTGTATTGCAGACCGCAGAAGAAGACAGGAGGGGTCTTAAGTTCAAGGCGAGCCTATGCTACATAGTAGAACCTCAACTTTAGTAAAATTGGAGGAAGAAAAAAAAAGGAGTATTCTCATTGAAATCAATGTCCATCACCCAAGTTATAAATTAACTTACAAAGCACCTGCCAAATGTTGCATACTCTGAATAAAGAGCAGAATAAGTTAACGTTACCACAGAATGTCCTAGAGTGTAATTCTCAAGTAACAAATGTCACTAAGTCAAGCAGAGGATCTTCTATTGAAGTTAAACAGATATCTGGCTTGTCTTTCTGAAACTCCCATTGGCAGTTATTAAGATTTAGGGTAGGGTTGGAGAGATGGCTCAGCAGCTCAGAGCACTGGCTGGTCTTCCAGAGAACCCAGATTCGATTCCCAGAACCAACAAAGTACTCACAACTGTCAACAAATGTAATACCCTCTCTTCTGGATGCCAAGGGCACTACATCCACATAGTACAGACATACATGTAGGCGAACACACACATTATATGAAAATGAAGTGGGGAAACAGACTTGTGGGACATGAGCTGTTGATAACTATTTATAGGTAGGGGCCTCTTATGTGTGCACTAAAACCAACCCAACCCAAAAAATACCAGAACACACCTCTTCCCCAAACCAAATCAAATCTGTGTTTAGAGGCAAGGTCTCTGGAAAGTGACTAGGACTAGAAAGGATCACCAATTGGAGCTTCTGAGACTGAATACAGGCTGTTTGCTTAGAAGACCAGGGTAAAAACACTCGCACTCTTTTTCAGCCCATGTTATGCTCTAGGTCATTTTGGATTTCTTTTCACAAAACAGCTGTTATCAAATGCAGCAACTTCATCCTATACCAGAACCATAAGTCAAAATCAGCTTCCTCTCCACTAGCCTGTGATAACTATTCTACCAACAACAAAGAACAGGCTAACACAAATAGTACAAATGGGCAAACAGGACAGGACAGTATGGAATACTTTATCAAAGGAGAATTTGGAGACATTTTTATGCAGCCCTGGCTGGCCTGGAACTATAAGATGGTAAATGTTTTCAACATTTACAAAAGAATTTCTAGGGCTGGAGAGAGAACTCATCCATTGAGAGCACAAACTATTCTTGCAGAGAACAAGCATTCAATTCTCAGCACACATATGGTTCATAACCATGTGTAACTCCTGTTTCAGAGGATGATGCCCTCTTGTGGTACTATGTGTGCATGTGCATAAACACACACACACACACACAAAGGAGGCAAAACACCTATGCACACTAAGAAAAGGCTAGGCATGTCAGTGTACAACCTTAAACCCAGCACTCAGGACATAGAAGCAGGCAGACCTTTGTGAGTTTAAGGGTCAGTCTGATCTGCATTGTAATTTCCATGCTAGTCAGCACTACATTGTGAGATTTCATCTGAAAAAGAATCTCCCAAAAAATTTATGAGTGATGGGATGAAGCTAGTTGAAAAGTTTATTTATTTCTTTATTTTTTAAAAAATAGGGTACTCAAACATACAACTAACAATAACAAACTCTGAAGTTGTAGCATAACTTTTCATTTATTTATGTCTCTTATTTTCTTTTAAACCATAGTTTTTAAAAGAAACATTTTTTTTTAAATCCCATTTGGGTGTTTCTCTACATCACATTAAGTAAGTACATGTATGTGTATGAGCAAATAAACACTTATCTGTACACAAGTGTAGGCTACCATGTTTTCCTCTATGTGATTCACCTCATTTTTTACAAATGTGTTTTGAATCATGTGTTATCAGTGTAGGTGTTCTTGGGTCTCTCTGGAGCTGTAGTTATAGATGAGCATGAGCCACTGGGAGCCTGTGAGGAGGATGTATTCCTACCCTCTGAGGTGGCTTTCTCTCCAGCCCTCTTCCACCTTATCTTTTGAGACAGGGTCTCTCATTGAGCCTTGAGCACACTGATTTGACTAGATAAACTGACCAATTGGCTTCTGGTATTACCTCTGACCTCCTTAGATCTGGGATTACAGGTAAGTAACATAACACCCAGTGTTTTAGATGGGTTCTGGGGATCCAAACTCAGGTTCTCATGCCTGTGAGGCATCCATTACACACAACGAACTACCTCCCAGCCCTTAAAATCTTTTATGATTCATTTTAGGATTATAGGAATTTAAATTCTAGGAACATAGTATACACAGAAAAAGATAACTTTAAAAAACTGACCAATAAATATGAATGTTTTTAAAGATAAATAATAGACAAGTGTGTAGTTTTAGTGTTTATTTTGCTATTCTTTGTAGTTCTAGAGAAAAGCAAAATTTTAGAAAGGCAGTCCTGAGTGAAGGACATGACTTCCAGTAATGACGTGCCACCAGGGGACAAGCTGGAGTAATGCTGGACTGGACGAGCACAGCTCTAACAGATTCTCAGCACTGTGTCACAGCGCAGCACAGCGCAGCAGCAAACCCACAAGACACGCTGGACGAGCACAGCTCTAACAGATTCTCAGCACTGTGTCACAGCACAGCGCAGCACAGCAGCAAACCCACAAGACACGACAGGCCAAACAGACACTTCTTTCTCTCCTTTTCCCTCACTGATTTGTAATTTGCTAGAAATCCTTTCATTAACCTTAAATGGAACTGTCAATCTACTAACACTGTGTTGAGGTTTTTTTTTTAAATGCTGTTATAAGTACCTCACTGGTACAAATAGGAATAAGTATGCTCTAATTGTATTTTGAGAGAAAAGTTCTACTTTAACAGGAAGAGTGATATGTAGGAGGAGCTAAGTGGGAAGGAGTACTGAGAGGAAGAGATGGAGTAAGGAGAGAAGATGAAGGAGAGGAGAAGCTAGGCGATGAGAGAGAGAAAGAGAGAGGGGGCATGGAGGCAGATGTTCACATGTCTCCACCAGTCAAAGATAGTTTTTATATCTAGGTTGGGTATTGGGTTACACTTCTGATCAAGCATTATCAAACTTATAAATCCTTTGATTAACATTTTAAAAAAATGTATAAAAGCAAAAAAGGAAAGGGGGGACATGGGACAGGGGTTTTCTAGGGAGGGGAAATGGGGAAAGGGAATGGCATCTTAAATGTAAATAAAATATAAAATAAAAATTTAAAAAATGCTGTTATAGTACTTGTAAAGCCTAATCTGTGGACACATACCTATGGGGTGTGAGACAGAAGAGCAAACGACTAAAGTGACTTTACTAACTAAGCGTAGGTACTTCATAATGAAGACTTGGTAGTCAGGCTACAATTACCTTTGTGCATCTAATCATTTGTGAATGCTATAAAAGTATTCATAAATGATACTTGAATTGTATATAACATCTGATTACAGCCTAAAGAAAACACAGGCAGAAACACAGAATGTAGAGTTTTATTTAGGACTTATTACCAATAAGTGTCTCCAACAGAGAACAACTTTTTTGTCTTTTTTCAAGACAATTTTGTCTTATGTATGTGAGCACACTGTCGCTGTCTTCAGACCAGAACAGGGCATGAGATTCTATATCAGAAGGTCGTGAGCCACCATGTGGTTGCTGGGAATTGAACTCAGGACCTCTGGAAGAATACTCTTAACAACTGAGCCATCTCTCCAGCCCCAAAACAACTTTTTTTTTTTTTTGGTTTTTCGAGACAGGGTTTCTCTGTGTAGCCCTGGCTGTCCTGGCACTCACTCTGTAGACCAGGCTGGCCTTGAACTCAAAAATCCGCCTGCCTCTGCCTCCCAAGTGCTGGGATTAAAGGCATGCGCCACCACCACCCGGCCCAAAACAACTTCTTAACAGTCTTATTTCAATATGCTTCTAATAATTATCTAGACTCCCTCTCATCTGCCAGTAAAAGAGCTCTATTATTCAGTAAATATGGCCCCCATCTCTTGCTCAGCTATGAAGGTTGGTCTTGAGTTTGTGGTCTGGAAAGCTTCTCCTTCCTGCATGCTGACATTATAGGAGTCAGCAGTGCGCCTTCCCTCTATTCTGTTCATCTACACAGACAAAACCATAGTCTGAACATTAGGTGTACTGGTTTCTCAGGTTACAGGACTCAGACTGGCTACGCTAATGTAGGAACTCGGCCTCTGACCTAAACTCTTTAGATCTAAGCAACATCTGAAAGAAAGACGGTATTCATCATGGTTTAGTTCATCTGAGATCTATATTGTTCTTTGCCGTGGACCCGCTGCGGTCAGGCAGTATAACTAAGACCACAGAGGTCAGCTCTCCTCACAGTCCTATTTGTCAGCACGTTTTCCCATGTCTCTGATGCCTACAACATAAAATGTTGGCAAATGTTGTGTGAGGACTAGAAAATTACCTCAAGGGAAATCAGATACTAAGTCAAAAAAAAAATCTAAATGATATCTATCTATCTATCTATCTATCTATCTATCTATCTATCAATCAATCAATCAATCAAACAGAGTCTTTTGTGTAGTCCTGACTTGTCTGGAACTTGCTATATGGCCCACATTGGTCTCAGACTTGTGGTGATAACTCTTGCCTCCACTGTGTTGGGATTACAGGCATGTGCATTTATCACTATTAACACTATTTTGGAATAATGACCTTAGAGAACTCTAAAAGTTTAGAAAATTATGTAAAATAAACAGCCAAATCAGGTGCTCAATAATCTCTGCCTGTTAAAGGACGGCTTGGTAGTTTTGTCGTGTTTCCTTAGTACTGATTTAATATATCCGAGGTTGGCCTTGATTCTGTACCTTCTTGCCTCTACCTAGCAAGGTTGGGATTATAGACTGTTTTAATATACCCGAGGTTGGCCTTGATTCTGTACCTCCTCGCCTCTACCTAGCAAGGTTGGGATTATAGGATATTGGCATATGGTCACACAACTGTAAGGCGAAATAAAACGGAAATCAAATTAACAATGAGAGGCTGGATAGAACACTTGCCTACTGTTTTCCAGGTCTGAGGCTTGACTTTTCAACACTGCTCCCTACCAACAAAACAAAACAAAACACAAAAGAACAAACAAAAAAACCCCTCAGCAATTGAGACTATTATTTGCAAAGTATAAACACTACAGATAGATAAGCTGTATTAGACTCACTATAGTGCTAAGTAAAAGTGCTTTTTTTTTTTTTTTTTTTTTTTGCCTCATTTTTGGAAATTCTTATTGTACCAGCTATGGAAATAGAAATAGACACAGACACACAGACACATATCCTTTCCCCATGAGATTTCTACATACATTCAGACATGAGAAGTATTGGGTCAGACTTCAAAGATCATTATCAATTCGATGAATTCTACCATAAACATTTTACTGGATATGATGCTTTGGGCATGTGAATTCATAGAACAAATACTATAGGACTTAAAAATATAGTAATAACTCTTCAATTCAGATAAACTGATACAAAATAACACTGAAGTATGAAATGTGAATTGGCAGAGCCAGCTTTTATCACAAGACTAAATCTTACCATGCCATGATCAAATGTGAACACACCAACATCACGTCCATGATGAATGTGATTCCGTCTAATAATTGGATTTCCATGATTTTTAACCCAAATCCCAGCTAATGCATTATTAGAAATTTCATTATCTTCATATATTCCCTACGAAAATGAGAAATAAACATTAGTGTAGCTTCAAATATATTAATAAAAAGTAGTAAAAAAAAAGTCCAAATTAAGTACCTGGGCATGATCTGTTATATAAAGTCCCACATTTTCACAGTCACTGATGTTACAATGCTTGATAGTGGGACATGCTCCCTGACCACTGACACATACTGCAGAACCAACTGTAAGAAAAGTATTCATTAGAAAGCCTACTAAGGAACAAGATGGTGGGTCCACTGTACACGAAACATAAAGAAAGCACGAACCTGTGCATGTGCTTCGGATGATACAGTGATCAATAATAGGGCTGCAGTTGACTGTGATCTCTAAGCAGTGGTGTGCGTTGTGATGCTGAGCAGATTTGTCATCAGGGTTGAACTGAAAAGTAGAAATTTTATTTGAAATAACAACTACTGAATTGCCTAATTCAAAAGGTATTTCACAATGCAAATGTTCTTACTCTTATTGTCATATATCCAACGTAAGCATCTTCAGAGCCTTCCATAAAAACAAAAGTGGAATCTCTAGTGTTTTCAATGATAACCTTGTCTGCAACTTTCCCAGGTGCTGTAGAAGACATTTGAAATATATAAACTTTATTCTATTCAGTCAGTGAGGTATTTATAAAGAGAGGATTTCTATCCTCCCCCCTCCCCCTACCCCCCCCCCCCAAAAAAAAAGGATAGGGCTCAAGATGGCCTCAAATTTGAGATCCTCCCAATTCCTCTTCCCCAGTGCCAGGCCCACATCACCATGTCCAGCTGAGAGGGGCATTTAAAGTAGTAGTGAGTACTGGACTGGAGGCAGCTCAGTGCTTAAGAGTGCTTCCTGCTCTTCCAGAGGACCTGATTTCAATTCCCAGCTCCCACACCATGTGGCTCAGAACTGCCTCTGACTCTAGCATCGCACACACATGCATACATTAAAAAGAAATCAATGTTAAGTAGTAGGACTAACTTTTTGTTATCTATGTTTCATCAGTATCTATGACAAATAATCATATCTACTGGGAATATTGTTTATTAACACTGCACACAAACTCAAAGTAGAGTAATACTTCTAATAAAAGTCAACTATAAATAGTATTAATATCAAATGCATATTAGGAAGTAACAGTTGTGGCTAGAGAGATGGTTCAGTGGTTAAGACCACTGGCTGTTCTTCCAGAGGTTCCGAGTTCAACTCCCAGCAACCACATGGTGGCTCAAAACCATCTGTAATAAGATCTGATGCCCTCTTCTGGCACATGGATGTACATACAAACAGAGCATTCATATACATAAAAAAAAAAAAAACAAAAAACAAAACAAAAAATCTATCGGCCTATGGGGAGTGATCTCTTTATTTATATTAATTTTCAATAGGACACCCATTTTTAAAGTTGTAAATTTAAACTTAAAAGAAGCAAAAATTTTCTCTTGTTTTTGGGGAATGCTGGCACTGGGGCTTGAACAGGCCCTCAGACATGCTAGACTAACAATGTACTTTCAATCCCACTCCTCCTCTGTATGACAGAGATGGGGAAAGGAGCAGAGAGGCAGTAAATGCAAATTTCATCAGTAAATAATATTGCTAGCTACCTTTAAGGTAGTCTGTTTAATGTATTCTCAAAAAATTCAAATATGGAATCAATTCTTGAGATAACTTACCAATATTTAATAACTATCTCATTGCATTTAATGTTAGAAACGTGACTTTGTAAAAAAGCACATAGAAGTTATTAAAGTCATCTTTAAAGACACGGGCAGAGATAGAAAGCTGACCTCTGCAAGCACTAGGCAAGCACATGGTGCACATATATACAAACATAGAGGAACACATGAAATAAAACAAACAAATCTAAGAAACAAAAGCATTAGTGCAAGGGAGAGCACTTGGTGGTAGAATGCTTGTATAGTAAATATACAAGGTCCCTGCAACACAAAAAACAAAACCAAAGAACCCAGCATGCTTGTTTTCAAAGAAAAATAACATAATCTATTTTTCTTGCGTAACTGAAGGCATTTGGAGAAACCAGTCACATCAAAAACCACGTGCATCTCTAACTGTTTCTGCTTTCATTTCTCTTATATAAAGTAATCAAAGTATCTCCACTGCTATGGTTTCCTATCAGTAAGGTATTAGCAAACTCCAACCAGATTTTAAGCCACTAACACTAAAAAAAGACCCAATATGTAGATAAACTAAGTGCTAAAATTCTAACAATAGTTTATACCTGCACCAATCATAGTGATTGGAGATTCAATATATATCCATTCATCAGTATATATTCCAGAATGAACAAAGATAAGCCCATCAAAATGTGCTTCTTGTACTCCACCAAGGGCATCTTCAATAGTATCATAATACTAGAAAAAATAAAATAAAAATGTCAGTCCAGAACAGTTGCTATGATACAGAACAAAGTAGTTACTGTCTAACATCATAAAAATACAAATGACAAGACTAGATGTGTTCACAGAAGTACAGGATAATGTCACATAACAATGACAAGGGAAACAAGGAGGAAGAGGTCAACAAAGACACATTTTATTTGAAAAACAGTGTAACAAAACCCAATATGCCAATCACAAAATAAAAACAAACATACCAACATATTTTCTCTTCCTTTGTATCTTGCAGGATTACTATAGAAATGTTCCGCAAATCCCGGCTTTACATGTGCACCTTTATACTAAGATGTCAAAAACAAGACAAAACATTGTCTACTGTCATAGAAACACTGTATTTTTAAATCAGTGTACCAAAGTGTAACATTCATTAAATATAAAACAATTCACAAGTCTTCCAACTAATTTCCAGTCATACAGTACAATGAAGAAATGTATTCATTACCATACAGTAGGACAGCAGACTTTCAGTTTACCACTACTATCAGTTTGGGCCACAGAATTCTTTGACATCGGAGCTGTCCCATGAAGTGGAGGGGTTCAGTAGTATCTGTGGCCCCTGCCAAACTTAATACTAAAGGTAAGTGCCCTCTTCTGCTTTGTTGTCAAACAAGTACCTCAAGAATGTCCACCTTCTGACATTTGAGAAAGCAAGATCACCCCTAGCTGAGAACCACTCAAACTGATGGACTAGAACAAAGTTCAACTATGAAAGGCATGGTACACGTCTACAATCCCAGCACAAGTGGGGGTACAGACAAGTGGGTCTTTGAGTTGTAGGCCAGCCAGAACTACACAGTGAAACCTTGTTTAAAAAAAGAAGAGAAAGAAGAAGAGGAGGAGGAGGAGAAGGAGGAGTAGGCAGTGGCTATATGTAGAATTTTTAAATTACTAAAACCTCCTCGTTTATGTACAAATTTAAACAGATCCACTGGAATCATTACTCTCCATGCTACTGGTGCTCCTTACATGTTTCTTTTCTTTAACACAGTCTTATGATGTGACAGAGGCTGGCCTTCAGCTTGTGTATGGTCTTCTTGCCCAAGTCCTCCGTGCTGGGATTACCGGTATGTGCCACTGTGTCCGCAACTTATACTCACTCTAGTCTTGGATATGCTTATTTAACAAAAAGCTTTAATTTACGTATAGTTGTGTGTGGTTATGTGTATGTGAGTGCAGTTGACCAGGAGAAGGACATTGGATGCCCTGGAGCTAGAGTTATAGGAAGCTATGTGGGTACTGGGATCTAAACTCAGGTCCTTTAGAAGAATAGGACATGCTCTTAACCTCTGAGCCATCTCTCTCTGGATTACTTCATTTATTTTTTTAAAAAAATGTATCAACAAATACATAAGTCTATATTTTCTGTATTTCATACCAACTGTTGAAAACTCTCTTTCCATGGATTTGGATGTTCATATTCTTCTGGATTAATCTGGTAGAATTTACCAGGTTCAGGATGCATCAGAGGCCGGGTATATTCAAATACTTCCATATATAATCGTTTCCTGAGGGGGAAAAAAGAATCGAAGAGATCCTTATAAAATATCCTCTAGATTAATAAAATATTAAATATAAGTTAACTGAATGACCAAAATTTCAATAAGGATAGCCAAATTAAATACCATAATACAGAAATTAATTAATGTACTAGTTCCTCAGATGGCACTGGCGGTGCAGGGTCTTCTCTGTTGCCCAGGCTGGCTCTAAACTCCTGGACTCAAGAAAGCTTCCTTCCTGCCTTACCCTTCTGAGTAGCTGGGACCAGATATGTACCAGTATGGAGAGAAAATATCTTCTTTTTCCCTTGCAGACAGGATCTCACTATGCAGTCTTGGCTGTCTTTGAGCTCATTCTGTAGACCAAGCAGCCTTGAAATAACAAAGATTCATGCACCTACCTGTGCCTCCCAAGTACTGGGAGTAAAGGTGTGTGGCACTATACTCAGATGACGAGATTTTTTTTTTTTAATTACTAATTTTAAAAATGTGGGCAGTGGTGACACCTCTTTAATCCCAGCACTTGGAAGGCAGAGGAAGGCAGATCCAGACTCAAGGCCAGCTAGGTCTACAGAGTGAAGTTTCAGGACAGCCTGGGATACACACAGGAAAACTCTCCCTCAATCAAACAAACAAACAAACAATAAAAAATTTAAAAATTAAAAAAATGTGTGTTCTGCACCAAATATATATGCACCAAATATGTGCTGTGCCTGCAGAGACTTGAAAAGATACTGGAACCCTACAGCTGGTTGTGCTGGTCAGCATTAGACCAGTAAATGCTTTTAACCATTGACTAGCCTCTCCAGCCCAGAAAACAGATTCTCGACATACAAAAAGTGTGTAGTCTCACTATGTAGCATGGGCTGGCCTGTAACTCTTTGTAGAGCAAGCTGGCCTTGAACTCTGCATGCCTCTGCTGGGGATGGATTAAAGGTGTGTGCTACCACACCCAACTAGCTCTGCTTTTAAAAATGAGGCAGCACTCTCTGGAGAAGCCTATATTAACATCTTCTATATTAACATATCTTCACCTGACTCTTCTTCGGTAAGGCTACATCCATGCTCCTGGCATGTCCTACTTTCCTCTGAGCATCTCTGTCTTCATACAGACACAGGCTATATTGAAATATCTTTGTTAAACCCCAACTCTGCTTCATAAAAACAAAAAACAAAATGTAAAACGAACTGAGTTGGGAGCAGTAGCCTACAGCAGCATCCTAAGTTCAAACAGGAGAGTCAATAGTTTAAGGGCAGCCTGAGCTACAGTCATTTTAAGGCCAGCCTGTGCTGCATTCTGTCTTCAATACTCTACCTGACTCCATAAATAAAAGGAGTTTTTCACAAATCACTTGGCCATTATAAACTTGTAAATGACAGAAATAATTCCTGGTTTACAATATTTCTTGGATTAACAGGTTCTCCACATATATGATAACCAGACAACAGGATTTTTAAGGATTTTAATTACTTAGTTGTAACTAGAAGCCCACATTTCCGCTTCTTCCCTGAAGTTTTGGCATCACATACCATCCTTCAAGGTAACAAGGAGTAGGTCTCACTCACCATAAAATGGGATCATTAGCAAGTTCACTGAAGCGTTTACATACACAGGCAGCTCTACAAAGATCTTGTTCCAGCAAGTAAGAGAATATTTTTAAAACTACTTCATCTGGTAGCTTCTCCTGAAGATATTGTTCAGCAGGTGCTGCTAAAAGAGATAACAGACAGAATATATGAGTCATTTAACAGGAATGACTTCCTCACTAAAGAAATTATTTTATCTAACAAACAGCTTGTATCTTTACTGATATATATTCCTTTTATCTTACATATGTGTTCACACACACACAAACACACACACAGCTGGTCTTGAACTCACGCTATAACTTCTTTTCCTAGCCTCCAGCCCTTTAGCCTCCCAAGTAGTTAGGGTTACGGCTATACCACTTGGCTTGGCCTGGCCTGGCCCCTCCTCCCTCCCCCTCTCCCCCTCCCTCCCCCCAATCTATATACTTCTATATAAAAATAAGACAGAGGCTTGACAGATAGCTCAGCATTTAAGTCTGTACTGGTCTTGCAGGCCATTTTTGCAGATCACATACACATAATTAAAAATAAAACTAAATTTTAAAATAAGTTAAAGAGGGAAAGATAAAGGCTCTAAAGTACTTTTAATAGTAACTACTCAATATATTCAAATATTTAATTTTCAGTTTCAGTTACCACCACCACCACCACCACCACAATAGAGTCTTAGGTGGCCCTGACTGTCCTGAAACTCTCTAGACCAGGATGGCCTTGAACTCAGAGATGCCCTGCCTCTGACTCCTGAATGTTAGGATTAAAGGCACGTGTCACTATGCCTAGGCTCAAATATAAACTTTTAAAACTCATTTTGCCTTATTTCTTGACTTCCCATTTAAAATACCTGATAGATCTTGTGACTTTCCAGACACTCTTGCACGTTTTGCTCGATGACCAAAGTTTTCTGTAGTTGAAGTAGAGGCACCCTTCAAAACCAAGAAGAACACTTAGCAATCAAGTATTTCTACTGTATGTAATTTTCAAAAATTGTGACCCATTTTTTCATTACAAGAACAATTACAATTAACTAACCTCCATACTGCTCTTTGTAGGACACGCTGTTCTTTTTGGCAAAAGAGTTTTTCTACGAAGTTGGTATGGACTATTTTGTGCACCAGGACCTGATTCTTCTGCAACCATATCTGCAGGAACTTCATCTGTAAAAGATAAAAGAAAAATGGTGTCTATCTTTTTACTAAAATCTCCATCTGGCAAGAGAAGGGAAGAACAGAATTTTGTATGGAATCCAGCCAGTTGGATGACTATCTGAAAGATAGTCCACATCTTATAGAACATGGAAAAACTAGAAAAAGGGGGGGGAGGGGTGAAGAGATGTCTCATTACAGAGAAGAGCAGGACAGAGCAGAGTGAGGTGAGCCAAGCTGACAAGCAAGCTGTCCCACTGCAAAGCCATGTGGAGGCTCACCCATGCAGAGGGACGGCTCAGTTCTGTGTACTAGGCACCAACTGGGGAAAATGTACCCATAAAGGGTGGTCTGAGAGATGGCGCTAGAGATAAAGAGCGTGAGAGAAATTTGAAACAGGGAGGCAAAGAGAGTGGCCTCGGGCTGAGCAGGAAGAGTCACACAGCTGAGGTGACAGCAGAGATGGGTTACACATATAGATTAAAATGAAGCCAAGTAAGTATACAGGGTGCTGGAAACACAGGGTGTTTTCTGTCCAAGAAAACAGCTGTAAATATATATATATAAACAAACAAAAAAATAAAACAAACCAAACAAACAAAAAACCAGAAAGCACCAATACACATTTTGACATTGAGCCTGGAATTAAAGGTATAAAGTGTGAAGTTACGATTTTCAGCCACAGATAAGAAATGTAGATGTAAATTCTTAAGGGTGCTTATCAGCGTCAGTTCTCTCCACATCTAAGAACACAAAGCTTCCCAAAATAATGAGCGTGGCTAGCAGTGGGATCCTGCTTCTGAATAACATTTTCTTTTCTTTTCTTTTTTTTTCCCCACGAGACTCTGGAGACAAGCAGGAGCGAGCGGGATTCGAACCCACGGGTCAGAGAGAGAGAGCGTAGAGGGGCCCGCGCCCTCTGCAGGCGGACGCCTTACGGGCTGCGCCACCGCCGGTTCACTAACATTTTCTATAAAAGGAAATTTTCATACTTGGAGAAATGGCAGATCCCAGGGCGGTAGGGCAGGAAAGTACAAAATAAACCTAGAATATCTTGTGGCAGAAAGAAAGTGCTATAAATAAATAAATAAATAAATAAATAAGCGAGTGAGGTTGAAAAGGCAAAATTATGCTAGCGCATCAAATAAAGCAAACCAAGGTATAGTCCAGAAACCAGCACCATGTAAATTCACTGAGAAGTGTAACAAGTAAGGTATATAGTTACCTGCCCACAAATTAGGAGGAGAAACAGAATAAATGCCAACTGTGTTATGAGCTCAAAGTTAACATCAATAATAGACAAACTGAAACTGCACCACCTGACAGCAGAAAACAGCATTTCTACAAAATTCCTGACAAAGACGGACAACATGAATCAATTATGAAGAATCAAACAAATCTATTAGAGCACAAACGTTGTTCTCTAGGATTTGAAGAGAGACGGTGAGACTAAATGCAACCTCTGCTGTGGCTCCCTTGAAAAGAACACTCCCGCCTCCCACCACCCCAGCATGTGAAAAATCTAGAAACCTGGAGTAGAAAACCAGATGTATGAGTGTTGTTAACCACATGGCTCTTTAGGAGACGCTTTTGTTTGTAGGGTACACACAATCACATACCAGGAAGTAAAAGGCAACTTAGCTCTTGCCTTTAATGTCAACACTGGGGGGGGGGGGGGGTAGAGGCAGGGGCTCTGTGAGTGCAGGCCAGCCTGGTCTACAGAGCAAGTTTCAGGACAGCCAGGGCAACACAGAGAAACCCTGTCTTTAAAAAAAAAAAAAAGAAAAAAAAAAAAAAAAAAAAGAAAAAAACCACACACATTAAAAACCCAAACAAACAAGCAAGGAGAGACAGAGACAGAGACAGAGAGACACTGTTCATTGCTCTCTAGAAGGCTGTATGGCAAGCTGTCACTTAGCTGTCCCATTTCTGACAACTGATCCTACACCCATGCCCACACATGTGAAAAATCAGTAGTACATATCAAGACATTCATTGCAGTAGGTACACTACTACAGAATAACCACCAAAATAACGGTGGTCAACCAGGAACTATTTTGTGGCTGTTACAAAATATAAAGCAATTCTATACAGTGTGAAAAAGAACTACTTCCAATATAAAGGTTAGTAAACAAATCAGGGCTGAGAATTATAGCTTAGTAAGAGTGCCTATTATGTATAAAGCCCAAACTGCAAAACACAGACAAAGAAATCAATCAAACAAATAAAAACCCTATATATATATCTATATATGTAACTTGTTTAGAGGACACATATACACATACACTCTCCATAGTTTAGGGAGTCAATCTGAAGAGGCTCTTTGTGTTAGTTAGGGCTTTACTGCTATGGACAGACAACATGACCAAGGCAACTCTTATAAAGACAACATTTAATTGGGGCTGGCTTAGAGGTTCAGTGGTTCAGTCCATTATCATCAAGGTGGGAGAACGGCAGTGCCCAGGCAGGCATGGTGTAGGAGGAGCTGAGAGTTCGACATCTTGTTCCAAAGGCAAACAGGAGAACATAGCTTCCAGGCAGCTAGGACAAGGGTCTGAAAACCCACACAGTGACACACCTACTCTCAACAAGCCCACACCTACTCCAACCTCCTAACAGTGCCACTCCCTGGGTCAAGCTTATATAAACCATCACAGTCTTATTCGCTAACAAAAAGATGGGATCACTAGAGAGATGGCTCAGTGGTTAAGAACTCTGGCAGCTCTTCCAGAGGACACAGGCCGGGCAGTGGTGGCACACACCTTTAATCCCAGCACTTGGGAGGCAGAGGCAGGCGGATTTCTGAGTTCGAGGCCAGCCTGGTCTACAGAGTTAGTTCCAGGACAGCCAGGGCTACACAGAGAAACCCTGTCTCGAAAAAACAAAAACAAACAAACAACAACAAAAAAAAACCCAAAAACCAAAACCAAAAACAACAAAAAAACCCCAAACAAACAAAAAAAAGCTTCATCATGCTTTACTCCTTCTTTAACCTCTTAAAATGTTATTTTTTATTTATGTTTTATTTATTTATTTTTGTTTCTTATTGTATGTGAATTCACAGGCCAAGTTCCGGAGTTATCTCTTCTCAGGTTTGTGCAGCAAGTCTCTTACCCATGAGCTGCTTCACCCATCTTATTATTGTATAAACACTGTACATCATCTTTAAGATTTTTCTATCATTGAGGATTTTTTCATGAGTATTTGACTAGTAGGTACTTTTTCTAGTCACTATGTACAATTAGGAATGTTTTAATTTCTTTTCTATCTAAGCTGTTTTTAAAAGTACCAATGTCACACTTTTTTAAAAATAATTTTATGTGTCCAAATGTATGTGAACCATGTGTGTCTGTGGGAGTCACAAGTGGGCTTCGGATCCTATGGAACTGGAGAGAAGGCTGTGTGAGCTTGGAATTGAACCCAGGTCCTCTTCAAGAGAAACAAGTATGTTTAACCACTGAGCCACCTCTTCAAGCCTCAATGCCACACTTCATGTCCCCATGTATGTACTGAGGTTCAGCCTGAGACCCATATCACATATAACCAGGGCCACACAGCACTGTCTACTCACTGATTTTGATTTCCAGAACCCCTGACTTGCTTCTTTATTTCTTAGGGTTTAGCTACAATTCTGCTATTTCACTCTAGTATGTTTGCAGTGTGTGTACACACTGGACTGTATTTCTACCAGCTTAGTCATGCTTACAGTAATTCTTAACACTCCAACGTACAGTATATCCAATGTGTTATTCAAACCTCCCCTTCCTGCACTTTGCCTGTTAATGAGGCAGCCAGCCAGCCATCGACCCCAGAGTTTGCCCTCACTGTCAGCACAGAAAGCATTAAAGACTTACAAGAAGCTAAGGAGGAAGCTTTTTAGTCATCAGTGAATTATCTGTATTTTGCCTCTGAAGGGGGGAGCAGCACATCTTTCTTTCCTGCTGCAGTTTTGCTGGTCTAAGGTGACCACTACAGGCTCATGTCAATGACTGCTCAGAGAGAGAAACTCTTTGATAGAATTAGAAGGATCAGGAGGTGTGGCCTTGTTGGAGGAAGTGTGTCACTGGGGGTGGGCTTTGAGGATTCAGAAGCAGAAGCCACACCCACTGACTATCTCTCTGCTTATAGATCAGAATGTAGCTCTCAGCTGATTCTCCAGCACAGCACTTGCCTGCCACCATGCTCTCCACCATGATGATACTGGGTTAAGCCTCTGAAACCATAGCCAGCCACAATTAAATTTTTTCTTTCATAAGAGCTGCCTTGGTCTTGGTGTTTCTTCACAGCAATAGAGCAGTGACTAAGACAATAACCTTAACTGTTTTGACCTTTGCTGTCATATTTTAACAGAATTACAACCAGGTTATAAACAAGGCAAGAGCCTTGTTTCACTGTTTCAGCTCAGTGCCTATTAAAGACTCAGTAAATGTTGATTCCTCTCTATAGAGAATTGCTTCACTTCCATAACTAATGAGAACTATATTTACTTAACAAATCAAATGATATTAGCTAAAAAGAAATAAAAGAAACTGACTTAACTTTTCCTACCTCCAAATTTATAATTTTTTAACAATTGTTTTTTGTTCTCTCTGAAATTATAGAGAAGTATTCTCCAAGACAGCTCTGGCATTCAGATGCAGTAAAAATATGATTTATTATATAAATAACCAGAATAATAAATAAAGCCAATGGTCAATGGTAGCTTCCAAAATACTAACTGACTAATTCAATCAGGGCTTTGCTAGGTAACCTACACACACACACACACACACACACACACACTCACTCTCTCTCTCACACACACACACACACACAGGAGTGCGCAAGAACAGCAACAAGTTATGCAATTTAACAGAAATCTATATATACATATGTAATATACACACATATAACCAAAAATTATTTACATTTCTAGACTTTACTTCAAACATATAATATATACACACACTACAATTTTCATTATGAATTGGAACCACTAGGGCAAGGAGGGCCTTAATAAACAGGTTTCTTAATTTAAAAGTAAATATTTAAGGACTTTATATTTATAATTAAGTAGCAATGAAAATGTATTAGGATACAAGTAACAATCTGGTATCTATCTAGCATAAGGGTAGAATATCTTGACTTTTTATACATACATACATACATACATACACACATTTGTAACCATCTAAAGGGTTTGCAGAATACGGTTTATGGAAATTCACAGAAGTTATCCCTTCCACACACAAAGACTATCTATATTCCAAATTACTTACCAGAGACACAAATCAGACTGAAAATAGTCATGTCTGTGCTGGTTAACAACTGTATGTTTAGAAACAACTCCAAGTATTACAGTGCAAAGAACTAGTACCTGACAACTGTTTCTGACCTTTTCCCAATAAAAAATACTCATGAATAAACTGATATAAAGACAACACTTATTTTAAACTTCCTTTTTTTTAACCTAAAGCAGAGGTATTTTAAGATAGAGAATCCAAAAGTAAGTATTTTAAATCTGCTTTTGAAAAGCAGATTTGACCTGATATACAATGTGTAATCAGATCATTCTGGTTATATTTACAAAATTTCAAAATTTAACCATTCATAAGTACAATGCTATATATATAATACTCTGCTATAATATATTTGTTTATATAAACAGGTCTGTTAAATTTTCACCATCACATATCTGTAAGGATTAACTTAATCCTTCAAAAAAATACATATTTTTTGTAAAAGTCAAAATTACCAAGTGCCTTCAAAGAACATCCATTCCAGAACTGATTAAACTTTGTAGTTTTAACTTGAAAAGTAAAACCATCTCCCTCTCCCCTTCTCCCTACTTCACCTGCCTCTCTCTGGGTTTCTGAGATAGGGTTTCTCTGTGTAGTCCTGGATGTCTTCTAACTCAGTGACCCTCCTACCTCTGCCTCCTGAGAACTTGCTGAGATTAAAGGCATGCACCACCATGTCCAGCAACTTGCATAAGTTTTAATTATTTCCAAGTTCAATCTGAGATTAGCTAGTTAAAAGGGTAATTAAAAAGCAGTGCTATACATCTGTGTAGCAGGTGATATGACCGGAGCGTCAAATTTACCATAATAACCACTAACCCAAATCAACAATCTTAACTTTAGACTAAGATTTGAGGAAGTCAATTAAATGCTGATTATCTTCACCTGTAGCCCTCACTGTAACTACATTTTCAAACTTCCACCACAAAATTATTCAGGAGACTAAAACCTGTAAAAGCTGAAACAGGACCGTGAGTGCTCTAGTGAGGTCTGGGAGCTGTCACCAACGTGGAAAGGGACACACAACACAGCTTAGGAAACAGCACAGCCTGCCTCCACAGTTCTATTTTCACATAAAATGTAGAAAATTCCAAAAATGTCTTTTACTGATTTATATTTACTGGAGAAAGAATAACCAAGATCAGGAAATTATGAGGCACAAGATGTGAATAAGGCTTTCTTATACTTTTCTTTAAAATTAAGATTATTAGGTAAGGGTGTCTGTTTGGTATGTAGTTACCTACTGAGGTCAGAAAAGGGTGGAGGATCCCCTCAAACTGGAGGTACAGGTGGTTATGAAGGATATGGTTGCAAGGAACAGAACTCAGATCCTCTGCATTAGCAGCAAATGACTGCTGAGCCATCTGTCTGGATCCTATTTTATTTTTACAAGCATTAAATATTTAACTGAGGCTGGAGATGGTTTGGCAGTTAAGAGTACTTGTTCATACACTGGACCCAAATCCAATTCCCAGCACCCACACAGCAGCTCACAAGCATCTGTAACTCCAGTTACTCCCTTTGGCCTCCTCAGGGACCAGACATACAACTGATGTACAGACACATATGCAGGCACATCACCTAGACTATATACATGAGAAAAGATAACTGCCAATGCCTCTTCCCCATCTGTTCTCTTTCTTCCAATAAAGTAGTTGTCTATAGTTAACTATAACCACAGTACAATGTCTAGTAATGTTTCTAAACAAAACAAAACAAAAACTAAACCCCAAAATACCAGTTTCACCTAACAAAGCAGTCATAATTGTATAAATCAATTTATGACCAACTAAGGTTTTATAGGTTGAATTGCTAACTAAGGCACTAAATACAAACTGTATTAAGTATTATGAAGTACATGTGTCGCTAGTAGTACACTTTAGAGGCTTGTAGAAAAATACAATGCAATGGGGCACAAAAGAAAATCAGTATTAACTGGAGATAGTTCAGTACAATGTAAAGATGTAAGTTCTAGAAAGACTGGCCTTTGTTTATAATCTGGTATTAGTCCTGCTCTGTTCAGAAATTTCTTTTGTGTTTGTGTGTGTGCACACATATGGAAGATATACAGTAATGGCCTCTCTTTTTCAAACTGTTTAAAACATTTTGACAGTGTCTCCCTGACTTTGGAGCTCAGTGGCTGGCCAGTAAGCTGCCGGGGTCTCTCTGTCTGCTTACAGACCCATGCTGCTGGGCCTAGTTGATTTCCATGGATACTGAAGACCTGAATTAGGTACTTTACCAACTGAGGCATCTCCTGACCTCAGTTTCTCATTCTTAAACTTGAACTCTACTTACTAATTTTCCCTTTGTCTACAAATGGAAATAACTAAGTAGACCAGCAAGTTGGCTCAGTAGATGACAGTGTTTACTGGCTGATAATCTGAATTCTTTTAATGCTCAGAGCCCATGGAGGAAGAACTATGAAAAGATGTCCTGACCTCTTACACTTACACACACACACACATACACACACACACACACACACACACTACATTTTTTAAAATGGAGATGTGTCAGGGCTGGAGAGATGTCTCAGAAGCTAAGAGTACTGTCTACTCTTCCAGAGGTCCTGACGTCAATTCCCAGCAACCACATGATTCATAACCATCTATAATGAGACCCAGTACCCTCTTCTAGCATGAAGGCGTACATGCAAGCAGAACACTGTACACAAATCTTTTAAAATTTTTTGAGATGTGTCATGTTTACATATTTTAGTAATTACTATCCAACTGATAATCGTGCCTGGTAAAAAACAACATCTTAATATTAGCTACTTTTATAATCGAGGTGGGACACTGAAAACTACAAAAATAAATAGAAAATTTATTTCAAATCCCAGGTAAAGGATTTTTTAAATATTACCCCATATAATATCTGGAAAATCCTATGGGACAGAAATAATGATTACAAAATACATCTATCTCATGGTAAGTCTCAAAGAGCAAAAATTACAGAATTAAATTCATAAATGACAAGGGCTGACTGACTACAGGTAAAAACAAATACTGTCTCCTTTAACTACAGGTAGTCATCTTGGGAGGCTGTGAAATAGCCAACAATGTAAGGCATTTGGTAAAGCTGTAAAAAGGCCAACAACTTGCCAGTTAGTGTGATTATTTTTTTTTTTAACTATAAAACAAAGAACAACTGTCACTATAGACATCAAAGCAACGGCTTTCACTGATGGTCACAAAGGAAGTAAGGCTCTTCATTAAACTATCAAACACAAGGGAAGGTACAATAAAAAACATTGCAGACATACAGACTTAACTCAGCCAAACTAAGTAATAAATACAGACATAAGATGAAGACAGGATCCATCAAGCAATGTAGTCATGTAAAGAAGCAAGGAGAAAAGAAGCCCCAAGATAAAGAGTAGCCACTCTATCTTTGAAGAATCAGGCAATTTTTTTCAAGACTAATAGAAGGATAAAAGCAGCACAAAGTACAACACAGAACAACCCACTGGTACTGAAGAAGGCTCAGAGGTCAAACACACAGGCTGCTCTGCAAGGACCTGGGTTCAATTTCCAGCACCCACACAGCAGTTCAGAAATGCCATAACTCTGATCCCAAGGGATCTCGTGCCTCGTACTGGCCTCTGAGGTCACCAGGTACGCCAGTAGTGCAAAGATATACATGGAGGCAAAACATCTATACACATTAAATTATTTTATTTTAAAATAAAGGCAACAACAGTCCATCAAAATAACTAAGAACAATCTCTTTTGAGTGGCCAGAGATAGAGTAATACTATGTACTGGAGAAGGAAATACACTTCTGGTACGTATTTACCATTACAAAGTTATTACATACATTCATATTCTTAATAAGGTGAACACAAGTATATTTTCAACTTCTACGCTCAACGCACACAGAAATCACTGAACAACTTGAACAGTTTGCACACATCACCAATATAGACATCCTTAACCTTGATAATGCAAATGCACAACTTAATCCAGGACAGTGTTTCAGTGAAAAGTAAGGACTATAATGTCATCATTATGTTAAAGACAGGATCTACAGTTATCAACCACAAAGGCTTAAGGAAATTAAGTTGATCACCACAGTAAAACTCAATAGACAATATCTAACAGTAACACAGAAACGACTGGAAAAGCTCTGAATGGCCAAATTCATCTACTTTACTCAAAACCTACCACTTGGAGCCATCTCTTTATGCACAAGTCTTTCAATTAAGACAATTATGCCTAATAGTACATGCAATTTTCTAAAGATCATGCTGCTATATTTGTGGTTGAAATGACTTATATAAAAGAAGCTATACATAAGCATATGCTGTCATAGAAGAGATGTGAGGGCGATTAGGAGTTAAAGCTACATAGCTGGGAGTTGAGACCTAGCCTGAGGTAAATGAAGACCCTGTTTCAAAGCTTTGGAGAGATGACTCAGCTAAGTTAAGAACACTTGTTGGTCCTGCAGACTAGCTGGGTTCAATTCTCAGAAGCTACATGATGGTTCACAGCCATCGGTATTCCAGTTTCAGTGCACTTCTTCCGCTCTCTCTGGGCACCAAACAAGCACATGGTACACATACCTACATCTACACAACACACACATAAACGTAATTATAATTAAATCAATTTTTAAAATTAAACAAAACAAAAAAAAAAAAAAAAACAATCCTGTTTTGGGGTTGAGGAAAAGGTGTTAAGAAATAAATGCAGTTTAGAATAATGGGGTAAGTAGGTGTTCATTAGAATGGACAACAGTGGAGCTTTACAGGTAAGAAACAAACCTATGTAAGATGAAAAACTAGACGTTCAAAGACAAGAAGAGGCATAAATACATGACTGGAGGTACGGGGACCAATGAGCCTCCTTTTTCATGGAGATTCCAAAAGCAAAGTCTTCAGGAACTTAAAGGCACTGGTTGAATATTCAAAACCAGAAGAGGCAAGAATACAAAAATATTTGTATGCAAGTCTATAGTCTCTGTCAGATGGGAGACAGAAATCAAGGCAGATAAAATCAATTTTGCGCTTATATGGGCAAAAATATGAAATAATGTATTTTAATCTACTTACAAGTTTTATCCAAAGTAAATGGAACTCACATTACAGAACAGCAGATGGCGCCAAAATGTCATTTAAAATACTGTTTTGGGGTTACTATAAATGAATACAATTAACTGAAACTGAAGGTGGGACCCAGGACCCATCAGGGTAAAACTGAAGAATGTAAGTTAGAAGAATAAAATATTAAAATTTCATGTGATACTGTTATTTTAAGAGAGACCCACATTAGACAGTCTGCCTGTCGCCTAAGTGCTGGGATGCTCTTTTTCTTAATGTCCACCAACAGTATAGAATCTCTCTTTTCTAATAAATCAACAAAATAAAACATCTACATCTATTTTTTAAAGTAAACAGACACTTAATGGGAGACTTTGTGTTGTTCTCCCCAATAATAAAGAATATAGGGGTTAAAACGTTAGGTTGAACAGAAGTCAGTATTGTTTCTGTTTCTTGGTGTTATGGGATTTCTGAGCACTTAATTCCAAATAATTACAGTATTTTCTGGATAGGCAAGAGGTTTAGAGTTAAAGGCACTTGCTGGGCAAGACTGGCAAACTCAGATCTTCTCAGTTTGGTTCCTATATTTATTTATTATACGTACACACAAACCCACGCACTTGTCCTCATACACACATTTAAAAACTTCTACCACTGTTCCAATTGGTTAGCTCCTGCCAGAAACCACATAACCAGGATATTAAAAACTGACCATTTCACACTGATAGCTAGCTAATGTAAACGTCAATTATCAATATTATGAAGATTTTAATCCTTATCCTTAATTAAAAATTTTACCCTGGAATCCAACCAACATTAATCAAAACTTTAGCCTTGGGGTCAACAAGACAGCTCAGTGGATAAAACGCTGCACAAGCATAGAGGATCTCGATACCTGGAATCCATGTAAAGGTGGCAGGAGAGATCCAGCTTCAGAAAGTTGTGCATTCTCTGACGGCCACTGGTACCACGGCACCACCTCCCACCCACACACTAAAAACAGAAAAAGCTACGACAAACAATAACCACAAAGTTACTTCGCTCCACTGGAGAAATGAGGGGTTCCCCACCCCATTTTTTAAGCTTGAGACTGGGAAATATGGATTGCCTCAAACTCAGGCGCACGCTGGGGGCCTGCAGACGGTAAAAGCATCAGATTAGCCACTGCAACTGACCTCACACACTCACTATACCACCACAGGGTAGGTGAGCCAAGCCCAGCCCAGGCAGCAGCTGTCTATTTTACAGACAGAGGGGAGGAGGAGGAGGTGTGAGATGGCTGAATCAAAACCAGGTGAGTGCGGCTCTGGGCCAGACTGTGGGAATCATCTCAGCTCCCCGAGGGCGGAAAACTAGACTGCCATGCTGACAAACTGACAAGGGCAAAGCTGCAACTGTGGAAAATCAGAAAGAAAACTGGCTGTATGAGATTTTTCTTATGTTTAAAAACTGGATCAGATTCCATTTATACCCAAAAGTACCTTGAGTTTTGAAAAAGCTCACCTGTTTTTTTTTTTTTTTTTCCGCTAATGTATGCTTTCCTCTTTTTATATATTCAGTCCTTAAGATAGAAAACAAGGAGTAATAACACGGATCCAAGGTATTAAAGAAATTAGGCAACTTAGGAAAATGTGGAGAACTAAGAGGAAGAGTGAAAATCAAAACCTAGTGTACAGGGCAGAGAATAACAAGTCAAGGCCAAATCTCAAAACATGCACAATGTAGAAGTCTTTCTTTGGACCCTACCATAACAGCAATTGTCACAGTATCAGACACACTACTGCTAATTAACAACTAAGACAATTCTAAAACAACTGTTCCCAAGACTTTACATTAGTTTCGAATATAAGATTTTTTGCCGCATTCGAGTCTGTGTCAATGTATGAAATAAAATCGAAACTAAGATTTTAGTGACTCTGCTCTTGTTATATTAGCTCAGTAAGAAGAACTGTCAAACTACAGAGCAGACAATAGTGGCCAGGCCAGCAGAGGCATGGCTGTAACCCCCAGAACGTCAGTAGTCAGAGAATGAGGCAGGAGAAGAGCAAGGTCTCAAAGTAAGCCTGGGCTATAACACAGTGAAAACTCACCTTAAAAACAAAACAAAATAAAACAACTCCCCCCAATAAGCTAATTATTAAATAAGAATTCTAGTTAAGCCTCTTTTTAGGGGAGGGGTGTCCTGAAATAATCAGTCACGGGTTTTATAGAAGAAATTCTAATTCAAGGCTGGCAGATAACACAGCAAATAAAATATATTTTATTTTGTAGTTAAATAGCTCATTTATATGGGTCTGAAACAATTTAGTTACAGAACACTACGGTGTTCTCTATACACTCAGATCATGAAGGCATCAGCTTAGCAGGATGTCCTAAATATGATTTATAAGTGGCTTTACTGTGATTTATAAGTGACTTTTATAAGTGATTTATAAGTGGCTTTTACAAGAAGTGTAAGTTAAAGATTTTATTTAAAGTTCCATTATTCCTATTAAACCTAACTGGAGTTATAGTACAAACCTTTTCAAAAGTAAAGACTAATTTTTAAGAAGAAATACAGCATCCTCCACACAAAGGTAAATCTAAAACAAGACTTACAGTTTTGTTTGCTATTTAAATAAATAATTAACAAACAACGGTCTAGGTATATTTGCTGGAATCTTAAGCTAACCTCTATTAAAAAGTTATCAATTTGAACATGTTTACAAAAACATGTGAATATAATTTGATTGTTACTCAGTTTATAATACCAAACTAATTATAGTAAATAGAATCCATAAAAACTATTCCTATTCATAAAATAAGTTAGTTGGATACTAGGTGTGTTAGCATGTGCTTATAACCTCAGCACTTGAGGCATAGGCAAGCAGATCACTATGAATCTGAGGCCGACCTGTCACACCAGGCCATGACAGTGAGACCCTTTTACAAAAATAAAATCGAAGCACAAAAAAATAGCGTGTAATTTATAAATAAAAGTGGCTTCTGTCAAGATTGAGTATAGATCCATAAAGGCTAGGTAAATAACTAGTCTATTCAGTAGGTCAATGGCAGATTAGTGATTTTAACACATAAGAATGGAGGATGGACATAGAAGAAGCACGACTTTGGGATTTAATTTTGTTTTTCAGATCCTAGTATGAATCCTCATGTTGTTCTATTAATCTCTACTTGCTATCTGAAACCAGAACACACTTTCTACCTGTTTTTGCAAAGTGTTTTTTAAGGGAAAGTAACACATGATGAGATATCTAAGTGAAAAAAACACCCGTGTACTTTATAGTTTCATGTCAATTTCCCTAACTATAAATGAACACAAGCATACAGCTCTCATTGTACATATGAACCACCATACTATCAGTAAGAAATGTGAAAACAAAACATGCACAAGTGTGGCAATGACTGCTGTGGTGTGACAGACCTCACGTAGGAGGTGAAGAGCATCTAGAAACCCTCCGTGCTACTGAGCAGACTAGGTCCTATGACCTCTAGGACACATTCTTAAGACAAAGAATGCCCTCCTCATTGTTTCCTGCTAGACGGAGACATGGAGGTGTATAGATAATTTGCAACATAAAATTCACATTTAACAGAGTGGAGTGGACTGATGAAACAGGAACCTAGGCCTCATAACGGAGTTTTCATACCAAATGTAGGTGCTGACTTATCTCCAATTCTTCATCCGAGAGGGAAACCTCTTCCCTTTCCTCTGCCCTTCTGTATATGTGATGCACGCCTGTATGTATACACACAGAGCCCAGAGGGTCAAGGTTGGATGTCCTGCTCTATTGTTCTCCACCTTGTTTTCAGAGTTTTTTTCCCCCATGTGCATGTGCTTGTGGGTGGGCGCATATGTGGGAGGTACGAGCAGAGAGGACACTGGATTCCCTGGAGCTGGAGTCAGAGACAACTGTGAGCTGTCTGCTGAGAACCAAACTTTAGACTTCTAAAAAAGCAGCAAGCACTCTTAACTGCTGAGCTATCTCCGCATCTCAAGCTCTCACTGAAATCTGGAGGTCATCAATAGACCCAGAGATTCCCCCATCTCTGTCCGTCTTCCAGGTGCCATCAGGCTTTCTGTGTGGACACTGGGACTCACGCACTATTCTTCCAAGTCCCTGAATCTTTTCAAAACTTGTTGGGATGGAGGGATCATTACCAATTTGACAGATCTATTTTAAAGATAGCTTTAAATTATGTGTACATGTATATTTGTGTGTAAAACTGCATTTTTTGCAGAGTTTAAAAACCGTATCTCCCGGGGCTGAAGTTACAGGCACTTATTTTGAGTCACTTTATGTGGATGCTGTTGTCCTTTGCAAGAGCAGTAAACTGATGAGCCACTTCAGCCCCAAATTAATTCTAATGAATAGTTACACAGAGTCAAAGAATTCCCTCTGTTCGTATACAAACTGTTCAAACAGACTGTACTTAACATAGTGGGACTCATCTGTAGCCTCCCTGAACCCACTCTTCACAACTATAAGATCGCAGCAAAATACCATGTACTGGAACTACTTGTGAGGACTGAATATAAAAAAAGAGGAAAGCATACATTAGCCAAAAAAAAAAAAAAAAAAAAAAAAAAAAAAAAAAAAAAAAAAAAAAAAGGTAAAAAGTATTAACTGGGAAACAAATCAAGATGGTCATTTTAAAAGCTAGAAACAAGACCTAGAGAGATAGGTCAATGGTAAAGAGAACTTGCTGCTCTTGCAAGCATCCAAGTTTAGCTCCCAGTGCCCACAGGGCAGCCCACACCCATCTGTAACTACACTTCCAGGGGATCCCTCTGGCCTCTGGATGATGCGCACACATATAAGCAAGCAAATGCTCCTTAACACTGTTAATTACTAGCTGAGGGGCAAAACAAGAAACCTCTGAAAACCTCATATTGAACACTTAACGATTATACTAGAAATGACAAACACATGTTTATTTACATCTCTTCAGTCAGAAATACTCATGCAGGCCAATGACAGTGGACAGGTGAAGGGCAACAGCAGCAAAATGTGTCTTTAAATGGCAGTGATACTGTCCTGTGTGCCCAAGGAAGCCCTAAGGCACAGCAACTTAGATGAAATGTCTCCTGATGATCCTAACTCCTGCTGTATCCCCCATCCCCAGCTGCCCATGTGACTCAATGGGGAATTCTCTTCAGTTGACAGCAGAAAACTAGGCTTGCTTTTACAGGCTGTTTCTGTATAATATATAGGAACCACTTCCAGATGGATAGACATACGTAGTATTGCAACTCCATTCTTGGCACCACTGAAGGGCAGTGATAAGGAACATAGCCAGATATATACAATTACATACCAATCCAAAAACTGTGGTCAGTGGTTGGTCAGGAATTTGATATGCAACTCAAAGTTGGGAATGAAGAAATCTGGAGAAGAGGTATATGGTTAACCTGAGTGAGCAAGCCCCAAGATGTTTGTGTTAACATATAAATAAATACCCACCAAAGGTGGCATCAGGAGAGAAGGATTTTAATAAATACTCAAGTGATGGCCTTCCCTGGTAGTGACCAATGGACTCATAAATAAAGTATCCATAAAAGTAGCAAGCATAGAGGTTATATCTGGGCTCAAAGGGGAGAAGGAATGCTCGTTTCACTGTGGGTGCCGCTGAGTGTCTGTCAGCAGTGGAGACCAATATTTAGTCTGGCATGGCACTGTTGCCTAAGGTGGAAGGTTGATGTCACTGGAGCATTTTCATAATAGAAGAGCAGCATCTTATCTGCCAGACACACAACCTCGCAAACGCTTGTGAAATTCACTGAATACATATACTTCATAGAATAGTAGTCTTTCAGTGTTGTAGAGATGGTTCAGGGTAAGAGCACTGGCTACTCTTCCAGAGGACCTGGGTCCAATTCCCAGCTCACAACTGTTTGTTACTCCACTTCTAGAGGATCTGGTACCTTTACAAGACATATATACATGGAAAATGCCAACGCATATAGAATAAAAATATATAAATCTAGGCCAGGCGGTGGTAGCGCACACCTTTAATCCCAGCACTTGGGAGGCAGAAGCAGGCAGATTTCTGAGTTCGAGGCCAGCCTGGTCTACATAGTGAGTTCCAGGACAGCCAGGGCTACACAGAGAAACCCTGTCTCGAAAAAACAAACAAAAAAACCCCAAGGATTATTTACGAGGATTATCTCTAATACAGCATGCCAAGTATGGTAGTGTATGCCTTAAATCTCAGCAATCAGGAAGCAAAGGCAGGTGGATTTCTGTGAGCTGGAGGACAGCCAGAGATTATATATATATGATTTAAGAAAATAAATTTGGGCCGGGCGGTGGTGGCGCACGCCTTTAATCCCAGCACTTGGGAGGCAGAGACAGGCGGATTTCTGAGTTCGAGGCCAGCCTGGTCTACAGAGTGAGTACCAGGACAGCCAGGACTAAACAGAGAAACCCTGTCTCGAAAAACCAAAAAAAAAAAAAAAAAAGAAGAAGAAGAAGAAGAAGAAAAGAAAAGAAAAGAAAAGAAATGAAATTTGGGTACCAAGTTGAAAGGGGGTAGAGTTGTAATGGCTAATTTTATGTATCAGTTTGGAGAGTGTCTTGGGATAAAATAAAAATTTAAACCAGCAAACTACTGAGTAAATAAATAGCTCTTCATAGTGCTGAATGGAGCTCATTTCAGTAGCTAAAGATTTGAATGGAACCAAAAGATCTATAGCCTCCAAACTTCATCTGTACCATCAACTTTTCTGGGTCTCAAGCCTGCTAGACCACACACAAAATTTTATTTTTTTATATTATTATTATTATTATTTTTGTTTTTTCGAGACGGGGTTTCTCTGTGTAGCCCTGGCTGTCCTGGAACTAACTCTGTAGACCAGGCTGGCCTCGAACTCAGAAATCCACCTGCCTCTGCCTCCCAAGTGCTGGGATTAAAGGCGTGCGCCACCACCGCCCGGCCACAGAAAATTTTAAATGCCATAGACCACATAACTACATGAGCCAGTTTCTTAGTAATAAATACATGTATTAATATATATATGCTTGGTAATAATAGAAACAAAAATACAGAAGCAGATAAATACTTGTTGAGTTGAACAGTGATTCACAAGATTATAAAACAATGTTACTATAAATGTGTTCATGGAGAAGTTAGTCTATTACTTATTTTTCTCATTACCATGACCAACCCCCCCTCAAAAAAACAAAAACAAACAAAAAAAACAACCAACAGAAAAACTTTAAAAAAAAAAAAAAACTTATGGGGGGAAAAAGATTTATTTTAGCTTGTGACTTCAGAGGTTATAATCCATAATGGTAGGGAAACTATAGTGAAATATCTCTGTGGCAGATGGTTGCTCGTCATGTCTGATAAAAGCTAGACCAAAACCAGGGCTAGGCTATACCTTCACACAGCCCAGTTCCACTTTCAAAAAGCTCCACACCCTTTCAAAATAGTACCACAGACTAAGAACTGAGCACCCAATAAATACATAAGCCTGTAGGAGAAATTTCAGATTCAAAGCATTACTTTTCACAGAAAGTATGCCATACTGACATTTAAGTTTAGTACTAGAGTTTCTAAAGAACTATTTTCATTTTTACATTTCTCTCTAGTTTTATATTTGTGTGTATACATTTTTGTGAGGAAGTCAGGACAATCTGCAAGATTCCCTTCTTTCCTTCTACCACCTAGGGATCTAACATGGCAACAGGCTTGGCAACAGGTGCCATTGCCCAGTGAGCCATCTTGCTTACCCCTGTTTTATGCCACAACTACTGTATTAATAGCTATAACCCCTTTTAATGTGACTGGGGTGCCTTGATAACTTGGAAACAATTCTAAGTATTGAAATAAAAAAAAAAAGCTTGCTACCACAGAGTAATAAAACAGGGTCATAACTAAGGTTCAGTATAAACACTGGCAAATTTACCACTTTCCTTGTAGGCTTTACTGGGAGGAAGTTACAGGGATGCTGCCAACTGACTCCAGGGCTGTGTGGATGATGGCAAATGCTCTAACACTGAGCTATAGCCTCAGATCTCACTTTGTGTCTAAGCATGTCATCCTTGGGAAGACACTTCTAGAAAACTAGTATTTAAACAGTGCTTGATAACTAGAGGAGTCTACTGGAGTAGGGCTTGGAGATAAGGTGTCGCCGCTAAGGGTGTTTTCCTGTATAATAGGAACCAAGCTGTATTCATGGACATTTGGGAGGGCACAAAATGGGTGTTTGTCACCCAAGAAACTCGAGTGCAGAGTCAAAGAAGAATTTAAAAGATAACCCTTTGAGACATGGCATCTATAAGCTACATGTCATGGTAGTTAAAAAAAAAAATAGCTAAAATCTTCTGAAGAGAAATTGTGCTAACCTGCTGATGATATGAAGAGTTAGTTATCTGTAGTAATTAAAGACCTCATTTCTGGGATGGAAGTTTGGGTTTAGAGGGGGCAGCAAATGAAAAGTTGTTAGAATGGGGTAAACACACCGCCCATCTCTCAGAAACTTTGCTGTAGTTGATTTGCAAAAAGATACAAGGAAACAGGGGCTGGAGAGATGGCTCAGTGGTTAAGAGAGCTGACTGCTCTTCCAGAGGTCCTGAGTTCAATTCCCAGCAACCACATGGTGGCTCACAACCTTCTGTAATGGGAATCCGATGCCCTGTTCTGGTCTGTCTGAATACAGTGACAGTGTACTCATATACGTAAAATAAACAATTCTTTAAAAAAAAAAAAAAAGATACAAGGAAACACTAACCCTTTTTAAATATTATTTATTTAATGGATATGAATACACTGTTGCTGTCTTTAGACACACCAGAAGAGGGCATCAGATCCCATTACAGATGGTAATGCAAGAGCAGCCAGTGTTCTTGACAGCCGTCTGTAGCACCGAAAGCTCAGCCTATCACACTATCTGAAGTTATATGATTTTACTTTTTTTAAACACAGTTTTTAATCTCACAATTCCATATGAACATCTTTGATTTATAGTCCCAGTCTCCTGGAGGCAGAGGTAGAGGGATCATGAGGCCAGACCAGGGTTACATACTAAGCCTAAAGAAAAAAAAGAGAGATTTATAAATAATAAAAGGTATACTGTGAATTTTAGTGATCTTATTTTTCCTATATGTTGAAATGCCTTGCTATTTAATTACAAAAACTTGGTCATTATTCATACTATGCAGGAAAATGACTAATATAAAAAACTAAGAATGATTAGAATCTTCTAAAAAGAAAATCTGATAAGGAATATCCAATAGTAAAACAGTAATATTAGTTTTTTTCATTGCATTGTTCAAATATTGCAACTTCCTTCCAAAGAGATACAAAAGAAATTGAGGGACACACAAGTCAGTAAAATGCAACAAAAGAAATAGCACTCTAGGCCTGAGTTTTTGGTAGCCATTTGTCACATGTGACTTTATATTTAAATCAGTTAAAATGAAGTTTAAAGTTGTACTCCTCAGCCATGCTGGCTGACTGCATTTGAGGTAGTTATATAGAAGGACATAGCAGGCATTTTCCCCCCGTGTTACTGTGTTAAGTAAGATGTACAGATAGGGAAGGTTTTTACTGTAGAAACCTTTCTGCTTTTTATATGAGGTATCAGATATATCTCAGACTGGCCTCCACTTGCTGTGTAGTTAAAGATGAACTTGAACTCCAGATCTCTCTTCCTTTCTAGTTTTGGGACTGCAGGTGTATCCCACCATGCCCATTATACGTGGTACTACTGGGCATCACACAGGGCTTCTTCATGCTTGCTAAGTGAGCATTTTACCATAACTGAGTTGAATTTGCAATCCTCATATCAAATTTTATTGGATACTGCTACTCTATACTCTGATGTTGATAACAGTAAGGTCAGTTGTGTAAGTGAAATCTCAGCCTATAATTCTGGTTTTTAAAAAAACTTACTGTTTGAGAATTTCATACATAAAGTGTATTTTGGGCATTCTTTTGCAAATTCTCTTTTGCAAATTCTTTCAATTTGTTTGAAAATTTATATGTATACAATGTATGAGATCACAACATACATAATTAATGTGTTTTAATCAAATCTATACCCTTCAACACATCTCACAGCACTCTCATATATTACTCAGGCTTTATTTTTTTTGTTTTCATACAAGCAAACAGTGCATGTTGATCATTTGCACATTCAATACTTTTTGACATACCCCAGGAATCCTAAATGTCTCCTTCCCACTCTCCCTAGGAACCCCAACATTCCCTTTCCCCTACAGGCTAGAAGTCTTTTCTTTGTTTTTTGAGACAGGGTTTCTTTGTAGCCTGGCTGTTCTGGACCAGGCTGGCCTCAGACTCAGACCTGTCTTTGCCTCCAGAGTGCTGGAATTAAAGAAAGGTACATGCCATTGTTCCTGGTTTATGAGTCTTAATATTATATCCTATATGAATTTTTTTGAGACAGAGTCTTACTATGAACTCGGATCTGAAATTAAATTCTAGAATTAAAGGCTCACACCACCACACCCAGTCCATATAATATGTTTCTAAGAATAAAAATAATCTAGTTAGTTATTCAGAAATATTTACAACATAGAACATTAAAAAAGCATAAAACACATTTTAATAAAAACACAGAAAAGATGTTCTTTCACTTTTTATGTTTATGTGAAAAGCTTTACTTAGTACAAGAGACATACTGTGTTTAAATCCTTACTACTAATTTTCTTACAGCCAAGTATGGTGACACATACCTATAATCTCGGTCTCCAGGACAAGGCAGCTAGACTGAGTTTGAGGCCAGTCTGGGCTACAGAGTTGGTATCTTGTTTCAGAGAAGATAAAAGAGGGAAAAATTCAAGATGTTGTTATTTGTCTATAAAATGAGAGAAAGCTTTCCCTGCGGAGGCTCATTTGCACACAGGTAGGTAGTAAGTGATGTGCTGTGGGCTTAGTGTGTGAGGAGCAGCAGGAAGGGGGCAGCAGTCGGAAGCTGACCAGCTGTACTAACAAGGTAGAGAAGTATTGTCAGTCACAATTAGTGGACTAGCAATGTGTACTTAAGAGTTCCAGGAAGGGTCCTTTATAAAAAATACAAGTTACAAGTTGTAGCTGGAAAGTTGGCTCAGTGTATAAGAGTACTAGCTACTGCTGCCAGAGGACCTGGGTTCAGTTCCCAGCACTGCACAATTCACAACCCTCTGTAATTCCAGTTCTAGGGGTGTGTATCTTTGTTTCCTCCTGCTATCTCTCTGTCTCTCTGTCTCTCTCTCTGTCTCTCTCTCTGTCTCTCTCTCTCTCTCTCTCTCACACACACACACACACACACACACACACACACACACACACACACACAATCACTCTGGAAGTAAAAAAGGTGTAACAAATTTAGTGTGCCCAGGAAAGTTGAAAGTAAGCTTGTATGGAAGCTACAGGGAACAACTCAAATCTGTCAAAGAATCCCAGAAAGATGATTTAGAGGTACGAGTCTGGGTCCATAGCAGGAGTAAGACCTAGAGTATGGTAGGTAAGACTTTGATAGGCATAGGTTTGTTTCTAACTGTCAAGGCAGAGCTGGGGAAAGATTATGGGAAGTAGCTAATACATTGGCTCTTGTTTTTCTTTTAAGCCCAAAATGATGGCTTACACCTTTGATTTGTTCGTTCAAGCTTTGAGCAAGTAAGTTTCTTAGAATTAATTATCCCCTAATGATAGGGCACTTGAGGGTGTTTCTAACCTTCTACTACTACAAACCATGCTACAAAATAATCTGCTTATATATGTCATGTGGCAGATGTGTAAGTTAAGTTTTAGGAAAGATTATCTGCTGGGTCAAATATTGAATATTATCTTACTTGTAGAAAGTATTGTTCAAATGATACCCACGGGCACTACTGCAAGTTATATTCTTACAGGAGTATATCACAGCCTCACTACAGCATGGAGCTCAGCAGGATCTGCCTTTTTATAGGTGGCTTGTTTCACTTAGCAAAACATCTTTAAGCTTTATTCGTGGTGTGTGACATGCTTTTTATGTACCCCATTTCCACCACAACCAGCAAAACAGTCATCCAACCTTTATGTTTCTAATAAGTAAACTATAACATTGTGACTTTAATTTCCTCTTCTGTGAATAAGGCTGGTAACTTCTCATAGAAAATTACATCTAGGTGGTTTTTAAGTCTAAGAACTACCTATTTGAATTATTACCCACTTCTGGAGAGGTGCTCTGCTAGAAAGAAATATATAATTTACGTCTGTTTTATTCACTTTCAATTCTAGTTTTACGATGCAAATATATATTTGCTACAAATCCAAACATACTGAAGAACCCAACAGTAACCATTCTGCTTTTTACAAATATAATTAATTGAGATATTCAGTACAAATATATTCGTACACCAACTGCATACATTAGGCAAACCTTCTACAACTGAGCTAAATAAGCATCTGCTCAATAATTGGGTTTTTTTTGTTTTGTTTTGTTTTGTTTTTGTTTTTAAATTTGGAGATAGTGTCTTGCTTTGTAACCCAGGCTGACATGGAACTCACAGCAATCATGAGCTGTTTTCACTATACCATGATACTCAACAACTGTACCTGCCCTTTTATGAGTGAGTGGCTTGTTTCACTCAGCCTAACTTCTTCAAGCTTTATTCACAGTGTATCACTTGTTTCTTAAAAGGCTGGGAGGCTCAATATTCCACCATATACACACCACATTTTCCTTATCCAGACAGGCATTTATTTGACTTTGGTTTTTGTTCTTTTGATGAGACTCTTACCACCCTGGCCCTGTAGTTTTTCAATCCTCCTGCCTCTGCCTTCCAAGTGCTGAGATTGCAATATGTCTTTAAAATAGTGCTTTTTAATTTTCTTATTATTGTGTATATATATAAACAATAGGTTGGGGAGCATGTAAAGAAGTGGACAACTGTGGAATCTGTTCTCTCCTTCTACCTTATGTGGGATCTGGGAATCAAGCTTGGTTCATAAGGTTTGCATAGCAAGCACCTATGAAGCTATCTCAACAGGGCAAGAATTTTTTTTAATGTAGTAAACTGTATCAAATAACTTATTACTTCTTATTTGAATTGGTTTGTTTAATGGTCCTGGGAATATTACCAGAGTCTTGTGCACGTTAAAAAGTTACTCTACAACTATACTAAAATTATAAAAAGACATCTTCAACATTATTCTTTTAAAATGTATTTTATGCACAAGTATTTAGTCTGCTAAATTCATACTTTAGTATTTATTGATCCATGCAGAATATGTTAACAAAATTTTTTTCTTATATACTTTAAAACTGGCATGTCTACTATTTAAAATTAATCTATAAAATTTCCTCACTGAGAACTGCTATTTTCAATGTTACTTTACCATACCAAAAAAAACAAAAACAACAACAACAACAAAAAAAACAATATGTTTTCTCACTTACTCAAGTACCAAAATTGCCTAATAACACATTTCTTAGAAAAAATCCTAGTGAGGTGATTCAGAAATGTAAAGGGAACTTTCAGAACAAAAATATATGTTTTCTTTAATACAGTAAAAAAAATTAAATCTAAAATCTAGTGACAGAATTAAAATCTAGTGAAAGAAAATGCAATGGTACATAGAACAAAACATAGCAGTCTTAAGATCAAACGAACATGCCTCATCATCAAGAAAGAAAAAAATAAAGGGCCTAATCTGAGGTTAGCGCACTGGTAGAACACTTGGCTAGCATGCTGGAAGGCCTGAATTCAGACTTCTTGCTGAAAAACTGAAATAGAATAAATAAATAGTGGCCTTAATTCACCTTAAGAGAAATATTCTGGGGTTATTTTTTCCAAGCAAAACTAGTTGTGCACACATTATCATGGAAATCAGTCAGTCACGTGCAGAACCACTAGGTCACAGTCTTATATGGCACAGGACTGACTATAATTTCCATAATTTAACTATTTGTTTATTCACCACTTATTTTACAAGAACAATGTTGATTGAAAATGTCCCACATCCTCCCACTGGCTTAACAGCATTTAATTGTGGTATCTTTAAAGTTTCTTTTATATGTTCATTCTTCCACTGACCCAAATTTATTACTTGACTTGCGTCTTTATCCTTCTGGTTATTTGTTATTCTGATGAGGCAGTGAGACTATTCTGCATTCTTTCTGTGTAATGTAGGCCCGCCTTGAACTTGGGATCCTCTTACTCTAGACTCCAGAAGAGCTGGGCTATAGGTCTGTGTTTTACTAGTTTTACCATTTCTGGGTTACTAAGTTACATCCATCAACATGTTCTGACAAGATCAGGCACCTTCAGGATTACAGGGCTGTGGCTGTCACTCTCTCCATGATGGCTTCTGTACTTAAGTCCTTAGGAGTGGATCTACACTCAATACTTGCCACCAAAGCTTCTCTCCAGATGTCTGCCGTTGGTTTGCCTTGCACTTCCTCAAAACGGTCCATACAGTGTTCTCTGAGTTCCTTGTGTGATTTCAAGAACAGTATGGCTGGCCATGAGAAATCTTTAGCTCCTACACTACTCCTGTAATAAATGTAGCTCTACTATGCAGTCTAATTTCAATACCTTATAAATTACCTGGGCAGACTGTGGGGATGTGGCTGTTCACCTATCATAGGATGATCATTTTTCTTTGTACAGACAGTCCTTAATGTATCTACTTCAGTCAGTTAGCTTCTCTTACCAGTCATCCTGCTGTACTGTCTTGGTTTTATCTATAGAAGCTCTAATTATAAGTCCTTGATCTACTATATTTTCTATCACTTTTATTTTCTGTTTTGTTTTTTTGAGATAGGGTTGCATGCAGCCAAGATGGCATCAGACCCTGCCTCTCACGCTGGGATCACAAGGGTCACACTTCATACAGAGATCTGATCATCTACCTCACTGGACATCTTTTTTTCCGGTCCTGTCTCACAGCCAGTGCTGTCCTAGAACTCACTAACAGTCCAGACTGGCCTCAAACTTACAACCTTCCTTCTTTATAACCTAACAGTGAAAACAGGCATACTGAAATTATAGGAAGGACCATCATCCATCTTTTCTTCTTTTAACTCTCCCTCTTTCCCCTCTGAAACATGGTCTCCTAGAGCTCAAGCTGATCTTAACTGAAACTCACTGTGAAACTAAGAATGATGTTGAACTCACAGTCCTCCAGGCCTCCAGCTCCCACATCCTACAATTACAGCGTGTGCCACCAAGCCTGCTTCTCACTTCTTACAGGCGTGTGCCACCAAGCCTGCTTCTCACTTCTTACAGGCGTGTGCCACCAAGCCTGCTTCTCACTTCTTACAGGCGTGTGCCACCAAGCCTGCTTCTCACTTCTTACAGGCGTGTGCCACCAAGCCTGCTTCTCACTTCTTACAGGCGTGTGCCACCAAGCCTGCCTCTCATTCTTATCTATTCTCACATCTGTCTTCCTTCGAATTTCCTGTGAAATTCTGGATTTTTTCCTTTTCAAGTTCTTTTCTGAATTTTCTCAATTCATATTCCATCTCCTGTTAGTTTACCACCTTTTCCCTAAGTTCCTATATTTCTAATTTGGGATCATCTTTTACAGAAACGTTTACAGCTTTTCCAACTACCAGTACAGCTGTGTACACCTATAATCCTAGCTCTTGTGAGACAAAGACCAGAGGACCACTTCAAGTTTGAGGATATCCTGGTTTAATAAATGAGTTCGAAGATATCTAAGGTATACAGTAAGAGACTCTGTCTCAAAACTCAAATGGGGTGGGGGTGGTGGTGCAGGAGAGACCATACATGGTAGGTAGCTTACACATCTAATTCTAGTTTGATAGGCCAAGGTATGAGGACCACCACAAATTCTAGGCTAGCCTGGGCTATAAAGTGTGACCTTCAATTAAACATTCTCATTCATTCATTCATTTATTCATTCATTCATTCTCATTCTCTCTCTGTCTGTCTCTCTCCCTCCCTCCCTCCCTCCCTCCCTCTCTAATGTGTCCTTTTGTGCTTTGGTTAAGTTTTTGCTACCATGACTGCTTTTTCTTTTTAGCAGAATGCACTGTCGAGTGACTAGGCAGGACAGGTGTCCCAGTGCTGAGACCTCCCGATGGCGGAGACCAGCTGTTTCTGACATGTGACTGTGTATGCTTCAGCACTGCTCTACCTTCTCCTCCTTCTTAGATGAAACTAGATACTTCTGCCATGGACTCTCTCATTGCAGATGACTTCACCACGAGCTCCTCCCTTCAGTAAGCACAGGTGGTCTGCCCTTCTCAGATGCTTCTGATAGCCTTAAGTAATCATAATCTTTCATTTCACTGAAAATGAAGGTCAAAGGTTTTTTTTCCTTATTCTTTCTTTTTTATAGTTTCTAGAGGAAAAAAGACACAGGCAAAGGCAGCTGCTTTTTGTTCGAAAAGACTGTTAACAGTGAATGTTTCATTTGTCAATGCTGGTTTTGGAGAGACAGAGACTCTCAATGCTGAAATTGACAGCACTTTTCTTTTGGTTTTTCTCTATGACACAACTTTAAAACACAGTAAAAGTAATGGCGACTCACCTGTCTAGTAGTGATTAATATACATATAAAGTGTTATGCACCCCTTAAGAACCATTTTCAAAAAAAGGTACATATGCATATATATTTCTAGTGGATAAATAACAATAAAAATAAACATTACAATATAATGTCTAATAGACACAGTTTTTACATATTTCTATATTTTATTTGCTTTCACCTAATGAAATTTCTTTAGTTTGCTAAATTGTTGCTATTTTTTAACTTTTAAACATTCTGAATTAAAAAAAATTATAAGGCTGAGATTTATTACTTATTATTTTCTCTTTCTTTCAGAAAAAGTCAGGTAACTGCAGCACAATCGGTGATTAACTTTATGTAACCAAAAGGGCTATGCTTCTTAGAAATATTTTAAGACCTTCTATATGAGAGGCAATCATTACTGGTATAGTATAATATAGTTAATTAAAACTTCATCCAGGCTGTTTAATCAGAAAGACATGATTTCTAATCTACTAACATTTCCTAAACTTCTGTTTGTCGTATGTAAACTATATGAATTATCTGTTTAATGAGGACTATTACTAAGGGCATTAAAACCAAAGGGCATTCAGTGCTTCCCTAGAACAGTGACCAATAAAATAACAATTATTATTATTATTATTGCTATAAATTGTATTTGTTATCATTATTAGAAATATTTTACATTGTTTTCCATGTGTCAAGTTAAGTAACTGGAACATAATAAATGCTTCCAAAAAATCCTGTCATGCTTAAAATAAATTATAGTTTCTATTGTGTATTACAAGTTCATGGATTAATACTACACACTTTTAAACAAGAAAATTGTGCTTCATTTAAATATTTAGCAAGTTTAACTGTCAAACAGCATTAGTGTCTGGAAATCTTTGTCTGAAGTGCTTGGGATAAGAGGGTGGCTCCCCCCACATCAATTGTTTTGAGACAAAGGTCTCTAGCTAGCATCAAACTCACTAGAGGTAGAGGCTGGTCTTTAGGATGGTTCTGAATGCCAGCTTCTCCTGTCTTCATGTACCATGGTCTAGGATTACAACCCTGTACCACTACAATCACCAGGTACTTCTGACTTCTATCTGCCTGGATTACCTACTCAACATTGCTAAACCAAAACCCACAATTCAAAATGTCCAGAAATCTGAAGAGTGCTAAATTAAAAATGTGCTAAATTAAAAAGTTTGAGTTCAGAGCATTCTGGACTTTAGCATTTAGGATCATATAAGACAGTAAACAAAATATTACTATACAAAACATTGCAAAATATTTACTGATAATCCATCACTCCTTGTGGATCCATAAATTGGCCTTTCCAGTAAGGGTGGGAAGGTAAGTGCCTGAGGCAGTGATATGGGTAGCTACTAAGGCAGCATAGGAAGCCAGGTGTGGAGGCACACACCTTTAATCCCAACACTCAGGATGTAGAGGCAGAAGGATCTCTATGAGCGCAAGGCTACCCTCATCTATATAGGGTAAGTTCCAGGACAGCAGGAGCTACACAGAGAAACCATATCTTGGAAAACAAAGCAAAATAAAACAAAAAATTACTTGACAGAAATGGTAGCCTATAACCCCAGCATTTGGGAAGTAGAGACCAGGGATCATCCTAAGCCCACTGTCCCGCCAAACTAAAACAACCTACAACAAACAAATCTATCCACTTTCGCTGAACATCTCTGGAAATCATTTCAACCCCAGTTGTTCCATACGTATTTCATGTACTCATTCATTCAATAACATTTCATCTTTCCATTAATGGGAATTATAAATTGCACAATAAACAAATCTGGCAATTTTTACCAAACTTTAAAAATGCAAATCCCTCCAAACTCATCCAAACACAGTCATCAAATGTATACTTTCGGTATATCAACTACACCTCAAGAAAACCTAAATGGAGTGCAAAAAAGAATTATTATCCTTTTGACCCAATGACATGAATTTATGAGTCTAGTTCCTGAAATTGTGACATAAACATGCAAAGATACTAGCATAAGGTTAATTGCTACAGTTCGATAAAGGCAAAATTAAAAATAAAGTATCAATCAATAGAAAACTATTCCAACAAATTAAGTGTATTTACATAGCAATTATAAAAAATCATGAATGATGGATAGAGACAAATATTCAGGATATCTTAACCAAAAAACAAAACTTAAATCACAAAGTAATTCTTGTATATGCTGTGGTTTCTTTCTGATTAAAAAGGTGATTATACACATTCAAATCAAAATGTGGAATCCTCCATGAAGACTCTTGAGTACTGAGAGCAGAAGCACGCACCACCGCACCCAACTGACACTACTTTTATTTTTTTATTTATTTGTATTAGTTTTGTTTTTTGAGACAGGTGTCCTTGACCCCAGTATGTAGCTGAGGATGAATTGAGCTTGGGGTTCTCTTGCCCTACCTCCCATGTTAAGGTATGTTCACCATGCCTATTTTATGTGATGCTGGATAGCAACTGCAGGTCTGAGCAAGTGCTAGGCAGGCAGATACTCTGTAACAGAGCTACATACCTAGCCCAAGACATTTAAAAAACTCTGCAAGCTGACGTTGTCACGTGTGTGCTTGCTTGTTGGGGCTCTCGCTCCAGCCTTACTACAGCCCATATCTGTTATACTTAGTTCTCTCTAGATACGTTTCTAAGATTCTACTTTCTTTGCTTGTACACATCAAACAATATCTGTCTTAACAAAAACAAATTGGGGCTGGAGAGATGGCTCAATGATTAAGAGCACTGGCTACTCTTCCAAAGGACCCAAGTTCAATTCCTAGAACCCACATGGCAGCTCACAACTGTTAGTAATACCTGTTCCAGGGAATTAGACACCCTTATACAGACATACATGCAAGCAAAACACTAATGTACATAAAATAAAAATAAAGAATAAAAAAAAAGTTACTTTGATTTCTTGGTTTTTTTTTCAAATTTGTTATCTATAAACATACTAAAAATATTTAGTAGTGTAAATTAGTAATTCTATCAACAAAGCTGGGTCCAGAGAAAAATAGAAGGAATAAAATCTCAGTATCTACAGCAAATGGCTGGCATTATTTTTGTAAGCTTACAACTTTCCTAAGACCACTTTTAGAAGTTTCCTACAACTGATGAAACACAAAATATAACCGTTCTATAAAAACTTTATTTAAATTTGTTTTTATTGCTCCTTTGGCTATGGAAGGAAGGAAGGAAGGAAGGAAGGAAGGAAGGAAGGAAGGAAGGAAGGAAGGAAGGAAGCCAGCCAGCCAGCCAGCCCTCTCCCACGTCTAAAAACACATCAGTAACCTTTATTCCTTTTCTTTTTGACAGGGTATCATAATGCAGACCTGGCTGGCCTTGACCTCACAGAGATGAGGCCTCATGTGTGTTCCACTGTGTCCAGCTACTTAAGGCTTGTTTTTCTTTTTTTAACTTAATGTTTTAATTGATTATTTGGAAATTTCATCTATGCATATTCCAATCACATTCACCTCCCAGTCTGCCAGACCCTTAAATATAACCTTTTCTGGGTTTCTCTGTGTATCCCTGGCTGTCCTGGAACTTGCTAAACTAGCCTGGCCTTGAACTCAAGAGATCCAACTGCCTCTGTCTGGTGTTAGCCACCATGTCCTATTACTTAAGTTTTTAAATGGTATTAATTATCAAATCTAGTACTTGAGCATGCTAAGAAGTCTATCACTAAGCTACATGCCAGTTCATTAACCTTTAAGACAAACATCTTTCTCTTCTTCTGATAGGTGTCTAGCATAAACAGGTAAGTGCTTGTTTTCTCTTGGTCTAGGTTTATAAGAATCCTGTAAGATGATCAGATAATTGAATAGATAAATCAATTAAAAATCTAGTGACTAACTGTATTTCAAAGACTCTTACTGTTTTGAAAACAATTACTCCCAAACATTAGCTCTCACACACCAAAAATAAGAGGGTAGGGGATGGAGACAGCTCAGTGGGTTAGAAGTGCTTTCTATGCGACAAAAATGAGGACCTCGGGTTTGTATTTCCAAAACCCACATAAAACACCTAGGCCTAGTCCTGGAAGCTTCTAGCCTCCATATAGTTTATTCTAGGTCTACAATGCTTTTAGCCTCTGAGACTTGCTGCTAAATAAGCTCATCCTTTCTTGTTTTGTTTTTTGTTTTTTTTTTCCTCCTGGGCTCTAACAGGCTGGTTCAACTCACGTGTTCTGGCTCAAACTTCTTGACCGATTCAATCTGGCTTTTCTCTGGGCCTCTTCTGAAATCTGTTTTAATCTTCTGGCTCCTTCTCATTCTCTGGCTTGTTCTGTCTTTCTTCTGTGTATAGCTTATTCTCTCTTCAACTTGTCTCTGTACAACTGTCTGATAAAACTGCCTCCTCTCTCTGCACTGACCCTCAAGTAGCTTCCCTTTCCTCTCCTCATGAGAGTTGGGCATATCCTATTCTGTCAAATCTTTCTCTGATTTGTCACTTGCTGACACTCAATTAGACATCACTTTCAAACATGGGTGCTTCCTTCTACAAACTAACTTTATCTTCATTGTTAGGGTTTAAAGGTGTGTGTACAAAGGACTGAGCCACAACAGAATTTTTTTTTCCAGTTAAATAGCAATCTCAAGGTTCAGTGTGATCAAATACCCTGCAAAAGTTCAACAAGAAACACTGACTCAAATGAGGTGGAGGATGGCAAGAAGCAACATCCCAGACTGCTCTCTAACAACCTCACACATGCCTACATTCATGCACACATCATAGATACAAATCTTTTAAGAACTGATGATGGAACAATTTCTTTTATCAATTTATTTCAACATTTCATTATTTTTTTTTTAGGGCCAAACCCACTTTTATGAAAAGCACCAAACAGTCTCCAATCTATACCACTGGTAGTTAAGAGAAGAGCCAATTACTGTAACAAAAACAAATTTTCCTTTCAAACCATTCCATTTACTTAGACACTAAGTGTTTGCCTATGTGCTACCATAATCTAATTGATACATGAAGATTTCTATGCTACACTCTGGTTTACTCTGGAAAGAGTTGCCTGTTCAACAATCTAGATTTTAATCTTTAAATCTGAACTAGGTTTTATCCAGTCCCTAAGCACAATAACTTTAGCCAATTGTCACTGTAAAGTTACTGTGGTTATACCAAAACCGTTAACAATTAATAAATTTAAGTGTACTGAGAAAAAGTTTTAAACTTTTTTCTAATTTCAAAAGAATTACATTGAGGATTACATTATTAACCAAGTAGTGACTTCATATCATAATCAAAAACACTGCCCAGGTGCTATGGTACACTCAAAAGGCATAAAGGCAGAAGGATCTTTTTGAGTTCTAGGCCAGCATGGTCTACAAAGGAGTTTCACAATCAGATCCAGCTATATAGAGAGAACCTGTCTCAAAAACAAAACAAAACCTACTAAACCACAACTTTCTAACTAGTTTCTTCTATTTGGTCACAATCACTTAATGTGAGCTTTGTTGTTGTTTTGACCTGTGCAGACAATTCACAGATCTCCATGAAACTTTATGTCTGTTGATATACACACACTACTTGAAAAAATAAATAAAGGGCTGGAGAGATGGCTCGGCAGTTATAAGAGCACTAACTGTTCTTCTAGAGGTCCTGAGTTCAATTCCCAGTAACCATATGGTGGCTCACAACCTTCTATAATGGGATCTGATGCTCTCTTCTGGTCTGTCTGAAGACAGCAATGGTGTACTCATATACATAAAATAAATACATCTTTTTTGTTTTGTTTTTTCGAGACAGGGTTTCTTTCTCTGTGTAGTCCTGGCTGTCCTGGAACTCAGAGATCTGCCTGCCTCTGCCTCCCAAGTGCTGGGGAATAAAGGCGTGTGCTACCACTGCCCAGCTAAATAAATAAATCTTTAAAAAAAAGAAAGAAAGAAAGAAAGAAAGAAAGAAAGAAAGAAAGAAAGAAAGAAAGAAAGAAAGAAGAAAAAGAGAAAGAAGAACAACAACAAAAACCATCCTAACTTCTTACCTAGTTTCTCATCCAAACCTTTCCGACATTTACCAACTCAGGAAGGCTGCTTCCAGTCTCTATCTCCCTGTTAAAACATGCATACAATAGAGATGCCAATTTTTATGGCCATCTAAAATCAGACTTTTAAAGTCATTCAAGCTCCTGACATCCAGTTTTTCCCAACTTAGTTTTTCAATTCTCAGAGATTCCAGATAAGGTTTCAAATCATAACTCAGAAATAGAGTATAGGTTTCCTGTAAAATCAGAAAGCTCCATAAAGGCACCCTGGGAGCTAACTACTACTTCACCTATGAGAAACCTTCTAGTGTTGATTTATCTCTGCAGTTGAGAGCTGTTTAGACTCTAGCAACATACAATTTAATTAAACCCATCTTCCTACTGTAGCAGAATTTCCCCCCAATTAATTTAAATATTAATACAAGAAACCTGTGATTGGACAGGAAAAGGGGAGGCAGAGCTACAAGTTTCAAAGAAAGAGACAGGGACAGGAAGAGAAGGAATACAGAGGAAGAGCAAGATGATCCGGATTCCAAATGGCTTTCAATAGCCACAGGTAGCTATGAATATATCATAAAAGGATAAATTAGGATAACTTGTCTAATCTAGGTGAGCAGCTTGTATCATTATCAACTGGCTCTGAAATTATTGTGTGGGCATCTTGTGAATTGAGAATTTATTGATATATAAATCTGACGGATTAATTATAAGCTTCAAGAGTTTTGATTTGCCGGGCGGTGGTGGCGCACGCCTTTAATCCCAGCACTTGGGAGGCAGGCAGAGGCAGGCGGATTTCTGAGTTCGAGACCAGCCTGGTCTACAGAGTGAGTTCCAGGACAGCCAGGACTACACAAAGAAACCCTGTCTCAAAAAAACAAAAAAATGATTTACTGGGTTAAGGGGATTTGTGACAACTGGCCGCAGGGGGTAGATGGTTGAGAAGGTAGAAGTGGCTCTGAGGCAGGCAAACCAGAGCTGGGAAGACCACCGACTGGGGCTAGGCAAGAGATGGCTAGCGCGAGACTGCCCACCTGGGCAGAAAGTAGCTGTGTATAGTGCGGGATGGTGCCTTTTTCTTTTTTTAAATTATTATTTCCCATACATCCTACCTTTAATTCCTAGATAAGGGCAAAGAAGTTGTAATAAAAGGACACCACCACGACAATAAAATGAGTGAACCAACTCTGTAGCTGCATCCTTAGGATAGTAACTTTGGCGGGGGGGGGGGGGGGGGGTGTTAAGACAGGGTTTCTCTGTATAGCCCAGGCTTCCCTGGAACTAGAGATCCTCCTTCCTCTGCCTCCCAAGTGCTGGGATTAAAGGCATGCGCCACCACTGCCCAGAGAGGGTAGTAACTTTTAAAAACAACGTACAAAAAAAAAAAAAAAAAAAAAAAAAAAAAAAAAAAAAACCACCCTGAAATTTGTTAGGTTACATGGTGGTGGTGGTGGTGGTGGTGGTGGTGGTGGTGGTGGTGGTGGTGGTGAACAACTCTGATTCCCAGCACTTGTGAGAGGCAGAAGCAGGTAGATCTCTGAGGCCAGCCTAGTCTACAGACTGAGTTCCAGGACAAACACAAAAACCCTGTTTCAAACAAACAATGCAGATGATAAGGAAAGGAAGGTAGCAATCTTCTCTAATCTGCACAGGAAAGACAACCTCAACATAGACTGGCAAATACTAACAGCAGACTTAAAATACCAAACTTCTCCTCTTCCTTCAGAATCTGAGGTACCATGTCATCCATTTCAAGCAAGCAGCTCCTTAACAAAGCCTGGCCTGTCATTCTCAGGGGACATCTGTATCTTAAGAAACACAAGCTGAGAAGTCACTTGAGCACAGCTTTTACTTGAGAACTTACCAAGGATGCTCATTTTCAACCTTTTCTATATGTTAGGAATGATACAGTCAAAGACTAGAAAACAAATAGCAAAATATGCCTCATGTACTCTGTCAAAGTTTACAATTCTTTAAAAAAAATGTTTTTAAAGCATTTATTTATTTCATGTATATGGGTCCTTTGCTTACATGTATGTCTTTGCACATTGTGCATGTCTGGTGCCCAGAGGCCAGAGTAGGTATCTGATCCCCTAGAATTGGAGTTACAGATGGATGAGCCACCGTTTTGAGTGCCGAAAATCAAACCCAGGGCACCTCTGGAAAAACAGCCAGTGTTCCTAACCACTGAACCATTACTTCAGCCCCAAGTTTTTATAATTAGTATATAAAGACTATAAGACAATAAAGAGCAATTAAGAATGAGCAGAAAACCAGAGAATAGTTTTTTTGCTAGGTGTGACAAAGCACACCTTTAATCCCAGCACTAACTAGGAAAGCAGGCAGATCTCTATGAGCCCAACCACTGTTATCTATATAGGGAATACCAGGTCAACCAGGGCCACCTTGGGTTTTTTTAAAAAAACAAACAAACAAACAAACAATCTCTCGGTTCTCACTATACAGTCCACGTTAGCCTGGAACTCAATTCTTCTGTGCCTAGGCTGCTGGTCTTGAACTCATAATCCTCCTGTCTCTACATGTGGCACCTGTCCAATGCAAGATACTTTAAAGCCATTAAAAAGGATAAGCTTAAAAGGACTCAGATGCTTACACGTAGAAAGAAAAATACTTTGGACCACTTCAGTAGCTTTAGTCCTTGAATACTCAAAAATTACATGTCCAAGTCTGAAACATTTAAAAATTCCTAAATATGAAAAGATGTCTTCCTTGAAATCAGTTAACCTGTAATTGATGAGGGAATCATGAAGAATATTTATTTTCATGGGTAAAATTGAACTCAAGACTAATGAGATACATCTCCAATTCTCTTTTCAAAGTTTTATTTTTAGACAGAAACTCCCTAAATTGCCCAGACTGACCTTAAATTTATAATCCTCCTGTCTCAGTGTCCTGAATAGATGAGATTTCAGGCGCTGATAGGTAAATTTTGAAGTACTGACAATATTACTTCTTATGGGCTAGAAAGATAGCTTAGTGGGTAAAAGTACTTGCTATATCATTGTGAAGGTCTGAGTTCCAATTCCCAGAATCCACGTGAAAGCTGGACAAGTACCCAGAACATCTGGAATCCCAGCATTCCTGCAGGAAAATGGAGGTGGAGACAAGCCAGTCCCCAACGCTTGCAAGCCACCTAGTTTGGACAAATGGGAAAACAACAAAAGAAAGACACTATCTCAAACAAGGTGGGAGGTGAGGACTGACACCCAGGAATGTCCTCTGACCTCCACACATATGCTATAGCATGCATGCACCCACACTCACACACAAAAGTGCACATGTATGGAGACACTTAGAAAGTAGACACAGTGGTGCACATGTTAAACCCCAGCTACTTAAGTAGGACTGCTTGAGCCCAAGAGGTCATGGGTAAGCCAGGTTCATACTGATCCCTGACCCGCGATAATGATGGTGATGATGATAGTGATGGTGGTATGGTGATGGTGATGGAGGAGTAGGAGGAAGGAAAGAAAAGGGTGGTGGGGAACAAGCACAAATGCTATATGCACATGTCTATGGCATAACCTAGGCATAAAACCCTACTTAATACTAACATGACTATCTGCAAAAATGAAAACAGAGGACATGGCAGTTTCTTCCATTATTTGTTGGGATTATTTGCCCCAAATTGAAATGTCAAAGTAAGCCAGGTAGTGGTGGCCTTTAATCCCAGCACTTGGGAGGCAGAGGCAGGCGGATTTCTGAGTTCGAGGCCAGCCTGGTCTACAGAGTGAGTTCCAGGACAACCAGGGCTACACAGAGAAACCCTATCTCGAAAAACCAAAAACAACAACAACAACAAGTCAAATAGTGACATAATCATGAGAAACCAGGTTCACATGTCTTCAAAGTGTCCTATCTTTCGTTTCTTGTAAATTTCTTTGGGTAAATACAGTAATATATGTTGATATAAAACTCAAAAAGATCGTGGACATGTGTGCACTAAATTATACACCTATAGTGCTCAATGACATCTAAACATAAAGACAATGTCTATGTGCATCTCAAAGTTCAAGTGTAAACCGCATGGGTAAGTTGTAGCATATTTAAACAATGTAATACTGTATAAGCATGAACAAGCTCACGTCACAGTCCACTGACACGGATGAGGGCCACAATTACTAAAGGCAAGTGGACAGGAGAAGGAGTGCACACAGGTGATTTTGTTTACATAAAGTTAAAAACATGTGCAACTCATTCAAGGGACTGAAGGAAAGAGCTGAGAGCAGTAACAGAGGGCTTAAGGGACTTCCAGGTTGCCTACAATGTATGTCTTGGTCTATGTGTTGGTTACACAGTTCCATGAATACTTTGATTGCAAACCTTATTTAGCAAAAATCACTTCTGTAATGTATACACACACTTGTGTGTATAAAACAAACTCTATGATCCAAATGTCCTTCACTGATTCTAATGACTCATCCATATGTACTACACTTCAACCTTTTCCAAATCTACGTCAGTCCTAATCCTCAAACCAAAACCAGAGAGGGAACCCTAAGAAACTTGAAGTCAGAAGTACATTAGGAAAAGCCGTGTGCAGAATGTGCTGCTTGCAAAAAACTTTTCTGCTTTCCCCTCCCCCAAGTCACCGAATTTCACTTTCTTCTTTAACCTGGGCCTAAAATATTAAAGTTCTCAGTACTTAAGATTCTTAAAAACGCAAATGCCTTCAGAGCATTATCAGTCATCCACACACAACTGTAAAGTGTAATTTAGTGGCTATGTTAACATATACCTAATTTTGTAAAAAGAAATAAACATTTACAGAATTTCTTATACTATAAAATCAATTTGTTAAAACATTTCAAAAACAGTCTTTTATTTCCACCTCAAACAAGTCTCTGATCTTTCTTAGTTGGAAGGTGCAAGGTCGTTAAGACTCCTACTCCTTATTCGTAAGAGAGATTGACCTTATCTTTCCTTTTTTTTTTTTTTTTTTGCATTTTTGGAAGACAGGGTTTCTCTGCGTAGCCCTGGCTGTCCTCAAACTCACTCTGTAGACCAGGCTGTCCTAGAACTCAAAGATTCTGCTCCTGCCTCCTGAGTGTTCAGCTCCTGCACCACCACACTCAGCTTAACCTCACCTTTTAAAGTGGGTCTTATGTTTTGTTTTCTCTCTCTTTTCAAAAAGGTGTATGGCCAGTCATGTGGGAAGAAATAAATTACTAGTGACATGTATATACTAATTCTGTCCACCTCAAAATATAGCAAGTGAGGAGCCAGGGAGATGGCTCAGGTGTTAAAAACACTTGTTGCTCTTTTAAAGGATCAGGATTCAGCTCCCAGTACCACATGACAGCTTACAACTCCAGTTTCAGGTGATCCAACACTTTCTTCTGGCCTCCTTGGGAAACACGTATGCAGACAGTACACACATACACAAACATGTAAACCTTCATACACACAAAATAAAAATAAACTTTAAAAAAAGTGAGTAAAAAGATTTTATATTCTTCCTTTAAGAATTAATTTTTCTTTTATTATTATTATGTGTATTGGTGTTTTGCCTGAATATATGTTTGTATACCACATGCATGCATGATGGCCTGGGAGACTAGAAGAATGTATTAGATACCCTGGAACCTGAGTTACAGATAGTTGTGAACCACTGTATATGCATCTCTGTGTGTGTACACTGGGAACTGAACTCAGGTCCTCTGGAGGAACAGCCAGTGCTCTTAACCACTGAGCCATCTCTCCAGCTCCAGATTATAGATTCTTAAAAACAACATGTTCCTATATGTATGCAATATGTTATATATATATATGTATATATAAAATAGGTACAAGATTTAAATCAATTATTATGCATAAAAATAAATTTTCATAACTTCTGAACTCCAAGCAAAAAGCCATCCACACCCAAGCAGAGTTGGAGAACTAGCAGACGTATACAATTCAACTCAGATGGTTAAGCTACTAAAGAAGTAACACCAAGGGCTGAACCACATTGGTGGCCAGTTAATTCCAGACCAGAGGAAAACCTTCAACATAGATTTTGCCACAATCCAACTCAACCATCTGGAAAACAAGTGTTGGTTCAATCAGGAGAAAGTAAAACTAAGATTAACATTATTGAAAAATAATTTAAAGCACAAGTTGTTTTATTTTGTTTTGTTTTGTTTTGTTTTTTTTGTCCTAGAACTCACTCAGTAGACCAGGCTGGCCTCGAACTCAGAAATCCACCTGCCTCTGCCTCCCAAGTGCTGGGATTAAAGGCGTGCACCACCACTGCCTGGCTAAAGCACAAGTTCTTAACTTTATTTCTACTCAAATGTTTACACTTGAAAAAAACAAAAAAAACAAAAAACAAAAAACCAACTGTAGTCTGGGCTAGAGAGGAGGCTCCACAGTTAAGATAACCTGATGTTCTTACAGAGAGAGGACCCTGAGTTAGAGTCCCAGGAGCTCAAACGCATTCACAGATGCACACAAGGTGCAGATACATGCATGCAGCAAAACTTTTATACAAATAAAAAAGAAAAATGTAATATTTTGTTATTACCCACCTACAACCATGAACTAAAATGACTTACCATCCTTTACTCTTAAGTTATGAGTAATTCAGAGCAAATCTACCCTTCTTTGTACAATAGTTGCTAGTGTTATTATCAACATGCTAGGAAAAAACAAAACCACTGTGGTGTTCAATCAGAGCAGAGCCTTCCTAACTAGTTACAAGTGAGGTGAAACTATGATCAGGCTATTTGGAAAATGTGAAGTCACATGACTCTTTAATGGTACCAAACTAATGTACCCATCTCCAAAAGCAGATTAACTTGGATAAAGATCAAATCTGCTGCATGGGCTAGGTTAATCTCAACTTTGAATATGATGCAGACATTCAACCAAACATGTTCTGGCACCTCTCTTTATATGGAGTCAGTGACATAAATCAATTTAGATATTCTTTTTTTGCTACTTTTTATGCATAGAAATTGTTGTTTTGTTGAAAAGGAATAAAATGTACTTTTCCAGACTTGCTGAATGATTAAATGATAGTATGATTAACGTGGCTGCCATAGGTCAGTGTACAGCAGAGAGTAAATGTTTATGGATCAATACCTATTTCTTGCTTCCTACTAAAAAAAAAATAAAATAAACAACAAAACAAACAAAGCCAACCAGGTCCTGGAGAGACAGCTCAGTGGTTAAGAACACTTGCTGCTCTCTCTGAGAGTTCGATTTCCAGCACCCATATCAGGAGGTTTACAACTGGCTGTTAAATCCACCTCAAAGAGACCTAAACTTCTGGGCTCAGTGAGAACCTCCAGTCATGTGCACACATCTACATGCAAATACAGATCTAAAAGCAATAATAATACCAGCTAAAAATTAATTCGATGCACTATTTAAGATAAAGTATTTACAATTAAAAATCAGTGTTACTGGGGCTGGAGAGATGGCTCAATGGTTAAGAGCGCTTTCTGCTCTTGCAGAGGACCCACGTTCGATGTCCAGCACCCACACTGTGACCCACAACCATCTTTAACTTTAATTCTAGGAGATCCAATGCCCTCTTTTGACCTTCATGGGCACCAAGCAAACACAAACATACATACAGGCAAAACATGTGTAAAATATATCTATTTTCTTTAAAAAACAAAATCCAGAATAGCTTTAAAAAAAAATACCAGTGTTGTTGCACTAACACCAAGTCATTTAGATCAAAACATATGACTCTTCCAAAGTCTTTAAGGTCTCATGGACACTTACTTTTCCAGGTTTAATTTTGGGCACAACTGATCAGAACCCCCTCCCCCGCCCCTCTTTTAAGTTTCCAAGAGCTGTCATTACTGAACAATTACCAGAAGCTAGGTTGTCTGCATCTTTTTATTACACTTCTGTATAGTCTAAGTGCTCATCTCTCTTCAAAGACTTTAGGACTTTATTTAAGTACAGCATCACACCTTCTAACAGCTAGGTTCTTAGCATTATACTGCCTATCTGCCACACCTTTATATCTGTGTCCATGATTTTGTTTCCAGTGGACAACAAATGCAATTTGGGGAGGACCACCTTGCCACCAATCTCATATTCTAATATGCATTATTTAGAATATATGCAAGCTAAAAAGTAAGTGAAAAATCCGAATGCTTCAGAGATAGGTACAACAGTATCTATACAAAATAAGAGTCCCTTATTAGTAACACAGAAACAGGAAGTCAATATCTTATACTGGAATAACCCAGAGGCTGATTATTTTCCTTCCTTCTTTGTTTTCTGTTTTGTTATTAAAAAGACATGGTGTCACTATAACTCTGGCTGGCCTGGAACCCCAAGATCACCCTGCCTCTGCTTTCTGAACATTAAAGGCATACAATACCATGCAAGGACCTAAGATATTTACAGCATTAAGAAAAAAAATTAAGTCCCCAAATGACTAGCCTACATAAGTTCCGTGTTAGGTTCTCTATTAGCTCTGGCTATCTCAAAAACAGGACAGACAGAACTGTTTGAAGGGAAGTTGCATCTAGACGGCAAAGCTGTCATGTATGCAAGCCCGTTCTTCACAGTCCCGTAAGACAGTGTTACAAGTTGCACAGCACCTGTACTACAGTGAGTAATCCAGAGACCACTTGCTGTCTAAGGCAGGACATATACCAGTTACATGCAGATTTGGTACAAGGACTTTAGGACCCAGATTTTGGTATAGGGTTTTAGAGGTAGGCCCCCTCCTCCCCCAGGACACTCCAGGATGAGACCTGAACTCTGCCAAATCTAAGGTATGGAAGGCAGACCCTCACTATTAAGAGAGCATATGATGGTGGTTCTTGCCTTTCCTTGGCTTTCCCAAAATTTCAAGGAGTATCGAAAGAAAGGAAAGGAGAGGAGAGGAGAGGAGAGGAAAAAGTAAAGAAAAAATGAAAAGAAAAGGAGGGGAAAAGGAAGGAGAGGGGAAGGAAAGAAAAAAGGAAAAGAAAAAGGAAAGGGGGAAAAAAGGAAGCACGAACCAACAAACCAAAAACAAAACAGTACCACAATGACAGTCTTGAGGCATTACCAGCAGAACTTACTACTACATAACAGAGCCTGCACTATCAAGAGACATGTTAGGTAATACTGTATGCACTAAATTATTCCAACAAGTTTAAAAATGCCTAAAGTCCACAGTCATATGGACTTTTCATTCCACAAGTATGAAAATAAAGACTAAATTTTTGTACTATGAAATCATTTCAGATCATAAATAGCAACCTCTATTAGTATATGGCATTAGAACATTTGAATACCTTATAGTTAAATTTTCAGGCCTAGGAAGAATGGTGGTTTGATCCCAGCACTCAGGAGGTGGAGGCAGGCAGACTCTGAGTTTGAGGCCAGATTGGTATACAGAGTGAGTTCCAGGCCAAGGTTAGAAACTCTGCCTCAGAAAAACAAACAAACAAACAAATATTAAAAAAATAGCACCTAAAACAGTCATGTTCTTTTCCCACATATAAGAAATTCTCCTTACTTTCAGAAATTTCTATGTAAATAATATTTACCTAACTCAGATTCTCTTATTACAATGACATCATGATGAAGAAGCTATGAAGAGTGGTAATGGATTCCAAGCAGAATTCAGTAAGTGACAGCACATCCAAAAAAGACACACTGAGAGCTGGATGGATGGCTCAGTGGCAAAGAGCACATATTCTTCTTGAAGAAGACCTGAGATCTATTCCCAGCATCAGGAAGTTCACAACTACCTGTTTTTCTAACTCCAGGTGACATGACACTCCCCTGGCCTTATACACCACAGACACATGAACAGCCAAATAAATAAAAATATTTATTAAAAAGGGAATTTAATTTTAAACTGTACATACGTATTAACTATTTTTTGAGTCTTGCTTTGTAGCCCAGGCTAGCCTACAAATCATGATCCTGTGTCTGCCTCCCAACAGCTGAGATTATAATGGTCAATCATATTTAGTTTAAAAAAAAAAAGCATCTAAAAAAAAATTACTGGTTAACCAGGTATGTTGGTTTGAATTAGAAAGCCTCCCACAGGCTCATGTTTGAATGCTTGGTCTTTGTTGGTGGAACTGTTTATGGGAATAGGAAGTAGGGTCTTGTTGGAGGAAATATGTCACGGGTCCTAGCTTTGAGGTTTGAAAATCCCACACCATTCCCAGTTTCTCTGACTGGTGTTTGTTGAACAAGATGTAAGCACTCAGCTACTTACTGTTCTACTTGCCTGCTGCAATATTACCCACCATGACTGTCATGGACTCTAACCCTCTGAAACTGTAAGCCCCAAATAAACTCTTTTATAAGTTGCCTTGACCATCATGACTTATCACAGCAACAGACAAGAAACTAAGAAGCCAGGGATGGTAGCACACACCCTTAATCCCAGTGCTTGAGAGCAGAGGCGGACAGCTATCTGTGAGTTCCAGGCCTGCCAGGACTATGTAGTGGCACCTTATTAAAAAAAAAAAAAAAAAAAAAAAGGCCTAGGGAGATGGCTCACCTCTTAGAACCCAAGTTCTAAACCCAGCACCCATGTCAAGGGTGCTCATAACTACCTGTACCTACTCCTAAGGATCTGATACCTTCTTCTGCACTCATACATGTACATAACCCATATACAGACAAATATACATTCTCTCTTTCTCTCTCTCACACACACACACACAGAGAGAGAGAGAGAGAGAGAAGGGAGTAATAAAAGAACGAAAAGAAAAAGGCCCTACTGGTTACAATATCTATAGCACATCTGAAGTTTTTTTTTCCCTATATTTCTAGAAAGTAAAAGAGTAAAAACATAAATCCTAAGAATAAAGAGACTGAATTCTATGAGACAGGTTACAAAAGCTAAATCCTTTTAGAATTTAGAATATCCATGTATAACCAAAGGAAATGAATTCAGTATGTTAAAACTACACTGCCTTGTTTACTGTTCTTAACAGTCAGGAAATGGAAACAACTCAAAAACCTATCAATTGATGAAGAAAAGGGAAATACACACATTTTTTAGGTAGAAAAATCAACGAATTCTGTCATTTTATGATGTTAAGTGAAAAAAGCCAAGCACAGAAAGACAAATGGATATGTGGAACTTCAAACGTTGATCTCATTGATGCTGGAAACACAATTAGTGATACCACATGTTGAGGAAAGTTGACGTGAAGGATGAGGGAAGGTGGGTCAGCACAGTGTTAAAGTTTAAAGAAAAGAACTAAGTACTGTTATAGTAGGGTGACGCCAGAAAACAATTAAGTATTATATACGTCAAAAAGGCTACAAGAAAGGATTCTGCATGTTTTTAATCAAAAAGAAATTATACATATTCAAGGAGAGACATGCCTTACTCTGATCTGAACTTTACACATGATGTATCCACGTACTAAAACAAAGTACCCATAAATATGTACATTAAAGACATAAGATATAGCCACCAGGCTTGGCAGTGCATGTCTTTAGTCCCAACACTCCAGAGACAGCAGCAAGTAGGTCTCTGTAAGCAGGAGGCCAGCCTGGTCTACACAGTGAGTCCCATGCCAGTCAGAGCTACAAAACCTTGTCTCTAAGTAAGTAAATAAATAAAATATATGAACAAAACAAAATCCAACCCAAATATTTTCCAATTTTATTAAATCATGGAATATATTATCCAATTGTGACTACATAAAACACAATTTTTTTTCTTCTAGTTTCTAGTAGTATGTGAAATCTCAAAGTAAAAACTTTCAGACTAAAACAAAAATCCTGTGTTAGTGTGCAGTTCTAAACCATCACAGATTGCATGAGAATTTCCCCAGAAGCACTTGGGCATCTTCTCCCAGTGTAGCCTCATAGAAATCCTCTAGGTAAGTGGCACAGAATTCTGCTAAGATCCCGCCCAAGTTTCTACTGTACTTCAAACCCTGGTTACTACATAGAGGGGAAAAATGTGTGTATGTGTACAAACAGAGAAATGCACATTATTTGTAGACAAATATTCAATACCATTGCCAAACATCTTTTATTCTAATTAACTTATGGATAAAGAGACAACTAAAAAAATCTGAAATAATTTTTGTTTGAAAATTATAAGTCTTTACCGTATTATAATTAAAAAGCTTAAAATACAAGTTCATAAAGTCTATTTTATACACAGATTGAACTACATTTGTCTAAAAATTGCAATTCTCACTTTGACATACTACCTGAAGAGTTATCTAAACCATTACATAACTCGAACCAAGACTAATATAGGAATTACATATTTATCAAGACTTAAAAAAAAAATAACCACAAACACATTAGTTTTAGTTCCTTAACTTCCTTATAAAACCATTTAAAATCTTATTATTCATTTATTTAATGTGTGTATGTGTAGGATGGTGTATAAAGTCAGAAAATCACCTAAGGGAGTTGGTTCTCTCCTTCCACCACATGGATCTCAGGGATAGAACACTCAGAGACAGGTCATTAGGCTTGGTGACAAGCGCTTTTACCCACTGAACCAGCTTGCTGCCCCCTTGTAAGAATATTGCAGTATACTCATAAACAAGTATTAATAATAGAATTTTCTCAAACTAAAAACACACTATATACCCTCTAAAACTTTTGAGAGAAAAGCTACCTTTAGGTGGCTCCAATCCATATATGAAATGTACATTTAAAAATGTAGTAAGAATGCTAATCTTTTAAAGAATATTCTTCCACAAGCCTAGCAAAATCTTCATTATTTTATTCTTAATTCATTTTAATGTTTATTCATTTTTAAGGCCATTTAGTTGCCCTTGGAAAGATTCACACTATTCTCCCTAAAGGCTAATCAGCAAGTTCTTATCCGATCTGTGCCAACACTGAACCTCCAGAACAGTTCTACTAGCTACTATAGAGCAACAACCCTAGAGTGCACATTACTTGCCAGTGGGTAAGTACATAATGAAACCACAATTCAAGAACATCTTTGTCAGCTTTTGAACAACAATTTAAAAAAAAAAAAAAAAAAACTGACACTCTGTCATGTGACTATCAATGATGAAGATGCAAGCAGAAATAGACTCTGGTAACTAATAATTTAGAATAAATGAAGAAAATGCCCAGGGTCTACCTCAAGTAGAGTGGGAATCATAGCAAGTGGTGAAACAGGAATGCAGAATAAACACTTAAAAATACACAATGGGAATGAATTGAGTTTGACTGACACTTTGGATGATCTGCTTCTAACAATCAGAACATCTTAAAAAGACTTACTAAGAGGACAGAATCCTTAGCACTAAACACTTCATTAACATTTCAATTTTGCTTGTTTTCCCTGTGTCAATTCTACAAAACCTGGTAATCTGAACGAACACGGGACAACTCCGGTACATCTAAGTGAAAGGTAACATGAGAAAATTAACTTGTCAAAAATTGGCACATGTATCAAAGAATCATTAAAACATTTTTACCAACCATGTTGCAAAAGACCTCTAGCTGGTTTGAAACATCTCTCAAATAACATACAGCCAACTACTTTCTCAAACACTATTGTAACAGTGACTAATGCAAACCTTTTAAACTGTTTTTCTAACTATTTCCTCCATCTGATAAATATTTTGATCACATACAGTTAAAGAATTACAATTTTTAAAATTATACTTAACAGGCAGTCTCCTTAATCAAAGGAGGTGTGACAACCAACGCAACGCATGTAAAAATTAGCCTTAATCCGCCAACCAAAACACGCAAAATGTCTCCTAACAGTTCTCCTTAAAACAACCATACACAAAATACCGTGCTGACTTACACTCTCTGCTGCAAGCAGCTCATTAATAAAGAGACTAGTTATGTTTGGAGATCAAGGTGCAACACTCTCATCTCACAAACCTCTCCACATAAGCACATTATCCAAGCAAAAACGAACATTATTTTTTGCTAAAGCAAGAATCCAACCCCAGGGAGCCTCAGCCCTTAGACAATGGTGGTTACCAGACAGCGCAGCACAGTTGGGTCCAAATGACACATTTCACTAGGCCTTGGTCACAACACACACGCGCGCGCGCGCGCGTGTCTACATACAGATACACACACGATCCCAAGGGGCCCGTTCTACGGCAGGGGTGCTCAAACCCACCCGGAGATAGAGGGGAGCACCGTAGCGTAGTGGGGAGGAGAAGGGGGGACAACACAGCGGAAGGGTAACTGCACTGCACACAAGGGAGGGGGCTGGAAATGGCCGATATCTATATCTATTTATTTAAAGGTATTGATTTAACGGGTTCTTTCCCGGGGTTCTGTAACTAAAGGCAAACTGCGCAGCAAAGATCTTGAGGTTGGGAGAGGGATCGCTGCTCCCCCTGCCCCGTGACCTGGAGGAGGGCACACAAGTTCCCTAGCCGCGCCGCGGACCACTCGGGCGCTCCTCTCCCCCTCCTCCAGGGCAAGGGGGAACCCACAGAGAAGGGGAAAACAAGTTCCCCGGCCAGCCTCACCGCCCTACGCTGCCAGCCGTCCCCCCACCTACCACGAGAAAGGGGGAGCCCAGACCGAGCCAGGCGGCAGAAAGGGGGGAAATCCCACCCTCTGCCCGCCCCCGGCCGCGAACAGTCTCCCGTGGGGTGGGTGAGCCAGCCGGGAAGCCCCAAGGAGGGGTGGGGACCGAGGGTGCCGGCCCCGAAACCAAACAAAGCGCGGCCTGAGCCGCAGCCCGGGCGAATCGCGCAGCCGCGGCTTTTCCTGCCGACCAGGCCGGGCCCGGCCCGGCCCAGGCGAACACTGCGGCACGGTGGGACCCGCCTCCGCTCGGCCTCCGTCTCCCACCCCGGGCGCGCCGCCGCCGCCGCCCCCGCCCGGCCTCCCGCCCGCCCGGTGCGGCCGGGCCCCGAGCGCGGCCTTACCCCTCTCGCCGGCGTTGTTCCGATCCTGAGGCGGAGGCGGCGGTGGCGGCGGCGGGGGCTGCTGCTGCGGTGGCGGCGGGGGCTGCTGCTGCTGCTGCTGCTGCTGGGGCGGCTGCGGCGGCGGCTGCTGCTGCTGCTGGGGCGGCTGCGGCGGCGGCTGCTGCGGGGGCTGCTGCTGCTGTTGCTGCTGCACCGGGCGCGGCCGCGACACTCGCCTGGGTCTCCGGTTGGCGGCTCGGACGGAGTTCATTTGCCGGGCTGAGGTGGCGGCGTTGGCGGAGGGACACACACACACTCACGCGCACACGCACCGCGAGCTCCGGGGCTGGGGAAGGGGGTGGGGAGCGGGAAGGAGCGGGGCGGCCGGGGACGCGGGGACGAGGGCCCGGGCCGGGCGTGAGCCCCCCGGGTCCGCGGGGAGGCTGGGGTACAACCGGAGCTCGAGCGAGGCCCGCCGGCCGGGCCTGGCGCACGGGCAAGGCCGAGGCCGCCGGGCGGGGCGGCCGCGAGGGACGCAGACAGAAAGACGGGCCGGGCAAGAGAAAGAAAGAAAGGGCGTCCGTCCGCCTGGGGAGCCCGAGGCGAAGCGCGGCGGCGGCGGCCGAGCAGACGAGCCGGGCCCGCCGACTCCCGAGCGGCGTCTCCGGCGGCGGGGGGAGTGGGCGGGCGGGCGATCTCGGAGAGGGCGAGCGGGGCGGGAGCGCGCGGGGGGCGCCCGGCTCCTCCGTTCCTCTTCCTCCCCCCACACCCCCTGAAAGAGCGCCCTGCGAGCAATTTTCTCTTTCTTCGGCCTCTTCTCTCTCCTCCGCCCCCCCCCTCGGCGAAGGGGAAATGAGTGTAAAGGGAGGAGATAGGGGCAAAAGGAGGCGTCGTTGTTCCTCCTCCTTAAAGGAACCTTTCCTCCTCAGCCCCAGCGCCGCCGCCGCCGCTGCTGCTGCTCCGTGGCAGGAGGAGCCATTGACACCGTCGGAGCCTCCACTCCAGTCCAGTGGGTCCCTCCCCGCCTTGGGGCTGGCCGGGGGGCGCGGGGGAGGGCCGCGGAGCGGCGGGGGAGGGGAGGGAGGGGCGGGGACAGGGGGCGTGGATTCCGGCCCGGCTTGACCAATGGGAAGCGCCCTACAGTCTCGGAGCCAATGGCGTCTCCTCTCTTATCGCGAAGCCCCTTCCTCCAACGCCCTGTTTCCTCTCTCGGGTTTCCTCCTTCCCTGGCGGAGGAGGAGGAAAAGAGGAAAGGGGGAGTACGGCGGGGCGGGTGATAATGGGGAGGTATCAGGGCATATAATGGAGCTAGGGGTAGGCGAAGGAGCGGCAGTGCGTAGCGAAGGTTCTAGGAGAGGAGGTGCTCGGAAGAAAGGGCGGGGGCTGCTGATGTAATTGGGAGAAGTGATTAATCCTGCATTTTGCCGTTTCAGCCTCCCTCCACCCCAACCTTCACCTGGTTTTCTTAAACCGAACTTGGAGTGAGGGACTCGGTCTTTGGTAACTCCGGATTTCTGTGCTCGGTAGGTTCAAACTCTCAACTGTAGGGAGCGCTACAAGCTCTGTGCCCTTTAGTCCAGCTGAGGGTATTTGCAAACCTTAAGAAATCTGCTTTGACTCAGCTTAGAACTTGAGTTTGGAGTCGGTTCCGGCTTTTGTCACTCAAACTTTCAGAATGTTTTAGATCTTTAACCAGTTTGTTTGCTTTGGTTTTTGGAAAAGTGGTCTACATAATGTCCCGGAAGAAATAAAGTAAAAATGGGCAGAGGTTGTAATTGACCATTTTTTTGTTTTTTGATTTTTTTTTTATTAGATCCCACGAAGTCAACAAAGATAAACCCCAAAGAGGAATTTTCTTTTATATCTGTATCTGGTTCCCTTAGCACAATCTCTCCCCAAGGAAAATGTGTTTCTATTCCCTGGCCGCCGTCATGATGACTGAAGATGTACTCTGCTCACTACTCATTATTACATAGCTGGTAGTTTACCTCTGGATTCCCTCATTTTCGGAGCTTTCAGTGACTTTCTACTTGAATTTCACTGATTGCTTTCTAGGCTTAAGATAGATAAAACATTACAAAGCTTCAGAAAAGATCGAAAGGGAGAAAAGTGAATTCTAGGAGAAGCACAAGGAGAGGTAAGCCGGTATTGTGCTATGTGATCCCCAGATATCTTATGTGACTTCAGGCAAATTACCCTTCTGGATGTTAGACATCTGCCATTTAAATAAAACTTTATCCTACGGTGTACAATTGCTGTTTTTCTTTTCTTTTTTTCTCTTTTGGTCATGTGATTTTTGAGATGCTTTATTTTTGATCAGGAAAATAAATAAAGACTGGGGTAATTTTTTTCAAAGACTCATAAGCTTTTTAAAACCTATATGTGAAGACAGCTATTTGAAAGACATCCTGAGGGGCTAGAAAGATGGCTCATCCCTTAAGAGGTCTGGCTGTCCTTCCAGAGGTCTCACTTCATCCCAGCAACCACATGGTAGCTCACAACCATCTAGAACTCCAATTCCAGGGCATCTGTCACCCTCTTCTGGCCTCTGCAAGCACCAGGCATGCACTTGGTGCACAGACTTGCATGCAGGCAAAACTCACACATAAACTTTAAAAAATTGTTTTATTAAAACAACAATAGCCGGGCGGTGGTGGTGCATGCCTTTAATCCCAGCACTTGGGAGGCAGAGGCAGGTGGATTTCTGAGTTCGAGGCCAGCCTGGTCTACAGAGTGAGTGCCAGGACAGCCAGGACTACACAGAGAAACCCTGTCTCGAAAAAATAAATAAATAAATAAATAAATAAATAAATAAATAAATAAAACAACTTGAGTCATGCATGAGTAGCTCATGCCTATATTGACAGACTTCTGAAGGCCGAAGCAGAAGGATGGCAAGTTCTAGGCTATCCTGAACTGCATAACAAGACCCCATCCCCAAATAAATACAAAAATAAATAATATTAAAAATGTTATGGTTGTTAACTGGGTGAAAATAAACATTTGTGGTTGGGCTGAATAAACATTGAGGGAAGAGTTTTAAAAGTCTGAAAAATAGGATATTATAATTGTGTCCATAATTCTAATTACATTAAAATTTTTTAGCTGGGTAGTAGTGGCATATGCCTTTAATCCCAGTACACAGGAGGCACAAGCCCATAATTTCTCTGAGTTTGAGGCAAGCCTGGTATACGGAGCTAGTTCTAGGACAGCCAAGGTTAAACAGAAACCATATCTTGAAAAGCAAAAAAAAAAAAAAAAAAAAAAAAAAAATTCTACTCAAATACATATTGGTTATTTTGATGTAGCCATGATTTTTAATTTTGGTGTGGTAGGATTGAAGATTTATTCATAGAAATAAGTGCAGATGCATAAAGAAACCAGCTTATTTTTCTCTAATTTTTTATTACATTTTTATTTATTGTGTGTGTGTACATGTGTATTGTGTGGACACGTGTGCAATGGCATGGATCTGGAGGCCAAAGGACAACTTACAGGAAGAGTGGGTTCTTTCCTGCCATGTGGGTTCAGAAGGCCAAATTCATCTCTATTTTTCATAGTTTTTAGTCCCAGGGCCACACTCCTCAATCTTCTACATAACTACCATCTTTCAGAGTTTGTTTCACAATTTGCTTATTCCAAAGTATGTTTAGGGTTTAGGTTTATGTACGTTATAGAGGATGACTTTTGCATATCCTAGATTTCTGAACCAACTATAACATTTATCTGGCCAATAAGGGTAACATGCTGTATTTCTAACATAGCATTTCTCGTTTTATAACATTTTGCTAATACATAAAAATAAGTGTTTTAAGAAACGAAACATCCCTCCTTCCTTCTAAACAGAGTCTACTATGTGGTCTTAGATAACCTGGCCCTCACTATATAGACCAGGCTGCTCTTGAACTCACAAAAATCCATCTACTTCTGTCTCCCAAATATTAAAGGCATCTGCCAGCCCAGGAACTGTCTTTTTTAATAAACACAGTGACTAAGGAGTAGGGGAGTTTACTTGTCAGGAGGAAACGAGGCTAAGCCACAAATGTCTTCCCTTGTGGTGGTGTTCTCTAGTATGGCCCTTTTTTATGCTCAGGAGTGAGCATAAAAAAAAGGTAAAACTAGTCATTTCTATTCTTTTGAGGTACTATGTAATTTCCTTTTATTGTAATTCATTTTGAGGTATTTGTCACCTTTCTCCCCTCCCCCACAGTACTTTGTACTGAACTCAAGTCTCCAAGGGTCAGATCATCTTCAGGGTACTTTGTCTTCTCACTGAAATGCACCATCACTTCTGGACTTCCTGAATACCCCATGTAGGCCTACATGAGGCTGGGTCCTTGCTTTACCCTCACTGGACCACCATCTGCCGGTCTCTATGTCAGCTGGAACATGCTTTGAGGCTGAAAGAGACACTCAAAGAGCCTCAGCCTTTTGACAGGCATGCCCAGAAAAACAGCCCTCATCTTAGGCTCTTGAGCTTCTCCCTATGGTACGTGTATCTGTCTGTCAGCTTCCTACTCCCAACTTTTCTTCCCACTAGGATAGTGCATGGGAAGTAGGCCAGGCCTTCCCTGGCCCCTTTCTTCTTCCTCCTAGGCTGCAAAGGATGGATTTTTTTTTTTTTTTTTTTTTTTGAAACATTCCTTATTTACTACATTCTTTTTTTCTTTTCTTTTTGGAGATATAATCTATGTTGTGGTTCAGGCTGGCCTTGAACTTCTGTCCTTCCTGCCTTCACCCCTGCAGTCCTGAGGCCACAGGCCCCTCCTCCTTGAGATGCATCTGCAGTGCTCTGTTCCTTAGATGAAATGTGAAAGAGAAATTAGTTTAACAATAATGGATCTTTTGAGAGATTTTTTTTTTAAATATCCTATTTCCATGTCACTGGTTTAGACATATTTTTAGTTTAGTTCATGAACTTAAGTCTTGTTTGTACAACAGTGTTCAGAGACATCTTAAAATTGTGGAGTTTTTAGGGTGGGCTTTGGCCATTTAATCTCATATCTGTATTTAGCAGACTGCAAAATGAGACAAGAGATGACAAAACCATATCCCGTTAACTACTTAGTAACAAAGCCTGCCAGTCCAACAGCCTTTCCATTCACAGGTATTACAGACATGGAATGTTTCTGGGGAAAGCCCAAAACATTCCAGAGGGTTTTCATCCACCACCAGATCCACGTCCATTAGCAAGTGATCCCGACAGCTGCCACAGCAATTGTAAATGATCTGCGTATGGTGGCTCACAACTGTAATTCCAACACTCAAGAAGCTGAGGCAGAAGGATTGCTGTGAGTTTAAGACCATCATGAGCTACACACTGATTTCCAGGACAGTCTGAACTACAGAGAGATAGAACCTGTTTTGTGTTTGTATGTGGGGCTGGGCAGGAATGTTGTGCCCACCTAGCGTGCACACACAAGCCTGAGGAAGACTTCGGGTGGACAGACTTCAACTGTGCGCTATTCCTTTGAGGCAGGGTCTCTCCCAGCTCCTGGAGCTAGGCTGGAGGCCAGCAAACCCTAGTGCTCTGGCTGCTATGTCTACCTCTCATAGCACAAGAGTCACATGTACATGTGGACCCAGATATTTACATGGATGCTGAGAGTCAAACTCTGGTTTCATTTTGTTCAGCAAACACTCTTTCCTATTGAGCCAAACCCCTTGGGGGTTTTTGTTTGTTTGCTTGGTTGGTTGGTTGATTTTTCTTTTGTTTTCCAGAAGAAGTTGTTAGGTGATGGAAAGTAGAAGAAAAAGTAAAGGAGATTTTCATTTGGGGCATCAGTCTTCCAGAAGTACTTGAGTAACACTTAGGATAATTTCAGAGGACTGAATTCCCTCAGGGTTTGCTCTGTCTTCAAGAACATTTGTGTTTGTTTTTCTCAACTAATTACTAGTGTTTAACAGGTTAGTGTACTTAAAATTATTTGCTTAAGAAACCTATCACAATAGGAGTGTAGAAAATAAGCTCCTTAATCATTTTAATACCTGGCAGGTGATATTTACTGTAATTTTTAAAATTATAATTTCTGCCATTTTAAAGATTCAGCTTCTTTCCCTGTCAGCCACCATCTAGTCCCAAGCCATCAGCACTCAGCCAGTTACATAAGCCGCCCAAAGCCTCTCACTCCTTTTATGTCACTTAAGAAATTAGTTTGATCTGAATATAGTTCCCCTACAGGAATAACCAGCTCTGTTTAAAATACCCATGTTAGAGTATGAATGGCTTATCTCACTAAGCTACACAAAGTCATTCTTTAGTACAAGCTCTGATAATACTTTATCAGGTAGTGAAAATTAACTCAAAACCAAGAATTTAAATGTATGTCTACACGGGAAGGCCTGGTAACCACGATCCAGTGATTCTAATACAAGACGTCATTTTTAAAGAATTGCAGAGTAACTTTAATAGAATAATACAATACAAGAAATTAATTATGCTCAAGATTTGGGGTGCATTGTGGTTGATAACTATACAGCTTTATATTTTGCTTTTAAAGGGAGAACCCAGTTTCTAAATGTTGAGAAGACTAGACCAAAGTCCTTGAATATGTTGAGTATGTCCCATGGAGGCCTGGGCAACGCCAGAAGCAGGGGTAGTTGTGAGGGAGAACCCCCACCAGGAAGTGTAGTCAATGGATGAATGGCCTTGGGCAAATTCCTTGGCCTTTGTGGGCCTTGTGGGCCATTTTTACACCTGCAAAATGGGTGTGGGGCATTGATAACATTCTTATTTTGAAAGACTGTCAGAGGACTAAATAAGTTAGTGTGTATAAAATGCTTAAACCAGTACCTGCTGCAGAGACTTGGCCTATGTTAGCCTCCATACCACCTCATACTCCAGGTTGGCCGTTATTGTCATTGCTGCTGGTGAGTTTATGTCACACATTATGTGGTGAATGTTAAGACTACATATACCTGGGGAGGGAGGGAGCAGGTGTATTCTTGTAAGGAAATGTGCTTAGCAAACAAATGCTGTGAGAATTTTTTTAAGATATAAGAAAAATTCGGGGCAGTGGTGGTGCACGCCTTTAATCCCAGCACTTGGGAGGCAGAGGCAGGTGGATTTCTGAGTTCGAGGCCAGCCTGGTCTACAGAGTGAGTTCCAGGACAGCCAGGGCTATACAGAGAAACCCTGTCTCAGAAAAAAAAAAAGAAAAAAAGAAAAAGAAAAAAGAAAAAAAAAAAAAAACAAGATATAAGAAAAACACAAAAGAGGCAGGGCAACTCTAGGCATGAGCCATACATGACTTGAAACTGGTGGGAGGAGCCTCCTAGTAAGGGTTTCTCCACTAGAGCAATGCCTGAATGTTGGATCCTGTAGATAAAGGGTGAGCTGCCTAGGACGAGTGGAAGCAGTAGGTCAAGAAGCAGAAAGGGCTAAGGGGGAGGGGTAGCAGTTGAAGGTTTATTAGTGTTAGAGGAGGAACTGGGCCAACCTAAGTAGCAGGTCAGAATTTAAATACTTATTCCAGCAAGGCGGCACTCAGGAGGCAGAGGCAAACCAAGGCTTCATAGCAAAACCCTGTTTCAAAAAAGAAAAGAAAAAGAGAAAGGAAGGAAGAATGGAGGAGGGAGGAGAGGGAAACCACAGTTAAGCCCCATTGAGAACAGTTGTGATAGAAAGAAAAGGGACAGGAGAACAAAAGGGGCAGAAATGAGTGCCCGTGGTGGGCAGGTCCCTGAAGAGCAGGAGGCTCTGACAGCCGAAAGGACCAGGCTGCTTGGAGAGGAGCTCATGTCAGAGGCCATGCTAGCCCCACTGTGTTCCTGAGATTATGGCCTTTTGAAGCAATAGCCAGCTTCAGAGTTAGGAATCTGTGCATCCAGACTGTAGGAAAGAAGGCCTTGGAAGCAAGGTTAATACAGAGTTCTAGAAAAGAAAACAGCCGTGACAGCCATACCATGAAGTTTAAAAAGTCTCCAGTTCTTTCTGGAAATGGACAAAGCCCAGAAAAATCAGCTGTAAGGCTGTAAGAATGAACTGTAGAGTTGACTACTGTACATGTGGAGTTCTGGGGTCATGTGTGGGAGAAGTCGTGTCATTGGGCAAAAACTAGCCCTAAGTTCAACATTGTACTTCCAGGCCAGAAACACCTGTCTGAAAAGGGAAAAGAAAAATAAGCATTCAAGATATGGAGAGGATTCTAAGAGAAAAAAAGGTTGCTAGGGAATGAGCTAGTCACCGAAGTGCTACCACCAAAACCTCGAGACCATAAGAACTGACTTCATGCCAATTCCTGATTTCTGGCAAAGAAGAGAGAATTGCTCTCAGACCAGTCAGAATAATTAGCTATTGATCTTCAGATGGATGAAGAGACGTAGATCTTTAGAAGGAAAAAAAAAAGATATTTTGAAGTTTTTTCTTGGTTTTTATTTTTATTATATATCTACACACACATATAAACTATATATAAACCATATATCTATATCTATCTATCTATCTATCTATCTATCTATCTATCTATCTATCTATCGGTCTATACCTTAGGCCTTTGCCACTGTTTTTCAGGAGGGAAGAATTTGGAGCTGTGGTCCAGTGGGAGAAGAATGAGGATATTGTTTTAAATGTGTTATGGTTTGAATGTGAAATGGTTTAAACACTTGGTCTCCAGCTGGAGCTGCTGTTGTAGAAGAATTAGTGGACGTTTAAGAGGGGGGTCTGGATGGAAGCATTAGGTCAGTAGATGTGAGCCTTAAAGATTTACAGCCTGGCCCTACTGCCTGTCTGCTAGGTTCTTTCTGAGTGCACAATCAGTGTGCCTAGCTGCCTAGTGCTTCACCCACCAAACAAAAATGTAATGGACTAATTTGTTTGGCAGAGACAAATTGAAGGCAGGGGAGCATTCAGGCTGTGTCATGATTACTGCTCCTGCTCGTACCCAGGTCTACACAGAAAGAGCAGAAAGATGAGACTGGTGTGCAATTTGGCAAGGAAGGAGAATGAGAAAATTTAAAGTTGCAGACGAGGGTCCATGAGACAGCACTGAGGGGCTGCCAAGCCTGACAACCTGAATTTAATCTCCAGAACCTACATGGTAAGCGGGAGACGTGACTTCTGCAAGTTGTCCTCTGAACTCCATGCATGCACCACCGCATGCAAGTGCATGTCTTTTGTTTAGTTTCCATTGCCAAGATAAAACACTGTGAGCAGGGGCTAAAAGATGGCTTAGCAGTGAAGAGCTCTGGCCATTCTTCCACAGGACCCAGGTTCAATCCCCATCAACCACATGGTAGCTCATAACTATCTGCAACTTTCGTTCCAGGGGATCTGATACCCTCACACAGATATACATGCAGGTGAAACATCAGTGTGTATAAAAAGTAAAATAAAATAAATACACTTTAAAAACCTACTGTAGCTGATACTTCTACATCATAATCTATATCAAGGAAAGTAGGGGCAGGAACTCGGCAGGAACCTGAAGGCAGGGATTGAGTGATGCAGAGACCATGGAGGTGTGCTGTCACTGGCTTGTTCCTCAGGGCTTGCTCAGCCTGCTTCCTTATACCATCCAGGACCACCAACCCAGGATGTCATCACAATATCAATATCCAATATTAATGTCCTCCAATATCAATCATCAATCAAGACAATACTCTATAGACTTGTCTACAGGCCAGTCTTATGGAGGCATTTTCTCAATTAAGATTTCCTCTTCCCAGATATGTCTTGCTTTGGGTCAAGTTGACAAGATTGGGTCAAGTTGACAAAATAGAAACACAATGTGTGTGTGTGTGTGTGTGTGTGTGTGTAAAAACAATAAAAATAAAGTTGCAGACAAGGTGGATGCAGACACAGATATATTTATTGAAGAGGTAATACTGTCATAGAGAAAGCTAGTGCTTTATACTGGGACAGGAAGATGGGTGCACTGTGGGCAAGACTCCACCTGTACAGAAAAGTTCTGGCTTATAGAAATACAAGTATATGTGAAAAGGGGGGTTGAACTAAGAATACTGCTGAAAGGATTCCATGGTCCAAAAAGGCCACCTATGGATGTGTTTGCTTAGATTCAGCCACCAAGGCATAGAGCAGCCACAGAGCAGCCACTATAGCTGTGCCCAGGGGGTTAGGCTGTGTCTCAAGCTGGCTGCAGGACTCAGCCCACCGTTTACATGGTCCTGGTTTTTCGCGCATTAAATATGCCCAAGTGAGGAGTCATGGAGACTCATGCCAACATTTCAGAAAACCAATGAGGCCAGGCAGTACACACATTGTAAGGTTTAAATTCTCTGAAAGGTCCTGACAGACCAATACATAGAGCTGGAAAGGTGAAGTCTAACTTTCAGTTGTGGTCCCAGGATGTTGGAGATGCTGGGACTGTGGGTCATCTGCCAAGGAAAGCTTGAGGCAGAGCTGAACAGCCTTGAATGGTCACATGTGCTGAAGGCAGCAGATCTGGAGGGCTGGGATGGCCAAAGCCACTGGGGCCCTGGGAACTCGATGTTAGGCTCACTGTTTTCCTTCTGGACGTCAGTCTTGCTTTGCTCTGACATTAACTTGCTATGTCCTTGTTCCTCCCTCTTGGAATGGAATGATTATACCATGCCATGTGTATTAAAAGTTTGTAACTTTTGTTTTGGGGTCACACAGCTAAGAGATTACCTTGAATATTGGAAGAGACTCGGATTTTGGATTGTTGAAGTGTTGGGATGGGGCCAGAGAGATGGCTTTCAAGGTAAGAACTTGGAACTCACATGACACAAGGAGAAAATTCGACTCCGACAAACTCTCAGACTTCATGTGTTCTCTCTCTCTCTCTCTCTCTCTCTCTCTCTCTCTCTCTCTCATATACACACATGTGATAAAGAAATAAATAAAACATAATCAAATTTTTAAAATGATTATACAGGAACTTAAACATTGGAACAAATGCATTTGCATTATGACGTGGCGTAAGCCTTCAGGAGTGGAATGGAGTGTATCTCCTAGGCTCAGTGCCTAAACATTTGGTTCTCAAATAGTGGTGCTGTTTTGGGAGGTTATAGAGCTGTTAGGAGATAGAGCCCCTTTGTAGGAAATGGATTAATGGGTTTGGGCTTGGAGTCTTTATAGTGCTGTCTCTCTTTCTGTCCCTTTTCTGCTTTCTGACTACAGACTGCAGTGACCAATGTGACTTTGCGTTCCTTCCACCTGTCATGCCTCCACTGCTGTGGGCTGTTTCCCTGTCTTAGTCGGGGTTTCTATTGTGTCCAAGAGCAACTCGGGAAGGAAAGGGTTTATTTGGTTTATACTTCCATATTGCTGATTATTACTGAAGGAAGTCGGGGCAGGACCCCTTAGACAGGAACTGATGCAGAGGCCATGGAGGGGTGCTGCTTAAGGGCTTGCTCTTTAAGCCTTGCTCGGCCTGCTTTCTTATAGGACCCAGGACCAGCAGCCCAGGGGGTGGCACCACCCACAGTGGGCTGGGCTCTTCCACATTGATCGAAACTAAGGAATGCCCTACAGGTTTGCCTACAGCGTGATCTTCTCAGCTGAGGCTCCTCCTCTCTGATGAGGCCCTGTTGTGTTCAAGTTGAGCAAAACTAGCCAGCAGAAGCTTCTTAAACCATAAATCAAAATAAAGCCTTCCCCAAGGTTGCTTTTGTCAGGCAGTTAGTTTGTCACAGTGAGAAAAGTAACTCACACAGGAAGTCAGCTAGGTCTACATTGTCATAGATGTACAAGTAGAAATGGTTTTTACAATAATCACAGAATGCTGTTCTAGAACCCATGTAAGAGACATGTACTGTGACCCAGAAAAGACCATAGCCAACCTTAGCATTCCGTGGGGAAAGGGAGACAGCACCACAGTTAACCCCATAAGGAGAAATGCAAACTGAACTTAAAATCACAAGTAACAGCTGGACAACGGTCATGTTCTGATAGCCATC